>NC_067284.1:52269750-52934334 GCF_020740795.1 Apus apus | reverse complement strand
AACACAGACTAAGTAATCTACCTCCTCGAAAGGTAATTAGACTTGAAAAGCGCTGTTCAGCTCTACCCAAGGAAAGCACAGCTCTGATTAAAACACTTTGGAGATTCGCTTTCATCCCCATTCCCTTTTGCCCTGGAAAACCTTCTATAAAATCGCCATAACTTTTAATTTCTCCCCATGCCAAACCTGGGGCCGCTCTCAGCTGCTGCTGCCCTCTTCCTCCCCACCCCCCCCAAAACTTTAACCCTGCTTCTCATTTTTCTTTGCCTCTAATCTAATCGCTAATTCCTTGGCTTGGCCAAATAGTTAAAAATGTTAAGTGCTGCTCACAATTCCTGCTGCCTCCCCCTCGTATCTGTCTCTGTTTATGGAACAGGCCCTGGTTTCCTCCTGCTCTTGTTCAGCTGTAGGTCTGCAGGTCAGGAGACTGTAAATACACACAGCGCTGCCCCAACCCATAAATCTGAGCAAAGGGCAGCCTTATATATTCAGATAAGGGATGCAGGGGCTGGGGGAGGGGGAGAAAGAAAGAAAGAGAGAAAGAGAGAAAGAGAGAAAGAGAGAAAGAGAGAAAGAGAGAAAGAGAGAAAGAGAGAAAGAGAGAAAGAGAGAAAGAAAGAAAGAAAGAAAGAAAGAAAGAAAGAAAGAAAGAAAGAAAGAAAGAAAGAAAGAAAGAAAGAAAGAAAGAAAGAAAGAAAGAAAGAAAGAAAGACAAAGGAAAAAGTGTATTAAAGAAGAGAACAGGAAGGAGGTGCTTTGCTGCAGACCAAAGCCAAGGTGCCAGCAGGTACCAGGGTGAGCCCTCCAGGCAGGGGCAGGGAAGCTCCTGCTACCTGGCAGGATGTGCCAGCCAGAGAGGAATCTGAAATGTCCACCTTTCTCCCACCCCTTCTTGTTTGTATATAAATCATTACAAAGTGCGTTTTATTACCTTTGGGACAATGAAATTAAACAAGAAATTTCGATGGCTTTATCTCCTCCAGACTTTTGTTGGTCTATTTTCTGCCCCCCCACCTTCCATTTTATTTCCAGCACCTCTGCAGCTTTCAAGGGAACAGTCCCCCCTGTTATTGCTTCTCAGTTCCAAGGTCTTAGAATAAATAACATTGTTATTACTCACTTCACCAATTTCCAAGAAGAAATATTGCTGCAGCAAATGCGAGCAGCACTAATATTTGCAAAGTGATAAATGGATTGTTACATACCTTCCCGTCTGTGTGGCCTCCAGCCATCCTCTGGCCGGCTACATCCCTCCTCGGGGCAGGAGGGAGGGTGCCTTTGAACTTAACGGGGTCCAGACACTGAGTGCCTTGCACAAGAGCCTGCCCCCAGCCCCCTCCCTCGCCCTTGGATGGAGAGATAATTTTTAATGGCAAGCCCACACTGGAGTTGGTACCACGTCCCAAGAGAACAAGGAGCTCTGTACCAGCACCAAGCAGACAAGTGAAGATGCTTTTGATGCACTGAATTGGTGGGGTTGTTAGCGTTGGGTGCTCCAGGAAGAGTGGTGAGAGGCTTGGGATGTTCCTATGGTGCTGCCCCATTGCCCTTCCTTGGCCCCCACGAGTGACTGTGGCTGCACTGGGGTGAGAACCACATCCCAGGTGTCACAGCAAGAGCCACACCTGCCCTTCTCTGGCTGCTTGAAAATATTCACCATTCAACAATGTGAAAAGTGGACAGAAAAAGGGTTGTGGAGAAGAAAAAATAGAAAAAAATCCCTCTGTCCTGCCCCCCTCCCCCCAGCATCCCCAGTGTCTGAACGGCAACTGCAGTGAATACCTGAGGTACCAGGGCTCAATGTGGTGAAATATGGAAAAATCATTCCCAACCACCACCTCCTTTGCTGTTCATTAAATCTCATTAATTTGCATTAAATTCTTAGCAAACATTCTTAACCAAAGCTAAGGCTAGGGAGCTGCCAAGGCAGGGAGCAGTCTGTTGGCCTCCTCACCCCAAACTTGGTGGCTCACCGCATAATTTCTGATCTTAAAAAGGGGTGGCAATCAGAAAACGCACATTGAATAATTAAAAAACAATAAAATTGTGGTTTATTTTTTTTTTTAAGCAACAATTTTATCTAGCTCTAAGACATGGTTTGGGCTCCTCAATTTTATTTAAAATGAAATCTCCAAATCAAATTACTCTTGGGATGCAAGTCATGCTGAAAACCACTCTGAATGTGTGGTAATTAAAAACAAAGCAAAACATTTTGCTTCAGACCCACAAAGAGTAACCTTCTGACATATGGATCCTGTTGCACTTCCAGACCACGGTCCACAGGATAGGGGCTGGGAAGGTTTGGTTGATTTGAATTCCTTATGCAGGATGAGCACCTCCACCTTCGTTTATCCAGTCATTGGAGGTGACATAAGCTTGTTCTTCCTCTGCAGAGCAAAACCGAGCTGTTCCACGAGAATCATCCCTCTTTCCCTAGTGCTGGCGTGGCATCATCTGTGCCACTGAGGTGCCACCAAGAGAAGGGGTGAAAGTATCCCTCATCACATTGCCCTCCCTGGCCTTTTCTCCCTGTACAGCCCCTTTGCTTCTCAGAGCTGGCAGAAGCCTTAGAAGATGCCCACCAGTGTGTGACAGTCTCACATGGAGCTTAAATGCAGTGTTACTAGCACCTACATGGCACCAGCTCGAGATGGGAGGAGGTGAAGGATGAGTGCAAAGATTTCAGCAACCTGGGGTGAAGGTGTTGGCATTGTCTGGCAGTGCTAGTAGAGGAGTACATCTGTGCTCAAAGGGGTAGGAAAGGTGGCTGAAAAGTTTGGGCTAGCTATATTTCGTTAGTTGTTGTGTCGTTTTGTTTTGTTTCCCTAAGTGACACATTGATCTCTAAAAGAAAGAACAGAACTCAAGGATCACAGGAAGAAAATCACCCAGAAACTGTGGGCAGAGGTATGAAAGGTTCAGAAGAGATGGCAAAAATACAGCAGTTTTTCCTCCTGACCGAGATAGAAGACACGTTTTTTTTTTCTTTTTATTCTTTTTTCTTTTTTTTTTTCTTTCTTTTTTTTTTTTTTTTAATAGGATGAGAAAAAATGAAAAGAAGGTCATAAGTTACAGATAAGTCTAGAAAGTCTTTTGGGATCGGCTCTCATGCAAAATACATACAGTTCAACAGTGTTAATAAAAAGTGATAGTTTGTATCAGTTTCTAATCAAAGAATCAGTTTAGTAACCATCCTTAATACTCTCCCATAAATGTATGTATCTGTGTGCATGTGTGAGGGAATGCCTCCAGATCATGTTTTCTTGAGCAATTCCTGCCATGCAGAAGCCCCTGCAAAAGCAGTTTCTTGTGCTGTTCCACTTCCAGCCCGAGGAAGTGCACAGATAAGAAGGAAAATCAAAACAATTGAATATATACAAAACATCTACATTTGTATAAACAGCAAGCTTTGAAAGAGGGGAAAATAAATAAATAAAGCAGGTCTTCATTTTTTGTTATTTCTTTTCGTCAAACCTCAGGAAAAAAAAAAAAAAAAGTAATGTCAAAGCAGTTCTTATTTTATCCAGACCAGTTCATAAATCCCAAGTCATAAATCCACATGATATCCCTGGCTGCTGGATTTTGCATTTGGAGCTCTGAAAGACTGATAGCTGAAAGATTTATAAAATCCCAGGTAGCCAGAGTGTTCCCTATTGGCTTCACATCTGAGGGGTCTCCACGTCCTGCTCAGCCCAGAGAGCTGTATGTATGGGATATATTGTCCTCAAGCAGCAGACTCCCCCGTCTTCTATTTTCAACTCTGGCAAGGGCTAAAACTTGGTTATTTGGGGTGGCTGGGCCCTTTTTAGGGACATGCAGACATGAGGATAGCCACAGGCTGGGGGGTGCCAGGAGCCTCCTGTCACCTCCTGCAAAATTATACCATGGGTTGTGTCCTAGATGTACGATTTAGCCTGCATAGGAGACCCGACCGTTAACACCAGAATTGTTTCAGCTGCCTTGAATATGCATTTAATTTTGTTCCTCGAATGTCATTGAATAAGAGTGACTGTTTAGTAGGAACAAGGTATCACTGGGGCCAAAAGATAATGATACCTAGAGGGGAACAGGACCAGCCCCTTAGCAAGAAAGTAGTAGCTGAGATGCCTCAGAGAAAGTACGAGCTGCAAACAAATGTGCTATTTATCTGAATCCATAGGGTGTGGAAAACGTGCTGCAAGCCTTACCTCCATAACCTTCCTCTGTCCTGCCTCAATGACCTTATTGGAGGTAATATTTTTTTCCAGACTTGCAATGACAGACATTTTTAATATGCTACTGTTGGATTAATAAAAATATACTTCATATATATATATATATATATATACACCCCCTCTTCTGCAGTTACAAAATTTCCTTTATGGCTATAAGGATATTAACTAACATTTTTGTTATTGAGAAGCAAAATTATTAGCTACATTTCAGATATTTATATTCATGGGTCTGAAGTCATTGAAGTCCATGTGGAAAATCCTCCTTCACCCAGCCAGGGAAGGATGGTGGAATCAACCTGAGGTCAGCTCTGCCTGTTGGGAGTTTTATCAGAAACACATAATCCAGCTAAATTTAGATTATTTTTATGATCTTTTTTGTTGTTTGTCTGCTTGCATTAGTGGAAATTAAAGCACTGCAAGGGTTTGTGCTTCCTGTGTGCTGCGAGCATCTCTGCCTTTGACCAGGCACCTTCAGCTTGCACGCCACAGATAGCTGCATGCCTCCAGCACGCCTTCTCTACATCAAAATCCTTGGTTTCATTAGAAGCACTTACTCATTTAAGAGGTCAAACTGAACCAGATGCAAACAGACCAAAGCATTTACATGAGGACTATGTCAGACTCATGGCAGGAGAGGTTTTTCTTGGTTATTCTTGAAATCCAAAGCTTTTCCAAGCCTGTTTGTGGTTCTCACGAGGTATTCTTTCCCTTCCCAAGCAGAACATATTTCTTTTTAAACCTCAGACTCCCATGGACTGTATTTATGCCATATTTCATCTTTTTCTCCTGTTTCCTCACTCTTTATCCTTCTTTCAGCTGGGCTAAAGTCATCCTGAGCTCATGGCTGTGGAGTACGAGGTGAGGTGACTGGGGAGGGAGTTCAGCCTGCCCAGACCAGTCCCTGCCCAACACATCCAGGAGCTGGGTTGCACTGGTATTTACACAAGCCTGGCTCTGTAGGCTGGTTTCGACAGGCCAGGTAGCCCTGTCCTGTTGAAGGATAAATTTGCTGCCCTTTGTCTCTCTGGCATTTCCAACATCTTCAGCATTTCCAGCATCATAGTTTTGGCAGCTTTGATTTTCTGGACATGCCCAAGTCCCCTGACTTTATTAGTGCCATTCATCTTGAAATGCTGAGGTGGGCTTTGCTGGTTGCTCATCAAGGAGATTGGGCTGGAATTAATCCCCTGGTGTAGAAGAGATCCCGAACCAGGGTGAAGGGCAAATTCTTACTCATGTCTATTGACCAGCCCTTTCCTCCCTCATTTCTGCTTGCAATACCTTTGGAAGCAGAAGGAGACTTCTTTCTCTTTCCAAACAAAGATTTGGGATGTAGAATCTGACCAAATATTGTTTGTTTTGGTTGGTTTTTTTCAATTTTAAATGTGCAAGTCATCTTAAAGTTTCCTTTTATTAAAAGCATCCACAGAAGCTCTTTTCTTCCCCCATTTCTTCTCATTTCATTACCATTTTGCTAATTAAAAATGCTGTACAAGGACTAGTATTGAGCTATAGAAATGAAAGGTCAATACATGAACAACACTTCATTTGTAAATAATACAGCTCTGTAATCAATTATCTCATTTTCACAGAAGACATATTAATCTAAAAGCAAAAGATGGAGACATTTAGAGGATGTACAGAGGGGATCTTTAAATGTTAAATGTTCTTTAGCATGTGCTAAATAAAGGGTTTGGCAGAGTGAAAATGTGGTGCACAGCACTGGCACTCCAGGGAAAGTCTTTAGGTCAAGTGATTTGTACCTTCAAAATAGTTCTCCATAGCCCTGTAAAGGCTCTCATTTGGTAGCAGCAAGATGGGTTAATGTTATTTAGAATGATAACTGTAGCAGGGAAAATAGTGCAGATATATTAAAAAAAAGGTCATCTGAAAAAAAAAAAAAGAAAAAAGAAAAAAAAAGTGCGTGTTTTCATAGGTGACTCAGCCTTCTTCTCCCTGTTATTTGTTTTCTATGAGCAGTGGGAAGCCAGGTTTCCTGGCCCTCTTTCTCCCTAAAGACAGGTTTCCAGACTGCAGGCTGGAGCTGGGACATGCTTGTGTGTGAAACTGTACAACCACATGCCATCTATCCCCTAAACATAAGGAAACATGGCATACTGCCGGAGCCCACCCAGGATTGCTTCCTCTTCCACCAGTCACTGCTGGAATTCATGTAAGAGTTTAAAAAGATAATGTTTCCTGGGTGTTGGGAGAGCCCGTGCATGAATTATAAAGGTCATTAGGGGAAATCACTACAAAATATATTTTCCAACCTCAAAACAGCTCAGGTTTTCATTGCAGTGCTAACAAATGGAAAGGGAAAGCTCTTGCCAGCTCTGCTGGGAGCTGGGTTACCTTGTACGCCTGCTCCCTCCATTTGACAGCATAGAGATGGCAGAAATGGGGAGGAGGAATGTGATTTTGGTTTCATTTTTGCCTGTCTGCACTGGATTTCCCATATGTCCGTCCTGCGCTAGCCCCACATTTCCAGCATTAAAATTTCTATCGAACATACGTTGAGACTTCAGGGAAAAAAATCCCACCCCACCCTTTCCCAACCCTCCCCCCCCCCCCACTTCATGCCAATGGGTTGATCTCACCCCATCCCCTGCATTGCCCTCCCCTGTCCATCGCTGGGTGGGAGGAGGGAGATGGGGGGGGGGGGGGGGGGGGGGGCGGAGGGGACAGCCCCACCAATGTGAGCCCTTGCACAAGAGGAGGTTTTCCCTCCCACTCCCCTCTGCCACAGTCCCCTCTCCCCTGCTCCCACACCTCCCGCTAGCCAAAGCCATTGCCTAGGCCAGGAGAAAGCTAAAAACAACAACAACAACAACAACAAAATAAAATTAACCATCCCCCCCAACAACGGGAATTATTTCCAGGTGGCTTCATGAGCCAAACTGTCTCCCAGGGGGCTGGTGAGTGCCCTCCCACAGAGGGAGCATGGCGTCAGTGGGGCTTAAGGTTGGCTCCAACATTTCCCCTTGCTCCCCTCTGTCATCTTATTTTCCCAAACAGAAATACACTCTTGGCACAGGATGCTTGAGCAAGGCACTATCCCAGCTCCCTCCTGGCTGGCCCGGGTGAATCGGAGCAAAGAGCCAAGACCACCTACACCACCAGTGTGAAGGAGGTGAGGGCAAGACAAGGGTGCAGGAGGAGCTTGATCGCCCTCTCTGCCAGCAGACACCACAGGGAAGTTGTCTGCAATAGCAAAATCCTTGTGAAAGCCTTTTTGGCTGGCATGGCAGGCAAGCTGGTTATGGGATTGGCATTGCCGAAGGAATGGCGGGCTGGCGAGGCGGCGAGCCAGGAGCCCCGGCTGCATCACAGCAGGTATTACCATGGAGTGAGAAGTTACTCACTTCTTCTTTAAACAAAAAACTGAGATTAGGGTGGGGGGGAAAAAAGAAAAAAAATAAGAAGAAGGAAAAAAAAGACCCCTGGCGTGATTCCCAAGGTAAACCTAAATATTTCCAGGTTTATTCAACCCCATGGGTTCGGCGCATACTGTAGCTGCTTGAAAGGCCAGAGGGCCTTTCAAAGTGCTCCGCCAGCCTCCCTGCCAAAATAAATGTTACTTTACCAACAAGTAGGCAGAAGAATGAAAGCCATAAGATGTGTGAGTGAGAAAAAAAGAGCCTGAACAGGAAAACCCCTTTCTTCTGATTTAAAAACCCTGGATGATCAAGGCTGTTCTGCTTACTCTGATGTAATCGGTTTGCAGATACCAAAATACACGTCCAGCCATGGAAAGTGCTCTCCCTTTGATTCCAGCAAAATCCTTTCTAATTCTCTTTAAATGTTCCAGGGCTTTTTGAAATTATTGCTATCAATGCCAACCAAATGCTTTAGATCTCTCTTCTTTTTTTTTTTCTTTCTTTTTTTTTTTCTTTTTTTTTTTTTTCCCTCCCTGTCTTAAAATACTTGCCTTATTTTTATGCAGCCCAGTTACTGCTGTACATGGAAAAAGTATCTAGAAAAGAGATCTGGTTTGCTTTAGCCTTTATACCACATAGAGTTAGACATTTTAACCTTCTTTGTATTTACTTAGTTGCTTTAATACCATTTCTGTAACCCCTATACTTTTCTTTTTTTTCCATATAACTTATTAAATATTTATAATACAGTAGCCCATACACATCACATAGGTCACGCTTTTATTACTTTAGGCTCACCATAGCTATCTAGTAAATCATAAGTCACATTCTCCCTAAAAGTTAAAAAAAAACAGGATTGTGCAGATGACTGTAGACTGAGTTTGTAAGGGACTGACTTAAGAAAAGCTAAGCTGGTTAAAACAGAAGTTGGACTTCTTTAACCAGAAAATAATAGACCCCCTAAGGCAACAGATCAGCAGAGTTTACCACGGGTAGGAACACTGCTGGATGGTCTGTTATTCTCTCTGTGCTCCTCTGTTGCCCTGAGGTGGGTACGTGACCATCATTCAGGTTTTTTTTCCATTGCTGTGATGCTTCTTCCAGCCCAGCCTTAAACAGCCCGTGAGATGATCTCTTCAAGTCCTCTCCAAATCCATAAGAGTAAAGAAGAGCAAGACTTGGGGATGCTTTGAGGTATGTTATTCCTCTTTAATTTTTCAATTTTTAGGGGTTTTTGGGGTTTGCGTTATTTCCCCACAACCCCTCCTGCCCCCCACCACCCCAAACCAGTAGGGTCAGGATTGCTTTATACTTTCCTGGAAACTCTTTTTCTCCCTTGATTTCAAGATGCCAGGAGCACAGCATAGAAGGAAAAAAACCACACAAACAGACATGTGACTCACCAGAAAGCTCTGATGCCTGCCATGTATCTGGACGTTTTACCTTGCAGTTAGCCATAAAGTTTTTCAGGTAAGTAAAACATTGAATGGGCAGATTTTTTCCCCCCAGCAATTTTATTCAATGCCTAAACATAAGGAAAAAGTTCTTTACTGTGAGGATAACACTGGAACAGGCTGCCCTGGGAGATTGTGGAGTCTGGAGACATTCCAAACCCATCTGGACATGATCCTGTGTGACCTAGTGTAGGTGATCCTGCTCTAGCAGGTGAGCTGGACTACATGATCTTCAGAGGTCCCTACCAACATGAACCACTCTGTGATTCTGTGATCCTTTCCGTCCTCAGACAGGTTTGCACAGATGTGCGCTGGGTTCCCAGCTGTGGTGTCAAAGTTGAGAAAGAAAAACCCCTTCCAAGCTTCCTTCCCAAGAGGACCATTTTTGCGGGCAATGTCCCTTCATGCACTGTCTGCTGTGCCATCATTAGAGCACTGAGTGCCCACAAGTGAGGAAGAAATGTGCTTCCCACACTCTGACGCTTCCTCCTCCCAACTTGGCAGCAGGAACCAGGCGGCTGGGGCTGAGGGTGGCTGCCTCTCACCCGCCTTCCTCCGGATAAACTTTCCCTGTAGGATGAAAAACGGTCATTTGTGTTTCAGCAGACCATAAAAACACGTTTGAAAACTTGAAGTCTTTTCCAAGTCGGAACCGCCTTGGAAGATTTCAGACCACATTGCCATATGGTGGGGTGGCATATGGTTTAATGCATGCTATGCTGTGTGGGGAGGCCCTTCCGTGACAGGACCAGCGATGCTGCAGGGATGTATTCACTATAGGATGTTCCTGAAAACATCTTCTTCCACTTTCTCCAGCTCAACACTGCAGCTTTCTCCAGTTGTACCCTGTGAGATGGCTCCCAACAAGCTGATGGATCCTGCCTGCGCCTCTGGGTTCAGGCAGCTCAGTACACACAGAAACAAGCATCCTCTCCCCCACCCCAACATAAACACTTGTTTTTTCCTCCTTGTCCAAAAACTTCCACAGAAAGCATTTTGAAGAAAATAAAATGTGTATTCTTCTTCAGCTGGAAAGTTTTGCTTCATTTCTTTGTTGTGAACCAAAACTTTTTGGATATTTTTTTTCCTCCTCCTTTCTTACCACTCCCAACACTACTTGCAGTGCTAGAATGAGAGACATTAATATCTTCAGGTGTTTTTTTTTTTAAAACTTCTATATTTTAAACTCTTGTTCCTCTCCTTCCTTTCCCTAGCTCCCTTAATTTTACCCTGCCTTTCCCACTCTGCAAAAACCATATACCAAAACTATATGAAACTCTACAATTGCCTCTCTGAGTGGTTTCAAAAATAAAACCAAGACTAATTGAAAAAGATGATGAGACACTTTATTTGGGAGGAAGGTGGGAGGAATTCTTTTTTTTTTCCTTTTGAAAAGTCTTTCTTGGCTTTAGGGTTGGGGTTGTTTTTTTGCTTCCTCTGGTATTTAAAGACACTGAGCTGTCTGTCTGAGGTGTGCCTGCTCTGCTTTTATTATTTAAGCTGCAAAGCATCCAGGCTCCATGGCCCTGATGTCCTCCAGGATGTGGCTTCTCCTGTACTTGGCACTGGTGAGGCTGCACCTCAAATACTGTGTTCAGTTTTGGGCCCTCCACTACAAGAAAGACACTGAGGGGGTGGAGGGTGTCCAGAGAAGCACAACAAAGCTGGTGAAGGGTCTGGAGAACAAGTCTTATGAGTAGCAGCTGAGGGAAGTGTGGCTGTTTAGTTTGGTGAAGAGGAGGCTGAGGAGAGACATTATGGCTCTGCTCTCTACAGCTACCTGAAAGAAGGTTGTAGTGAGGTGGAGTCGGTCTCTTCCAAGTAACAAGCAACAGGACAAGAGGAAATGGTCTCAAGTTACACCAGGGGAGGTTTAAATTAGATATTAGAAGGAACTTCTTCACTGAAAGGTTTATCAAACACTGGAACAGGCTGCCCAGGGAGATGGTTGAATGATCATACCTGGAGGTGTTTAAAAGGCATGTAGATGTGGTGCTTAGGAACATGGTTTAGCACCGGACTTGGTAGAGTTAGGTTAATGGTTGGACTCGGTGATCCTAAAGGTCTTTTCCTACCAAAACAATTCTGTGAGTCTATGAAAGCCCATGTAATGACACTTCTGTGGACCAGGCAATACAAAAGTGCTAGTATACGTTACACAGAGCAGGTATACATAGACATACACAAACTGCATGTTAAATATCTCCACCTGCCCTCAGTTTTTGCATTTAATCTGCTACTGGTGTGAAAATGGGAGGTAAGTTTTGAAGGGAGGATTTAAAGATGAGAAGCTTCACAAATCAGACAGCTTTTTGCAAAGGGCAGCAGCGATGGCTGCAGAAATGCTTGAAGAAAAGTCTATCCAGTCTTGGGGTCCAGACCAAGGTGCCTTCCCTCTGTACCACCCCACAGTGGAGATGTGGACCAGTGGGGCCACCTGGCCTGAAAAAGAATGCTATTTTGGGCTGTTCTTGGCTTTTCTTGTATTTTGAAAACTTTCTGTGGCCTGCTTTTAATGAAGACTTTTGTTTAACCAGAACCCCAAGCCTCTGCTGGAAGATGGTTCTGGTTGGAAACATATAGCCTGCACCTGGCAGCAGAGGCTGTCGCCAGAGAGTACCTGGGCAAAGTGTCTTCAAACACAAAAGCCAAGAGGATGCTGAGGCTGGGACACAGCACTGCTAGACTTCCGTCATGCTGTACTACCCTCAGCTGACTTCAGCACCTTCGCTCCAGCCAAGGGGTAGCACCAGGGCACTACTTCAGGTAGTTAACAATGGGAAAAAGACAAAACCCAAACATTCATGTTGAAAGGCATGCAGGACACTATGATTTCTCCCATGTTCACTTTACTGGGCATGGAAAGCTGCTAGTCAGGCAGTTATGTCCCACAGTTCTCCTTCTCCACTCACAACAAATACATTTTTTGTTGTTGTGGTGGTTTTTGTTTGTTTGTTTTACTCACAAAAGAATCACAAGCTGAAGGTAAACCTAGTAAGACATTAAAAGTCCTTCCAAGATTGTGTCTCTCAGGTTAAGAAGGACTTGCTGATGCACCCATGTTCCACATAGCAAACTTGTAGCTCCTTCTTTTCCACCAACATCTAAATGCTGTGTGTGAAGCTCTCCTGCCTCTTTTCTTCCTCCCCTTCCCTCCCCTCCCCCTCCTCTTTTAATAATTTTGATTGGTTTGGACAAGAGGGAAGATGGGCGATTATCTGCTGAAATCCTCACTGACCATGGCATTGTGACACCAGAGCTCCCCGCCACAGGTTTGTGGCCTCATCAGATGTCCCAGAATTGAGACCATCGGGAACTTCTGGACCATATTTGCCTCCAGCTTTTTGCTGCAACAGGTCATCAGCGTGTTACCCTGCTCATGGGTAATATATGGTGCTGTGCTTGAACCCGACTTGAGCACAGGTTTCCATGGCATAACACGCAAAGAATAAACAGGCGCTCTGTTTTCAAAACCTTCACAAGAGGCACCTCTTCTGGGATGAATGTCTCTTTATTTTTCACATACCAATCTCCCCTCATTTTCATGCTGCTAATGTACTTTCCTCTTCCATCTTATGCCCTCCCACTAAAAAAAGGATAATAAGAGAGAACTCATCTGGGTAATGCATCACTCCTTTAACATTTATCAGATCTGAGATTTTTTTAAAAGCACATTTTTTTCCATACTAAAAGGGGATTTTTATATCTAAAGACACAAAGGTAATACTCACTGCATTGTAGCTTCAATATTTTTTTTCTTTCTTTTTCCTTTTTTTTTTTACCCCCAACCCAACAATGGTGAAAAGATGTAATTTTTACAAGCAAATAGGAAGAAAAAGCCTGAACACACCCTGGGAACATGTTTAAGAAGTTGATTTATGTTTCATGCTGAGCCTTACACCTGCAGTTCAAGCAAAACTCAACTTTGCCGCCCCACAGAGTCTAGTTTATTAGGTATCAAGGAGTCACAAGAAGCCATGTAATTAAAACTGTAATTAACTGGAAAAGGAAAGTGCCACCTGAGTTTTGAGAGGCTGTCAATTTTATTTCCATTACAGCTCTCCTTCTGCTTCTTTTGTCTATAGGGTGGGCTTTTTTTCTCCCATCTCAGTAAGGAAAAACAAAGTTGTGTTTATTTTTTCTTTTTTGCAATAGCTAGAGAAGCCACCAAAGTCTCTTATGTCTTTACTCTGGGGAAAAAAAAATATAAAAATTAAGCCACTCAGTTTTTAACTCAGACATGGGTTTCTTGCAGTGGCATTTGCAGTCATGTTTGCCCAACAGGTGTCAAGTGTGGTCCAGGCAGAAAAAAAACCCTGAAATGTCCTACTGGCAAAGGGTCGGCTGAGTTCAAAGCCCATTTTAAAAAAACATAATCAGTGCCCTTTAAAAAAGGGGATCGGCGATGCCTTGTTAAAATGCATGACCTTGCTGCAGCGGGTGAGCCAAGTGCTGGGTGTCCCCGAATCTGGCACATCCCTCCGAAGGCTGATGGATCCTGCTGGAGACCACCGCGGTGTTCCTGTGGGCAGGACTAGGCCACACGCAGCAAATCAGAAACACAGCTGGGAGAAATGTGAGGCAACATGACCAACCTTGTCAACCGGAAAAATAAAAAGTGAAAAAGGGGCCTGATTCTCTCGCCAAAACAACACGTCTTTGATGGATTTGGGTGGGATGTGATGCCAGCCCTGCCCTCACTCCTTCTCGTGCATCCATCAGGAGCAAATTCCCAGGGGATCAGAGAGAGGTACCAGACTAAAGAGACAATTATTTAATAAGGTTTAAAGAAGCAAAGACTTAGATAAAATTGATGCAGGAAAGAAAGTCATAGTAAAATACAGTTACAGAGTAATTACCTAAAAGGGTAAAATGACGAGAACAAAGATAGGCTGTATCTTAGAGGTTGTTACAAAGGAGATGATTTATGAATATATATAAATATTTGTAAAGGAGATGTTTGTCTCTGACCAGTGTTTGAAAGGGGAATTGACATTCTTCCTTCTCCATTTAACAGGTGACTAAACCCATCAAGTGAAGTACCAGCCTTGAGAAGTTATCATAACATGCAATTTTCCTTTGGTGCTGTTACAGAAGGCTAGGTTGTTGGTTTTTTTTCCCCAGCCTTAATCCTCCCAAAGTCTCTTTCCTCCCAAAACAGCCTCAGCTTGCAAGGCAGAGGTCTCAGGACCCTCCGGGTTTGAAGGCAGATCTCGATCCTAATTTGGGGAAGTGAGTTGGAGGTACCCACAGCAGATGACACGCAGGGCTCAGCTTCTTATTCAGCTATAAGTCAGCAGGGGCACCCCCTGACCATCTGTGGCCTATAAATTACAGTAACACCAGCACACACTGCTTGTAAATCACCAATGAACAGGCTTTACCTTATGACACACTACATGAACCCTGTTGGATATTCCAATAAACTCCCATAAACCATTCGATATAAACTGTGGATTATGTTTCTTTGGGGGGAAGGAGAAAAACCTGGACTTCTCTGCACTTGCACAAACTTCTTATGGGTGAACTGAAGATGTGGCCTGAGCTGTGTTGCATGTTTATGTATCATGTTTTCTTATGAAAAAGATTTCCCCTCTCACCATCATTATTACCACATACATTTCACTTTCCAAGAGGGCATCAGCCTGGAGATAAACAGGAGGATTGCATTCCTGCAAAAAAAGAGACACCATTTGTTTGAAAAATGCAATTTAATGTGAGCCTGCATGACCTGTCCTCCATGCTTGCTGCACTAAGCACAGGCTGTTGTCTTTGCTTTTGGAGGAGCCAGAAGACCCACACTATGACATCAAGCCAGCCATACTTGCCACACAGTGAAAAATACACCACTATTTCTCACCATCTCTGCATACCAAGGGTTAGAGTTTCAGCTTGCTATCTCTGTGAGGGCAGACCATCCCATAAGACCTCCTCACTTGATTCCTTCTTCCTGTGAAATATCTCCTTTAGCCCAGTCTGGTAACAGGGTGGAAGGCCCTATGGTCTTGACACACCATCAAACCCCCCCAGCAGATGTGCTTCTGCCACCCAGCTTGGTTTGGATAGCTCTTACTTGCTGTGATGTTTCATGGAGGCCATGAAGAGGTCTGCAAGGAGATTCTATGAGCAGAAGTCCTGGCCTGTGGCCCCATGCTCGTCAGTATGTGCCTGGTTGGGGCCACAGACACTGCTCTGCTGAGAAAACCTGCAATTTACTTCAATTTTTATGCTGAGATCCATCAAAGGACCACTTCTGATAATTATATTAGTAAGTCCTGCACCTAAACTGTCACCTGGGCAAAAAAATTAAATCTTATAATAAATAGAAGTTATTCACACCGTGGGTGATAGGCCAAGTAAACAATTTGATACATGTTATTTGAGCAGCCTTTTTGCTGACCATGAACAAACAGGGGCTGTAGCATGGACAGCCAGCAATGGCTGCATCATGATTCCTTGGCAAATTCTCTAATTGAATATGAAATTCTGACCTCACTCAGGAGTCAGTTGGGAGCCTTGCAGTCATCTCATTCATGCATAGCACAGACTTCCTAAGGCAACCTTATTTTCATTGGGGTTTCTTAAGGCTGTAGAGGTTGGCTCTGCATGGGTGTGTGGGAGGAGGCCTGCATCAACATATGCTTTTAAACCCATTGGGTGACTACAGGCAAACTGGACAGATGTTCCCACCTCAAGGAAACAGGGAACCAAGGCAACCATTGTTGACTCCCACAATGACAGTGAGAAGAACACATCTGTCTGTAGACATCAGGGAATCCACATCTGCACAAGCAGTCCAGGGGAAAATACCCTCCCATGCTCCTTCTTGATCATGAGCATCAAATTAATTAATACTCATTAATACTTCACTTTTAAAAATTACTTCACAGGTTCCAGGCTCCAGCCAAAATTGATGCTTCCTTGCGTAAGAGATACACCCTCCAAGTCAAATCAGAAAAATAAACCAGGCAAAAGCAATGAGAATGTGCTCTGCAGACAGCAGGACCAACAGGATTCCATGATCCCAGTGCCACCCAACAAGACTGCACCTGACTGAAACACTTTGAGCAGTCTCACAAGCAATTTTAAACTCACCAGAAATGCATGATTGAAGCATGGGAACGGGGCTCTGAGCAACCTGATCTAGCAGGAGGTGTCTCTGCCTATGGCAGGGGGGTTGGAACTAGATGATCTTTGAGATCCCTTCCAACCCTAACAATTCTATGATTCTATGATTTATTGAATCAAGGTTGAGCTTGTCTAGTTAGCTTAGTTTCAGGAAAAAAATAGTGAATGTAATAGAGTTGATTTAAAAATATATTTAACTCAGAAAAAAAATCCCAACAAACCCTATTTAAACGTTACTTGAAATTTTCCTAGAGGAAAAAAAAAAAAAGAAGCGTAGTTTAAAATTTAAATATAAATAATCCATGTCAGCTTAGACAAATACCCTGTGACTTTTGGCCAGGGAACTTTTGGTTCATAAACTTTTTATATTGGAGCCAACATAGTAGAAAGAGGTGAACCAAAACCCTAGATTTTAACAGGCCTGGCCTGGGTGTCATGACACCAAGGCTCTTCACAGCTCACCCATGAAGATCCCCCCTAGCTCCCGGCCGCTCAGCCCAGTCCCCTACCTTTCCTCTCCATCCACCCCTTCCCGTGCGCTCTGACAAGAAGAAGCAATAGCGCTATTTCTGGTTTTTAACAAGATTTGGAAAGTGTTCAAGTGCCTGACTAAGTGGCTGGAAACAAGGAAGCAGAAGGATGTTTTGGCATCCTGCGATGTGTGCATGAAGAGCATAGACACAAACACATTGAACGCACATACTGTAAAGCAAGATTACAAGGAGAGTACGAACTAATAAAAGCCTATTAAAACATCATGGATGCTGTTGCTGCTCATGTGTATGCCTGTGTATTAAAATAATAAATACTTCACGTGAAAGTGCAGCTCAAACATGACTGATCACAGATAGAACTTTCAGCAACCTTTAAATACATATGGCCATCCTGTAATTAATGTAGCCTATCCTGAAATCTGAGGGGTTTATTGACACTGGCAGAAACATTTGCAAATAACTCATGGAAGTTCATGACATACCTTCTATCTCCAGGGATTTCATTCATTTTTCCCTTTTTTTCCAGCTACCATCAATAAATTCATTCAGACCCCTTACCATACAACGACAAATGCAGTTGGTAATCCTCAATCAAAAGTCTGAAGAAAGCACCAGCGTGGAGAAAGAGCTTAATTGTGTTTTTATTGGCTTTGTTCTCTTTCACTTACAGTGAAATGCATATAAGCAAATCTGAGGGGATTGCTTTTGAGCTGTGCAGTCAAAAAAAAAGCAAAAGCAGGCTATAGACAAAGCAAGACACATAAAGATTTTACCCAAATTCTTCAGAAGAAGTCATGGCCAACCCATTAGCTCCTGCCCAAGCTTGAGGCAGGCTGCCAGCACTGAAGTGTTACTAATCAGTGCAGACCAGGCACACATGTGTGGAGAGGTCACATCTTTTATAAGGCCAACTGATACAGCTGGGGAAAAAAAAAATAAAAAAATCACAGCATCACAGCATCATTCTGGTTGGAAAAGACTTTAAAGATCATAGAATCCAACCATTAACCTAACTACTGAGCTTCATCACTGCCTTTTCCTGAAGGAATGAAGGTGTCAACACTCTCAGCTTGGGAAATGTGCTGGTTTGTTGAGTGGCCAAAGAGGAAGAGACCAATCCAAAAGTGCTGATGCATATTCCTCACATTCTGCAATCACTCCACTTACAAAACTTGGCCATGATGCTACAGACAGGCATATAATATCTATGCATTAATGAGGACAAGAATTAAACCATCATTTTGCTAGGAGAGGGTTCCCCTCCCCAAGATCTGCACACAGCCAACACGAGCTCACAACATTCAGAGCATCTGAGGCCAGTTATTTTGCTGTTACTGAGCTACATCTAAGTAGGTTAGTGGAGCAGACTGGCACATGTTCCCCTCTCCCTTGCTCTTCACATTCCTGCATGGTTTCTTTTTCTTGTCTGGAACTAATCATCAGGAGGTATTTTTGCCTCTGAATGCATGTATTTCTACACACGTACATGGGATTAAAAGTGGTAAAACAAAAATATAACATTTACTTTAGAAAACTGTAGAAGTTTTTTTAAAAAAATCTTTTTTAGTCTTTCTTTCTAGTATCTAAATTGGAGGTACTGATCTCACATGACAAGTGATCAGCCATATGTACAAAAAATAGCCAATATTTGAAAAATACCTGAAAATATGCTTCTCAGCTACTTGTTTCCATTGACTTGGATGCATTGGCTCTGTTTTGAAGAGCAACCAGAGCCAGCTGGGCTACGAATGGCTGCACATGAAGTACTGGGGGCACCTCAGCCCTCCCCATGGCTTCTCCATCCCTCCCACCTGCTTCCCACTCTACTGCATCGAGCACCCCAATGTTTCCTCATGCTTTAGCCTCCCACACCATCAAATATTCCAAATAAAGAAGTGTCTCCAACTCAATGTTCACAAGCCCCCACTCCAGTAAACCAAGGCTTTTATTTTTTGGGGAAAAAAAAAGAGCCAATTTAGGTTCTACCATGCTGTGATTTCTACTACCTCTGGGGAGAAAGAAGCTGGCTAAATGAAAAAGGGCACTTTTCCCCTGCAAGATAGAAGAGGAAGAAATGGTATATCAGGAATGTAAGTAACTGCTACTTGCTGACTCCTGTCTGGCTGTGGTAGGGATAGGGTGACCAAACAAAACTAGCACCCCTCCTACTGTGAGTGGCAGGAGGCTTCCTGGCTGCCTCAGGGGGAGTGGGAGAGCTGTGCTGATGCCAAGAGATTGAGGAGGGCTTATTCTACCAGCAAGGAGTTCCTCCCAAAAATGGGCATGGGAAGCTGATGGAGGAAGCATCACGGCTTGAGATTTTTCACCTCTCAAGGGAAAACCAGCTGCAATGGAATTAAAAATGAGACTTACCTTCTCACCTTCTCCTACTGTTTCTTTCTGCTTTTATCTATTTCAGTGCATTCATAGATAATGGTGAAAAAATGATTATGCGTTTAATAATCTACCGCTCGAGCGTGTTTAGGTGTCCACTTTCAGTGCAAAGCAGGGTGCCAGGGGTGTGACCTGAAGCTGCCATCCAAGGTGCCTGCAGAGGACCAAAAGCAAGTGAAATCCACCAAATCAGTGTTCTCCCTTCCCTGTGTTTCACATCAAAAACACTATTTTTTTTCTGGCAGGGACAAGGATAAAACTGATGCTGCTGTAAGGAAGAGAAGGAAAATGAGCCCAACAAAATGAGCAACAGAAAGCCCAACATCTTGCCCATTGGGAGTGGAACTCCCTCCTCCAGCCCAGCTTTCTTCCAGCCTCAGTCCCCATAGTCCCCCCAAGTGCTCTGGAGCCTCAGAAACCTCAAGGAGCAGCATGAGGAGCCTGTTGTGCTGCTGTCTGAGGACTGATGTTGTCAGCTGTGAGGATGAAGAATCTGAGGTTGGCTGTAGGAGAGCATTAAGCTCAGGGGGGGGGTTGGAGGAATGCAAGCTGGGGTTACATAAAACACTGACTCATGCTGAGCAATCACGAGTTTTGAAAGGTTCAGCTGAGGAACAAGTCAAAACTCAAGCTGCACGTTGCTTGCAAGTCAACAGGAACCAGGGGATACTGGGGACCTCTGAAAAGAAGGCCTTGGCATAGGGTTTCTTTTGAAGTCCGGCACTGCTCCCAGGAGGAACCAAGAGCCATGTACATCTACATCTGTCAGAGGGGAAAATCTGGTGCTTTTTTATCTTAAGAAAAGTTGGTGTGGGCATTTCAGCTTTACCCATTGGAAAGACCTGTCTGAGATGTAGTAAAAAGAAGTTTAATTTTGATTATGTTTTTCCTTTTTTCTTTTTGTTTTGTTTGGTTTTGTTTTTATGTAGTTTTGCTTTGTTCTACCGTGTATGGTATTTACATCATGCAGGATATTTACTTTTTGTTGGCCTGTCTAGGGGTGCAAATACTTGTGGTTGCATTTAACGGGCAAATGCAGTTGTTGATTTTGGCAGTCTGAGCTGGTCTATGGTTTCTATGAATGCCTGGATGTGGTTCTTTCTGGGGCTTTATGGGTTACTCAAATCATGTCCCATTATACAGGTAATTTGTGTGCAGTGAAGATGGTGTGTGTGAGGGGGATGAATGCAGAAGAGTACAAGACCCAGGACTTCCCGCCATGCATTAGAAACACCAACCAAAACCACTTGCACTTTGATATTTAAATCAGACTTCTAAAATCCGTGCTCGGAGACATATGCAAGTAGTTGATTTTTGGATCCCTTACAATTTTCTCTCCTCTTATTTACAGTAGGTACTTAGCATCTCACACACACAAAAAATAAGTTAAATTATTCAAGTGCTTAAATACAGATATGTCTGTCTGTCTGTGTTTGTCCAAAATTGAAATAATGTTGCCTGCTTTTAAGTTTTATTTCTCTTTTCCCTCAATCACAGTCTCTCTCCCCCAAACACACTGATGGAAAAATGAAGATGTACAGATGGGCTGCTCATTTTCATTCAGGTTGCTGTGTAAATATGGCATCAGGAAAAGAAAAGTGTTAGGAACACAGATGTACATGAGGCATCCCAACCACCACGTTTGGGCTGCCTCTGCATCACTCAAGTATGCACCATTCAGACCAAGCAGAGCTGTATGAGGCCAGAGAGAAATGTAGCTAACAGAGAACAAACTCTTGGTAAATCGTGTGCCTTTCAGTCTTGCACAATGGGATAAAATAAATATGGATTAATGTCGGGCTCAAAGTTTTTATTATGTCAAGTACTAGATGTGCAAGTGCCTGAGTTTCTGATGTTAGAAAAAAACCAACTAACTAAAAATACACACATACAGATGCACATATATGTATATACAAACAAAATATTTATATATAAATTTATTTGGTTGCGGTTTTTTTTTTTTTGCTTTGCAAAGCTCCCTTCAACACGGTTCCAGCTAATTTCTCAGGCTCCGCGCCGCAATTGCTCTCAATTTAATCACCTTATAAACTTCTGCAGTGACTAACGCCGCATCTATGCTTTTGGCACACCAGGGTCAGGAGTTGTTTTAGCAACAGCGGTATGTAAAGCAGACACACTATTTGTGAGGCTCAGAGCCCTTGAAAATCACTCCTCTCTCTCTGGGCTATCGACATTCCTGAGCGCTCACGACGCAGCTGCCGAGCCGCTGGACGGCCCACATATGGCCGTGCGCTGAACAATAGCGACTTGCTGTTGTTCTTGTTCTAGGCATCACCATATGTGTTTATTAGAAACAGCAATAAAACGATGACGGGCTCCTTCAGCTATCCCTGCTGCTCAGGGAAAAGAAAAGAGAGGGAATAAGGGCGATGAAATCAGAGAGTTCTCCCCAGCTTTGGGGGAGCTGAATGGCGGGGCGCCGTGGTCCCACTCTCCAGGGGCTGCTTATTTATTGGTGATATTGCCAAATTAATGCTGCTCCTATAAATGGATATGGAGCCTAAGTCTCCTCTCACTCCCTTTTATTAGGGAATTGCTGGAAACCTGGAAAAACTGACCTAATCAACGCTTATAGATATCTAAAGGGTGGGTGTCAGGAGGATGGGTCCACTCTCTTTTCTGCAGTGTCCAATGACAGGGCAAGGGGCAATGGGCACAAGCTGGAGCATTGGAGGTCCAAGTCAAACATAAACTTCTTTACTGTGAGAGTAACAGAGCACGGGAACAGGCTGCCCAGAGAGGTTGTGGAATCTCCTTCTCTGGAGACATTCAAAACCCATCTGGACATGTCCTTGTGTGATCTACTGTAGCTGATCCTGCTCCAGCATAGCAGGCTGGACTAGATGATCCTCAGAGATTCCTTCCAATCCTGACAACTCTTTGAATTCTGAAGGTGTTGCCATTCAAATGCTGTTCAAAATGCAAAAGGGCTCACCTGTGTCCAGCCTACCCTGAGCCATGCAGGGGAAACCTCCCAACATTTCAAGCAGCTTTGGATGAAGATTTCCATTGGTGTGTACTTCCATCATGAGCACAAGCAGCTAGCGCAGGATTGCCTTCTGCACTGGGCTGCTTTGAAACAACTTCCAAATTGCAGAGATTTGGTCTGGGGACTCAGTGTTTTTTAGATGGAGGGGTTGAGGTGGGTATCAGGAGCCCAAAAGAAACAGGCTGTTTCAGGCTGTCTTGCCATCAGGGTAAGGACATGGGAGGAAGGAGTCCTGGGGAAGAGGAAGTGGAAGGGGTGTTCAAAGCAAAAACAGGAGACTAAGATGAACAGAACATCTGAATCTACATGTGCTCCAAATTCTGTATAATTTCCCTCCACTTCCAGGATTCACTATATTTTTAAAGCAAAAAGAGGGCAAAAAAACCTTCGGGAGCAAACCCAGCAGAATTAGAAATACTATGTATCTAAACGTGTAACATCGTGTAATTTTGATATCCTTGAGTGCTATAAGCTGCCTTCAGACACATGAAGACCAATGTGAGTGAGTACTTATATCCAAAGGCAGATGTGAGCCTTTGCATTTATGATCCATATCTAATAAAATCTTGATTTTTCTTGATAATAAATAGAGTTTCCTTGTTGAGGTCTTTTTGTGACCAAAATAACAAACCTTAGCTACTGTAAAAAAAAAAACAAACAAACAACAAATCACTACCAAAATCAGTTTTTAAAATGAGTTTGCAATGTTGACTTGTATTAATTTTACTGCAACCTTCCAACTGTGGTACGAATATAATTGCCACTCTTTTAAGACATGGCCATTATTACTCCAGCAAAGTCCCTGCCTTATTCCCCCATCTACATGTAAGCTACTTTTTACAGGCTATTGTTTGCTTCCCACAAAAATCTTTTTTTTTAATTTTTTTTTTTTTTTTTTTTAATGAACCCTTCCATTACTCTCCACTTAGCTTGGAAAAGTTGCTGTATTGGTTTCACACAGTTTGATAACTTCATCTTGAATGGATCTTTGTCTTGGCTTATTTTGTCAGGAGAAGCTGCTTTTCAGCAAGCCCCTTTAATTCTGTTTCCTTTTAGTTTTTGTCTCCTGAAATATCATCATGTGAGGTAAAAATAATCTGTTTACACCTTGTGAAGAGCAACAGTGGATCAGGCAACTTAGTGTACTACTTATTTATTATCAGTAATCCCCATCCTGCACTCATGAAAGACAATCAGGACTTTGCCACTGAGTGAAATAAAAGCAGGATGTGACCATATGGTTCTTGTTAAACAAGCCTCATCTTCCTATTGTTAATGCTTATCTCCAAAATAAAGTATTTCTGCAGAAAGCATATTCCCATAGCATGTTCTCTTTCCAATGACCAGCTGGTTGCCAGTTTGTTATTTGCATTGCAGTAGACCACTTTCATCTATTTCTATTCCAGTCCAAGAACACCATTTGTACATTGTCCAACTTGGAAATGTTAATCTGACACCATTGGTCACGGGCCTTTTAACTTCAAGTGGCAAACTTCCAGCTAGCTGCCAGTTGAGTATTTACACTGGAATCTTTCTTAGCCCAGAAATAAACTATTTGTTTGCCATAAACATCAGCAACACACCAATAATTTCTGCAACACACATGTAGGAAGGTACAGCCCACTGCACTTTGCTGTTGGCTTCTCAATAACCTCCTAAGTAGCTCCCTGGGGAGACGCTGCTTGTCTTCAGCCAAGATAAATGCATCTATTTCCCTCTCCATGTGTGTACATAATTTTTATTTACATTCATGGGAGTTACACATGCATACTGAAAAGTAAGAAGAGAGACCAAAATTACGATGGTTGGGACAGGAGTCTCACAGATTCTCCTGTGACCCAGGACTGCACATAAGGGCCAAAACACCAGGCAAACCCTAATGCAAAAAGATCCAGTTGCCTTGGCATCATCTGCAGCTCCCAGTGCATGATCACAAGTGCAATGCTCGGGATGTCCGCCGGGAAAGAGGCAACCCTGGATGTACTTGGAACGGAGCTCTTCAAGACAGCAGAGCGGCGTGAGTCCTACGGGATTTTCCTGAGGAGGTTGCTATTACTTCCAGCAATACGATTTATGCTTCCTGAAAGAATATTAGCCTTTGGGTTCCTTTCAATGAAATAAAAGACCAAAGGGGAAAAAGAAAAAAAAAAAAAGGTTATGCTGGGCTCTGTGATTTAACTTAAGGAATGTTATGCAGTGGTGAGGGTGTGTTTCATGTACTTTGTTCGACTCTGTTAAAATAAAACATTTCCTTTTTACATATTCCTGCAGTGACCTGCAGATGGGAAAGGTCAAAGAAAGACTAGTGAGTTCAAAATGTAAACTTCAGGAATGGAAACCCCTTCTTTTAAAGAAAAAAGAATAATAACAATGATGCCCTGTTCTGCCCTTCACTTTTCCTATTCAGTCAGATAATGTACCTGTTGCCTTCTTTGTCACCTTGGTTGCTCCAAGTTAAAAAAAACAATCAAACAATAAAATATGAGGTTAGAGGAGAACTGACCCTACAGAAGTAATTTAGCAAAAACTCAAGAGGTCCATTTGAGATGCACAGCTGATCTTATTACTTATGGACTCCTTAGCACCTACCTGTGCATTTAGTTCAGCACCCTCATCCACCTGTACTGCAGCAACCACCACAAAAATGTTGGTCAAAATGCAAATAGTGCCCAGCACAAAAAGCAAGATCCCACAAATGCATGTTCTATGACCAAAGAGGAGGTGTGCATCCCACACCAGGCTGGACAGTGGGACTTGAGGAATGCCCCAACTAAACCAGGATGCTGTCCAGGCACAAACTGCAGGGAACTGTAGTTCATAGCTTCCTGCTCCCCTCTGGACAGCAATTCCTGAGCAAATCCCAGCAACTTAACCTTCAGGTTTAAACCCTCTACCTTGGCTTTGCACCAGAGGGGAGCAGCATTTGCATCACCAGTGAGCAAGCACCTGAGTTTCAGTGGTTCTCACTGACCTGTCTAGGCAAATTAAGTGCTCAAACAGTGGGTGGACAAGCTCCATCCAAGCCTCCCAGATTCTCCTCCAGAATCCAACTTGTAACAGGGAAAACTTACAGTGTTAGGGACTTGACTTACCATGTGATTTGGGGTCTTAAAGGCTCATACGCTTTAAAAAGTTCCCCTTTGCTTGTGGAAGTCATGTAAGAAAAGTGCATTTCTTATCCACCTACAGTGACTGCCAGAAGGATGATAAGAGACACTAATTATTCCTAGATACCCAGTATCTTGGGCAAGAAGGAGCTGTACTGTGACATCAAGGACTTCTGTTTCCAGTGGTGCAGCTCACTTGGTCCTGCAGTCAATGGGATTTTAAAGAAGTATCAGTTTTAATTCTGACCTTTGATAGCACCCTCCGCATTCCTTCAGTTTGGGAGTATGAAATACACTCAAACATGTAACCATCTACCATGCACCACAATTTTGATAAACATACATTTTCCTTACCTCATCTAAGGTCCTTTTGCCATCAAGTGGAGGCGAACAAAATATTTTGACATCTCAAAATACTTTCTGTTTTTGAGAAGGGCAAATAAATAGACCTGACATCAAATAATGTCATAACAATCAGCAACTACAACTCAATTCTTGCTGCTGTAACTTGAAACTTGTAAGAGAAGGTTAAAGTAACGCAAGTCTGAATTCCTGGCCACTAAAAAAGCACCCACTGTTTTTGTATTGGGATTTTCTCTAGGGCTAATCCTATTTGGTGCAACCTCTGAGCTAGGTAAAATAGCAAAGAATTTCTCCAAAATACTTGTAGAAATTTGACATTTGGAAATTGGCTTCATTGACTATAGCCAAGCAATAAGAAACAGGAGCAGGAAGAACTGCAAACCAAGGAAGCATGTCTGGGCTCCAAGGGAAGAAGAAAATCAAGTCCCTTTGGGGAAAAATTCAGTGACTAGGAGAAAACTAGGAGTCTGAAAAAGGATAACAGGGCTGGAAATAGTGATGGGGAGACTGGAGAGGAACCCCAGGCCGTCAGACAAAAAAGTTCAGCAGTAGAAAAAAGACTCAACTTAAAAAAAAGAGGCCTGGGGCTAATCTTTCTGCTGGTTTATCTGTCCCCCTACCCCCTCCTCCCTCCCAGCCTGTTTATTTATTTGATACAAGTCATATTTTGGAGAAATTAGTAAAATATCATGCAAATATTCCCTGTTTGACTGCACATGAATAGCTCTAATTTTGTTAAACATTTGTCTCAACGTTCCGAAATACATCTGCTGTTTGCATTAAGATAATCTGCTAAAGTGTTGGGAAGTAAATTACAGTTCTTATAAGATATTTATGAAACAACTTCCTATTTGTATATGAAATATCTTTGAGTATCATGGCCTGTTTTTTTTGGCTTATGTTTGCTTTCCCCAGGAGCATCCATGCCCTGTTTCAATTAGAGACTGGGCTGAGTACCATCTTGTGGAAAAGCTCCAACTGGCTGGGAATGGCTCAGTAGACACTTGTAACAGGCTGAGGGAATAGTACCAGGTCTGCCAGCAGCTTATGACAAAAAAACCCAACAACCCACAACAACTCCAAAACAAAATTCAAGGTAGCACATGGGCATAAATCACATGATATTTGCAGGAATTCTGGCCTGACACCCCAGGATCATGTGTTTCTCCATTCCAACAGGGTGCTGCAATAAACGCCATTAAGGAGAGACAATAATAAGGCTTGGAGGCTGCCCCTCCCTTTGGTGACCACACACCTTTTCAGTAAGTAAATTAAAACATCTTTTTACTCTCTGTTTCAACCTTCCAGGGTTGTCCCAGTCCCTTTGCACACTGAGAAGCTGTGCTCAGAAAGAAGCCTTGGTTAGTATTGCCACAGTCCAGATGAGCTCATGTGTAGTCCTATTTCCAGGTTTTCAAAGGACATGTGGAAAATCAGGTCATTTGTCATATTCCAGCACCGATGTTTGAGGCAGGACTGGTAATGATAACCCTGAGGGCTGCAACCCACAGGAGGACGAAGGGGTGGTTGAGGAAGGTGCAGGATGGAAAGCAAACAGATTGATGAGCTGGAGGAGCTGGAGGATGTTGCTGCTGTTCAGTTGGGGACATATCTGCACTAGATTTGGGAATGGGTAGAGAGAGCTGTGGGAGCTCTGGGGCGGCAATGAAACCCTCCTGACATGCAGGTAAATCATAGATCACTGCCATAGCTCTAGACAGGTTCTGCATTGCTGGCAGCACCTAAGCCACTTCAATTCAAGTTAGCTTGTGTGTAGCTATGTGAGCTCTAGCAGTGGAGTTAGGGTGTGCAAATCACAGCTTAGGTACTGCTGAGCTACCTAACTCGGGGGGCCGCCATCCTGCTTAGCATCATGTCCCTTTATGTTCCCTGCAAAGCTGCTCTGTCCCCAGTCCACAGGTAAAAGCTGAATGAATGCTCATTGTAGATGTGAATGGGGTGAAATGGGAAGAAGAGGAAGCCTGAGGCACCAGCGTTTGCACTGAGATGATCTAAATTCTGGATGAAGTAGTCTGGGAAAGAGATGAGCAAACTGAAACACATTAACACTGCTTAACACTTTAACCCACAAATCCCTACCTGGTTTGGTATTAACACTACCTACATGGAATTCAGCTTAAAAAATAATAAAAGGGTGGTATGAGACAGCTTGCCCTCCTCATGCTTGTGTCCCACACAGCTCCCATACTACTGCTTGTATGGCCACATGCTGCATGGGCCCAGGGACCCCCGAACTGACGCAACAGGGTGGGGAAGCCAAGTAAGGGAGAGTGTGTTTCGGCATGGATCAAGTCCTCTAATACAGCAAAAATAATAACAGCCTGGGGCTGCACGGCCAGGTTCAGGCTGGTTTGCCAAGGTGTATCGGTACCCACATGCCACATGGAGCCCTGCCCATTGTCCTGCTTTCATGGAGCCAGAGGCTCTGGCAGGGACTGCACCAGCAATTGTGCAACCCTGCTCAGCCGCAGATTTCCTCTGGCAGAGGCAGCACAATAGCAGGCCTGTTGGTAAACAGGAATCACTTCTCCGCCACAACAGGGCTCAGGATGAAATCATTCCCCGATACCAGCCAGGCTCGACGTGCCTCTGCTGCTCCCCACCCCAGTTTAGATGGTAGTGCCTTCCTGCTCCCTGTGGGCCTCGAGTCCCTCATAAAACGACAACACAATAAAACAAAATAATAATGGAATCCATATAAGGCTTGATGTCTTCATCACTCCTTAGAAAAAGTGCCAAGGGAGCTCCACTTGAACACAGGCGGCAGGTTCCCTGCATCAGCAAGGATTTTTTAAGAGGAGGAAAGGATATTTTTCAAGCTTGGGATGCCAGTATCCATCTCAGTCATCCTCAGCTGTACACCTCCAGCAGAAAGAAACAGGTAGTTAGGGGAAATGAATCCCCCTGTCTGGCAGATGTATATGGAGTCGAGCTCACTTTAACATTTGGGGCTGTGTGGGAAGGGAGATGACTGCTCAGAGCCCCACTGTGGAGGCTTCAGCCAGGGCTGGCTTGCTCCTGGCATCCCCCTTCCTGGTGGCATCAGGGACCATCGGGCTCTCGCAGAACATTTTGTGGTCAGGGTAATTGCATTGTGTGGTCTTAAAAGTGCCGAGGCGTGGTCCTAAATAAAACCAGACCCCGGCCTCACTCCAAGCACAGCAGCCCCCAGCTCCCTGCACGCGTGGTCTGACGCACGGCCCCATCCAGCATCCCTGCCCTGCTGGTGTTTCAGGCACATGGTTATTAATGAATTTGTAATTGCATGCAGAGGAAAAAGATAAACATATTATTCAGGACAAAGATATATATGTCATGAATGTATATCTATATATACACACACTTTCCTAACTATACATACTTTTTGGTCAATGGTGTCCTAGAACCCAAATGCACCATTTAATTATTTGTGCTGGGAGTGCCAAAGGAACCTACCATTTATTTACACAGTAAAATCAGCTGCAGATGTGTGTGTGCTTTTTCCTTCATTCTTTCTTTCCTTTGGTATTGGCATTTCTGCCATCTCCAGTTCTGCCCCCTCCCCCTCAGCCCCTTCCCATCCCTGCCTCTCATTCACTAAGGGCATCTGAAAAGGATTGGGAAATGGCCTGCTGCTTCCTCCCCAGTCCTGTCTGCAGGGGTGGGAATCCCACATGGTTCCCACAGGGCTGTGCTCTTCTCCTGCCCCAGAGCAAGGTCTTGATAAATTAAGACCTCAAATACTAGCAACTGAGGGGAAAAGCAAAATTTCCTGTGCTGCACGGGCTCAGGAGAGCTCCTCTGGTCTAGGAAGCCTCACAGCTGAGACCCTACAGCTTGCTGCACTCCTGGGCACACACTGGAGGAGCCGAGTACCATGGGAAAGGAGGATCATGCTGTTTCCTGAGAACTCTGGCTTTCAGGGCAGGGAAGAGCATGGATCAGCCACCTGAGCTGGGCTTTGGCAAAATGTGCTGCCCGAGAGCTCTGCCCTGGTTGTCATTGTGACTTGCTTGTATCAGCCTTGTTTGGTGGTTTGGGATTATCCTCACAAAAACCAGGCTCAGCATTAGCTTTCAGCATGAAGCAAGTGACATAGCCAAACTCTGAGATTCCCATTTGATCTTCAGATGCACTATCAATTTTCTCATTATTTTTTTCTGCCCCCATTATCATGTTGCTTTGCCTGAGTGAAATCCAGAGGAGTGGGGCACCAGTCACTCCAAGCAGCATGCCAAGGATTGCCAGTAGAAATCAGGACAAATATTGCTCTACCCTTTTTGGCAGGAGGAGGCAATCGCTTTCAGCTCTACCTGGAAGACAGTCATCAAGGCTTAGCAGCCCCGGGAAGTAACTTAATGCTGCAGCCAGAAAATGCACTTCAGATTCTTTTGGCAGGAGACTGATGTTTCCTAATATCACTCTAGATGCTTAAATGATCTGATAATAAGCATATTAGAAGCATTTAGGAGACAGAACTATTAGCAAATGATTCATTTTTAAACTTGCAAATGTACCTAAAGCTGATGTTCACATGTTGAAACCCTGCTTGCTGTCAGGTATTGGCTGCACCCCTGGGGCTGCTCCTGACACACCTTCCAGCCCACCGAGTCAGCCTGGCCACTTCTTAAAGCCCAAGATCATCACTGAAAGGACATTTCCAAGTACCACTTGCAGAAATCCTTTTGTGGAAGCCAGTCATGCTGCCACTGCAGCAGTCTCTTCACATTCACCCATATATGAGGAAGAGAACTTCATTGCTCTGATTCGCTTTGTAGCAATTATCCACTGTATATTATCTGAAAAGGTACAATACGCATAAAACTGTTCCGTATATGCATTTGTATACATGCAAAACCTCAAAACGTACTTAAATATGTATATTTACTGTTTTGTTATGTATCTACATTATATATTTATTTTTTCTGTTTTATCTCATAAAACTGTATAGACGTCTTAAGCATATATGCATATGTACGTATGCATACAAAAGGTATAGCATGTATAGTCAATACTATGTTGCATGTATGGACACATACAAATATGCATATATGTATATAGAGATTTATATTCTCCCACACATATGTATGTGCTTCTATTTATCTTATCTGTATGTATGGGAACATGCTGGCTATATAAAGATGACCGACTACCAGAATGCTGTTGCAAGGCATGCCGAGTCCCATGACACAGACTACAAGGCTTGACAACAGCTCCCAGGCTAGAGATGTAAGCAAGTCCACTTAGGCATAACAGCCTCTCCCTCTCACACGTTATGAGCAGCTTTCATTAAAATTCAACACTTCTTTTAAGAGGCTTTTCTTGCAGCCACTACTCCCAAGCCCAGTTTTTCTCCTGCTCTCAGTAAGGTGATACTCCTCTCCACCTGCCTGCCAGCCCCTCCTGGGGCAAGGACAGCACCACCAAAACAGGCGTGGTCAGTTGGTATAATGCACTGACTGCTGGCTTTTATTGCTGTTGAGCTGGCATACCCAGAAGACCTGAAATATTTAAAAATAATCCCCAAAATCACTTTTTAATGTCTTATTCCCTAGCAGGCATGCTGGAAACAGCAAGCGGGTTCCCCAGCAGTTCACTGAGCCAACTAGACTATGTATTTTTTGAGAGGTTTGACTGTATAAACCAGCTTGCCTGAGAGCTGATGATGGCTTTGCTCTGCAGTGCTTCGGCACCTCCCCAGCACGGCTGCACTCGCCGAAGGGCTGCGATTCCGCCTGCGATTCCGGCCGCGTGCCTCGCCGTTGGGAAAGGAGCTGGAGGCTGCCAGGGAAAGGGCCCCAGACCGCAGCACTGCGAGGCACCGCAGTGCCATTTTGAATCAAAGTATTTATTCCTGACATTTTGCGAGAGGGGAAGGGGAAAATAAATAAATAAATAACAACAGCAAAAGCTGGCCACAATTCGAAGTCTCTGCAAAGTCACTGGGAATCTTCCAAAAGGCTTCAGCAAGGGCAGGATCAGCTTCCCCATATATACATAAAATTTGTTGTCTTTTGCATATCAAATTAGTGAAGCCTCTGTTCTCTTCAGCTATTGCTTTTAAGTGTGCTATAAACAGGGACTTATGTGACCCCCAAAGAAAAGGCTTTGACAAGGAAGACTGACTCAGATACTGAGACAAACTTGGCCACGTTCCTGCAGTGTGAGTAATGCCAATAAAGATGTGGGCTGGTGTCTAGATGCCGTCGATAACGTGATTTGGACGCTGGTTTGAAAACTCTCGCTACATCCCTGTTGTTGTTTACACTAATAAACCCTTCATCATCCCCTCCTCTCCACCCTCACCCTCCCTCCCACACTTGCAAGGATGCTATATTGCAGTCAGGGTGCCTATCACCCATGTTTCACCCAGCCGCAGTAGCAGACACTGAAGAATCTACAAAAGCAAGAAAAATTAAGGTGGAAAAAATTCCCAAGATGTAGTGCTTCTTGAACTGAGCAGCTTCACCCAGCTCCACTTCTTCAAATACTACCTTCACCTCCCTTCTATTGTCCTTTCTGTAGGCCAGAGTTGACTTCACCTACTGTGTAATTTTGGTCATTTTTTTTTGCAGCACCACTCTCTTCTGAGGAGTTGCTCACTGATGCCTCTGCATCTTATTAATACATTAAATCTGCTGGAGGTCTGGTTGATAATTAGGCTGATGAGAGAACCTGTTCCAAGGATCTGAGTCCAGTCAGTTCACTCACTGCACCATGAGTTTCTCATGATCAGCAGGAGCAGAAGTGATAGAAGACAGTAACTTCTATCCCCCGGATTCTTTCTTAGAAATTTGAGCATATCTTGGTTCCAAACATGTACAAGGAACCTGTATATTGTGTAAGGAAAAAGCACATTTATGAAGTGGGGGTTTAGGCTAGGACTGAACTGAAGAGTCTGTGCTGGAAGGGGTGAGGCTACAGAGGTCTCACTGGTCTGGCCATGTCCAGGCTGTGCAATGGGTATCAACAGTGATGAAATCACAGACTCATAGAATCACAGCATGGTTTGGGTTGGAAGGGAATTTAAAGATCATCTAGATTACCCCCCCTTGTATTGGCAGGGACACCTCCCACTGGATCAGGTTGCTCAAAGCCCCATCCAACCTGGCCTTGAATATTTCCAAGGAGGGGGCATCCACAGCTTCCCTGGGCAACCTGTTCTGGCATCTCATCACTATCACACTAAAGAATTTCTTCCTAATGTCTAACCTAAACCTACCCTTCTCCAGTTTTAATCCATTACCCCTTGTCCTCTCATGACAAGCCCATGTAGAAAGTCCCTCCCCAGATTTCCTGTTGGCCCCCTTCAGATACTCAAAGGCTGCTATGAGGTCTATCTGGAGCTTTCTCCAGGCTGAACAACCTCAACTCTCCCAGCCTGTCCTCATAGAAGAGGTGTTCCAGCCCTCTGATCATCTCCATGGCCCTCCTCTGGACTTGCTCTGGGAGCTCCATGTCCTTCTTAAGTTGGGGGCTCCAGAACTGGACACAGCACTCCAGATGGGGTTTCGTGAGAGGAGAGTAGAGGGGGATAATCACCTCCCTTGACCTGTTGGTCATGCTTCTCTTGATGCAGCCCAGCACATGTCTGGCTTTCAAATCAGAGCAGATGATGCTTCCCAGAAAATGGCACACATATATTCATATATACATGAACACAATTGCACAGATAAAAACACACTGCGAATCCACAAAACATCTAAGGATGCGCACAGGCTGGTCTTCATTATCATTTGGACAGAAAAAAAACTGCTTTCTTGTCTTGTTTCTGGACACTGAGAAACAGCAGTGCTTTTCTGCAACTTCTTCAAATACTTTCAGCATGTGTTGGCCCAGCTTTCCTCTGCACCCTGGGAATTATGGAAATACTGAAGACTGATAGAGCTGCTGGAGAGAGCAGTGGCACAGTTATGCCCAGGCCAGCAAATAGAAGAGCCTTTCCAGCTTACGCTGAAAATTCAGATTCTGTCCAAGTCTTTGGAGAGCAGATGTCAATTATGAATCACATGATTACTCTGCTATATTTTTCCTGGTTATGCTCATTGACTTAGATAAGGTATCATTTTTCACCTACAAAATACGTTGCATATCCAATAAATAATATGCACACTACCATAATAAATATTCAGTATATATGGTGTGTGCATTATAGTGGTCCTGGTAGAGTTATAGCAGAACAGTCAAGGCTGAATTGGCATCTTCATTATAAAGGCTGATAATTCAAGATCAGTAGCAAAAGACAATGAAATACCATCTGCTCACACACAAACAGCTTTTACAGAGAGGGTTTAAGGTCTTGATGCAAGCAGTTCTGCATAGAAGGCAAAAAAAGAGAGCTCCTGAGACACTGTCTCTCACTGTCAGAACTCTTCACCAGATTTTGCTCCTACTTACAGTTTTGTTTCCTACATACAGTGTATGCTTTTCCTAAATGTCCAGCTTCTGGAGCCCGAAGATACTGTGCGTTCACAGGAGATAAAAAGGGGCATTTTCTAGACTTTCTGGCAAAAGAAAAAAACTTACAAATGTGAACTCTGCAACTCCAGAGCCAGAATACAGATGGGGTAGGTGTAGTTTTAAGAAGTTTTCTCTGCCACACTTGGACTTCCTAACACCATGGAGGAGTAACACACAGTGAGCACCTGCTGAAGGTCAGGATGGTTTGGGCTGGGGCTGGTGCCAACCCCTCTCAGTGATACCAAGTTCAGTAAATGGCATGAGGTCTGCAGCAGTTCCCTTCCAGTGGCCCCTGGGGCTAATTCAGGTGCAGCAGATCTGGCTTCTTTAAACCTAAGATTATTGTTAATACTACTATCTCTCTAACCACTGCAGCCTCTTTTACGTTCAGTGCTATTTCTGCTGTAGCTTGTATGTGATGGCTGGACCAGAATTCAATGGAATACTCCTCACCTAGCCATATGACTGAGTCTTCACAGCGTTTTTGGTACCTGAGGCCAACATTTATATCCCCATGGAGCTTCCTTCTGATGCAGCCCATCAGGTGGAGGCTTGTCCAGGAATGGCTTCATCTCAGCTGGAAGTTTTTGGAGCACAGTCTGGTGCTGCTGGAAATGGGGCTGGCTGGACCCAGGTGAGCAGCTTTGCTGGTGTCTAGGAGGCACCGTTTTCCAGCAGAGTGTTAAAGAACAAGCAGGAGACTGGTGGTAGGTGGCAACCTCTTCTTTCAGCACAGCTGCTTGCAGAGGGCATGTCTGTTTACACCTTGAACTAATCACAGTGACAACCAGCAGTGAAAACCTGGATGCGGGGAAATCCATGGGAATTTTGCCCAGACTTTTCCCTCGGGCTGTTACACTCATGGTTCAAAAGTATTTCTTCCCGTACATGGTACCTTTCCCTCCAAGGATGAAAGTCATACAGATTTTTTAGCTCATACCCAGCAGGCACCTAAGCATCTTCCCAGTCCTAGAGCAATAAAAGGACAGTGATGCTGCAGGGTGTAAATACAGGTAAGTGGAAGGATCCACTTCTGACAGTGCAACATCTCACTGCCCCTCCTGACATGTCTAACAGGTGAGTTTGCCCTGGGTTTGTAATTCCCCTCTTTGTTGGCTGCCTCTGTACTGATGATAAGTATTATTTGCACATCAGCACAGCCTCAGTTCAGCAGCTCTTCGAGCCTGTTTCCAAAAGAAGCTGTCACAGACAATAAACACCAAAGTAACCCCATTTCCAATTTAATTGTTTTCTCAAAATATCACTAGCAATTAGACTATATTAGCAACAGATTGTTTGCAGTAGCTAATTCTGAGTCAAAACTGGTTTCTTTCTCTTTTACAATCACACAAAACATCTGAAACTAGAAAGCACCTACAGGGGGGGTTTTGTGTGTTTTTTTGGGGTTTGGTTTGTTTTGTTGGATTTTTTTCAGAGTCAGAATCAAGTAAACAACCAACATTAATTACTTCTAAAAAAGCCAAAGTGTCTGGAAAACATAGGAGAAAAATACAGGATGACTAGGAATTTTTTTCATGTTTACAAGTTTATTGTGAAAGTTTTAAGAAAATACAGTGACAGCACTGCCTGCAGTACAGCAGGGAATGACACTCAATAAATAAACCTAAAGGACTGTGCAATAAATAAATACAAGACTAATGTAATATGTTTGTGGTGGGCTGATCAGTTTTAAATCCTCTGCCTAAGGCTGAATTTTACAATAAACAAACCACGCCTGGATGCTTGTCTCTATCCGTGCTGGGTGAGCCCATTTATTTATGGTTGGGCTCACCTTCTTCCCCTGCACAAGCACTTTTTGGCCATCTCAGTTTTTTCCCCTTTAAAAAAAAGAAAGAAAATCAAAACCCAAGCCGGGTATGACACTGCCCAGAGCTAAGGTACACTTCTTACTGATGTGGCATCTAAGCCCTGCCAAGATGTGCTGGGTCGGTAGAGCCAGAACACGTGCACACCTGCACTGACAGCGGCCAGCCCCTTCGTTATTTCATATACATGCCCTTTGCCCAAGGAAGCTCTGCCACACGTGTCAAAATGTGTCCTGCAGTGTCCCAGGGGAATTTTTTTCCACGCCTGGCTTAGCCAAGTGAAGGCACATCTTTTTATTTCCTTTGGTGGAAAACATTAGCCCTTTCTTTTAAGTGGCGCTGCATGGTCGAGGGGGCTTGGAGGGCTCCAGACAAGCGTCTGCAAAACCATCTCTGGCTCAGTGGCTGTGATCATGGGCTAGGTAATTTGTTTGATTAGAGCATCCGTCTAAGACAAAGAAAGTGTAGTGGAGTGAGTCGGGCTCTGGTCTCGTTTACAGGTCTGGAGATGCACGGAGAAGCTATTACAAGTGACCTGTGACCTGGCCCACCCTCAGGTGAAACGGCTTTGCCCAGTCACCTCCTGTTAGCCTCAGCCAAATGATAGGTTCGGGGACTCGGGACGTGGCGACGGTTCATCAGACAGACAATATCAGACCCCCGGGCCCAGCCCTGAGCTATGCAGATGCAAAACCAGATGAATTAAAAAAAAAAAAAAAAAGGTTTTTCAAACTTATTATGGTGATAGTGTTACTTATAACAAATCTGTCTCCAGTTTTGGGGCTGCAGAGATAAAAGCCCTCAGGAAAAATGTCAGTGGCTTGAGTTTATTTATATGTAAGGTAACCATGAAAAATGTTGGCGTACCACTAATTGTAGGGCATATTTATTCTGCACAAGTTGTTTTCCACATTAGCACAGTTGTTAAAATGCAGTTTTGCCTCAGGAATATTATAACTTTATCTTCTGTAATTATAAATGTGGATGTTGCTGGGGTACTTACATATATTGAAGAAGAAACGTAAGAAATGGGCACTGAAAGGAGGGAAACAAACATAATTAAAAGTGTAATGTAGTAATTATATGAAACATATTTGGGAAGTGGAGACTCCTGGATAAGCTAGCAAAGCAGCTCTGGCATGTTAGATCCTGGTTTCAGATTTGTATGCTGTCTAACTTCAAATTTCTCCCATGGTTTTTTGCTCAAACCAACTAACAAGGACCAGTTGGCAAGGGAGGCATTTATGTGCAGCAGCACGTTATTGTGCTCTGTGCAGTCATTATAGTATAAGAGCAATTTTACTATGAGAAACTAAAACCAGAAACCTGGAATGCAACACCACATTGTGGCTATCATATAGCAAATGTTTAATGAATGACAGGGTATGGAATATTTTAAATGAACATCCAGTATTATGCAAAATGCCTAATGTCATTGACACAATCATAACTCTGTATATGTGGAGCAGAGGATACCAAGGGTCACTGACCTGCCATACATTACAGGTCACACACAAGGTGCACAGACAGCTATATCCTTGAGAAACACCTGGCAAATGAAATGTGAATTTTTCCTCATGATGCCAAGAGGCAGAATTCGGACATGATTTCCTCATCTGGAGTAAATAAGGCCAGCATTTTGCTGAGGATTGGGATGATAAACCTCAGCTCAGCTGAGGAGGACTCAAGTCTGGGAGTCAAAGATTTCAGAAGATGGGAATCACTGCAAGCAGGACTGCAGTGGTGGTCCCAGCCGCCAGAGCAGCCGGTGAAGTGATTGCTTCCACTTTTCCTTTCGGGTTAGGTGCACAGTGCACCCCAGGCACAGTGTATGCAAAACACACACACAACAGATGCACATATTTATATATTGGGAACAAGAATCTGTTTCTTTCCCAGGGGGGCAAGGAGGGGGATTTAATGGCACAGGAGAGCACAGGGTACTATCTCAAGGCTTTCAGATTTTATTGATTCTTTACTTTTATAACAAACTGCGGACCACACCATCCTTAGTTTGAAAGACACAACACCAAATTTCCATTAGCACCTGCACAGGGGCCTAGCAGAAACTTATTATGCCCCTACTATTCACCTATGTTTACTAGCACAAGCTCCATAACATGGGCATTATTAGAAACCAGTCAGGTATAAACAAGCCTGACAAGTTTGGCATAGTTTGAAAGTTTGTCAGCCAAAATCCTGGAGCATTTCCTTCTGCGTCCCCCTTGACCACCCTGTTCCATCCCTCACCTGTGACATTATCTTTTTTTTGTCTTTTTTTCCCCTCAAAGGATACTTACTGCCCTCTAAAGGCTCCTCATACTCCACTGTCCTCTACCCCTCCAGAGCATTTCCCCCTATGCCCATCCCTTTTTAACCCTCCTTGAGGTTCTGGCAATCTCTTGTGCAGCTCAACAGTGCAAATGAAACACTCCAGCCTCTCCAACTTCTTCATTCAGGGTATCTGTGGCCAACCAGAGAGCTGGACAGTGATATACCCTTCATCAGAAAAACAAGGAAAGACTCCATTGAAAGACTTGGGACTAATTCTGCCTGATTTGCCTACATTATTTTTTCCTAAAACAAAGTATTTATATATCTTACTTGTTCCAAACTCATTTCTCCACCTCCAGAGCTCCAGTCCCACTGTTGCTGCTCACCAGGCCCAACAGCGTGGAGCCCCTATCACAGATGACAAACATCAACAGGCACAATTCTCCAGTCGCTTCACATCACAGACCTCCCCGAAGTGCATCTCTCCCAGAGTTCTCACCTCAAAGGCTGGAGGGGATTTCCAGAGGTCACCAGTCCCTTCTCTGGCCCATGGCACCTGTGTCATTCCTGATAGATGCTTATCTTGGGGGTTTTAAGGCCTTCAGTGCAGGAGACACTGCCACCTCCCCAGGCAGTGTCTTGCAGTGCATTGCTCTCCTTATCACAAGAAGGTTTTAACCTGAATCTTACTGCAATTTAAGCCCATTACTTCTTCTCCTATCTGCAAGAGGCGTGGAGAACTGATTATTTCTTTCCTCTTTGCAGCAGTCCTTCACGTTGTTGAGGGTTGTTTTGTTGACACAGATACTTCTTTGCACTAAAAGCAGTCTGAGAAGAGGTTTATCTCCCCATCACTGAAGCCAGCATACTTTCAGCTATAATGTCCACTGGCAGCATTTCTATTGTAAATTCACTTCACAAAATGAACTGAAAACTGAAATGAAACCTCATTGAAAAGCTAACATTATGGGAATTTATATTCCCTTTTTACTGTCTCTTAAAATAAAAACAAGACTATTTTTGACTTATGTGTAATTGAAATAAAAATCAGCAGCTTTGCCAAGCATCAGTGCTGAATATTCGTCATTTAGGACCCCAGAAATTATCATCTGGGCTTAAAAATAATAATTTTTCAGCAATGCATTTGAAACTCTTCATCATTGCCATCTGGGTCAGGTTCTCTGAGAGCTCAAGCTGGGCTTCTACTCACCTCAGTCAACCATTCATGCACCAGAAAATGAGGTGTCTTGTCCACTTGCTGTGGGCTCATGGGTATGGAAATGATGACACATTTATTTAAGGTGGCATAAATGACTCCCTGGAAATGTCTTCCTTTCCTTCTCCTGAGAAGGTGCCTAGGCATTCAAGGCTTTTGGAACAATAAATCATAATGGAGCAAGTTGTATTTTCACAGACTTTCTCCCTAGTGAAGCAGCATCCTCTCTGCTGGTAAGCTTGCTTGATACAGACAATATCATCTCACTTCTCTAAGGCCTTTAATAAAGATGACAAACATAAAAATATCCATGACAATTTCACTGGCAGGTTAACAACTTCTATAGGAAGCTGGATTTCTGATTGCTTTAGAGTAAATTAGAGTAAAAAAAGCCATGTTCACTTCAACACGGCTGTAACCACTTCCCACGTCATTGACTCAGGGATACGTTCCTGTTGGGGAACAGCCTGACAGGTATTTTTTGGCTTCTACAAGCCCCTTCTTCTTACTGCAGAGTTTTAGGAGGTACAACTTTTCTAACCTGAAGCTGCATATGTTTCAGATGAGAACAGGGTGTACATCTGCTTGATTGATGCCCAACCTTTTGGTTGACTTCTGGGAGCAAGGCTTTCTTCATGAAGTACTGAGTTAGCACATGCTGCCTGCTCCCAAGTGTACTGGGTTAGCTCAGCACACATATTAAGATGTCTCTTTCAGAGGGCTTGAGGCCAGATAATTTTGAGGCCACACACTCAAACCATGATCCTTGCCTTGGGACAAAGACAAAAAGCCGCATGGAGAAAAAGGAGATATAGTTCCCACCTTACCTCCTACAGTGGCAGCCAAGGAAAAAATGAACTAAGCTCAATAATTATGACTCTGACAATGGCTGACTATAGGAAACAGGGTACATCACACAGAAAAATCCTGTGGTGTTCTGTTTCAGAAAACAGCAACCTACTGCTTCTGAGCTTATAGTCAGGTGGAGTATTTACTAATTCCAATGCACATACCTGCATTAACTCATCTGCTCACTTTCTGAATCAATTAATATTGCATTTTCCAATGTGTGCAATCTTGCTGGCCGCTTCTTCTGGGGCTCCTAAGTCCCATCCTAAGTGTCAAAGTGACCAATTTTGACCAAAACAGCATTCAATGACCTCTAAATCTCTCCTTGCTTTCATCGGCTCAAGTAGTAGGGTGCACTTGTCCTCTTAATGAAGTTAAAACAACAACAAGAGACCCTTACAGTGAAGTGACAGAGCTCTGGCAGTTGTTGTTAGTGAAAGGCTTTAAAAATATGTCCAGTCATCCAAACTAAAACCATGTTTGAGCTTAGGTTTTCCACAATGGTAAAATTAGTCAAATTAATTTTATTTTGCTTCTCAACAGACTTCCTTTCTCCAAAGAGAAGCTGGAAAGTCTTCTTGTGCCATATGTACATATTTATATAAAAACAAATATCATTATATTGTGTTATCAGGATGCAGGATGAAAAAGTGATCATCAGATGGCTCAAACGGTGGTGCTCAGATTCAAGATTTCTTTATAAAGAAAAATCCACTGGGATAGCTGCTGGAGCACGAGCATAGAGGGGGCGAAATAACAGTTGTGCTAAGCTGTGGGTATATAAGCCAGGCCAAACTAGTTCATCAGCTACGCAGATATTGAGGCAGGGCTGGGTAGTATGCTACATCAAGTAGAAATAAAATAACTAGCTTTGATTTTCTTGCTCAAAGCATGCACTGCACCCTTTGAAACCCAACCCAAAGAAAGGAAAAGTTTTGGATGGATCACCATTTAATGATTGCCTCCTGCTCTGCGAGGAATTAAGCTTTTTCTTCCCTTTCTTACCTCTCCCTTTGCAACAAATTCTCACTGCCTTTTTTTTTTTTTCCACTAAAGACAGCAAACGTAATTACACAACAGATCAGAACAGCTTACATAATGCCCTTTATAGAAACCTGCCTTACCTCAGAGGCATATTAGCATTTCTTATGGGTTTAAGGGGTGAGGGATTAATTACAGATTTTCAAAATATGCCTAATTACATATTTACCGGTGGAATAAATAATTCACGTTTCATAACTCGCCATGAAATGACTAGTTTCTTTTGAAGATTAAAAATCTGAGGCTTGAGGAATGTTAAAGTTCAAACTCTGAATAAAGGCTCCTAATCCTTTATAGATCAGCATTTTACTCACATGAAAAATACAGCAGAAAGTCACTCTTTCACCCGAGTGACTTGTAGACCCCCTTGAAATTTCTCACTTGGCAATCTAACAAACAGAATGAGTAAAACATTAAAAATGTGATTTGTTCATTTACTTTGGCACTTCGGTAGATCATGTAGGATTTTGGGAAGCACCTAAATGACTTGAGAGCATGAGCTGCCCTGGTTCTTGGCTTTTGCATTGGGCAGAGGGGGGACCAGCAGCATCTCCCTGGCACCCTCCTCCTGGGGCCGGCATGGGGGCTGCTGCTCTGCCGTGCATGGCAGTGGCAACCAGGGACTCCTCGCATGCTTGCAAGTGAGCGTGCCTTTAAACACTTTTGGCATTGGGTCATCTGGAAACATAAATCAACTTGCCCCTTTCCTGACCTGCCCTAACATACAGCCAGTGGTTTCCTCTGTTATTTTTCGTTTTAGCCAGAGTTAGCAAGAAGAATATCCCTTTGGCATTTAGGGAATATACAAATTATTACAGAAGAGCAAATAACTGCCTACAGAAAGGAGCTAACTGTTTCAGAGCATTTTATTAAAAACAAACAAACAACAAAACTAAAAAAAAAACCCCACCAAAACTGCCTTCAACAACAGTAAGTGCCATGTTCAGTAACTACAGTTACCACAGGAAAGAAAGAAGGAAAGGAAGACTCTACATGCCAGTACAACTGGTCTAGGTTCAGGTTTTAGTAGACTTACAAAGGAGGAGTAGATTGGAGAATCCAGCCCAATAGTGCTTCTGTGCACATACATGACAGTCAAAATCTATCCCCACCAGTCCTGGTACACTATGGAAACTGAGAGAGCAGAAGCATCACTTAGATGAAAAAAGCTGTAACGCATGGAGAGTGAGTGACCTGGTTAAGTCATCCCTCATGCACCCCAACACAGGGCAGCTACCTAAGGGGCACTTCTCTTGGCTAGCTTACACCCTTGCCTGCCCAGTCCTCCAGGTTTGTGAACATCCTTGAAATAAAGCAAATATACCTTTTAAAAATATAGAGAATAGTAATATATATAGCAATGGAGTCCACCTATACAACTACCTCCACCTATACTACCACCAAGATTCCTAGAGAGCAAGGAAATAAATACTCATTTATAGCATACCTGTACTTGTGATTAACTTGTAGACACAAGTCTATGTGTTTTGGACACATATATATGAAAACAGCAGCCTGCTAATCAGTATTTTAGTACTTCACAAGCAGAGGTTGGCATGCAGAGGAATATAAACCAAAACAACCTGTTGCTTGGTGAGACTCTGATCCCAGTTCAGCATTTCCTTCTGTGTCACTCCGTAAGTGGATTCATCTTTCTATGCCATAGTTCCTTTCAAATGCTTTCCACCTTATAAGCTAAACTGATTGTGTATAGACTAGTTAATGATTTACCTGAAACAGCTGGAAAAGTGCAAACCCAGTCTCATAACCAACTTGGGAAAAGAAATATTATTTTCATGTTGGAGCAAAGGCTCTGCTTTTTAATATTCTTTACACATTTTTCAGCAGTTTAAAATCTAAAAGCCTATAGAAAAAAAAAGTTGTGGGGTTTTTTCTGTTTGTTTTGGGGTTTGTTGTTGTTTCTTTCCCTAGATTAATGCTTTACTTTCAATCTTGCTTTCAATAACAATTTCTACATCTACTTTAAAACAGGAGAAAATATTCTGCATAAAGCACTGATAAGATTGGTTCAACCTACAGAGATGACTCCACTGTAAAATTTAGTCTATCAAAATGCTCAGCTTTCCCAGACAAAAGCTCACATCTTTGATCAACATGCAGCTGGTTCTTCTACCAATAATTACATTTCAGCAATGTTTTAAGTGTAAATACACAATTTAAGCTCTAAAATTCTTCACAGCAGGTAAATACTCTACAGCAGTGACACCACCAAATGGGAGAATGCAGTCAGTGGTATAAGGTGGTAGATGAGGGGCAGCAGAGCATCCTTAGCCATAACTACAAGAAGTGAACACTGTAGGACAGATTTATAAATGTAGTGCAAGCCATTTAAAAAGTCTTCTCCCTCTCTCGCCCACACAATATTAATTACCTGTGCCAGCTTGTGCTAATTCATTTTTCTTGCACCTCAGCAAAGGAAGATGGTGTTTGAAATAAGTAGTGTCGAGATACAGCATAAAGAAGCTATGGACACCCCGAAATTGCCTTTTTGGGGCAGGGAGGTGGAGAGGGATAGAGAAAGAATAACACCTATAAGTTATGTATCCAACTCAGTTTCATTCACTGAGTCATGTAAATAAATATCCAGCTGGTTTGGTCCCCATCCCACAGCCTCGGTGCAGCAACTCTAATTACTCATCTATAAACAATGCAGACAAGCCATTGCTCAACGCCGCGCTACGCCTCACGGCCACAAGCTTTGCATCCTACCTGGGTGAATATGAAAATTAATATAATCTACTATATTTTTAAGGGTAAAGTTATCTGCAAAGCTCAGTGATTCATGAGCTCACTGCATGTACATAAAGTGCTTTAGTGAGAGCATTTCCTAAAGGCCTGATCCAGTCATGCTTCTCAAACCCTCTGCAGCTGTCTAGACTGGAACAGAAAGGTCATTCAGCCACTGAAGGCCAATCAATCACTCCCATTAAAAAAGAAAATATCTAAACAGCTCCAAAGGTTCAATTTGTGGATATGATAGGGAGATACTGGAAGAACAGCTTATGTCCCCCTTCCCTGGGAGGATGAGGGCCAACAGAAAGCCCATATCCTTTCTCGGGTTTGTTCTGACTACCTGAGCAGGAAGCCAGAAGATCCCAGGAAAATTCCTGCCTCTAAGCACATCTCTTGTTGTCCTCCTCTTTTAGCATGCCTGGCCAGTGCTGCAATGCACGGAGCTGCTGTGTTCCTCCATATGGGGAACTCTTCTCTCTGCCTGCCTGGCAGGGTGCTCATGTATGAAAAATCCAGAGTTTAGGTATGTCCCACGATAGGAAATGTCAATGCTCATCCAAAAAGACTCTTGCCCAAACCTAAAACTTAAGGATGGAGGGTACCCCTTTCTCCAGGCTATGTGTAGCCCTTTCACTGCTCTACACCCACTGACACATCTGCCACAGGAGAGCCCCATGGTGATAATGGAGATGTTTGCTGGTCTCTCCTCCATCAGCAGATGGAGATATCCAGGTCACTGTTGAGAGATGCTCAGCAGTTGGGGAAGTGTACATCTCTCTATCACCCCTTTAGCACTGCTAAAACACACCGAGCTGGAAAACAACCCTGTATCTGGGGAATTCCCTGCATGCTGCAGATTTGGTGGGCAACTTCAGTGTCATTAAGCTCAGGCAGTCAGGGACAAAGAAGCCTCCTAAGGGAAAGCCCTACAGGGCATGGCACAGCTGATGAGAACAGGGCACTTTTCCACCTCAAGTGCTGGCAGCTAGCTGAACTGCTACAGGTCAGCAGCAGAAGTGGCTGGATATCATCGCCCCAGTGAGCTCTCTCCCTCCCCAAAGTAGGGGAGAGCACAAAGAAGCCAGTGCGGGCACCGACAGTGCTGCTTGAAAAATGCCTTCCAGCTGCTCTCCTAAAACTGCAAGGCAAGGCCCAGTTGTTTGTGATCACAAACATTTTTAGAGAGGCATTTTTAGAGAGGGAAGGAAGGAGAAGCAAAGAGGCAACCTCCTCCTGGATCTCATCTTTTCCATTTGGATTTAAACCACCAGAACCATTACCAGATAAAATGTCACTTTTTTTTCATTAACCTTTGATGCTTATTGTACAGCCAGTTTCAGTGCTCATGGAGGACATGGGAGGTTCGAATCACAGCCTTCATTTTACTCAGGGATTAGGCACAACTTGAACTGCAGTCCAGAAAGGAAGGAGGGAAAATGCTATCAGCCCAATCCTGCCTCTTCAGTGGTTTACATGTTTAATAAAGATTGAATTTAGAGAGAGGGGCAACCCCCAACTTAGTAATAATTCCTTTCACAAGTTCTACTATAATTAAAAAATACAGGCAAGGTCATGACGACTGCTGTTGAAAATAACAGACAGACCTGTAATTATAGCAGGGCCAGCTAAACCAAGGGTTAAAGGTCTCTTAATACTCTGTCAGCATTTCCACTATAACCCCTCAGTTTCAGGGGTTTACAGCTCACACATAAATATTTGCTGCAGGTCAAAAATGGCCCTTTGAGGGGTCAGCAAAAGGAGGTAAAATTTATTTACATATTTATAAAAAATGGTTTGCCTCCGCAGAATTGGCATGTCCCTCACCAGCACCACCAGTGCAATTCATGGAGAGAAGGAGGGAGAGCTGACAGTCCTGATCGTGACAGAGTATGGGGTGGGTGGAGGAGCTGGAAATACATTTTACCCAGAGCCAGTGGCTCCAAATCCATAGAAACCCTGTACCGAGGCAATGATCTGCAAATACAGTATATATTATAAAGCTGAATCCTTAAATAATAAGGCTGTATTCCTACCATGAATTATACAGATAATCACTCCCACTGTTCAGCCAAGCATGCACATAAGTCTTTGGAAGATGAAAACCTAAGGCCTTGCTAGCATATTGTTTTAACTTAAATCAGTACTTTAATTGATTTATTTAAGCCAGTGCCAAACCTGGTGTGACTCCCTGATTTCTGCTGAAGAGTAGATTATTTCAGTTTAGTTTAAAGAAGTGTATCTCAATTTTTTTTCTCCCCCAAAGCATTCCTTGCCCTTTACCTATCTCTGTTTTATGTGACCTTGAGTTGACATTAGTTCAGTGCTTAAGGATTAGAAGAGGTAAACTGGCTGTAACCTTTTCCAGGGCTCCTTTCCTTGAGGTACTGAGCTGCTGCCAGGAGTCCATGGCCAGAGCAACCACTTGCACCCTGCTTACCACTTGCATATCTGCTTACAGCTTGGGGAACCTAAGCTGCTGTTGCCATCCCTGTAAATCCTATTTTCTTCTCTTTGAAAGTCTTCTCAAAAGCTTCTGGTCCTCAGGATAAAAAAAGAGAGAGCCTCACAAACCCAAACTAACATCATACAGAAAGCTCAGAAAACCACACCAGCAAACAAAGAGAATCCTGAATTATGGAAAAAAACCTGTAACACATACCCTTCTCTCATACTGGCACAATATGAAAGCCATCCTGCTGTCTTTTGGGAGGTTATCTCACCATTTTCCAATGACTGCCATTAGCAATCAAAATAAAGCCAGCTTGATTTGCAGTGAAAGTTTCTCTGTTGCTGGCTGGTTCAACTGGACTGCTCTTCTCACATGGCCACTCATCACTCCAGCTCTTCAGCTGTGGCTTCAGGCTCAGTTAGAGGGAATGGTGGTAGAAAAGCAAGAGCATTCGATAATCCTGGACCTAGTGAAATTCATTTATTAGAGCTTTTTTGATGGCAAAGAACTGAAGAGAGGGAAAAAACTCAGCTAAAACAATTAACTAGGCAAACCTTTCCAGAAACTATTATTTTCACCTGTACCTAAAAATGTCACAAAATAATACATTTCTCTTCCTCACTAACTTCAGCGTATTTTTCAATGTGATCCTAGAGGGCTTGTTCTTCGTTGTGTTGTTTGGAGGTTTTTTTAAGTGAAATTATATTGGGGATATATAACTCTTTTTTTTTTTTTTTTTTTTTTTAAGTTTCTAACAAAATACTTATTGTGCAAGACCCAGAAGATAAAAAAGATGCAACTGTTTTTCTTGGTTTGTTTTGAGGTTATTTACTTAGCACTAAGCACCTCATTTTTCTTGTGTACAAAAAGTAATTATGTAGTCAAAAGAATTATGGCCCACATACTTCAAAACATATGAAAAATGTAAAACTTTATTACATACATTAATTTCTAACAAAGGACGTCTCCAGCATCAGTGTAACTGGTATAAGGCAGATAACTGATGTATGGTATATTTGTTGATGTTCCTCCCAAATGGGTTTTATAAAGGCAAACAAACAAATAAACAATTTCTTTCGTTATGTGGCTCTCTCTCCTATAAATTTCATCAGCCTCATATGGGGGACTGTAGGCTTGTGGGAGGGGGTTGTCTGTGGATCTCATTTATTTATTTATTTATAGCTAAAATATTGTGCTCAAACAATCTATTCACCATGCTTTCCTTTTTTTATCTTTCCACCCTCCTACATTTCTCAAACCAGTCAACCCCAGCTCCTGCCTGTACCACTGTCTGGGCTAAACCCAGCTTCCCTGCTGAGGGCAGTTTCCCCAGACCCTACTTTAGGGTAGGCTGCAGAGTCAGGATTGCTCCCAACATCCTGGTCAAGCAGCTTTCTTACAGGTGTTTGGAGTGGAGGTCTGTGTAGTACAGTTATTTTTCTTCCTCTTTTTGCCCCACCAGTTCCATTTTTGTGAGCAGGGCAAGCTCATTCCTACTAAATTAGCCGGGCTGGGAGGCCAAGGCAGGAGTTGTAAAACCAAAGTTCACAGCATCCTTATCTTTAGCTGAGCCACTTTAACTTTCTAACTATACATCTGGGTACCATATTCAAGAGGAAAAGGATGGCCATTTAAAATGTCAAGAATAACTGCAGTCAGTTCTCTTCAGCACCTCTCTTGAAGAAACAAAACAAAATTGAAGTGTGAAAGACAGATTCAAGGTAGTCTTGTCGTTTTAAGTGAATGAAAAAAGTGAAACCTGATTTTTTGGATGTTACGACAATGACCTAATCAAACAGAGACCTAGTCTTCTTCCAACACACGTTATTTGCTTCTGTTGCTTTCAGTGCAATATGTAGATATAAATATATAAATTTATCATGGGTAGGAAAACCTTGTCTTACTGATAGATGTGTCATAGTACTAGGAGTCCAGAGGAAAAGGTTTCATCCAACAACACACACCTAAAAATACTGCAAGTTTCTATTTCAGTCACCCAGAACTACTGCACTAATTCAGCCAGACACAAACTCCTGCCTCCTTTTTATGCACAGTCCTCCTTCAGCACAGATTATTTCAGTATTTCACAGTGCCTTGTCAGGGTTTAAGGACTTTAAAGAGAAGCTTGGCAGCTTCTTTTGCAGAAGACACTTTTTCTCATGTCACACGTCTGGTCTCCTCTTGGCATGTCTGGGCACCAAACGGGAAAGCTGCCAGGATGGCACTGCTAAGCCTTAAGATGTAATATTAATAATAATGACATATTTTATTTGTGTCTCAGTCCTCATTTATAGGGTTTGGTCTCAGCTAGGTGTATGGAACTCTTCAAAGCATTGAAATCTCCAAATAAAGTTCTGGGTTTGACCTCTCTCCATTTGGCAGAAGTTTGAACTTGGTGTAACCTTGAGGCCCATCTTCAATTAAAGTGTAGTATTTTTGGAACTCTGGACAAAGGGGAGGGTAAGACCTATTCCAAGTTACACCTAATCCATGAGAATCAAAGCAACCCTGATGGCTGACAGCTTTAGAGCCAAAGAGCCTCCCCCAGCCCCAAAGGTTTCCTAGGCTACTTACTACCTGTAAAATCTGAAGCTGCAAGTCTCTCCATTCTTTTGCACCTTCTTTAGTCCTCTCTCCCTCCTCCCACTACCAATGAGAGAAAGCTTTCAGTATTTTAAACATACTCATCACAGGTATCACAAGAAAAGCAGACCAGTGCCAGCTCTCAATGGCTTATTTGTTTTGGGGCTGAAAACTATCCACTTCCATTTCAGGCATTCATCGGCTGAGCCACCATTTGACATGCCTGGCCCCAACAATCACAGGGGCTTGGTGGGTTAAAAATGCTAGGATTTCATTTTATTGCAGGGGTATTATTCATTCTTGGGAAGGTTCAAAAGTACATGCGTCAACTTATGTCATCAGGGTCAAACAAAGTGGCATGCAGAATCATAGCCAGATTGCATCGGTGGAGAGGTCTGGAGGCAGAGCCGAAGAGCAAGGAGAAAGAAAAATGGTTTTTAGGATGCACTCTGGATCACTTCATCCTTCAGCAAGGGGAGAAGGGCAGGAGGCAAAAGATCCCCTCCAAGCACATCACCCTGAACGGCATGAATTGAAATCAAGCTGTGCAGATTCCACTAAGATTTCCACTGCTTCTTGCCCAGTGACATGCCTATGGGTAGGACCATCAAACAACAACGCTTCCTTGATTGCTGAAACGTGCCTCCAACATATACCAGCAAGCCCACAAGTACACACAGACTTGCACAATAATAGCATTAGATGCCATTAACAGGCTTTAGCCTTGTTTCTTTTCAGTGGAAAAACTATTTGACATCCCTCAAGCCCAGGCTCAGCACTGGTTGACCCTTCCCCTTCTCTGCCTATATTAAAAGAACAACTAAATAGCTGCACGGAGAGTGAGCCAGCCCCTCCTTGCTCCAGGTGTCTGTATTTTACTTAGGGCCCCAAGCTTGATTCAGCTCCTACAGTTTCTGACAAGCTTCAGCTGGCCCTCGTCACCAGACAGGCAGATCAATTAACAGAGGGATTTTTCTTCCCTAGCTCTCTTCCTGGACCTTTAACCCCTTGTGTGTCCTAATGCTCTGTGAAAGAAGGGCAGAAAGCAAGTGCTAGGAAAAAAAAAAAAAAAAGCCATTTAAAGTTTTGCTTTATTCCCACCCCCACGCTTTTGCCTTTTCTACCCATCTCAGAACCTCACCTTTCTGTAAAGACGCTCTGGGTTGTTCAAAATGTCTCATTTTTTCCCATCAAACTTTCAGTTTTGAAATCCCCTTTCTCTCTGTCTCTTCTTTTAAAAAATAAATATATATATTTTGCTTCTGAAAGGGATGAAGTTTAATGTTTTCTTTGGGGTGGAGAATTCTTTTCCATTTGTTCATTTTTCTTTCTCTTTTTCCACGGCACCAATTTTTCCAGTTTGCCACACGGAAAGGACAAATTCTGGCTATAGAGGCTAAGACCAAGTCTGCAGCCGATGCTCTGAAAGCTTTCTTGAAAAGTTATCAAACGCAAACAATATTTCATAGATGAAAAGGAATGAAAAAAAAAAAAAAGAGGGTAGAAGAAAGCAAAGCAGAGTCTGTGTTCAAAAACTACAAAATAGAAAACAAATGAAATAATTTCAAACTGGAAAAAAGTGTAGATGGTTACAAATTGCCCTGTGAAAGAGAAACAATGTCAACATTGACAATTTCATTTTGCAATTTAATTATACCTCCATTTGTCCTTGGTGAGAGTGTACAAGAGAGCATGTCAATGGCACAAGAAGCTCCTGCAGCAACAGCAAAACATAATAAATAAATTTAATTGCTAGTGATAATAATTAGACATTTCTGTGAAAAACAGTTCCCAGAACTCCTGAAAACTATTGAGAAAAATACATGTTATGGATACTACAGGGAAATCCATTTAAATGCATTCATAGAGACAGATAATTTAAAACTAGTGAGGGTTTTTAATTATATTTACTTTTCAAAAAAAAACAACCCTCCTACAATTCCTTAGTACAAAGCTATACTATTACTTCTGCAAATGGGTTCTGCCCATCACTTTAGAGCCAAAGTACTACCACAGCAATAATGAGAATAATAATTAATGATAAATAATCAACACCGGGCAACCTGTCAATCTCAAAGTGCTGCAGCAACACTATACAAAACAACAAATCTAAATGTGAAGAAATAAACATTCCTCTTCCTATAAATAGCCTTCACCTGGTGAAATTCATCTTAGCCTGTGCACACATCATTTTATCAGGCAGAGAAGAATTTCCTTGGTAGAGGTGATAGCTTCCTGGTATCTCTTCTCTGATCCCAGGTATGTGGACTTTCTCAGGACAGTACAGAAAGAAAAAACAGGATGAAAAATCCCTCACTGAAGTGGGCATGACAGATATGAAGCGTCAGGCAGAGTTAAGGGTATCACATCTTCTCTGTCGTTTATAATGCACGATTTTCTTAGCAAGGAAGGAGAGAGAGGGCAGTTGGTAATCTTTCACTCCATATGGGAAATCCTTATCGAGGATTTGGGAACCGAGTGTTATTTCTTGGATGGATGGAGGGGATGGATGGAGGGATGGATGGATGGATGGATGGATGGATGGATGGATGGATGGATGGATGGATGGATGGTGTTTAACGTTTTCAACTCTTGTTCAAAAACACAAAGTCGCTGCTGACGCAGACTGGGAAGAGGTGGTAAATAGTAAGGGCAGGTCACTGGTGCACAAAGGAAACAACAAGCCAAGGGAAGTGTAAAAAGATATCATTGGGTAAACAGATTGTAGAGAATACTTTCAGAAGGGGGGGGACTCTCTCCTGGAAAGAAATGGCTCCAGCAAGAACATGGCAGGGAGTGGATGCTGAGCTGCACATTAGCTCTGTAGCTGGAAGGGTAACTTCAGTCCTTAGGATATGTAAACAGGGGGATATAGTCTAGAAGCCTGAGTAATATTATCTTTGTCTGTGGCACTGGTGTGACCACTAATGGAATAGTGAATCTGGTTCTGGTGCCTATGTTTCAAGAGGTTGTTGATAAATTAGAGAGAAGAGCCAAGAGAATGGCTAAAGGACTAGAAAACACTGGGAGGATTAGAAAACAATTGTGAAAGGCTCAAGAAGCTCAGACTGTTTAGCTTAATAGAGAAAAGGTTAAGGAGTGACTTACCCACAGTATACAAGAACCTTCACAGGAAACAGAAATTTGATGGAGAGCTCTTCAGTTTAACAAAGACATACGAAAACAAGATCTAACATCGGAAGGTTGAAGCTAGATGAATTCATGCCAGAAATTAAGGGGAATTTTTTAACTGTGAGAGTGCTTAGCAATAGGGGCAGTTTACTGAATATTGTGGTGGCTTTAATGTCTGCTTTGGAAGGTCTATTGAAAGATACAGTAAAAAATCTTCAAGGAGTCCTGTGGCCTTTACTAGGCAGAAAGGCAAACTAGATAATAGCATCCAAAGTTTATAATCTATGCTTTAAGTGTAAACATTCATAACTATCTGCACTGATGTGTCATAGTGTGTCTGTTATTAAAAAAAAAAACAAACATTTTTTTGACTGTTCATGCTTTTAAACTGTTATCAGGGATTACAGAACATGACTCTCGCACGATACGCAGGACACTGAAAACTTTCTAAGATACTTGTTGCTTCTTCAGACCAAGCCTGGCTTGGCAATGCTAAAAACAATTACCTCAATTTTTTAGTACTTTACAATGTAAGCACAGAGGGTTAGTGACTTGTTTCACTTCTCCCATTTTAGTCAGATGATGCCCAAGTTTCACTTTTTAAATTTGAACTTAGATCTTGCCAGCAATTAATACTGTTGTGCTCAGGCAATCGCAGAGGGTAGCTCAGTGGATATAAAATAACAGGGTGTTTTTGAAAGGAGTTTCTAAATGTACCAGCATAAACTTAAAAAGTGAACTCTCCAAAACGCAGAACTGAATTATTGGTGCTGACCTACTACTCCCAATCCTGCTCATCATACAATTCATTCAAATACAAGTCTATTTAGCAAAATGAATGCAATTCTACCAAGGCTTCGATAACACTCCTAAGAGTACACCTCTCATTTTTACTTCTTCATCCATCCCTGCAATACTTCGAATGCACAGCCAGTTACTGCAGATTGGTTTCTTGTTGAATCAACACAGTTTGAAGATAGTGCCCCTTTGAAAGTTAAAGCTAGGATGAGCAATGCAATGGGCTGATCAATCCTGTAGTCCCAAACATTTGTCAAATAGGATTTAATGAAAGAGGAGTGTCCTTGCTAAGATGCTAAATCCAGCCTGTAATCCCCAGCATAACAAGAAAACAAAGACTTTTCCATCCCCCCTTATATCAGGAATAGAGATAGGATGATGGAATGATGTGAACATAAAATATTTGTACACACAGAAGCTTACGCAAAAAGGCTTTGTTTGGAAGTGCTGGAAAGCCACTCACCCTGAAACAATGGGGCAAATTAGCATGCATCCAGCCCAAGGGTGCAAGCAGCACACACACGCACTCCTGGTGACGGATGCTTAGCTCTTGCTGGGAGGTCACCACTACGAATCCTTCTTGAGGAGGCAGCATGTCAGATTTCAGACACTTTCCCTACAAATGGGCTTTTGCAGCTCAAAGGAGGAGGGGGGGAGCTTTTCGATCCAGATAATAAAGTCCATTTACATGAAAAGATGCCGCTTTCAATGACATGATTAATTTCGGAAATACCTGGCATCTGAATGAAGCAAAGACTTCAAGAGATGACTGATGATGAGAAAAGATAATTAGGCAAATGTCAGGAGTCACTGTTTTGATTGGTGACTGAGAGGCTGGTCTGACTAGGTTATCGTATACTCATTCCAGATGGAAATGAAGGGTCTTTGTAGGGAGAACAAGGTGATCCCTTAATGGTTAAACATAAACTCCGTTTAAGCCTAGATTTCTCCTGTGCTTTCCTCTTGGAAAGCCCTCCTACCCCAGCAAGTGCTCTACCTGCATGGTACCGGACAAAGTTTGCCCCATTTGAATCTTAAGATGTTTTAAACATCAACAATTTATTTTGCATTTTATACTGCAAGGCTAGAGTGGTCTTAACCTTTTCAAAACATCCTGCCTGCCTTCTCCTCAGCTCTCCAAAGCTGGAAGATAGTACAGACTTTTTGCAGAGACGGCAAAAGACAGTCCCTTTCCCAAGCACACCCGAACTCTCTCCTCAGCTTCTCAGCAAATACCCAGGGTAGAGACAGCCATTGAATGCTGGTGCCCTCCACAGGACAGATAAAAAACCAGTGAGGATCCCTGCATGGTGTACTCTAACAGGATTGCCTTGTTGAGATTGACAGATTATCTCTCCTTCAGAAAAGGGAGCATTCACAAGGCCCTCTCCCTAATCCATCATGGTGCTCCAGACCGCGCTTGCCATTGCTTGCACCTTTTCCTCACACGCTGCTTTTGATTTGTGGGATATGCTGGCTTTGTGCAGGCACATTTAATCTTCAGCAGGAAAACTGCCGACACTCAAGACACCTCACGGCTTTCCAAACTGGTTTTCAGAGGAGCTCAGAGCAGTGCTCTCTTAATTTCTTTATTGTTGTGGCCCAGACCAAATATCAGGCCTGGTTCATCATGTATTGAACCAGCAAAGACCTCCTCTGCAAAGGCAAGCTTGAAACAGCAGCCGACAAAGCACTCCTCTGATAAGTCATACCTAATTTGGCCAGCCATCCAACGCTGAGGCTGCTATTAGTTAATCTTCATATAATTTGTTAAAGTAGGCTTTATGAAGTACTGGAAATAATTGTCTCCCTCCCCCCTCCTGAATCCTGCGGCCGTGCGCGGTTAGGGGTTTAATAACAGACTGTATTGCACAGTCAGAAACGGTGAAGGTTTTATAGCAGTGCATTAGCCAGAGGTGGATAACCTATCTCTAGAGGCTTGATTGACTGGAAACATATTCTTAGCTTGCTTAAAACTGCTTAAGAGTGTGTCACGGAGGTCCCCCAAAATAAAACGTTCAGCGTATTTAGTGAAACCCTACACCCTAAGTACATGCAAGGGCACTGTAAGATACTAATTAGGTTGTAACATAAAACACCGTAAAAAGCAAAGCATGACATAAAAAAAAAAAAAAAAAAAGAGTATGTTTCAACTCTGGCCAGCTCTTTCATGTTAGAGAAATACATTAAAAATATATTCACAGCAAATATACTGAGGCTTTGAATAAATCTGTTTCTTATAGTAGCCCGTAGCTGGAAAGGATAGATATTGGTCATTATGGAGAAATTTCCACTTATAATTATCCTCAAATATTGGAAATTATCCTTATTTACTTTTCCTTAAAAAAAATTAAAAAATCCTACAGCACTAAGAACAGCAGATGATCATTATAATGACACTGCATTATATATATTATATGCATGATCAGTTTTTTTTCCCCAGTCTTTTTCTCAGGAAAGGTGAGGAAAAGGATGATACCAGATAAAAATAATGATTCTGTATGACGGCATATAAAAATTACATACTAACTCTAACTTCCAAAGGGTAATATACCTCAGAACTTTTCCCCTGAAATTTAAAATTAAAAGTACTGTTCAAACACCTTTCACTGACACACTAGCAGAAAGTTATTTTTTTATGGTGAAAGCCTTCAGTTCTCATGAAATCACTCACAAACTATAAAAGTAATGGTTTATGTCTTTTTTTAGCATCTGCAAATTCTGGGATCCTTAGTATTTTATTTTTTAAATCTTAGTTGTCAGTCAAGAGATTTTCTCTACACTTAGCATTCTTCTTCTGTTATCTAGTGCCACTCAGCTACACCCCCACTGTATGAGTTAGAAACACTACTTCTTTAATAATGTTGGTATTAGTGTAATTTTTAAATGTTTAAGAATATAATTATTTACCTGCATCATAAATACTATTAACATAAAACGTGATGTAGAACTCAGTTCTGTCAAGGATAAATTTAAACTCAACAAACAAAATTAAGTGTACATACATAGCTTTCCAGAAAGAAACTCTGGGTGAGACTGATCCCAATGCCTTTATAAACATACGTAATGATACCTACATATATGTACTAATTTGCATTGCAGAAATATAAATGTATAGATTTAAATATCATCATACCGTTACCAAAAGCTACCTTTTGAACAAGCCTTGCCACTCTTGCACATTATTAAAAGGAATGAAGTGCTAATTTAATAAATATGTCACTAGCTGTGTTCAAACTAAACACCACTAATGTATGTTTGTTGTTGTATGTGCACAGGGTTACAGATCGCAAAAACCCTTACGAGGAAACAAGCTGCATTTTATCAATGAATATATTCTTCTTGGGATTTTATGGCTTTGCTTTAATGTGGACGGTCACTTTTCTTCCTTTGTTTGGAAAGGTACAGTTTATATTTCTTCCCAGATTTAGCATTTCCCTTGAAGGTTTTTGTGATTAACAATATAATATTTTTATTGAGTTATTTCCCACACAAATGACTGGGCCCGAAGGGTATTCTAGGTTTACAAGATTTTGCTAATAACTACACTCCCCTTTGTATTAGAGCTACTAATTAGTGCTTTTAAACAGCTCAACATCTAATTCTTTGAAGGCACCATATCAAGGGCTGATATAAAACTGTTTATGTAGAAGGACATATAAAATAAGAAGGTGTTAAACCCGACACAAATTGAGTGGCAGGGGGTTCCCTAAAGTGCTAATTTTATGTTTGTTTTCGTCTCATTTAAAGTTAAGATGTCTGCATTATAACAGTGATGTGTAACATGCTTTACATACAGATTAAGCAAAATGTGTCAATTTATGAGCCTTATTCGCCTGGAGAGGTAGCCACCAGTAGCTTAATCAGTGATTTTATGCATGTGTATATATATATAAATGTGCATGTGTGCTTTTGCATGCAGGGATAAAAAATGTGTGTTGTGTATACACAGACGTGTGAGCACCCACACACACACAAACGCATTTTTACATCCATATTAGCTAGCTTCTCTGTGTCCCTGTATTTCAGTGATTATGGAAAATTTAAAACTAATTAATTATGTGAGATTGCTGATCTAAAAAATTTAAATATTTCATTTCATTTAAATATACTGTGAGATTTTAAAGCCACATTTTGTTTAATTAGTATTGCTAAACTGAACTGATTTATACACACTGAGGCTATTAGATGGCTGTAATTGAGAAATAAATGACTTGTGAGCTACATTTTATCCTTTTTTCCTCCAAGTTTATCTTTAAAATGTACCAAAAATTCATTAAAAATACAGGATTTTTCACTCAGAAGCGCCAAATGAAAACTGGAAAACTCCTAAATACGAAAATTTCCATTTTTCATCATACAAATACAATTTTGAACACTGCATTCAACGAGCTTTTAAAAATAATCTTGCAAAGTGAATTTCCAAGCTTCATAAGGATCTGTGAATTGAGTGAATGTCTCAACTGTCCATCTTCAGCTGACCCCACTTCATTTCCACAGAGGACCAGGACTGCACTCCACTCCCTGTGACCACTTCTGGAAGGGTGGTAATTGTCTTCTGATATATACCCCTACACGTGACACAACATGATGCAGACACAAGAGACCAGATCCTGGAAGTGGAAGAGCTCAGTGCTTAATCCCACCCAAGCTATGCGGTCCTGGAGCAATCAATCAGTTTACAGGTCTTTAGCTGGTACAGGTGTACTCATTTCAGGGTTCATATGCAAAACTGATGAGAATTTATTTATGCAACCCAGAGGCTGTGCATAATTAGGTACTAAATGTAATTTGCATAGCACCAAAAGTGTCTGATGCAAGCATTAAGATGGAGAATGTTACTAAGGTAAAGCTGCAAGAGGGGGTAAAAAAATTGGAAAACTAGCTATCAGGTAGGATAAGAAATACATCAGTACCATCCCTTTAATGCTATACCTTATTGCAAAGAAATGGAGGTTAAGATCTAAATATCCACTCTTTGCATTGTATAGTAAAGTTTTTTGAGAGTTTGTTTCTTAAACTATATGCAGTTCTGTCTTTACAGTATTGACAGACAAGTATTAGACATCAGCATCTGGCTACATGGCCCATGTACAAACACATGCTAAAAATGGACTTTCCCCATAGACTGCACTCTACATAAACTGCCTGTTCAAGGAAAGATGGTAATGTAAGAAGAATATAAGCAATAGCATCTTTGTAGGGTTGTTACTTCAAGAACAGTGCTTCACCACTATGCTATGTTTATTTGGACAAGCATTTTTCTCTTTTGTAGGTTGAATCACTTATTTTGCAACCAATACAACAAATGATCCATTCTGTTTATTTTATTTGTATGTATGAAAGCCGGGGATGGAAATTAACTGGCTAAACTCATGATTTTCTTAGTATGATCTTGAGAAAAATCCAGTGTGGCTTTTTAAAAGTCTGTTTCAAAAGGCCTGTTAAAACTTTACCTCATTCCCAAAGTATATGATCAGCTGACATTGTCAAAGCAGAACTAGGAATGCTGTCCCCACAGCTTCAGGAGCAAGTACAAGCATTTGCATCTGATTTATGCACCTCACCACACACTGAAGTGTCTAGAAAGACACGTACACTGTTTTGTGTTCAACATTTCAGGGGAAATTACATCTAAGATGTTTTATAGTTGCCTCAGCACTAGAACCTAAAATACACTGATTTCCCATTTTCATGGTCTTTGTTTCTCTATTCCTAAACTCAGCTTCCCCTGGAGAGCCTCTGGGAGCAAGAAAAATTGGAAAGTTGCCCTGATTCTCATTCTGCCCTGACACATGTGTTGGTATGCTTCAGAGCAGCCTAGAGGCAGCTTCGACAAATAACATCTGGCAGTTTGCCTCCAAGACTTGAATTTATCCTACTGAACTAGGCACACACACTGAGGCATCCTTGGTGGGAGCCCATCACTTTGTTTCCTCTCTGGGCAAGAAAGAAAGGCAGTCACACTGAAAATGGACAACCCTGAGGCATATGGAATTTGGTTTTCTTTACAAATCAATCTCAGAAAAGAAAAAAGAAATACAGCTATGATGTGAACTCTGCATGAAGCAGAAATGGGAGAGCAGATCTGCCGTTTCTCCCCTTTGTGACTTAGGGAGCCTAGCCATTAACCCACTGGCATTTTTACAATAGACTGAAGGGTGCCACTGGCTTTTACTGTACAGTATCAAAGAGTTGTCCATATCCAAATGCCTAGAAAAGTCAGAAATAGTCTGTCTCTGTATGGTCTAAGTAATTTATATTACCATGAGATGCACTAGCTTTCTCCTTTGCCTCTGTGTGAACTTACTGCCCTGAAGAGTTGTCTCATACTACTGCATGACAGTCCAATTCCTAATAAATCCCACCTGACTGAAATGAATTAGATCTGGGAATATGTGTTCCAGATTATTAACCAGCACCTTTGCAAGTAACTTACCATCCACATTTATTAAAGATATTGGGCGATAATTTGTGCACTGTTCTGGATCTCTCTCTGGTCTAAGAATTATGGTAATTAGTGCTCAGAGAGAGGATGTCACTCGTATGTTTCTCAGGGTGCAGAGAATAGCATATCATTACACTCCTTTTAGATTTGAGATGGATAACTTTAAGGCTATTCACATATTTTAACACTGGCCAGCTGCGTATGGATGGAGGCTCTGAGCAGGTCAGAAGACATGCACTCCATCTCCAGCTTTGCCAGCATGGGACAGTGCACTGCTTCCTTCGACCTGGCCCCTCATTTCCTGTGACAAATAAGAATAAAGATCTGTTAGGCTGGGTTTCAATTTCAGCACGGACTTGCCCAAGAGGAAATACCAGGTTTGATGAACTGCACAGAATAAAAGGTACCTGCATCTTTGGTACATGGTGCCAGGTGAGGATCTGATGATAGTTTAAAGGGTTGTGTATTGAGAAGCCACTCCAGGAAGAAGGATCAAGGAGGAGCCCTTCCTGAGGCTGACACAAGTAACGGTGCTGGTGCTGTAGGGTGACCACTCTAAAAAGCCTTTTAAGACTTTCTTAAAAGACGCAGAAAAGGGCAGAAGATAATAAATCACCATCTGCATTTGGAGACCTCAGAAAGCAGGTCTTCAAATTCTAGGAGAAAATTTCAGAAACTTCCCCAGGAACTTAAATATTTAATTTGATTCTGAAAATGGCATTCCAGTTCCCAAAGTCCTCAGAAGTATGCCTGCAGTGGTCCCGAGTAATCAGTCTGTCAGAATTACCCAAACCAAAGGGCCTACTAATAACACTCACATATCAAAGTTCCAAGAGACTTTAGCCATGTCCTTCACCTGGGTCGCACCAATCTTGCAATGTTATTGAAAATCTCTGGATGTAGATTCCTCTGCTGGAACAGGATGTCTTCATACCACTTTCCTGGCAGAGAATGTAATCTATGTTGCCACATCTTTATTCTTACGTGCACTCATGCAGATGTACAAAAGACTGTGATAACAGTACTGTTAACCAGATTATCTTCACCCCTTTATAAAACTTTTCCGTGCCTTACTTCATTGCTAGTCATTAAACAATAGCATCATTTCCATGGTGCTATTTTGAGGGATGAAAAAAAATATTCAGCCTTCCCCTTCAACAACATATTCCTGCTTGACTTTCATCAAAGAGTTAAACAGCCAAGGGCTTTTAGCATCTCATTTCACTTACACACACAGGCCATTATAACCTGCATAAACAAGGATGACAAGTTGAGATTAATGAAGGTCCCAAAGTGACAGAACAATTTAATTGTCAGAAATCATAGGAGGTGAACTTTGCCAGTGTATTTATATAAGACTGCCATAGTCTAAAAACTTCCCTAATTGATTATGACCAATAAGTAATAACACTGGAAGCAGTTTTCTGGTATACAAATAAGAAATGACCCAAAACAGTTAATAGTGATGTTAAGATTCATAATATAAGAATATTAGATTGATAAAATAAATTACCAATAACACTCTGCAAATAATTTAGTGTTTACACTTAAAAGTAGAGCAGAGAAAACTGCAGCTCTGACAAAAGGCAAATTAAATGGTCTGGCTTTAGAAAAACAACTTGGAACAATCAGACATGGAGCCTTACAGTGATATTACTACAGCTGAGGCAAGCAGGATTCATGTGGACCTGAAGTGCAGTCCTGTTAGTTCTTCTCTCTCTTCTACATTATTTTAAGAATCTTTAAAACTTACTTTAGAATTATTCCTCCTTTTTGTTCAGGGGGAACAAAACCAGTGCTGTGTAAGCAAACACACATATACACACGAATCTCCACTACTGATTAAGGGGAGCAAGCCATGTAAACTCTCACTTCTAACCTTTGAAAGAGTCCCCGGGTAATTCAAAGCTCAAAAACATAACACACAGCTCTTTGTACTACTGAATTCCACATCCTCATTCAGCAGTTGCCTACATATATATTGCCTTTGGTGCTCACCACCTCAACTGGAAGCCTGTTCAACCCATTCCCTTGTCTTTCTATGATCATATCTCCTTATTTTTCACTTCCACATACCCTGTCTTATGCTCCACTTATATCTTCTAGGCAGGCTTCTCCAATGATCCCAAGCAAATCATCAAACTAATTTGAATGATATTTGTCCTTTGTCCTGGTTTGAGCCATGACACCCTTAAAGAGCTGGAATAATCTCTTTTATGTGTTTTTTTTTCTTCTTTTCCAAAAGGTAAGTAACTAACTGTGCTGGCAGTATTCCCCCTGTCTAAATATAAAGAATATCTCTTCATTCCAGTAATATTTTACTTAAAAGGCTACCAGGGATGGCTGTATAATTGATCCTGCCTTCAAGCAGGAGCACAGAATATATGGTCTATGGAGTTTACTTCCAGTCTTACATTTCAATGATTCTCTAATGATAAAGGAAAAAGGCAGCAGTTAATGCATTTCATTCATATCGTAACTGTCCCTCCACATGACTAAGTTAGGCTCATTGCACCATCTTGCCCTCTTAGTTACAACAGCCCGTGTCAACTTGGCTATTCCGAACTTCTTCCAATACACAAACCAAACAGGATACTGTAGGCCAAGCTCAGCCTCAATATACATGAGCTGTTCCCATTAGATCAAAGGGAAAGGTAAATATAGCTGAGGCAGAAATTGTCTCCATATGTCATATGCCCAACTGGTGTTTTATAAAATGATACTTACTGTCACCAGCAATCTGTGAAAACACTCCCAATTTCCATGGGATCTTCCCTTTGCCGTTTTTTTCAAATGCTTAGAAAAAGATTAGATTCTTTCACAGGAATTTCTGCAAGGAGAAAGTCTACACTCACTTTTCAACAAGAACTTGAAAACCTCAGTCCCAAACGCATTACATGCTTTTGGAGTTCAGAAAGAAAGCGCCCACATTTCAATTCAGATTACTTAGACACATCTTGATAAAAGCTGAGGTCTGACTAACCTTCCTCACTGCTGCTTTGAGCAGGGCTACACAGCATTAAGAGCAAACTCCATCCTCTCAAGTTTAGCATCTCCTTGATAAATACATTATTTGCAGGATTTTTACCAGAGAATTTTTTTGGTTTTGAAAATGGCCAGACAAATACTTTGTGTAAACCTCTTTTAGACAGTAGATAAGTTCTAGCTCCACTCGGCTGGTGGATTTTGAGAAAAGAATATTCAAAATTCATGATGTCTTAGCTGGTCCCTGATGTATTTTCATTCTTTCATCAGATAAGTATGATTGCTTCAAAAAAAAGTATGTGTCTTGAAGGACCAGGAAAATTAATTCAAAATGTGCTTTCACAAACAGTTATTTACAGAAAGGCTTGGCTTCTACAACCTTTTTATCCCTAAAATTTGTTGTGTGTTTATTTACAAAATGGGAGGAAAATGAGCACAAATCTAACACCGAAGGGTTAACAAAATCTAGATTTTGGGAGAAGGCTCAGGTTGCACTCCTCTTGAGCCAACATACGCATTCAAGACTTTTATCATCCTTAAAATCCTCACCGATAACAAAACCAGAGCTCTTTAACCTTCTTACATCACCTTCCATTGGCAGGTTGGGAGTCCAGCTCATAACGGGGTTGGGAAGGACAAGCTACAAACATCATGGTTTGGCTCCAGCACTTTTCCTTGATAAGTCCAAAACACTCCACTTTGACAGGCCCTTTATATGCAAGTTTGAAAAATAACCTATTTAGCATTCCCCAGCCCCAGCACATGATTTCACTGGGAAACTATGCAAAAGATACTTTGGAAATAAATATGCACAAGAAATTACAACTCTGTCTGAATGACCCCCTACCTTGGAATGTCTAGAACTGTGAGAATTATAAGGTCAGGAAATATGTACAGGCCTAGTGCCTCGAAAAGTTACTATTCCTTATTAGGAATCTGCACAGACATGGAAGCAGGAGTTGTATAAACTAAAAGGAAGATTTTTTCCTGTCGCTTACATGCCTAGTCCTTGACCTATCCCATTTATAGTTTCCCTTAAGATACTATGCATTGCAAGTTCATTTGTTTCCTAGTAGTCCTCCAGCAGTGATCTTCAGATCCAGCCAATACTGCAGACAGAACGGGGCTATGTAAGCAGAAGCTTGAGATTTATATGCCTGTAAAATCATAGGTATTCATTTATATCACTGCTAACAATTTTGAGCTCTGACTCTACAGTTTCCAGGTAAAAGGTATCCTTACTCTCTGTCTGAAAATCTTAAATGCAGACACAGAGAACTGTTTAGTCTGCTTTACTATAAATAGGAGGTAATATGTTATTTCAAACAAAAAGCATACCATAAACTACACACTTAATTTTGACAGATTGTGCTTTCCTATATATGGTGCTGTCCCGCTGTGCTTTCATGGATCAGACTCCCATTGATTTCAGCTGTGTCCCCTAACAGTGCAATTCCAAATATTGCCTTTTGTTATATTCCACACCTTGTTTTCTAATCCTTTTCTCTGCATAAAAGTACTGTATTCTGCAATATCCAACAGTAGGCTCGCACAGGCGACACAAAAGCCTCTTAAGAGCTGAAAAGTGCTTGCAAGAAGTAATTCTCTCCATTTCCTTTCCTCTCCTCCCACCATTCAAATGACACAATGAGACAATCAGTTCTCAAAATTAAGAATACCACTGCTGCAGATCAATCCCAAAATCCGCAAAAGGAAAATAACTGCTTTTACATTGCAGATAACCTTTCAGCAAACATTTTCCTCTGCAACCCCTCCAGTTTACAGTTAAACTGCATGGTGTGCTTATTCTTCTAATGAACAGGCTCATTCTATGACTTAAAAATGTTAGTGCACACAGCAGCGACATGTCCATTACATCCATACACAGTGATACATAGATTACAGAGAAGTTCAGGTTACTCAAGTGAGAATTTGAGCTGTATTTTGGAAACCGAGAAGCAGAAGGGAGCTCTGGTTGGAGTATTTCAGTTTATGTGCTGATACAGACACTGTCTGTTTGCAGAATTTTGGTCCACTGAGTCCAAGCAGCAGCAATCAGAAGGAGAGCGAGACTAAAGATCCAAGCCCAAATATAAATTCAAAATGCTGGCTCCTACTTTAGCCTCTGAGAATTGCAAAAATGAGAGTGAAATGAGGAGAGGTGGCTTGTCCTACTGCCAGTGTGGAAATGCGGTCTGGAGGATAGGTGCAGGTGAAACCCACAGCTGAGGTCCTGAACATGCCCAGGGCATCCTGCCTTGTCCCTGTGTCCCACAGCAGCCTTGCATCCTGCCTCCTCACTTGCTCCAGGACTCACACTTTAGGCCAAACAGCCCACATAGCCATCATCACAAATATAAAGTTAGAATAAATGAATCAGAAGAACAACCCAAACCCTTCTGTACAAGGAATAAGGACCAACCAGCACTTACGTTCTCAGTGCTTCATAGCTGTGGGCTTAGGGCAGATTTTGCCACATAAGCCTTTCTGATTTGAGCCTACCATTGGTTATCAAAGATGGTCAGCTTTCATTAAAATAAACTAAAAATAGTGTAAGAGGTTTTCTGAGCCTTTAGTTAAGTTGAAAACCTAGGTATTATAACTGCCAAAGATGTCCAGTGACTTAGAACTGGAAGACTGAAAAAAATTTCTCCCATGGGGGGATAAAGCTTTTGTCTTCTATGTGGCTCTTGCAAGGGGCTCAAGGCCCAGTTATGAATGTTGTGGGTTGGCAATATTGCTCTGCATGGGTATAAATAGTTCACATGCTGTGGGTAGCAGCATACCTTTCTCAGTGCTTTGAGAATTCTCTCTCCTTCTCTGGTAAGATCTATGCCATGAATAATTTCAGGTTATCAGGAGATTCACCACTGACTTCAAGAGGAACAGAATTGAACCTTAAGCAGTTGTCAGAGGAGGACACTGATAAAGGCAGCTCTAGCTGCTTCTATTATATTTAGAGATGTTGTTACATGCTTTGACAGTTTAGTCCTGCACATTTAAACATTTGGTTACTGTAGCTTTAGTGAAAGTGATTCTCTCTAGCAATACAAATCTCTGGTTACCAAACATTTACTTTATGCTCTCAAAAAGATAATCTAACAACATTCAGAGTTTTCTGTTTCCAAATAAAATGAATTCACAATATCCCCTATTGTTATTGTTACAGCTAAATTTAACTCCTTTATCTCATGCTGATCTTTCAAATAAAGTTCATTATTATATCAGGTATGTTCACGGTTAGCAATGATTGTTTAATATTAAACACCCTTTGCCAATAAAGCTCCATATATAATTGACTGTTACAATCTTGGTTACAGCTGTTCCAATAATAAAAACTATAATTAAAATCACATTCAGATTTCCGAGATAACCACTCTGGATTCACTCACATAGAAAGGAGTACCTTGTAACTGTCCTGAAGACCAAAGTGAGACCATTTCTCCAGGAAAGGCCGTGATTGATGGAAGACTGCAGAAGCTGTTCTTCTGTTTCAATTGCTGTCTCCTTTGGGATGAATCAGGCTGAAATTTCAGTGCTTTCAGGTATACTTCTGGCTGGTCAAATTCTTTAGAAGTCCAGATCAACTTCTGAATAGTGAAAAACCTGTACCACTTTCTTCAACTTTCTACAATGTTCTTATAATAATAGTTTTCCTAGTATATTTCCTAATACCATTATAGTTAAGCTTCATACACTTGAATTGTGAGACTTGTCCTATTCCCTCTGACATTCTCTCCTCTACTTCTTTCCCAATCTAGCCCCAACTTGAAAAAAACTTCAGAGGAAATCTATGCACATGTATTTGAACTTGGAATAGATGATGGTATTCTTTTCCTGAGATAAAAGTAATAGAATCTCCTTCACTTGCAACTGTGTCAAATCGCCCACCAGAGAGATCAACTTGCTTGGACATAGTGTGCCTAAGTGAAGACTTAATATGCCACTAAGAACATTAAGATTAGATGCTAAAAATTGCAGTAGTTTAAAAAAGTACATTAATGAATTCAGAAGTTAACTTTGTGGCATGCATTTTTTTCACGATACAAGGACTGGCTTCATAGGATAAAGCAGAACGACCTGCCTCCTTTACCCATCAAAACACAGGTAACTCCTGAACAGCTGCTGGCCAGAGGCTGGAAAGCATGGCTGATACTTTGGGACCTGTTGTGTCCCCAAAACCTGCATGCCAAGGGACACACTCCCTCTCTGGAATGGAAAAAAGTTTATTTTTTTCTGAACTATCATCATTCTCACAGCTGATATAGGTGCAGCTCTGTGTTACTCTTTTATACGAAGTAGGTCATAGTATCTCTGTTTACTCTTAAGGTACTATTTGAGTATATATTAATAATAGCTAAAACTGCTACCATGTGGAAGAGACTAAAAATCCCATCCTGAGCAGCCAGCCTGCCTTGTGGCAAATTAGGTGGAGATCTGCAAGTAGTGACATAGATAAACCTGAACTTGCCCTGGATCTACCACTATGTCATCAACACATTCCCAGCTAAAAACTCCACAAAACCAAATTCAATTTAATCATAAATAGCATCAAGAAATCACTCATAGCATTCTGCTCCTCTCCTCCATTTATTTTATCCTTCCAAATATTCAGCTTAAAGAACTGAGATCCTGATACCTGCATGAACTGGCAACTATCACAGCACAAACTAAGGGGTTCTTCCCTGGTAATCTAACCTTAAAATAAACTATTCCAACCAAACTTTAGCAGAACCAGATGTGTGGCGCACCTTCGTGTCTTGACCCAGTCCTCTTACTGGAGCATCGTCCCATTTCTGCAATATTAACATTGCCAAGGACTAGCAGCTCAACTATTCTTCCTTTCTTTAAATAAAACAAGAACACAAGGTAACTAAACACCTTGAATATTTAAAGGGATAGAAATAACCATAATTAACTGAGCAAAGGAAATGAATAAAGCTCCGAAGACTAGCTCCCTGTCACCAAGGCTTCAGCTACAGGCCAAAATTTCAGCCAGTGCCCACCAGCGTTATTCCAGGCTCTTCAACCACAGTACTCTAGTTCACACCCTCTGAAGAACTCAGCCCTTGCACATGAACATGCAATTATGGCTAGGCAGTCTTGACCACTGGAGGGTTTCTCCATTGCTGGGTCATCCTGAAAAATTCCAGGAAAAGATCTGTGTCATCTGAGACATACTGGATAAGGAGGAGAAAAGAGGACAAATCCTGCTGCGTCTGGCTATAGATTTCTTCCTAGCTCTTCATTCACCTATTTAACCCCTGCCTTGCAGGGTGGTTTCAGGGGCCTGTCTCAGTGGTACTCAGCAGAAATAAGGTGTTGCCAGTTTTTGAGAAAACTCCTAACTCTTCTGAACTGCCCTACACTGGGTGCAGTGATTCAGGAAAGCCCTGCTGATGAGTAGAACTATTTTGCAACCATGCCCGTATGTTCATCTGTTCTATTCAAGTGAGTGAACATCACTTAAAAACTTTGCTTGCCTGCATTTTAAATTTACACCTAAAATCTGCATTGGGAAAGTGGTTTGGTGTTTCCATGCAGAAATAAAACCAATTTGTTTCTGTGAGGGTAATGTACCAAGCTATATAAAAATAATCTTACACAGCACTTCAGAGTGAAAAAGAATTTTGGAAAATTTGAAACAGTAACCTACAGAGTACTGACCTAGAGAGGACTGGTAAATCCACCATTCCCATACCCTCGGTGCACTAGTTATGTAGGACAGTATTAGGTTTGGTAGCACCCTTCTCATTGTGTCACTGCAAAGTGCTTTACAAAGCAGCTCCACTATCATGTCAAGTTCAGTGTTTCTGTTGTTCTTTATTATTTTCTGAATATGCATGAGGCATCTTTTGGACCCAGGACATAAAAAGGGAAACAAGTTTCACACCTGGTCACTCAGTTTTCCCACTTATCTGTGGCGAGACTTCAACTTCACCTGGTCAGCTCTCAGAGCATGACAAAGCATCTTTATCCAGTGCCAAGTCTGAGTTTCTCATTTGCCATAATAACTGGCCCATTTCTCCCTCCTCCATCTAAGAAGTGAACACAAATGATGTATATTTTAATGCAACACAGGACTCCCCTCATTGTGTCTCGTTCATTCAACAGCTTCTCCTATCTGGCACCAAATACTGATTAAATATTAACATGGGGTGGGTCCTATTATTTCCTGACTTCCAAGAATCTGTTGTTAAATTGAGATCTAGCTGCTAAAAATTTCTGACACAACATAATTTGTATTGAACCCCCTTTCCATGCCAGAGTGCCAGTGTTAATAAATCAGGCTGTTCACATTGAATAAATCTATTTAAATACTTATAAAATATTAAAGATGCATTTGGGAAAAGCCTCTAAGGTGATTGTTGCACCCATGCACCTCACAGTAACTAATTTATTAAAGAGTTTGCAAACCTGGGAAGGAAGGGAAAAGAAAAATGGTTTCATAAACCAAGAGCAGAAGCCAATTTTTCAGCTCAGATGATGAAAGGAAGCATGCATTTCTAATCAAAAAGACAGATACGCCTTTTCTCTCCCACCATTCCCTCAACAGCAAAGTGCCTTTTCATCATCAACAACACTCCATTCCTAATGTCTGCTGAGGCCTTTCTGCACCTTCTCCATACACTAGTAATGTACACACAGCATCCCTTTGAAACAAGAGCCCATTAGCTGTGGCAGACTACCTTTTCACATGAAGTCCTTCCGTTGGTAGTCATCAGTAGAGTGCTAAATCATTCCAACTGGGCATGCTCACATCATAGTAGTGGGATAAACAGATATTTAGAGCCACAGAATGAAAATTGCTTTTCTACCTTTCTTGAAGGGTTTCATTTATTTATTTATTTTAGGAAAGGTCATAAACTGCACAGGGAACATCTAGTTTCCCCCTCTCACCCCTTTCCCTCCTCCCATAAATACAGATTTTTTAACAAATCCACTTTTGCTTACACCCAGGTCATCTGTAATTTTAGACCTTCTACCACCAGCCAGTCCTCTTTAAAGATTACGTAGTAACTGTGACCATAAATTTGCCCCACAATAAGAAACAAGTTTGAGCATGCTCTGCAAGAGGGATTTATGTGATTGTTTTCCTTCCTATGTGGGCGTGGTGAAGGGATATAGAAACTGTCAGTGAGAGCAGCCAGCAGGGTGATACTTCACAATAGCTACCTGAGTAATGCAAGAGAGATTAAGCCTAAATTGAGGACTGCCATTTCAGAGGACAATTAATTTTTAGGCTGTCATAAAAGCTCTGTTGACATTTCTCAGCTTAGATTTTGCTTCTCGGTAAGGGTTTAAAGAGCTTTGTTCAAGACAGGCAGTGGGGCTGCTCCCATTCCTTGGGTTAAGTCTAGGAGAGTGCCCCATAGAAAAGTTTACTTCTCTGGCCAAGAAAGCTTCTGTACATTTTGTTAATGTTCACTTCTGGATCTTCACCCAAGAGCCCATCAGACTCAGACTCTCAGACAGCTGCTTTTCCATAAGCGCCTGCTTTGGTATCCTAGTCCAGTTATGCAGATCAAAAATGATGGAAGCAAATTGTAAACAGCTGCCTCTGACCACATTTGGGCATGCGTCTGCTTGTAAGACCCTTTTGCTAGTCCCTTTCTTTTGAACCCCAGCAAGCATCTAGGAGTACAATGGACTGTATCTCAGAATTGGAAATTCATTGATCTTTTACTGTGCTCTATGTGGGTAAGATGCTTTCCTGCAAGCTCAAGTCTTTCTCCACATCAGTAACTCATTTTACCGCAAGAGATGACACATGACAGCTCCAGGGCCACAGAGATCCTGGCCCCTGCCAGACAATACTACCAGAATTGTCTTCTGCTTTAGTGACAATAATGTCCCATTCAAGCTCACTACGACAACAGACTGGCATCCCCAAAAACTATTGTCCAGTGTGGCCTGGGGCATGATCTTCCAGAAGGGTGCCTGAAAGGAGGCACTTAAGTGAGTTATCTGGCAGTTGAGTAAGCCCCACAAGAAATGAGTGAGCTAAACTTTGGAAAAGGTCTTCTGCTACAATGAGGCCATTACGGAACTCTGTATCATGGTACCTGGCTGTAAGCATCCTCATTGGAAATGGCTGGCCTTGCCACTGGGTCCAATTTATTACCAGTGACAAATCTCCTGTCAAGAGGCAGCTGCTTTGCACTAATATACAAATGTTTGTGTACAGAGACTGAAGGATGAAAGGGTTAATTATCCAACAAACTCAGGCACAAGGGAAAAAAAAGTCTCAAGCTCAGGGAGGTTATCATTGCCTTTTGCGCAGGCTGGTTTTAATCACTTTCTTGTACCTCTCCCTGACTTCATTTATCAAGCCTTCACATAAAAGTTGCAAAGTGAGGTTATTCAGCGGATACCTCCATTCATCTCAGATGATTGACCAGGGTGGTTTGCAGTACAAGCCAACCTGGTTGATGGCATTCCTCTTGTTTTCATTGCACAGCCTGCTTTCATTTTATGCTGTAATTGTGTTTTCACAAAACCATAACCAAGCAGGCTGCAGATCCCAGGTTCCAGACTTATTTACAAACACCCCTGACCAGCTCCCTCCTTTTTCTGCTCTTATCTGCTTTATGCTGCTTTGGATCTTACTGCCAGGAGTCTGGGATGGATTAGCACAAGATAGGAACTAGACCAAATCTAACCAAGGAGACCTAATCAACCTGTGCTTACACCTCTGCTCCTCCTCCTCAGCATAAATCCAAGTCCTGTTTCCAAACAAATATTTCATGGGAACTGGTACCTGACATTAAATACTTCTTTGTGACTTTGCAGGAGTGGTGTCCTCCTCAAGCAGGTAACAGAAGTACTCATCTTATTTGACAGAAAGAAGTAAACTGCTCCACCAGGCAATTCAGGAGACATAAGTGAAGACACCACATCTTGAAAGGCTGTTCAGGGACCTGAGGATCACAATCTTTATGCCTCCACCAGATGGGCCATTAAAGTGAATGAAGCAAGTTATAGATATTCTTTCTACTCAAGGTGAACAAGAAGACTGCAAATAGTTAAACCATCTTTGTATTAATGCAAATAAGACCTAACTGAAATTTCATCCATTGGCAAGGCTTCAGAGCTGATCACAAAGCACAATGTGCTAGAAACCTTTTTCCTGCCTTTTGTGGAAGTGAAACCACCAGAATCTGGATCCTGCTGATTACCAAACAGCTGATTCACATATAATGTAAGGAGGTTTTTCTGTGCAGCTCAGGAACCTCAGCTGGGGTAAATCAGCATTTGATGGCTCTGAGTCAGTTCACACCACTCCATTTCAAAACTTGATACAAAATTTTCAGCATACTTCCTTCAGGAAATGTACATAGTGAGAAAAGCCCAGCCAGTGATTATGAGGAATTCCTGTCGGCACTGTCCATCTACAGTCACTTTCTACGCAAAAAGCCTTTTAGAGAAAAGTAGCATTTCCATTCAAATTATCTGGATCAGTTTGGGTGTGGAAGAGAAAGGGCGATAAGGCAGAATAGCCAACCAACTCTTTGTTCTATTTAAAGCATTCCAATAAGATTTCAACCACGGAATATGGCAACAGAACTGATCACAGGGGGAAATGCAATTAAAATACCTTCCTGCATTTTGCAGCCGCAAAATCATTGGCAAATCACTGTAATCTGGCTTTGCTGAAGTGGAGGGCATGAGTCAATGCACCAGGAAAGAGTTTCAGCTAAGTACTTTTCAAGTTAATAACCTTGCTCAGGGACAGTTCAGAGCCTTTTACACCTTCCCTCATAGAAACTGGGATCCACAAGTGACTTTTCTTACCATCCTTTTCTTCCACTGCAGTGCTGAAACATTGAAGAGACTCAGTTCAGTGACTGCATACGCCTGTTCAGGTGCAGCAGACAGAAAAATTGAAGCTTCAGGTTGATAAAAATACTGTCACCCTTTTTTTACCTTTAGCTTTTGTTTCTGTCTCTTAATAGGAGACTGGTTTTGTAGATTAAAATTAACTTTGAGCAAGAACAGCAAGCAAATCCATCTGGCCTGAAGCAAGAAGAGCCTTCCGGCTGGTGCTTGTATGCTTTATTTAAAAGGGTTCCCTGGACACATGAAGGGAATTCATTAAAGGTGGTTTGTATATCACTGCTGCTATCTTGTTGATAGCATGGGGTTGTCTCCAATCTTCTTTGTCTGAGTTCAATTCAAACTGGAATTTAGACAGAAATAATAACCAGAGAGGGATTCGCATTCATTTTTTCATCTCCTTCCAAATTCCTTGCTCGCAAAGGTAGTTCTTAGATTGCACTTTTGACAAAAAAGTCTTCCACTACTGCTTGAGCCTGGACTGAGATCAGTCTTTTTGAGATTGTTTATTCTGTGTGCATGTACTGAAGTTGCATATTAAGATCACAAGAAGTTCTTGGTACCTTCTCATCAAAGAGCTGAACACTCCCTGACCCCTCACTGACCTTTTAGGTGATGCTTTTGGGAGTCTAAAATCTTCAAAAAAGCAAAGACTGAAGACCATGAATGTTATTAAGCATTAGATGCTTAATTACATCCACTAAGGTGGAGTGGAATGACTTGATAGAAGTCTTAGTAAGTCTTAATACAATACTGAATTGGAATCACTTCTGGAGATAGATTTCTTTCTCTGTGTGATCTATTGCAGATGTCAGGATCAATGTGGACAAGTGAAAAGTTTTGTTCCTTTCTGAAAATGTTTATAACAGGGGCATACATTATCACAAAGCTAATGAACAGGTTTTTAGCAGGAAGATTTCTAAGGTTAACACCCCACTGAGATTATCCTATCTTGCTATTGCAAATGTAAATGGAAATGTTACCTTCCTGAAGAGAAAAAGATTTTGCTGCATAGTGTTTGAGACAATAAACTCTGGGACAGAACAGTAATGAAGAAATGAATGCACCAGATTAAAACTTGGCAATAGAGAAAACTAAAAAAAAAAAAACCCACAAAGTTGGTGGGTTTTTCTCCCTAAATTTTCAAAAGACACATTCTTCAGATGTAAGGAAATGAATTATTAGAGAGTAAACCTGGCATTATCCCTGTATTGAATCTGAGGAATGAAGCAGGATTCATTCAGGGCTGCTTTTTCTTTGAGGATGACAACGATTAGCTGATTTATGGGAGAAATTTTAAGAGACTTCTTTCCCCTAAGATTTCACAGATACCCTTGTTTCAGGATAAAAATCGAGTTTTGTGGGCTTTCTGTTTGGTTTTCTTTTTTCCAGTAAGTGTCATTGTAAATCAAAACTTCTGGAATATTTTTCAAAATCCCATAAGTCTTACTGTCAGAAGATCATCATTATAATCAGTGTAACCTTTTTGTTGCCCATTTCAGAGCACTAGACTATTTTATATATCCTGAAACCAACAATGAGGGGAAAAAAATCACCATTTGAACTTTACCCTGTGACGTAATACCTCTTTCTTTGTACTCCAAAATTTTATAGGTCTCCTTTGCTATTGTGCCTTATTGAAAACTCATGTCTTATTTGCTATTCATTATTATCTTTCCAATATATCGGCTTCTTAAGGTTCCTCATCCTCTTCAACATTTGTTTCAAATGATTTTTTTCTGCAAAGGTATGCACTTGCATTTTTGAAGGGAACTGGCACATTGCTATTATCTATCCATTTTTCTCATTCTCTCATGACATGAGCTGTGTGCTGTCCAAGGGAGATGTTCGCAAAACGTATTAGTTAAAGAGTCTGCAAATCTCAAATGTCTGTCTTGCAAGGATGATGAAAACAGGTTTAAAGACAGGAGAAGGTAGGCTTGAACTGTTGTTTATTTGTGAAACAGTGAAAATTAATAAATGGATGAGGAAGACAGTCTGTTATAAACACATATGACACACTGCTAAAGTCAATCCTAAAACACAGTGTTGCTGTATTTTTAATGCACTTGCAAAGTTTCATCTGCAAATTTCATTAATATACTCCTGTAGATCCAGGATGGCTTCTCCTCAGGAGTCTCTACTTTCTGGATCATAAAGTTGTCTTCACTATAATTTAGGAACCTCTGTGATGATGCACGTTCAGCTGTATTTGTTACTCAGCAGATGTCTGGGTAGTTAAATTCCTCCATGAGCCTTTATCAGTACTTCTATTCTGGGATTCCCAACTGGTTCAAGATGTACCTCTCCCAGTCAGCAGCAGTACCACTGCTCAGAGATCAATAAGCACAGCTTGGGTCAGGCTTGTTCAGCATGGATCTAGAGCAGCTGGTTGCCCTGACCACCACCAGTCTCACTGCTCAAGTTGACCACGTAGGCCTGGACTCAACATCTTGTTGGTTCCTGCTCAAGAAGGACGGGGTTATAGGGGCAGCTGGGGATAGGTGCCATGTTCATAATTCTCAAGACCATCTGCTGCGGTAACTGTCACTCCTCTTCCTGTGGGGCTGCCGCCTGCGCTTGCCGCTCCCCCATAAATTTCAACAACACCTGCTGCTCTCACTATTCCTTCATATATTACATCCACAACAGAAGCTCGAAAACACGCACTGCTCACACTTCATTTAAACAGCCACCTTCCCGGCATAACACACCAATTCCAAAGCTGCCCCTTTGAGGAGTTTGGTTTCAATAAAACAGCCTTGATAACGAGTTAACAACGCTGAGGGTGAGCTGTTCTTCAGACCTACCTGGGGTTCTTCAGTCATCCCAGCTGGTCTTTCTACTCATCACTTGTCTTAGGGAACCACTTGTGCCCACCTTGGCCTCTGGTTTCAAGGAGCCAGCAGGATGTGTTTAACCTTTTGCCAGAAGGACTAACACCTGATAGCAGTGTGGGGAAGTTCTAGGAAAATGCTGCAAGCCAGCTCTATTCCCTTAGGCTACTTCTTTGCATTACATATTAAAGAACTTTCCCTAGAGCTGGTAAAAGTAAAATAATACCCTGATTTGCAACTAGAAGTGCTGAATTTGGATCACTATGATTCACAGACTCACAATACTAGTTATTAATGAGTATTCAGCCTACTGCCGGGTATCCATGAAAATGCTCCCAAGCCCTCAGTTTAAAGAATTTTAGCCTGAATGATATTCACCCAGGAATTTACATATTGTCATTCTTTCATCTAGAAGTATTTGTCATCCAGAGACTAGAAAAAATCCCAGCCACTATCTGGTTTTCTGAGCATTAAGAAATGAATAAACACAGTCAAAATAAATGGTTTATTTTGAGTAAGCCGAAAAGCCAAAAAAAATTGTTCTCCTTCTGCACTGGCTGCGCACCCATAAGTATTAAATTCACAGGTGTTGGGATTGGTTTGCAAAACATTTCTTATTAAAAAGAGGATCATATTTCCACCTCCCAGCAAAGGCATACCTAAACTCTGCTGTAATTTCAACTAGTCCTGTTCTGCACTGCAGCTACTGGTGAAGTTGCTCCTCTGTCACGGGAAGTTTCTGTCCTTTCCTTTTGCCTGAAGCTAAAGTGTTTCCTCTCCCACTGAAAATGGTCAAGAAAGGAAAGAGGTGAGACAGTATCATTTGAATATCCCCATCAGTTTTGTGATTTTTGCCCCTCTGCTAATTTTTCTCCTTGGTCACTTAAGACCATACTGATAATAGGCAGGATTCATTTCAGGACACTACTCGCCATTTAAAAAGAAGATAAAGTGCAACAAAAAAGAATTGTTTCTTCCTTTTCAACAACTAAATTATCTCTTTTGCCTACACCCCTCACCAAGAATCTGACTTCTTCTGGCTAGCTAGTGAATATAAAGTCAAACACCTGTTTACCAGACACAGAGCTATGTGTCTGCCATTGCCGATCCATCTGTGGAACATAAACATAACTTTCACCAGCTGCTTCTTTTAGCATGGGCTGGTAATGGAAGCCATTATACAGCATTTCAACAACATACTTTCCTAATAATCATGGGCCAGAGCATCACAGGGTGTAAACTGGCAGAGCTTCATGGAAGGTGATACTGATTTACACCGTCAGAGGACCTCACCCCATTGTGTTTTTCTTCACACTCTTCTCCTTTTAGCACCCTTATTTTTCTCATTCCTAGTTTGTTTCTGGGTTGTTTTTTTTCCATTATATTATACTAATGAGGCAACATGTTGTGGAATAATTCCTGGGCCAGGCCCAAGAAGTAATGGATAATTACCTTGGGTACCATACAGCCTCAATATTAATGACTCTGTGAAATCCTCTGAAGATTCAGAGGTGTGATACTGCAAAGACAACTGGATTTGGGCCAAATGCCCCATTTGTATAAACATGCTTGACCCTATTGACTTTAGGAGAATGATGCCTGCTTTTGTTTGTTGCAAATGTGCTGCAGGTGAATGACAAAATCATGCCCAACCACATCCACACTCTTTAGATTTAAGTTGAGCTTGAAATCTCGTCGAGAAAACAGCAGATTCCTTTTTGTCTTGCATGAAGGCTAGTGTGTTACAACTATAATTAAATTTCTGATAGATCCCCTTATCTTCCAGGCTGCTCCAGGATGCAGTAATGAGGCTCTGCTCTTGATGGGCATCAACATACCTCTTTCCCAGTGTCACATCAGTTAGGCAGGTCAGGATCTCGATGGTGACCCAAGACAACGTTCATCCTATGACCAGGCAGCTCATTTTCCTTTCAGTGTAAAGAGCAGAAAGGCCATGGGACTTTTTGACTGCTCATTTTCCAGTCAGAAGGCAACCTGGAACTCAGAAAAGAAATAACATTAGTACCTGAGACTCTCAAACGGGGAAAACTTGTATAGCTTTAGAGATGTCAAATTTGGGGAAGCCCATCCTGTTAAGTTCAGCCCAGAAGTGGAAGCGGGCTCTTTGACTTAACCATTTGAATTGGCTTTTCTCTTAGTAATTTTATAACATACGCTGAACACTGAATGATGCCTTCCAGGACTTCTGCAATTGCAAAAATCAACACTCACCTCTAATGTATTCCGACTGAAAGTGTGCAACCTTGTTTAAAATGCACTGCTGCAGCATGTATTTTCATGTATCGTTATGTCTAAATGCATGATAACCAGGTTGAAAATCAAATTATCTGTGTTAAGGTGAATATTACAATGTGACTACTGCCTGCTGTGCTGTGAATGAATCTTGTAAACACAATCAAATCTCTCTCTTTCTTTCCCTCTCACACACAGGGAGAGACACATGCACGCCCTTACACAAGAAAGGAGATTCTTCACCTTCTGCCATCGTATTGTCACAGCAGCTCATGTTTATTGTGAATGACATCTTCAGCTACAACTCAGCATGAGCTCAGGTATGCTGGAGCTGAACATTCTACCAGGAAAATCAGCAGTGACATTAAAGTTGTTTCATGAATAATGAAAAAATAAATACCACATTTACAGTAGGTACACAAAATGCTTTGTTTAACTAAAAGCGTTTGCAGAGAAATTCCAGATCTCTGAGGGCTGATACTGTTTTATTAACTGTGGATCGAGAACTTATTTAGATGGAGCTGTTTTCATTATATTGGTAATTTTCTCAAATATACAAATGAGAGAACATGTGATCATTACTATTAGTAGGATACTGACTTCTCTCTTGACAAAACTCTAAACCCTCAGAAAATCACAAAATGGCAAATCCTTCATGCTTGCAGACGGTGAGTGTTTCAGCCGCTAACATTCTGTATAAGGAGGCTTAAATATGTCTCCCAAGTCCGAATTTGTATAACAACAGTTTTAATCATTAATGGGGGCAAAAAGGCTTCAGAGACAGTAATGCAATTATGTAAGTGCATAATGCAAAAGATAATTCAATTGTCTCGATGCCATACAAGGCAAGGTTATTACAGGATCCCAGGAAAAGACGCTCAAAACACGACTGTGCCGCATCCAGAATTTTGCTGGCAACGTCAGCATGTGCTCCTGCCAGCCGTCAGAAGTTCTTCATCACAAATTTCAGGGAGAAGAAAAAAGCCTAGTTTGAATTATGGGGTTACAGTGACCAGAGATTTTTATAAAAGTTATTTGTAGTGGAAATGCTATATTTTGTCCTATTCAGGACTGACCAAACACATATTTACATGGCAATAATGTGTCAAGCAAAAGTGAAATCCTACAACGATCTCAGCCTTTGTTGCTAGACTGAAACTTGTGATTCTAAAAGGCAATGGCTTTTAATGAAATGCAAATATACTTGCTTCCAGTCTCACTACTATCCCTTAAAAAAAAAAAGAGGGAAAGCGGGGGGAAGGGGACTGTTATGCCCCATTCGGCAGAATGTTTCATCCATATTCATAGCAAGAAAACTGAGAAATGTGCCAAAATTATGAAAGCTAATACCAAACACATTTTCAATATCCTACTAACTATCAATTATGAACTTATCAGCATGAAAGTAGTTATCCTCAGTAGAACTTTCTGAATGGCAACATAAATAGTTACCCTCATAAACAGTGCATCTAGTAAGTACAGTCTTAATACTCGTGACTCAAAAGACCCACTGTCTCTCTCAAGGACAGTGAACATGTTTGATTTTTAGTTTTCACTGAGGCAGCCACAAAACCAGTGTCTTTTCCATAAACCTAGGTCTTCCATTTTCTATATAGAGTAATATACTTTATGACTTCTTTCTTGTGAGTTCAATTTCCCTGTATTTCCTGTTCATAGAGAAATGCTTATTTCCTGCTTAAAAACACACATGTATTTACTCTTATATGTTTAACAACATTCTAAATGGCAGTAACAAAAAGAGCAGTAAACAGAAATAATCCACCTTATCGGTACCTGTACACAAAGTCTCTGCTCCTTCTTACTCTTTGCCTTTATACTTTACAGGACACAGAAAATTAGGAGGGTTTTGTTGTTTGTTTTTGTTTTTTTTTTCTTTTTGACATGTGTCAATGCTTGGAAAAAAAAAAAGTCTAAAGTATATTATCTCTTTAGGCTCCCATCACTGTGAGGTGGGCTTAGGCAGGTGGTTTAGAGCTCCTTCTTACAAGCTGCAAACCCAAATCATTAACTGACTGGGGGGGTCAACATTTAGATCTGACAAGCAGGAAGAGAGGTGCATCAGGTGTCCTTTGTCATGCAGTCAAAAGAGTTGAAAGTAAGCAAATGTATGAGCAGGTAAAACCTGTGTATTAATGGGGAATGTGTGTCAGTCAAGAGCAATGCAAGCTGTACTTCCATCTATTCTACATGCAAGGTAAAAGTATTCTACTAGGTCACTAAGTTACTTCAACCAGATGGAATCCAAAATGTTCAGAAAATTAAAAATCCATTTATTCCTCCAAAGTTGCATTCCATCTGTTTTCAGACATTTATGGAATCTTTTTGCATACAGGATATGGCAACCAGTGGTGCCTTGGAAATATTTCTTCCCTGTGCAGCTCACAGAAAGCCAGGCTGGATAATAGACAGCACTGGAGTAAGCCCTTTTTTCAGGTGCTCTTATTTCTCTTAAAAATACAGGGAAATCTAGTCTTGTTTTAAATAGAGGAATCATAAAATCCAGTGTATTATTGTCTGCAAGAACGCAACAGAAACTTTTAATCTAAAAAAAAATAATTAAAAATATCAGGCTTTTCCCTGCTCTTTCCACCTTGAATATTTAACTTTCCTGCCAGTCTGTTTCTCATTTTCAGTTTGTGGAGACAATAAGAATGATTCAGATGCTATGAAGGAATGCAGCCTGGCATGTAGTGATCTCCACCCTGAAGATAAAAGTGACAAAATTACCCCAAGAGTTATGAGCTCTAGTCTTCATCAATCATTTTTCAAGAAATATTTTATTTCATTCAACTACATATTGTGCCTAGAGCTAACTGGGGTATGGTCCCCTTCCTTCTATCCTCATTCTCAGCATCTTCAGCTTCACCAGATGGAAGGATATCATCTGGCATGCAGGCAAGGGCGAATTTTCTGTATATGACACAAACATCCACATTTCCTTTGTTTCCTTAAGACCTTCTTTCCTTTGCAGTAAGTGCCTCATACAAAAGTTCAGCATCAACAAGCATCATCCTATTTGGTGCTGAGAATATTCTATTCCCCAGTGAAGCTCACTCATAAGGTAAGTACAGACTACATTGTCAGCTGAGGTTTACTTCCACTTTTCTCCTGATTATCCATACCTCAAGTTAACTCACTCCCATATTCTCTGTTGGATGGACCCAACTGCATCTCTCTGAAAGACATTTCAGCCAGTAACTCTGTTCCTGGACTGCTTCTTATAGGTCAAAATCACACCAGCTTTGGTGATTATAGTGTCCTTCACTGTTACGTCAGCAGACCTTTGCACCATAAACATCCTTCCTGCCCTTATGCCAAGGCCCAGATTACTACAGAGTATGTGACTTGGGGGATACATATCTCCCGTTATCTACATCTGCATTTTGTTCATCTCTCCTAATAATTTGGGTAACTGGCAGCTGACTGTCACATGGAAAGACAAAGAACTAAAAAATCCCAAGCCAACATAACAAAAAGCAGAAGACTGACTTTTAAGTGTAAGACTGCATTTACAAAAAGTTCTGAAAATCACAAGAAGTGGATGATTTGTTTCAGTCTTTGACTTTTGTTTTGAATGTTGGGTCAGGTTTTCACATTTTCTTCAACCCCAAGGGGAGAAAAAAAAAAAAGGTAGTTGTTATTTTTACTTACTCTCATGACATCGAAAGGTGACACTTAAAAAAACTCACACAAACTCACAGAGAGTATTGCAAGACCCTACTGAAAACTGGTACCAATGGCAGCAAGTTCTCCTAAACAAGCTTGTACTTTTCATCCCTCCAGATTTGAAATCCACCAGGTTTAACTTTGTGGTTGAGGAATACATGCTAAAAGACCATATTCAATCAGCAGCACCAAAGACTAGATTTCCCCTTTTTTTGGACAAATATTCTCCTTCAGCCATTGGGAAAGCTGATGCTGAGGAAGTTTGCTGCCCAAGATGGACAAAACACAAATGGCAAAACAGCAAAACTTGAAAAACCTAATTAGTGCAAGAAGGGCTGTCAAGGAGCATCCTGAGACCACATCCATCCACAGGAGGAATGCACACATCTCCCTGTGTGTCATCTTCTGTCCACACAAATAAAATACCCCTCTGCCAAGAGTTAAAACTAATTAAAAGTTTCCTTTGATTACACAGAGGGACTTGGACCCACACCTCCCGATCAGCTGAAGTGCCTGCACTGCTTCTCTTTGGTTTCACCCATCCTCTGCTAACTTTAGAAGAAAAGGCAACAGCTGTGGATACTGACAGAACAAGGCTGGCAGCTGCAAAACTGAGATGCCACATTTCAGTGTATAATTTTCTTTCCACAGTGTCTCTCCCTAACTTTCCTCTTTAAGAGGCACTTAAAATCCATGTGTCTGACTCAATTATTGTTATTATAGCTATGGAACAGAATGTGATGCTGATGAGGGCCTACCTGTCTAGTTAGCTTCCCTTACTGGATGCTTTCTTTCTTTGATTCATCATTGCTTGTGACACATGTATTGTCTAAACTATGTTCAAGAATGAGTCTCTAATACATTCAAGGGAAAGTGAAAAATCAGAAAACAGTGTACCAGTTGCATGCATAAATTTATAACCTAACTTTACACATCCTGCTTCTGAGAAAAATCTTACATAAAAAGCATGGTTTCATTGCAAATTAAGAATAACATTTGCAGTAAAATTAAGAATAACATTTCTTTTACTTCCTTTGATTAGAAGGGCACTGACATTGCATAAATGCTCTGTCTTTATGAACTCATCTAGAGATTCTGTGTTCCTTCAGCATTCAGTACATTATCAAATCATATCCAAAGTACTATGAATTCATGCCCCAGAGGGCATGAACCCAAATTTAAAGTCATCATCATTCTGTATATTTTCTACTCAGCTGAAGGTTTTATGATACAGGCTGAATGTCTTTCCAGGACAATCCTAAAAATAAGCTAATGCAGTGGGGACTGAATTTATTGGACATGTACACTCACCTTCAGTTGATGTTCTCCTAGGTCAGTTCTCATGTGATTGGCAAGGGACCGTGACAGCTTGTATCTTCCGATGAGAAACCTGTGTAGACACTGGTAATTAGAACTGCCACTCAGTCCTCCCTGACAACAGCTACTGCAGCGGCTCTGGGCCTCTGAACTAGCTACTGCCTTCGGAAAATCCTGTTTCCAGTGTCTTCTTCTCTGTAGACACATACCTAATTGCATGTAAACATTCTGTAATTTATTACATGACACAAAAACATTGGTACCTTCAAGCTGAAAATACAGCTGTTGATAAATACCGAAAAACTACAATTACAAAGTGTCACCTACAATGTAGCTCTCCTACTGCCTTCCCTGACTGGTTGCTGAACTAAAGATACTTCCTTAGTAATAGAAAATCTGAGGCCTCAGTTTCTTTTTTAAGAAGCCTAATACTTAGTCAAGGTTATGAGTGTTGAGGCTTTTAAGTCAGTTCAGATTTGGAAAAAAAAAATACTCCATTAAGTTTTTATTATATCAGTGCATTTTCGCTGTACTATTGCACCTCAATCAGCATGAGAATAAAAAGGCTCAATTACCTATTAGTATATTTTTACCTATAACTGATTTATTCACAAACTGTTAATGATTGCAATTAACAATAAAAATATTAAAGTAATGTAGCGGGAAAATGAACATGAAGCATTTCCAGTTGACAGCTGCATTTGCAAGAGACTGAGGATACGGCAAGATGTTTGGAAAAACGAGTAAATAAAAATGAGGCTGAAATATTTCCTTGTACTAGGGTATCTACAGAATGAAACTTGGATTCTATTCTCAGCTTTGCTGAAGTTTGGAGGTATCATTTCAGATACAGCTTCCTTGTCTGTGAAATGGAGCTAACAATAGAGCTGTAGTTTCCATGCATGGTGCCCAGTTATTTAGATGTCATCATGTTAAATAGCATCTTCTTTTCCTGCAGTATAAAAAAAAAAGAGCCAGACCGAGGTGGTCAGGAATTGTTGAGATCCAGAGTTGAAAAAGCAGTGAAATCTAATCTCTACACCATGGAAACCAGTGGAAATTTACTTCAAAACACTGTTGATTTCAGTGGTTTGGGGATCAAGGTTTAGGAGAAAGAACTCACCACTCGAAGACAAGGCTGTTTTCCAGAGCAATGCTTGACTTCTTGACAGGAACAGCCTGTCAGACAGTAGCAGACTGTACCTTTGGGGCAAACCACTGCTGAAGGGTTGTATATAGTTGCATGGTATCCGGGAGCATCTCGGGGAAGGAGTTTCCCCTCTGCTGTCCCCACAGCTTGTTCAAGATAACAAGGAGGATGTTTTGGCTTACCCCTGCGGTTAAGCAGAATATATTTGGCACCAGACTGGGTGTGCAGAGCCCCGAGGAGCAAAGAAACCAGGCCATGTGGGAAGGGGCAGGAACCAGGACCTGCTTGTACTTCCTACCCCTTCCTATACCAACAGCATCAAGCCTGCCAGCTACTGGAGTTTCAGATGTATATTGCAGAATCCCATACTGAGCACTGAGTGTGCCAGAGCTGAAAGGCATTACAACCATTGAAACGCTGAGTTCATTTTCCCAGTAACAATCCAGCCCAAGAAGAACCTGGCACAGTGTATTAAGCGTCTTGATAACGTTTTATGCAACCACTCTTCAAAAACCAACCCAGAAATGGCAATGTTGTATTTTCAGACAGATAATTACAAGGGTACTCCCAAATATGTGCTTCAGAATGAATCCAATAGTGTAACCATGCAACAGATCAGAAATTACTGAGTGAATAGTACTGTTTCCTTTTTAGACTTCTATTATAGCATGGTGGCTGTTTAGTTGTGCAGTGTTTGGCTAACACTTTGGCACAGTGCACATGGGTGTAAGTGTGGAGTTCTGTCCCTGTTCATGGAGACTTCTTGTTGAAGTGTCCACCCACCACAGACACAACACACCCTTCGCTTCTATCGTTGTTAAGGGATCTGTTCCCTGCATTCAAAACTAAATTCAGCACTAAACCCGCAGATTTCTACCCAATGTGTTGGTAGTGCCAAGCTCATCCAAGACAGCCCACAACCCTTTTCTCAGGAATGGTGGGGGAGAAAAATGCTAAGATACAAAAAAACAAAGTACACACTGTTAATCTGTGGAAAAATGTATTTTAAAAGTATTACAGAAAGCTCAGAAGGTATCATGGCAATTTCATGCAACAGAAGAGGAAGATAAAATCTAAAGGAAATCACAACATCTTAGGCACTGAGGTAGTTATGGCAGCTAAGTAATTAGAACTGTGCCCTTTCAGACAACACACAGTACCACTGCAGTTAAGAGTGCATGGTGTCCAGAGCATTCCAATTTTGAAACAAATAGGCTTTTGCTTATTCCTCTCCCCCACCATTATTCACTTTTTGTAATAATCTTTGGACTAGTTTTCATAGGTACCTTCTGAGAAAAGATCCTGAATTAATGATGGCTGCAATTTTATTTTCTTTTTTAATGTAACTGTTTAGCTATTAGCAGAAGTTGATTAATGGAAAATTCTCTTTTTGAGAAATCAGTGAAGCATTCCTTTCAGAGCTGTTCTTGTCTGCCATTCTGTCCAGTGATCACTCTGTTATATCCCCAGCCTTTGCTACTCGCTGTTGATGTAGTAAAGGAACCAGAGTGTGTATCCAACAGGTACCCATAGTCAATCCCTAATTACATTTGAGCCCATTTCTTTTCAGGTTGGATTCTAGGAATATTATTAACTTTGAGAAGTACCTCATTTCCACTGGTATAGTCATGAATACCAGCATCTCTTCCAGCAGAAGAAGGTCAAAACCGTTCTGAAGGTTGACAAAGACACAAAGAACAATTCAGCTGGTACCCTGGGAACTTTCTAGTTTACATAACATAAAAAGACAGCTAGAAAACTAGTCTTGCAGAACTTGACTACAAATATGTTTGCAACATCATTAATGGATTCTACTTCCTGCAACTGAAAGGCAACTTGAGGAATCATCCTTTACCATAGTGCCACTAATTGCAATGGATTCTGAAAAAAAAATCCAAAATTATTTTTTTTTTAGAAAAGCCACAAATCCTGAAGGTACACTGCTGGCAAGCCCTCGAGTGCTTATATTATAATCCAAGCAATTTATATAATCCCCAAGTTAATTACATTCAGCTAAATGCTCAGGACAGGTCCTCTCTTCCATTGGTTTCCAACAATACACCAAGCTAGAGCATCTTATTTTTCACAACTGATAGGTTTTGTGTGGCTAGGACTAAATTACAGTAGCAGGATTTTAACAACTGTGGAAAAGACTATAAAACTTTCTGCCCCTTCTTAACTACTGTGTGACTATTAGGTTTATGAGCAATGTTAACATTGCAGCATAGGAACAAAAACATTGTAAACGGTCTCCAAAATGTTGGGAAGCAATTTTCCCCAAGAGAGGCAGGGGGCCCTTCCAATCCTGGATAAGGTAGGAACAGGGTCATGTGGCACACATGTAAAACTAGATTAAACGCCCTGTTGCTAAGTAATTAAACCTAATTGTAAACCTGGGCAAGTGCTGATTTTAAAACTGAGCTCCCTGTTCAGAGCTCAAAAATCTCTATTGAAAGTTCATGAAAAATGAAAACTGCCTCTTTAAAAGAAATCAGCTTGCAGCTCCCCAGAACGGAGCCCCTGGGCAAGTGGTTCAAAATATGATTTTTATAAACAAATCTGACATAGCAAACTTAATGCAAAACCCTATGCATATAACATCACTTATGTGTGCAACTCGTTTAAATTATAGCTGTAGAGAGAAGGAAATAAAACTGGCATATTAACCTTTGGCACAGCAGTGCTCACATACAAGTGATGTTCAGCAGCAGATGATATTATTGTGACTCCCACTAGTATTGTCATAGTGAAGGGTCTGTCAGAATTTGTGTTCGAAACCTCTACAGTCAGAGTTTATTAATTCAGCCATAAGCATCCATTCCAGACCTACCTTGGCATGTACTGTCTTAAGAGCAAAATCTTTCTTACTGCAACTTCTTTCTCCCAATCACCACTGTACTGTATGCAAGTAGCTGAACACAAAAAATATATAAAATAAAACAGAAATAATTGAAATACAACATTTCCTCATCACCATTACATTTAAAACACTGAATGCAAAAAAAAACATAACAACCCAGAATTAATGAAATACATCATTCCGTGGCTTATTGCCATAAGCACACTGGATGCCTAGCTTCCCAAATAGCCTTCTCAGAGCATGGTCTGCCAATTCTTCCTCAAGAGAGAGGACCCTTTTTGGTAGTTCTAAAGGACATGCTAAATGCATAAGCTACACAGACTTAAAAAACAACCTATAAATGAAATTTAAAACATCCTCAGATTTTTTTTGGTGAATGCTCCACATTGTTGAATACATTCCCATATAACTAACAAAAGCATAATATAAAATGAGCCTTCCTTGTTAAACAATAACATATTGTGAGTAGCCTTGACAATGTCACTCAGGCACTGATGTATGTTCTGGCCATGTCTATATGCTCCAAAACATTTTGGTCAGAAGTTTCAGGCACAGGACTTGTACAACAGCTTGGGATGTCTTTTGATTTGGTTTCTTTGTGCATCTTGAAACTGAAAAAGGGTTCATTACATATGAAGGCCATAAGATTTACCTGTTCCATTATTTCACCTGGAACTAACCTTCAGAGCAATGGTAAATGGAGTGAAAACCCAGCCCAAGTCCAAGTGAGAACATCTCCTGGCTCCTTATTTCACAGAGTGGCTCATGAAAGAGAAAGCATTACACCAAACATTTTGGATCTAAAAGAGTCTACAAAGTTGACATTGAGTATACCAATCCCAAGAGACAACAAGCATGACAGCAAGGCAAGTTTTGCTTTCCCACTGCATTTTCCTCAGCTGCGCAATGAAAAGGAAACAAGTGCAGACTTGCTGCTGTGCTGGAGGATACAATGATTGAACTTATCATTTGGTTATTGGCAAAACCATTAGCGGAAAGTTACTTTACCAAAATATCACAGGGCCATAGCAAGACACACTTACACTATATAGATATTTAAATTACATCTAGATAGATTGGCCTGAGCAATCCCCACTTTCTCTATTTCATGAAATGATCCTGAGAGCCACCTCTGCTTCCCTGTCTCCCTTCTATCTGCAACCTCTAGGGCCAAGCTGTGATACAGGCAGTGGTAAGCAAAAGAATACGTGATGAACTCTTAGCATTGTGGGATTAAGGACATGACATCTTCCTTATCCTTGCTTCCTCTGATAAAACTTGGGAAAATCAGGAGTGCACAAGCTGCTATGCAGCTGTACCTAGCACAGGGCCAAAGATCAATGCATGTGAAGCACAAGGAAAAAAAAAAAGACAGATTCTGAGTACCAAAAACAAGCTGCGAAGAAACTTAATCCTCAAAGGTCAGATGCACATCTAAAAGGCCCAGACCATGCCTTTGTATCAGAATATTACAACATTAGCCCTAATGACATAATAGTTTTGCCCCTGACTTGTGTCAACAGGAACCTATCTTATTACATGGTAAATTAGTTGCTTCCAGCCTCCTCCAGACTCCGAGGTGATGGGAAGATAGAGGCACATCTAGCAAGCTTTGAAATGTAACCTGGTACCTAAACAGTGTTGCTTAGTGGTAGCATTTTAATTTTTGTACATGTGTTTGAGTAAAGGAAGGCTGCACATAGCATGGGAAAGAAACTACTACATTTGGCATTCAGGAGCCAAAATTAAGAGGAAGGCATCTCCTTTGCATACCGTTGTGCAGTGTCATCAAAGGTCATCGTCTGCTGCAGTTACCAAGGGATAATGAGCTAGGGTCAGCCATAATGACAGTAGGCTCTAGGTAACAGAGGAGGCTTTCTTATGCTCCTTCCCTTCTCTCAGAGAAGTTTACAACCTTTACAGACTTTCTTTACATCCACACAGAAACTGTTTTGAAGCCTGGCACATCACAAAGCCACCAGATAACTGAGGTGTGGCAGGTTGCATTAGCACTGAACTGTTCAGAGTCTCTTATTGCATAAAACAAGGACAACCACTAGTTTCTAAAAGAGTTGGTGTTACCAGGCAATTGTCTTATTTTATTTAAACTATGAAACTCCTTATGTTGTCATTTATCTGGAAGGCTTTGTTTCACATCTGTCCTAAAAACCTGTCTCCTGTCAGCAAGACAAAGGGTTACTTTTCACAATAAATACACAAGAATGGAGAGACATGCTTGTACAGATCTGTAAGTCTTCTTTAAGGAGTTTTACAGGCAAGTAAGATGCAGCTCCACACACAAGACTTTTAAATCATGTAAAGCTGACATAAGCTGATCCTAGGCACAGTTTATAATCATGTTTTTACTTTTCAGCTCTGACAATTACAAATTATTTGTATTAGCTCCACAAGTATTCCTATTCAGCAGTATTGTCAAAGTCCATTCATCCCAGTCTCAGAACAGCACACCAATCCTTTGCTTTGCCAGCCTCCATCCATAACCTTCATTCAACTGTTATCAACCACGCAGGGAGGGGCAAGAGAGATCTACAGCCTGCAAAAAAACCCCTTCATCTGCAATTTGTGGTAGCTGCCGTTTCCCACGTTTCAATGTGGTTTTCAGACAATCTCAGCTCGATAGGAAAAAGCCTGGCATCCTCTAAGGATGTTGCACTTGTAACACTTGAAGATGTTCAAAAGAAAAGGAAAAAAAGTAATAAATGAAAGTTTTTAACTATTTTGCATGAAGTTGCATGAAAAGTCTTGGGGCCTAGCTTGACTGGAACTGTTTTAAGTACTCCTTTACTACAGCAGCGGTGTGTCATATGAAAGGCTTTGTTTGGCATCTATCCACAGCTATAAATATAAAACATATTTATCTTTGGTCATGCATGTAATTTAAAAGTCGGACAGAAGAAACCTTTTTTCTCCTTTTAAATCTGTAGCAAGTCCAAGATAAATTATTCTGAATTATTTCTTTTAAAAGGAGGGAAAAAAAAAACACACCAATAACAAAATAGCTTGGCTATTTGGAAATCTGGAAAACAGATTATTTCTTTGGATGGAACAAAGTGTGTGTATGTGTCATCATGACTTTAAACAGTTCCATAGTTCCCCATGGAAATACTTAATTGAAGCTAATAAGATGTGGAGTTATCAGTGGTTTGCCATGATAGATTTCATATGGTCTCTCCAAGAACTTTTACCTCCTTTAAAACTTACTGACCAGATTGTGTTAATTGGTGATCTGAGCAGCAACCACCACAGATACTAAATTTGAGTGGAACCCTACTCACAGAGGGGACAAGAGTGTGAGCAAACCCCCTTTAACTCCCATCTCTACGAAACACAAACACTGGAAGTAAAGCAACACTTCAGGTTTGTAGCACATGTGACAACCTCCCACAGAAACCTTAAAATTAAATTAATTATTTGCCTCTAACTCTTGCAGCATGGGTCAGAATTCCTTTCTTTTGCCATCACATAATTAGGAAAGAAGCTACTGTCAGCAGATTGCAAATCCCCATACAAATCTTCCCTCAACTACCATGCTTCATGAGGTGATCATATAAGCTTACCCCACGCACGCTACAGAGGACCAGACCCACCTTCTTCTACTAAGCAGATGAGTGGTGAGACACTGGCTCAGGTTGCTCAGAGAAGCTATGGCTGCTCCCTTGCTGTAAGTGTTCAAGGCCATATTGGACGGGGCTTTGAGCAACCTGGTCTAGTGCAAGGTGTCTCTGCCCATGCAGGGGAGGTAGGAACTAGATGATCTTTAAGGATCCTTCCAGCCCAAGCCATTCCATGATTCTGTGATCAGTTGATCATGAGCACATGCTAATAACATTTTTTATGAGTTACAACAATTAAAAAAATATTGTGCCGTTCTCACATCTCAGTTTAGAGAAGTAAATCCCTGATGTATTTGAGATGGATATATGGTGTCCATAGACCACAGAGTATTTTTAACCACAAACACATATCTACACAACCTAATGGAGAGCCAGACAAAGCTTTCTGTCTGTGCAGAAACAGGTTATTTTGCATCTGTAAAGAGCAGGTGCTTCATAAGCATCTGTATATACCCATTACGATAATATCTCAAAATAAAGTTGGCTTGAGCCAATGCATCTGAGTCACTATACATGATTGAACCATTTGTAAGTTTATGGAGAAGGAAACGTTCTTCCTTTACTGATAGCAGCAGAGATTATAAAGGAATTTGGGTAGTGGTAATCTGCAGAACTTTGGCACTTATTTCACACCTACTTTTTAGGTAATTAATTAAACTGCCTTCCTAAAATTGGCCACAAGTAAGTAGCTTATCATTATTTTTCTTCAGGAAGATAAATGTGTAGAGTTTTCTGGCATAACCACCTTTTGCCTTTAGCAATTTTTTTTTTCCTGAAAACTTATTACCGGTGCCTGCAAATGCATCCACTGCATCTGTTTCTTTTTAATGTTAATATTCCTTCTGAATATATCACCCACACTGATAAAGTCAAGTACATACCTATGGGCTGTAGGGTCAAGTTCAATGTGCCACCTATCAGTAATTATGTCAGTCAGCAGCAAGCATGGTGCATTCATTAACCTTGGTATTTAACTTACACTGACCAGTACTATATTTGGTGTTAAAGAAACCGCCTGCCAATACCATGTTATAGGAAATTAAAGGATATAATAAATGCCATGGGATAACAATGCATGTGGACATAGCTGAAGTTAACATAAAGAGTGAACAATAAGATGGCACAACTATTTTGCAGTTGCTTATGGACAGGGACAATCTGGGGAACAGACACTTAGGATTAATGCAGCCTCTTTAAGCAGTGAACAAGACGAACAGGAGTTCATTTTCTAGCCAGCAAAGAGTAGAAGTCACCTTCTGAAGGCAATTCCTATCTTAACGCTTCCACACTTGGTGACAACTCTGAATCCTCATCGACTATACAGGCAAGGGAGGGCAACTGGGCTCCTAAGTCAGGTGACTTGTACAGTTAGCAAGAAGAACCCAGGCTGAACTTCTGGGCATGTGTCTGCCACCAGCTTCCCCGTAAGACAGTCTGTAACTTTACGTGTGCTCCCTAAAGTGCGAAAGTGCCTAAGATTTACACGGTCAGCAATGTGCGCTGCTGTAAGCTGCAGGCAAACTCAGATGCTGCAGGATTCTTTACCAGTGCAAGTTTTCCTACATCCCAGCATATGGATGAACTGAGCAGAAGAGAAACAAGCCTGATTGTAATTACATTAAGCACTTTGGCAATAAGGAAAAGTTTGTACTTGTACACAGATGGTTTTATGTTACAATGCTATAAATGTGCCAAGTTTCATGGCTTCACCACATGACGCAGGGAAGGGGCTTGATCCAAAGTCTGTGCAAACCTGCTGAAAAGCTCCTCCTGATTTCAGTGGATTTGTACCAGGTTTATAAGTCCACTGGACACACCTGGCCAAAGTGAACAGCCTTTTGTATCAAAATGCCATTATTTTTAGACCATTTTTAGTCTGGTTTGCCTTTTTTAGACCAAATCTTCATGCTTTGGTGACTCTGTTCTCATTCAAAGGACAAACAATAAAGTCTAGTTTGAGTTGACTAAAATTATTTTGACTGTCTACTGTAAAACTCATCTAAGCTGGAAACTACCTGAGGGAAAAAATACTATGTTCTTATTCTGTGAGGCCTCCTGAGTCCTTCTGGTGTTTTCAATTCAAGTCCTATTTTCTGTGACCATCCCACTCCTACTACTTCATGAAGCTAAGAGATTTTTAAACTTACTTTTAAACTCCTTAATTTAGAAAAATAAACAAAAATTCTGTCAACCTATTCCTCAGTGTCTCACCATAACTTATTTTAGAGTAATAAATCTTCAACCTGACAGCTCTCTGATGATGCATTACATTAATACATCACAATGACAATACCTGTGATATATTATGGATATATTTTCTGAAAGGGATATCACCTATACATTCCATCTTCCCAGCACAGCAGAAGATTGTTTGGAAAAGGGGGAGAAGGGGAGAGGTAAAGGATGTTCTTTACCCAGAAGGCAAAAATCTCACAAGAGAACGTGAAATTGCCCTTGCTAAAATACCAAAGAGAATAAGAAATAAAATGCCTTTCACTCACCAACAACTACTGTCAGTAAGATGACCTGTTTGTTCCTCAAATACTGATATTCAGGCTGGAATGTAAAAGAGAAAATCTTTAATATAGTTGTATCAGTCATGCTAATACATGAGAAACAGACTCTAGGAAATAATCACAAGGACTTTGACAGGGTTGAAAGACTGTGATAATGAGAGCTGCAGTATATAGAAGAGTAACTAAGATGTTCTCCAAACAGAAATAACGGTCAGTCTGGGTGAATAATCTGGTAAGAGTTGTGTACACTCGTAACAGTCACCCATGACTGACACAAACTGAAATCTTTTCAGTGCCTGAGTATGGACAAGGTGATGACAGTGTTTTTCAGTAGGAAATAAAGTTAATTTTTGACATGGATATCTGGTCTTGCACAAGACCCCTGCACTTAAGAACCAGATCACAGGTGGGTGTTTGCAGTGCTAGGTTCTGCACAAGCAGAACAGACAATCCTGGTCTCAGCCAATTTAAACTTCATTTCCAAGGTTTAGAATGCAAAATGAACCCCTGACTTAGAAAAGCCTGTTGCCTGGGAAGAAGGTAGTAGTAATTTTGCTCCAAAGGCTCATATTGAAAACATGACTGTGTGGGCTGAACGGTATGAGATTTGACAGAAATCTCTGACAATAACTGGTCCAAAGTAGCCCTTATGCATTTGGCTTGCACACAGGTAACAGACAACAAACTCGGTGCCCTTGTTCTTGGCATAAAGATTGCAAGGGCAGTCAGTGCCTATGTTGAGCTTACCTGTAGCCCTCTTTTTTTGGAATCACAGTCTGCACAACCACTACCAGGGCACTGAATTCCTAGTATTCAGCTTAGTTGCAGAGAAAAAAAAAGTGGAACAACGGGCTTCTGGCTTTTTAGAAGTTCTAACAGTAATCTGCTGTTTTGGTAAAAAACTTAGTTTTTGCAAAACACCTATTGCTGTCAGCTAGCCACACTCCACGAGTATCTGAAACCCATTTGGACCACACTGTTAAGATTTCTGAGGTCTTATGCTGTGTGTGATTGGCAGAAGCATCTGAGAATAAGCACCTTCAGTGACCTCTCTGCTCCTATAGACTCACCCACAGGTACCCACTATGGCACTGAAATGGGAGTCTGCCTGTAAATACTTGCCTGGAAAATAGCTGTATCTCTGCACAATACCAATGTGAAGAAGCGGATACAAAGCATTTTATGTTTCTGTTTGGTCTTGCTGATTCTACACTGGAGGGATAAATCTGATGCCTGTTTTCTGAAACAACTCGGGAGCCTGAGGTACTCCTGTCTTAGCTGAAGAATTAGTAAACAAAATTCCTGCAAGACATTTAATGGGAGAAAAAGATGTGATTAAAATTCACAAAAAAGGATAAAAATATACAACAGTGAAATAAAAAAATAAGTATCTGAGCATATATTTCAGTGTGCAATCATCCCAGCTGACAAGCAAAATAGGTTTGTGTGTGGTGGCACTAATATTAGCTCAAGTGCAAAGTTCTGCATAAAGACAGGCCTTGGACATTATTGTTTTGACTTTGCTAGAAACAGCTGAGGGAGTAGCCCCAAACTCCTGGTAGGGACTGGCAGATCTTGCTCTATCTCAGGAATGTTGAAGATGGAAACATTAAGAGAGCAAACAAAACTACAGGAGTATCAACGTTACTCTGTTGACCACATGAAAACAAGTAACAATGCCCAGGGCAAGGTAGTGCAACAATCACATTCTCTGAATGTGAATGGAGTGTTCCTGAAAGGTGCTTATTGACCTCTGAATCTTCAATCTGCAGAAGAGATCTAAGCTGTAATGAATATAGGAAGCCAAAAGTGACAGCCATGGTGCCTTGCTCTGAAGCCTATCTCCTGAAGGTCCTCTACAGGCAAAAAGAAGTAAGTTCTAATAGAAATCAGCTGATACAATCAACCCTACTAAATCCACTGTCATTCTTTTCTATGGCCACTTACAAGAGCCTATTGTAATGTTATTTTGCATTGCAAGCATTTGTCCTTTAGTTGTTGAAGGGAAACAACCAGCTCATTTTGTAGATGAGCCATCAGTTTCTGGATACTGCCAATCTGAGCCAAGCAAACAGTATTACAGGTCTCATCAATGCTAGATTTCCTGGGCAGGCCAGATTTCCGTTGACTTATAGAAAAACAAAAATCTGTGTCCTTAAAAGCACCAAGAAAAATGCTGACTGACTTGCACTGGGGCCAATTATATACTTAGGAGTTATAAAAAACCCCTCTTTCTTACTGACTTTACAGCAGGGATAGCACCTCATTTTTTGTCAGCAATGCAAAAATGCTATTTTCTGTCCTAGCCCAGCCTACCCTGCTGTCTTACCCTAGGGTGAGATGGGAAACTAATAGTGAAAAGTCTTTCCGAGACACTCTATGTAGAATCATAATAGGAAAAAAAAAAAAAAAAAAATTCGAATATTCACATTGAATATTCACAGCAGAGTTCTGTTTATTCTTTCACTCTCTTTCATCTGATGTTATTATTGTGAAAACTGAGTAAGTGTCACAACTGTATTTCCTTCCATGCACTAATACAGTAATTTGCAGGTTCACTGTTAAACTCAGTGATATGAATTTAAAATAAATTATTAAAAAAACTGAAACAGAACATCTTTATTACCAAGACTAGCTGACTCAAATGATTTGATAAGAACATTCTTTGCTATTTTTCCTTGTGTGTTAGGTGAGACGCACATACAGAAAGTCCTGCTACCCATCATACAATGCACAGATCCATATTACTGTAAAAAAAATGTGCAGCTAAAGTTCACAAAAAACAAAAGTGAAATGACCCCAAAGGAATCTCTGTGTTTCAAGACAATTTTCTTGCTGAGTTTCAAATATTAAAACACTCCCAGTTGTTAAATAAAGAGTGATGAGAAAATGCATGCAATTTTAATTTCCACTGGGATTATGCCTGGTGTGAGACAATCATGTAGCTAGATATTTTTCTAAAGACTAAAATAATGTTATAGCATCTGTGAAGGATGTTATGAAGAACAACGTACTGAAATAAAAACATTTTTATCCCAGCTTGGCTACTTGTTATGCTCTCTGCTGAAATTGCTTGACTTAGAATTTATGCAAAGCTTTATTATCAAAGACACTTAAGCTCAACTTGGTTTAACTGATGTATCTATGAGCTTCTCTATCTTGTAGTTAGTGAAGGCTTGATTAATCAACTCATGAAAATCCATGCAAGTCCAATGCGTATTTATAAAATATGACATAATGTTCACTTGTTTACCCCCCCCAGCAGTGCCAAACCAAGATCAACCTTTAAAATCAAAGCTGCTGTTCACAATGCTCCCTGCAAAGTCATTGCTTAGTGGAATGGCGGGACATTTGCAAAAACAAGTGCACCTGTCTTCGTCCTCTGGGGTCTGGTGGGATTTCAGGTGCTCTTAAAAGAATTTGAAGAGAGGCCAAAAAATGTGGAATGACAAAGAGGAACTTTAAAAAACAAATTACAGTCTTAAATATACCTAGTTCATAACCCCTAGCTCATAATCAGACCCTGAGAAACAGCTATACTAGGTATGTGGTTTCACAGTGTAATTTTAAGTAGGAATTTGCTTGGGAGATTATTTTGGCTTTGGCTGGGAAAGAATTTAAAAGGACTTAATAAACAGCTCAATTGTCAGAAAACTAAAAATGTCAACAGTGATTATGAAAGCATACTGCTTGAACAGCAAATGTTACCCTGTTTCATTTTATTTATTGGCTTTTTGTCAGATTTGTAACTTTTCCTAAAATGCTTCAACTTGGAGGAAGGAAATAATACTAATGAAAGTCCTTATTACCTGAAAAACGTGTCAGTTTTGTAACTGAGGATATGTATGACAATACTGACAAAGTTGACAGTAAATACAATCATATACGCTTTTGTTCCTGCATTTCTTCAAACGTGGCTAAGTAAAAAGACATGGGACCCGCCTCCTTCAAACTAATTTCCCTGCTCTCACAAGGGTCCATCTTAAACACTTTGGGAAACCTAAGTCCTTTTGTCCTTTTTTATTAGTTGAACTTTTCAGTGATACACTTAGGACATGAAGAGGATAGAAGAAATACTAATTTTTATCTCACTAATGGAGTCAGTTTTCACAAAGGAAACTGCTCTCTAGAAGATGTGTTATCCAGCCAAAGTTTAAGTGAAAACAAACTTTCCAAGTCCCCTTATATTTAGAATCATAGAATCGTTTTGGTTGGAAAAGACCTTTAGGATCATCAGGTCCAACCAGAAAGCTAATTCTACGAAGTCCAGTGCTAAGCCATGTCCCTAACCACAACATCTACACGTTTTCAAACACCTCCAGGGATGGTTATTCAACAACCTCCCTGGGAAGCCTGTTCCAGTGTTCAATAACCTTTTCAGTGAAGAAGTTTCTTCTAATTTGATAATCCTGATGCAGGAGTTTTCCAAGGAGATGTTCTAGAGGAATTTCCTAGGTTAGAGGGCCTTTTCTTTGCTTTGTGTTGTTTAATGTTAAATTACAAACTTCTTCATGGAATGGGTAAAATCTAGGCAAGCAAATCACTTTTGTGGATCTTGGACTAACATTTCTCTGAATGTAAGGAATGGGTAACAGTAGGAATTTTACTGTGTATACCTTGACAGGCAGCTGCACAGCTGAAAAGAACTGTGAGAGTGACAGGGAGTTTATGTATCCTGGAGATGTGGCGAAAAAATAAGGGAAATAGGAAAGAAGGAGAAAAAAAAATTAAGCAGCAAAATCAGCAGTTACTACAGAGGAACTATCCTGCTGGTTCATTTCTTTTTTAACTGGATTTAGAAAGAAAAATAATATGCATATTTTTTTCAGATTTATTGTGTTTGGAGTTAGTATATTTGGAGGCAGAATAGACTGAATGGGTGACATGAGTGAGAATGATAGTACTTAATGAAGGGGAATTTTGAGGCCAACCAAGACTGAAGGAGACAAACTCTTTGCCCCTGCGTTATTGACAAAGCAGCACCTCTTCCATTTCTGGACACTTCCAAAGATAAACTGGGACAAAACAGTACAAGAAAAGACAAAACAACACCAAAATCAGGATCTAGGCAACAGCTCCATCAAAAGCTGTCCTAAAGCTTTGGCAGAAACCCCAAAATCGGAAATATGGGCTCTAAGAGGCACTGCACCTTCTTCCTTTCTTCTGGCTCTAATCAGAGCTATCCACAGGGTCTTAATCCCCCAAGCAATTAATATATTTATCCAGCTTAGTCCTACATGAGTCATGCCTTTGAGCAGCCATTCCTATAGACAGTAACCCTGGCAGTCTCCATGTGGGTTTCTACAGGGTTGGCCCATGGTGTGGTAGCCCTATGCTCCACCTCTAAGGTTTCTCCAAACCCGATGCCAGCCCCTTACAGCTTATGTAAATGACACGAGAGTTTATCTAGGGATGCCAGAAAGCCTGTATCAGTTCCAAGAGCAGAGCTCAGACCTGTATGAGGGCATTACCACATACCAGGGAACCCATTTTTCCACCAAGTTGCTACAGCCTGGGCTACAGCTTGCTAAATAGGTAGCAAAGGGCGGTCAACATTTGGGTCAATTCTCCTAAGCAACAAACAAGATATTTTAAAACCTGCATGGTCAGAAAGTCTCTCTCCGTTATGCTTCAGAAATGCAATGCTGCTTGACCTGGTTCTTGATTTACCTTTATTAAATTTGAAATAACATCCTTAAAAAATGTTTAGGACAGTTTCTTATACTCAAGGATCACAGGAAGTTGCTTAACAAATGAAGAGAAGGTCACTGGGAACAGAACAGTTCGCAGTTTACTGTATGACACCACAGCTGTCAAAAATGTAAACCATAGAAAAAGAAGTTGAAATTAGAAACAAGAAAGCAAACGTAAACATCTTTGACTACTTCTGCACAATAAGGGGGACTGCAGACTTTATGCTGGTGGGAACAGGAAGGGAAGAAAAGCCAGTACCTGAAATTGGGAAAAAGGACTCAGGAAAAGCCAGGTCCATTTTCCTCTACTTCATAGACTGTGTAAAAGACGGGCATATATTAAACATAAGTCCCAAACACAGAGAATAGGAGATTAACACCCTCTACTTCTGTCCTTCCTAATGAGATTGTAAGACCAGTCATAGCACAGCTGAGACCAGGCCTCCTTTGGGGCCCCTCTACTTTATGATGCAATTAATGCACATAACCCTATGCCATTTATAGTTCTTGAACCTTAATGTGTAATGCGTGCTGGGATGACAGCTTTTTGTGATCAGCAGTGTCTCACTGGTAGTGGCCCTCCTTACAGTTTGTATCTTTTGCATCTACCTGTTCTTCTGTGTTATAATCTCTATAAGCTCCTGAGTGATGGAGCTGATCAGAAGCAAGAGCATCCTCTTACAGGAGGCCAGAGTGAAGCAGAGATGCACTAGGTAACTTCTCACAGACATCCAACAGACCAACTCTCCCTTGTTTTACTTTACAAAGAAAGGTGAAGTAGAAAGAATGGTAAAACTCCCATTGACCTCAAATGGGCCAGGAATTCTCACTCTAATGTAACGGTCATTATTTGTCAGAACAATGAGGGTTTTGCTCAGTCTCACTGCACCTTTTCCAAAGTCATTTATATTTCTCCGCTGAAGAGATTTCCATCCACAATTGCTTCATCATTAGATAAATTGCTTATTTGTGCCAGAGAGATTTCATTCTATGCATTTGTTTCTTTAACCTGTGAATCCCCATGAACTAACATCTTCTTTGCATTTGATAGGCAGTAGCAGGGCATGCAAAACCAAGGCTAGGTTCTGCTGAAACTGCACAATGAAATTCAAGAGCACTCCTAACTTTAGGGAGTTTCAGAGAGAGAAAATAGGAAGTGAAACAACTTCTAAAAATGCACACTTTTGTAATGCATTAAAGTCTTCGTTGCTTTTGCCAAAACTTCACTTTTAAGAAGAACCAGCTGTGGATTTGATTTCTATGCTTCTCAGCCATAAGTCAATAGAGGATTCAATTTTAAAGCACAAGACCTACAACATACAGTGTGAATCATCTCTTGTCTGAATATAAGATAGCACAGATAGATAACATGCTTAGTGAAAGCTTTATCACCAAGGAAACGCATTCATAAGCATTGAATCCAGCACCTTAACATTTACAACTCACTTTAAAAAAAATGCCAGCTGTAAATAAGTCCATACTCATAACCAGAAATATGTGGTATCTATCACTCATGCCTATTTTAAGAATTACTCATTGCCTAAGAGTGGCAATGAGCAAAGTCGATTTGCAAAAGATCAGAGCTTTTGGAGGTTTGGACTCAATTCTTCCAGAAGTTAATTGTTTCAGAGAGATAATAATTTTTTGGTAATTATGTCCAACCAATCCATAAGTAACCCTTCACAGAACAGGTTTTATCTAGTGCCACTTGCTATTTCCTAAAGGTCATGGAATGTCTTTTTCTCACCTCTAACGGCTCACCTTTCCTGGGTGCACTATGGGGAAGCATAATTCCAACAGAGTGGAAATTCAGTCAGCAAATGAGGCATCGACATAAATATTCATGGGGGAAAAAAACTTTTGAAAAAATGTTGAGAAAAGAGAGTAGGTAAATCATGGCATCCTCAGGAGACCACTAAGATATGCACTGACAATTTACATGGATTTGCTTAAAATTTTGTCTGTAATTTAAGAAGTATTATCATACTTACCAACTTATCACCTTCTTGCAGTATTTGGGCATCTCTTGAGCACTGGGCACTTGATCAAGGACAGAACAGTTGCCCAAATGACACCCATTTGTCAGTCTGGGAATTAGCAAGGGAAAATATTCTGGATTACTCAGGAACATGTTCTAGTCAACATACAGTAATTGCTCAGTTCTTAAAACGTGAATTTGACTTACTATCTAAGATTCATTCTCTACTTTGCAAATGAAGGACCTGGTATGAAGGTAAGCCATGGGAGAAGGAGATGAATTCACAGGGACCATCTGCATGCACAAGGTTAAGTTTCTCCATAAGTGCTAGAAGACATGCTGGGCATTATCTCAACTGATGCTATGTGCCCTGACAAAGCCAGTTCTGAAACCACACGATACGCTTAAAATATCTGACTCCTTACAGTTAGTCCTACAACTACACAAATCCATAGAGACCTTCGTTTAACTGAGAATCCTCTGAACTCAATTCATGTCTGGCTCCTGTCTGGTTCCATGAGGCTAAATAGATACAAGCAAATGAAACCATTTGCCAACTCAGAACTAAAATGACCAGCAGTCATCATAAAATCCAGTGCCCACAACAGTCTGAGATGTAAAATACCAGGCTCCAGCACTTAAATTTGGCTATTCAGTGAAGAAGATAAAGAGGATTACTTAAAACCCACTGACCATGAAGAAAAAGAACACTGACTGGTGGGTAATGACTCAATCTTGAACTTTCACACTACATCTCAGTAAATATTACTGCACTATAATTGAGTTCATCAGGTTCCATGAGCACACCCATACTTTCTTTTCCATTTCTGGATTATTTCCATGGATGCTAGGCAAAAGACACTACTGTCTACTGGGAGGTTGACTGTGCTAACCCAAAGCACATTCTTTTCAATTGTTTATTTCACCCTTGTTTGTAGCTTTTGAGCTCTCAGATCCTCCCTAATGAGGACAGTGACCAGAGGGCTAGAACATACGTATCTTTTACAAGCACAAAACGTGAGGCAATGTTAACGTTTCCTCCTTTTTTTCCTTTTTCTCTTTTCTGAAGGAAACCTTTTCTTCAACCCTGATGCCATAAAAGAAGGTGATGTCATAATTTATGATATTAAACTGGTTACTAAAATGTCATTACACCAGTGATGTTTTAATTGATTATGTTAAACTGGTTAGCAGGAAAGTGTCAAGTGTCACTTCAATGACATAAACTGCCAGTTATGATTATATAATATCAATTATTCTTTAGAAAACTGCATTAGATCAGTTAGTTTTGAACCAATGTAGTTGAAGTAGGTTCATATTTTTTTAAACGCTGTTCATCCAGTTCTCATTATTAGGAGTAAAATATACTTTGGATGCAGTTTAGACTTTTATAACTCTCCCCTTGAAACATAATACCTACCTCTCTCATTTGCCCTTTCAGCTGCCATCAGACCAACAGCAAGCTAAAAAGGAAGCAGTGAGATAAATTTTATAGCCTTAACTGAGCTTGCCTTGTTCTGCAATCTTACAGGAACCAAACTTTTTGAGCTGAAGGTAGACAAAAATAACAAAACATAATTTTAACAGTAGGTTAAATATAGAACATTAGGCTTTGCTGACAGAATGTTGGTTACTATGAGCTCTGCTTTGACGTTGGTTCTCCTAAAGTTTTAGCGTCCAACTGCTCTGAAAATTCCTCTAAATCTGATTCAGGCACAGAACAAAAAGAATATATTAGAATTCAAAATGCAGACTTTAAAAACTTAATACTTTCTAGGGACAGTTACAAGTAAAAGCAGCAAGTTTAGTTCATGTATACTCTCTAGATCAAATAGGAGTGGGCTGATCCACTGCTGATGCTGATCTGATGTACCAGCTTTATAACACGTCCCTGCCAAAGCTGCATTTTGTTTCTGGCTGTTAGTGACACATCTCTGGCTAACTGGCAAAGCCGTTCAGTGTTGTCCTGATAACAAGTTAGAAGCAACATAACAGGACGAAATTTTTATGGGAATTGCCCAACTGAAATGTTATCAATTTTATTGGAGAATAGCTATATTCACATTAACAAGGGAGAAAGCAACATGCAGGACTATCTTTTGGTCAAGATTGTTGGATTTAGCTGAATTTAAATGAGAGGATTGCTTCCACAGATCTGTGCCAGTATCTAATGTAAAAACGGCAGAAGCTTGCAACACAAGGATAAAGGCTGTATATCCATGCAAACCACACTGACTCAGAAACAGTGAGGACGCCAAAGCTAACAAAAGTTGGCTGCTAAGTAAGCGACACTATTACCTTCCCAAACAACTCTGTGCTCAGACCAGTTCTGCTTTATAATGAAAGCTGGATGTGGAGATGACTAAAAGGGCCACACTTGTCCTCACTCCATTACTTGTGTTAACTTTGATCAGATCAGAAGCCACACTTCATGGGAGAGGTCTCGGAGGTTTGATCAAAGGAGCTATGGAAGGTCTCAGGGAGGAGCTGCAAAAAGGCAAGGAAGGAGCATGCTAAGAACTACTCAGAAGCCCAGACAAGTGATTTTCATTAGGCTTAATGGAGATGGTGGAAACTAATCTGCAGGGCAAGGCTTTTAAAACTTAACTCATTACTTCATCCATGCAAAAAAAATTCTGTTGTCTTCTTTTACGTCTCCTGTTCACTACATGGTTTTGCAAGTTATGGATTTTGGTATTATCCCACTTCTCCCCTCTTTCCAAAAAGCTTAATAATGATTACTGACCTGACATCACCAGAAAAAAAAAAAAAAAAAAGGATGAGAGAGGTTAAATATTTTTATGGATTATACAGATGTATCATGTGTTTCGTTACCCATGTAACTCTAGGTAGCCTTCTACCTGTCAGATTTGGGGGGCACAGAAATACCATTAGATACCAAATTTTTAATGCAGACAGTCAAATAAAGCCAGAATTTTTACAGTTTATCCCCTTAGCCTACTACCATGTTTTCTCTATTCCAGAGACATTCCTGATGGAGCCAGTAATTATTTTTCTTTTTTCCCTGATTGGCTATAATTTTTTAAAATATACTTCCAAGCCAGAGAAAACTTGCATTGGGCAGGCAAGTGATGCATCACATCCATTGAATCTACATAACAAATCCGATAAAATCTGAGTGTGCACACTTTTTGATATGACAGAAGGTTGAAATCCTGCAAGACAGATGCCTCTTACAAGAAAGATGAGGATAAAAATTATTTCAAATCCTTAGTAGGTCAAACCTGCCGATCTATGTAGTTGTTGCAATGTGGAAACACATTTGTAATACATGGTAGTACTGATCAATCTGCAACAAGGCCCCAGCTTACAAAAGTGCAATTCCTTCTAACATTTCATTGTAACTGGAAGAATGCATCCAGACACTGGTGGGGTTTTAAAAAGTTATATCATAATTTATAATTGCTTGTTAATTAATGTCAGATCACTGTGGAATTCCTATGGAATTACTGAGTGGAGCCGCTTTAATTACTAGTTTATAATTATAAATCTCATTGGAATGAAAAACACAGGAACTATAATGATGACAATGATCTTGGAAGACTTCTTTGACTAATAAAATCTTCATGTATGCATCTTAAGGAGTTTTACAAGAGTAGTGTTCATTTGGAGCACAAAACATTTTCCACAATGCAGGATTTCCCTTCCTGCATTATGCAAAAACAAAGAGGAAAAAAAATCTTAAACGTTATTTCACAGATAGAGCACTTATATCTGATGATGAAAAAGACATCTCAGGTCTGTTTGCTCTACAGTTTTGTAATTTTCTTCTGATTTGCTTGCAAAAAGCCATGAAACTAGCCCTGGTTGTGAAAGATCCTCTACAAAATCCTATAGTAGAGGCCTGTAGCTTACTGTTCAGGTCATCATGATCTGTGCCATGCTTGCATAGAATCAGGTATGAGATGACTAGTACTGTGTATGTTCACTGTTAATTAAATGTATCCACAGCAGTTTGTCCTCTGTTCTGCTGCACACATTTGTACCTCTCAAAACACCCATGGGTGGAGAATTACAACTCTAACAGCTTTACACCAGTACCCAACAGACCAAAAGCGGAAGTAGGATGTTATGCATCTATTTGATACTTTTTTCCTCCTTTCAGTTTAACTTTGGGTTGGCTGAAATGAAACAGGAGTTGGGGTGCCTGCCACATGGAAGCAACTCTATAAGAAGAGTTCCCAGTACGGGAACTCATCTCTGCAACACGTACAAGAGGAAGGAGGATGACGCAGCTGCCTCCCCATCCAGCAGTGCCGTCACAGCATGGGAACCCAGCACAGACCTGTGCACACACATTCCCTGCTCTTGGCCAAAGCCATTCACAAGAAGACCTTGGACCTTATCTCCAAAGGTTGGTTGGGTCAAGGAGGAATATATATATTTGAATTCAATCTTTGTTTTCATACTTGGCTTTACCAGCAGCACATCCTTCACGTCACCAGTTTGTTTCTAAGTCCCAACAAGCCAGTCACTTACTCTCATTCTCCAGACTGCTAGTTACTGCCTTCAGCCACCCTCCTAAGACTTGTTTTTCTTCCACAAGAACATGAGTAATTCATATGTTGAATCCCTCCTCCCCTGCTTCTAACAACATTGTTTTTCTTTGTTCCTTGCACTCTCCCCAATCCTCTCACAGTTCTGTTTCTCTGTGCCTTTGAGGCTGCAGCCCGGTGCTTCTCACCGCATCCCAAGCACAGCTGTGGGAATCTGTGAACCTGCCAATTTGCACTTTGTAAAAACTTGTTGCAGATCTGATGGGTTTCACTTTGTGAGCCAAGAGACTCGGGCTTACAACATAATTGATACTAACAAATTGAGAGAGAAACTACGGCCCCTACCTAAAATAAAAGACAATCACAGTGAATTAAAGGTCATGGTATGAAGAACTGTGCAGAGAGACACTGGGAAATAAGAACAAATGTAATACAGGCTACACTGGAGTTAAACCAGAGATTAATTTGATTAAATAAAACATAAGAAACATATTTCCTGCACTAATTACTCCACTTCTTAGAGAAGTGTAAGGCTACCATCAGCCTTCATACTAAATTGCACCACAAAACCCCAGTGCTTAACGGCGTTTTAGTATACACATTAGGCAGCATTTACCAGTTCTTATTTTGCCTAGGTGTTGTTTATTGGCTGACAAATTTTCATTGCCGGTTTTATCAAGTGGAGAGATGCTCCTTGAATAGCAGAACTGCTATTCAAGGGCTTTGAGAAGTAACCACGCAGTATTACCTTAGTATGCATTTGCTTTTCATTCCAAAAGTATCCCTCTAGTAAATGCAGACCAGCAGCATCCACAAGGTAACTTTCCTGCACAAACAGTGCTTTCCATGGAGTACAGAGGTTACAGTCACTAACACAGGCAAAAGGACAGCTCATTTCTTCTCATTCATTTTGTCAGCAGAACAAAAACGACGGCACATTAGCAACAGACTTTCATATGGACGCTGGAATTAATCAGACTCAAGTTTGCCTTCCCTTAAATCACTGGGTCATGAGAAGGTGGGGAGAAGAATCTGCAGTTGTATCTTTCGTGGGACTGCATTCCTAATGCTGCCCAAGATAACGGAATCACAGCATCTTGGGTTGCTGATTATTACAATCACCAACAGACACACATACATATTCAGGGAAAGTGTTCGAACTCTCACATTTGTATTCATTTTACTTTGACTTGACTGGAATCATAAAAAGAATGTGTAAACGAGGAGAGCCTGTTGCTGAAATGAAGTTGAATTTTTTCCCCACAGAAACTTGGGTTCATGACAGCTTTTTGTTGGGCAGGACATTAGCCTTTTGTAATTTATTGCTTTTAGATTAAATCTGGGGAAACTCAATATTGCAGTTGAATGATTAGAGCAATACCCCTCGGAGTAATAAATTTTCTTTGGTGCTGTGTATCTCCCGATCATGTTTCCCTTCTAATTACATTTACATAAATGATATTCTGCAAAATTAAATTAACATTCAAACCGTTACGCTGGCAAGGAGAGACAAAAATTAGTTACAAACTTACACTCCTAAAAAAATGAAATGACACCTCGTTCTTCCACAAACTGAATCACAGCTATCCCCTAAAGTGTCTCACACAAAACTGATTATTCTAGTTGGTTAATCACCAACCTAGACGTCCTGCTCCCCCTTTTGGAAGTTTATAGTGTAGGGTCCTGCTCTCCACAGGGTTGCAGTAAATAGAAGCAATTGGTGACAATCCAACTCGGGTCAGAAAAACGCTCTTTTCAGACCTAGATTTGATTTCTACAGTTTTGGCCACAGCCCTTCCTCAGGGCTTCCCCATCTTGGCTCCCATGTTCTCTAGTATGGAGCCAGAAGGTGCTTGACAGAGCTCTCTGTGAACTTAGTGTTGTGCCAACACTCTCCTGATCAGGCTGAAGAAAGATCTTGCTCTTCATACTTCCAGATCGCCATGTTGGCTGGCTAGCAGTGCCATGCTTTCCTGGGCTGGTCTCCAGCTGACGCATGGACACAGGGTCTAGATGGAGCAAGCTGCCAGCTGCCAAGAGGAGGTACCATCATCCTACTGAGAGAAAAAAAAAAAGAGCGCCAGCCCACTGATGGCTTATGAAGCCAGTCTTCAAACAGCACTTCCCAGGTTTGAAGTTTAAATGGACTGTGATATGTAGTGTTGATTTGCCTAAGGTCACTAATCTGACTACCCAATCTATTTTCTCAGCACTGTATGAAGAATGGTCACTAGAAGTGTTCAAGGCCAGGTTGGATGGGGGTGTAAGCAACCTGATCTAGTGGGAGGTGTCCCTGCACATGCAGGAGGGTTGGAACTAGATGATATTTAAGGTCCCTTCCAACCCAAACCATTCTGTGATTGTGTGATTCTATGATTTTGCAGAGAAAAATTGTTTCCTAAGGCCTACATGGACAGGCACTATTTTTGCTGTCCAGTAGAGGACTTTACCCTTCAGATACCCACCGACTGTAAAGACAGATTACACTCGTCTTCTCTTTACTCTGTTTTGTCTTTTGATGCTATTAACAAACCATCAAAACACTTCACAAAGAACATACATCCTATTCTATTAGTGTGAAGTATCACTTGATTTCATTTGTTGAATGTGCACCCACTGCATTGAAGATCACAGTATTTTCATTCAGGAATTTGATTACTGAACCTGCCCTCCCTTACAATGAAGAATATATACCACTATGTCTCTAGTGATATCAATTGTTATGCAAGTATACTCAAATAATTTTGAGGTATTAGGAAAAAAAAAAAAAGGGAATAAAAATCAATATTTACTATATGGCACAAAAGTATATACATATATAGTTATAACTGGAATGAAATCTGTCAGGTCTACTGCAGGTGTGTCTATTTGAGCACGAGTTTACTGTGTGTAAAATGTACATATTTCAATGGGGGAAAATACAATCTCTGGAGAAAAGAATTAACGTAAAAATGTCAAAGCTGTTGATTAAAAAAAGACTGTGCATATTCAACCCTAGTTTTCAGTTTCAAACCTGGGTGATTTCAACATTTCAATTTTTTAAACCAAAGTTTGCATTCAGCGATTGAATTTCCTTGTTGAAGCACATCAACATTTGCATTTTAGCATATTTCAGTTTACTTGGCAAATAGATTGCTGTTTTTTCCCAAAAAAAAAAAAGAACTTTGGGAAGCCTGGCACTTGTTTGAAAACCTAATTTAATTTTCCTTAAACTTCACAGTTTCTGTATTTCCACAGGCCCTACAATAAATATAGTTAATTAGTTGTAGACATAACATTTAGAGACCATATTTTCTCAAAGTGTTTGACTGCAGTGAGTCATCTGCATGATAGTCCTCTTTCCAGGACTTCATTTCATTCCTGTTCACCTCACCTTGGTAAACATAATGTCCCAAACACTAGAATTTCTGTGAAATAAGCTAATCTCACAGCATCATGGCCCAGGCCCATTCAAAGCCATAATTGAATTCTTTGGCACACAAATCACTTGGAAAGACCAGGCCGATTTATATGTTTAGGACCATATGACAAACATCTGTTTCACTGCAAGGAATCCTAGGTTATAACCACAGGTACCAAACACAAATCACGTAGGAAATCTTGGTGCAGGTTCATTAACCGCAAGTTCTGGAAGGGACAAGAGACCTGAATTTCCATTTAATGAAACAAGACTCTTAGCCTGTGCAAGACTATAATAAACTTCCAGTGAAATCTACCAGTCAATGAAATTCAGAGCAGTCAAGGAGATGGGGAACATAATAGCACCAGACCAGCAGGTACATTTGCAACAACAACATTATACAACAAAATTCAATAAACCTTTCCCTTCCTCATGGACTCCAAACTATAACTCTGTAAGACAGAACAATATAACTAAAATGTCACAACTAACTTCCACTGCTAGCATTAAACTTTGATTCACATTATTTCATCAGTCTCTCATATTATTACCATTATCATTGCCATGATATTTTCCCCTGTATTTAAAAAACAGCATAGCTTCAAGACACATATCAGCAAAGCACAACAAATATATGTCTGAGAGCACTCAGTGAATGATGGGAGAGCTCTTCTGATTAAGAAAAGCAGTAAAGAGAATATGTGAGGCTTCAGCAATGTTATCAAGAATTCATGACTACACACAAGTGTGATTCAGATGGCTGAGGTTATGAGACTCCAGGCACACAGGACAGTGCCTGTGAATAAGCCAAGACCATCTGCCAGCCACAGAGAAAAAAAAACACAACATCTATCTAGAAGAAGGGTTCTTTACAAGCTTTCTAAAAAAGCTCCAAGGTGGAGGTTCAAGCATTCTGAAAGGTTGTGTAAAAGTACAGGCTTAGCTCCTGATCCAGGAGATACTACAGCTCTGAGGAAGAGAGAAAGGAGAAGTAAGATGAATTTGTCAAAAGCTATCTCAATGACAAATGCAAAGAGCATCTGAAGGGCTGGCTGATACTTCCTGTTCCTCAGGATAGTTGGAAAATTGTGACCGACTTTTATCTCTCAGGTACACCACAAAGAAAAGGATATTAAAAAACTGCATTTGTAGACTATGAGGAGCAACCAGAATGGTTAGGAGCTACTATAACCATAAAGATCAGGCTAATCTCTGCATATCAGAGATACTGATGTTGATAAACACTCTTGATCGCTTGAGTATCCCTCTCATTTATCACCCTTAGGCACCTGCTTTGAGCAAAAACATAACTGCCCAGGGATGGGTGGCAAATAGCTGCAATTTGGGCTGTGGAGGGTTCTTCCCCTCTCCCATTGCAATTCTCAGGGACTCCTGAGGGCAGCTACAGCAGCTGTGAGGAGAGCAGCACTGCGTGCACAAGGCACGGCAGCAATTAAGAGGAACTGAAGCTTGCTCTCACAGCGCCCACGTTGCTCCTCTTCTGCATTTTGAACTGCCTGGTTTTTGTTGTTGTTGACGGTGTTTGAAGATTAAATGTTATGTGCAGCAACAGATGTTAGTGATCTCATACAGAGCTGAATACCTTTCTACACATGGTTTGGTTATGCACCAGAGGCCAAGAACTTTGGCTGTTGATGAGCAAAATCAAAATCTGTTTTAACTGGCATATTGAGTCCATTGTCTATAAACATTCACATTATGAGAATGAGATCAAATCTGCCAAGGGACATTATTATGTTGTGAAATATATTTGCCCATCACAAAAGAATGACTGGAAAAGAGTGGAAAAGCGGTGATTATTGAGCTTTGTACCAGTGGCCTAAATCTGCTCAAAAGCTCCACTAATGGCAACCAAACACACATGATCTTAGGGAAGAGAGTCACAAATATACGTACAGAAAACATCCAAGAAAGAGGAGGTAAGAACATTCTTTGAGGAATAAAGCAAGGAAATACTAGAGCTCGGCAGCTTGTGCCCTGCTTTGATTGGATGGGTGGCACCTATTAAAGGGCAGTGCCAAAAGATCAGAGCTAGGCTGGATGGGATTTCCCTAGAATATAAAAAACAGGCCAGGAAACAGAAATGGTGCCATACTGGGCCATTTTTTCAAGCAGCCACACATTCTTAATGTAAATGCATGAGATCATATCAGTAGGGAATCACCAGGAAGATGTTCCATGACCTGATCCTAGGAACCAATGTATCTAAGGAGTTATATTACTACCATTAGTAACATGGGAGCTGTGTTCCCTTTGGCACAAAAAAGGAAGCATTTTGAGAAGGAAATGTAGGGTTTCAAGGCATGAAGGTGCAACCGTTGCATCAAAATGCTTTTGATGGTTTAAAAACTGGAATTAACTGAAAAGGGCTGCGATTATCTGACTTGACTCAGGGGAAATCCTCCGGAATTTCCAAGAGAAACACACCTCTGCAAAAGTATTCAGACTGTAAGAGAAATACATGTCTCTAATAAGCAAAAACAAGAAATAAGAATCTAGGTGGTATTAAACAGCATCATAGAAAAAAAACAACCCACCAAACCAAACCAACCCCACCAACCAACCAAAGGCAAACCAAACAAACAGAAAACATAAAAAAAACCAAAACCAAACAAAAACAACAAAGGAAAAGCATACACCAACATTAGGCTTTCAGAATAATCTGGTGCACTCAAAGCAATCTCCTACATTTACGAATCTTAGTTTATGTCTACAGGTGTTTCTCCCCTTCCATTCTCTCCTTCACTAAAATATGGGAATTTCCTTCCAGCCCCCTGTTCCAAATGGACAAGGCCTCTGCCGAGTCCATGAGGTAGGACACAGACACTAGCAGTGTCTCCATAAATGCCTCAGCTACCTGCTCAGCCTCAGATGTGCATCAGCATGATCCAACTGCAATGCAGAGTAGAAATAAAGGTTTTCCCAGAGGTCTATTGACAGGCACCTGGGAGATACGAGTAGATATCATGGAGAGAGTCTCTTTGACTTCAAGGTTCATTAAACACAGTCAGCATTGTCAGAACCATGCATTTCTTATAGAGGCAAAGGAGGCTTAATGGCACAGTGCTGGAGAAGAGCTTTTGTTTCTCTTTGGCATGGAATACAGTGTTATTCTCAGAAACCTGTTCTTTGGATAGAATAAAAACTTTTTATTGTGTTTTGCTGTGAAAATATTTTGATTTGCTTTATTGTCCATGATTAATGTTGGCCTTTCAAAAAAGTTTTCCTTTGTGCTGTGTAAATAAAGTGTCTTTCCAGTGTTGTTGAAATGCTGGCTTTCATTATGCATGGCAAAGGAGAGGCTGATGATGCTTTATGATCTTTAGCAAGCACCACAGAAATTTCTGGAACATGAAATCAAAATGAAAGCAAGTAGCATTAAAATGTTCTCAGATCTAATTTCTTTAACCAGAACATGAAAGTTCTTTTTCCTTTAGCGTATGTGAATAGTGTTCAAAGCAAAATAGAAATAATTCTGAAGTTGAGTCTTTATTTCTCTGGAATGGAGTCAGAATGCTGGAATAGAGTCAAAGTAAAACCTTCTTTTTATGACAAGTGAATTCAAGTATTGGATTTCTTATTTGATGTGACATCTCATCACAAGATCCTCCAGGCATTGTGCATGGATCACCTCTAAAATATAAACATCCCAATGTAATACTACTTCTGTTTCTCCATGGTAGTAATAATTCACTTTCACATCAACTTCTTGAAAGGAAAAGCCAGAAGTGTCCAAAATTTTTCATACCATATATGTGTCTTACAGGCAATCTTGAAGACTCTGTCCCTCCCATTGGTAACCACATCAAGTTGCAGAGGCAATGACACTGTTGCTGGCTTTCACAGAAAAGGATTTGGAACAAAGCCTGGAAAAGGGGACAGTTCTTCAGGAAGAGTAGGGCTGTATGACTGTTTGACTCCTGTCAAATTCTACCAGTCATATAATCAGCTGATGAGATGCTTCTGACTGGTGAACTCCTTTGAATATTATATAATAGCTGAATCAAAGTATGAAAAACTTCTCAAGATCAGCTAATTCTAGGCAGACCATCAGGTCTGTGGATCACAATTTGGAAACTACCGATTTAATCCATCTTCAATCATGATGGCTAACAACCGATCATACCTCATCCCTAAAAGTGGCCTAAAGAACTAAGTGTGGGCAGTGTGAGAGGTGAGTAGTCATAGAATCATAGAATGGTTAAGATTGGAAGGGGCCTTACAGATCATCAGGTTCCAATCTCCCTGCTATTAGCAGGGACACCTCCCACTAGAGCAGGCTGTACAACCTGGCCTTAAAAATCTCCAGGGAGGGGGCTTCCACAACCTCTCTATTCCAGCACCTTACAACCCTCATGCTGAAGAATTTCTTCCTGATGTCTAAACTAAATCGCCCCTCTTTCAGTTCAAAACCATTACCCCTTGTCCTATCACTTCCCTCTCTGGTGAAAAGCCCCTCCCCAGCTTTCCTATAGGCCCCTTCAGGCTCTGGAAGGGCACTATAAGGTCTCCCCAGAGCCTTCTCTTCTCCAGGCTGAATAGCCCCAAGTGTCTCAGCCTGTCTTCACAGCAGAGGTGCTCCTGCCCTTTGGTCATCTTTGTGGCCCTTCTCTGGACCTTCTCCAACAGCTCCATGTCTTCCTTGTGCTGAGGGCTCCAGAGCTGCACACAGTACTCCAGGTGCAGTCTTACCAGAGTAGAGTAGAGGGGCAGAATCACCTCCCTGGCCCTGCTGGCCACACTTATTTCGATGCAGCCCAAGACAAAATTGGCTCTCTTGGCTTCGAGTGCACACTGGCGGCTCAGGTTGAGCTTCTCATCTATTATAAACCTCAAGTCCTTTTGCTCGAGACTGCTCTCTAGCGATTCTCCCCCCTGCCTGTATTTGTACCTGGGTTTGTGCTGAGGCACAAATTAGTGTGTTATAGTGTACGTAGTATTGAGATCTTACTGTTTACTAAATAGTGTGATGCATATGATTTAGACGATGTCAAGAAAGTGTCTCATTTTCAGATCACAAGGTACAGTGCCTTTCAGAATAAAATAATTTAAAATTGTATTAAAATAAAAGAAAGTATCCTCAAGTTTGTTATTAGCCTGAAGAGTTTGATTAAACATGGTGATACTTCTGAATTAATGTTCATTTTTATCAACAGGTTAAAGCTGAAATGCCAACACAGCCTTGTTTGCTGTAGAAATGTGGCAACTTAGGGATGCATATCCAGGCACCAATAGGCTGAAATTCAACCTGTCATTCAATAAAGATCTTCCTATTTCATACCAGAACTAGACAACATATTCTCCTGACCATCTAGGACCTTCCCAGACCAGTTACTATGTCTCTGATCCTCTCTACATTGCCCTCTACTCTCTTCAATACACAAGTACTAACTCTCAAACTTTGTCACAACTTTGTGTTTCTTCTTTGCTGCAGCCTACCTTGAACAACATTTTTTTAACTGATCTCCCACACATCTATTCTGTCATGTCTTCAAATTCTCAGCAAGGGTATTTTTTAAAAGATGGTGCATTCTTTGAAACAGAAAAATTTGCATGATCAAGTGAAAAAGAAGCCAGAAGTCAGTGGACTCTTCACAATGGACCTCCTTGACTTTTCAGAACCTCTTGTCATGAAGAACATAACCTGACTGCTTTCCTGTTTCACACATCTCCCAGCAGTGAGCTGCTGCTTAAAGGCAGAGAACACAGTACTGCAACTAATCTGAAATGAAGGAAAACATTTAACCTACAGTCCCTCATATTCAGAACAAATGACTGTCTGTGTCCCTTGCTCATGTTTGATGGAGTCAGAAACTGGTTATTAATTAAGGATAACTCCATTAAAACGAACTCGTTCCAATCACTCTTCTAGCACTACAACATCAAGGGGAGATGCCAGTCAAGCAGCTAATATTAAACCTGTAAATCTTTACTTATTTGGGATACTTTAATAATTTCCTATGAATTAATACCATAAAATGTGATTTATAGCTTAAGGAGGAAGATCCTTATAAGCATTAATACACAAATTCAATCAACAGACATTTGGAAATTACAGATTCACTGGAGCTGCATGTTGCTCAACAGAAAAACAATCCTGCTCCCTTCTCTGCAGATAAAGCAGGGCTTCAAACATTGGTCTAGGTGCAGTTTCATCAATCCTGTGTTCCACAAAACCTCCTTACACAGGCTTTCTTCAACAGATTGTCTGCTTAATTTGGTATAAGGTACAAGATTTATAGACAACTCTCAGCACCATGGGTAGTGCATAAGTCAGATGAAGCAATAAACAAATGGGAGAGTAATGATCTCTTAGCAAACAAATTCTCTAGCTTTCAAGGACTGCTATGACCCTGCTGGTCCTACACATTTATCTGAGAGAAAATATAAAATTATTTAGGATGTTTTGTTTTTTTTAACATGGAAAATTATTTTAATTATTGTCTAGTTTTGATGCATATTATTAATGGCAGTCAACAAGGCCATTTAAGCATAAAATCTGAGATATGTTGAGCCTATCAGAAACAGAGGTCTGCATGCAGTCTATCTACACATTTCCAGTACACCTAAGGATGGTCGGCCATTTCCTCCTAAGTGATCCTCCCTCTTGGTCTCTAACATTTTCTCTGACTGTTTTTTCACCACTGTGTACCAAACATAACTAAAACCAGGGATGTTTGTTCCACATTTCCTTCTGTGTTTCACCACAGGTGACTCTGGCAAGCCAGTCTGGTGGCCACCACTTGGTCTTACCTATTCCTGGCTATAATTTCTCTTTCCTTTGCACCAGATTATCTTCTGGTCCTTAGTCTGTGTCACTGGTTCTAATGCCCCTTTTTCCCTCTGGCAGATTCACACACTGTGTCCCTTAAGTATATACAAAGGACCAATATAATTCTTTTCACATGTAACCATTTGCTTGAGGTACCCAAAACAGAAAATGAGTTGTCCTTTGTGACCTTTATCATCTGTGAAGACAGACTGCTGTTGACGTGCTGACTTGGACCTTGGCTGACCGGTATAGCTCTTTCGACATACCTCCTGGATTCTACTGACAAGAGAAAACTTAGGGTTACTGGCTTTCTAATGCATCACTAAAGTGCTTACAAGGGATGGATCCAGGACAAACTATAGACATTTTTCCAATCCCTGATTTGTGATTCTTCCTCTCTCAACCTCTGTTTCCTTTGTCAAGATTTAAGTTGCTTTGCTATGTCTGATTTACATGGACAATGTTATTTTAACTAAAAAGGCAGCTTGAGACACCAGTTCAATAAGAGTTTTTGTAACACAGCTCTCCAGTGTGGAGAGAAGGCAGGTGACACACTCTAATTTAAATATCAGTTCAAAGTTTCCCAAACAACTTTTTTAACCTTTGACTGCTCCGAAAGTCAAACTACCCTGCTAGTACAAACTGATTTTACACTTTTATGGAGAGAAGGAAAAAAACATAAATTGAAACTGTGAGTACTCCTTCAGCAGCTGAGAGTAAGAGGTTTTCTGAGTACTAGAAACCATTGCAGAGGACAGCTAAGCTTTTGCCTCAGGGCATTTTAAAGTTCCCTTTCTCCTGCTCCATTTTTTCCCATCTTTCCTGATCCCTCCCTGAATGTATGTCTACTAAAGATCTCAGCCTGAGGAACAGTACTGGGAGGAAGCCAATCTTCAACTCATCTTGGGATCTTAGAGCTTGATTTAATTTTCCATACGACCACACTGCTTCTTTAGTAATGATGTCCATCCTGGCTGGCCTGAAAAAAGCAGTGCTGGCTTTCCTGTAGAGCACCAGCATGATGGAGTTTCATAGGCAATCTGATACATTTGCTACTGGTCCAAGTGCAGCAGCACTTAGACAGTATCCAGCTTTGTTAGAGAAATTGCCAAAATGTCCATTAATTTCAATGATACCAGACTAGGCCCATGGAAACAAGATGGGAAGAAAAAAAAAAAGTCAGGGAATGTGATACAAGTGGGAAGACAGAGAGGACCACTGTATTTTGAGACAGGATGGAGAAGAAGAAACACAGCATAAGAAGGATGGGTAGGTGCAAAGAAAGGACAGTTATTACAGGAAGAGCTACAGACACTATCTTGAAAGGAATGCAAGGAAATTTTATAGTTACTGTTCAGAAGTTATCTTCTCCTTAATAGAAGGGTTATGATTGATGATACATTTTTTTTAAATGAAGCATTTAGCTCAGAGTGGTTTTGGAGGGTTTGAAAGGAAAGAACAGCTGTTTATGGCAGGAAGAGCTGGTTGGATGGATCAGACTCCACCAGTTCAGTTGCTTTTGGTCCCAACACCTACAAAAGCTTTTAAAGAAGAACGTTTCTGACACAGAGAGAAAATCACATACAAAGAAATGGAAAAAAGGAAATACATAATAAAGGCTTTGGCAGTTCTCTTTGTTTAATGTCATGGGGACTATGAATTTTCCTCAGTTGCCCTGAATGAAGTCTCTAAGTATGTATCTTTGGCAGCTGACACAGCAGCAATAGCTCCAGTTTGATCACTGTGAACACTGTATTGGCTGCACTTTCAAATAATCTCAGAACCCAACAGCTACCCATTTTGTTGCCAAAATAGTAGACACACTCACAGTAACACTTTCCCACCTGTATCTTAGTAACAGAGATTACACTGGAAAATACCATCAAAACAAGAATGTTCTTACTTGGCAGAAACAAGATAAACCCATGTTTGTTGAGCATATCTCACCTTAAGTCTGAACAGGTCAATCTATGATGAAGGTCTAATGTACGGAATGTAGAGTACTCAAATGAGTCAGTCATTTAAATGCAGTACTGCAGCACAAATACCTTTTTACTGAATATCATCACAACTCAGGAGTGCACAAGGACATGACAACTGTTAGTAGGGCAGTGATTTGTGGAAAGAAAGTATCTGACAGTTAGGTAAATATTCGCCTCAATCTAGATTAAAACCAGCAGAACCTGCACTATTGAACTCCATCTTCCACACTGCCACCCTCAACACGCACATTTATACACCTTTGTTTTGTATTCTTAAAAAGTGGACAAGCACAATTTACTGTAGGAAATTGGAAATGTAAGCTCTTGGCTAATGTCAGCAAAACAAAACAAAAGAAACCAATCTGCTTGCCAATAAAAAATACAGTACTGCATTTAAGGAAGACCACATAGTTGCAGTGGGAAAGCCAGTATACTCACTTAAGATCCAGTTCATTAAATATTCCCTATATTCTTGGTTTAAGAAAGAACAGACCACACGTGGGGGGGAGGAACATAACTTCCTGGAGGCAACATTTTATCTTTGACTGCCATTAGGTCTTTCACGAACACACCACTCAATTCCCTCTGCCTAACTGCCCCTGCTGTGCCGGTGATCATATAGAATGTAATGTCAAGTCTGTCTTCATCACAACTGGGATCAATTAGAAGGCCAAATATTCAGATTATATGCTGGACTCCCAAAGTGTTGCCACACTTACACCTCCAGAGCAAGAGAAGTATGTCAAACTATTCTACTGCACATGGTTTTTGGACTCTGTTTTGTATTATGTTCTCATACCAACCCAAGCCAAATTTGGACCCACTGCTTTGCAGGCTCAGGAAAGCTTCAGGCAGGAGAACCGCAGGCCTGGATTGACCCAATCTCACTGGTGGCATCTCAGGTGATAACTCACCCAGGCTCCGTAACTAACAATGGGCTACAACCTCCTTTAGATGATTCATCCCATAGGTGGGTTGAAAAACTGCCTAAATATGCTCATTTCTCTCTGGTAACTAGAAAATATTGTCTTTGTTGACTGGGCTATTAATTTAGTGAAGTGGGATTAAGGTAGGACAAAACTGCAGGTTGTGTAGGGAGAGGTATGTGGAATCAGTGTGTTGAAAACCCACTGCGGGAGCAGCGGTCATTTCAGCGACACCCCCAGAACTAGGATCAAAAAAATAATAAATAATGAGGGGCACAAAGTTCACAAGCTGCTCCTGAAGTCTCCAGCCTTAGGGAAGAAGACAGTAAAAGTGAATATAAACAGGGACTTCACAGGAACTTGACAAAACCCATACTTTTATAGTTATTTGCACATAATTGCCTGTCACATAATTCACTGCAGAAGAGAGATTCCCTTTGATTCCAGTCAGAACTGGCATGAGCCCAGGCATTTCTGCACAGGGAAGGAACCAAATCCAGAGCCACTTTAATCTGGTCTGGGGAAAGAAGGGAAGGCCTACCACTCCACAGCACTGTGAGTCGGATTTAACCAGCTCCTTATAACTCTGCTTAAGCTATGATTTGTGATGGAGACTGACTTTATGGCTATTTGTTCTCTCCAACAAGTAAGCTTTCAGTTTATGTCCCTTCCCTGGCTCCCTCTCTCTGACCTGAAACCAGTCTCCTGATTAACGAGATATGGAAAGTTTTAGGAATAGGGCCAAACTGGAGGATTTTTCATTTTGGCTCTTTTCAACTTGCAGAGGGCACTACTATGGAACACTGTCTTGCTAGTCAGAGTAAGGAAACTTCCCAAACATCACTGTTTCATCTCATCATGCAGAGTTTCATCCAAACTAAAAGACTGTGCAGAATTCTTTTGTCAACTTGAAAATATGCATCAGTAACCCAAACTCATTCACTCTGAACAAAATAGCTACAAACATTCACTTTGCCAATATAGAGGCCTTAAGAAATGTGCAATTTCACAGCAACAGAACATTTATATTGTGAACGTTAACCTAACTCCTAAGCTCCTGTAGGAAACTCTAAAACTGTTTAGCAGAAAGGGCTTTCTAAGCTGAGAATCAAGCTGTGAGAAAGAATAAAAAAAAAGAGCATTCATTTGAACATTTTCAGAAGCCCCTAAAAATGCCGTTTTCACACAGTAAATCCGCTGCACTTGAATGTCTGCTGGCTTTCTGAAAGGAATGCTCTTCACTGGGATGCAGCCTGCTGTGGTCAAGTATGATGAAAATAAAAGTGTTGCTAATGGTGATTGAAAAGGATTCCCACTGCTGCTGGCCAGTGTTGGTTTTAGATGGGCCAACTCTGTCGAACGGAGAGCAATGGGATACAGTAAACTTTCTCTAAGGCTCTCTAAACTTTGAGTCACCTCTGCTCCCCTTCCTTTTAACACTAGCCTGTCCCGTTGTTTCTCCACAGAGCTTTATATTAACTCAGCCTGGACCAGACTATCACTGGAAATGTAAAGATGCAGATTTTCAAACAAATGGAGTGACACAAAAAAAGAAACGAAGCATAGGAATGTGCATTAGCATAGCAGTAAGTCAACAAGGCCAAAATACTTCTACATTGTGGATTAGTCCAAGAAACAAAGTGGTTACTCAAGGCCAAATACCCAGCCTCTCACTTTCACTGTGATACTTTATACTGATGACAACTATTGGGAGCAGGGCTCAGCTGTGTCACGCACCTTGCCTCCCTAAGAAAAAACAGCTTTGCACAGGCACACAGAAACTTTGCTCAGATAGTAAGTGGCAACCCTAAGGGCAAGCAGCAAGGCTGAGGCAGGGAATTTGGGAAAATGCATATTTGGCTTTTTGTCTCCTGAATCCCAAAATGTTCAATGCATTTAGCACATGACATACCTCTCCTCCTCAGCAGGATCTGAATACTTGTAATGGCTTTTCTGCCTCACATACTGCAGGATCAGCACAGCTCTGCTGCAAATTTCCACTAGTGGCTGATACAGTTTAGCTGGGCTAGGTGTCTCCTTATAGCTGACTAATTACATTGCCCTGAGACTTTAGAAGTATCCTGTACCTTCAGGCTCAGAGGGAATTTGGTAATCCAGGCCCTTGGCCACAGTGAAAGAAAATCAATTAAGGACATTAAGGAGGAGAAAAAATCAGAAAAAAAATAAGGAAAACCTGTCTTTCCTGTGAGTGAACTTCAGTGCCTGAGAACTAAAAGAGCAAGTATCTCCTGGGCTTTGCAGTAGTGATGATGCTGAGGACATGTGGGGTCCTCCTGTGGTTTTACTTAGATTTACAGGTGTGTGTCCCCACTTCACGGGTCTCTGTTCCCTGGCCATAATCAGAGAGCTTGTAAGGCTTCATGGCTGAGGAACATGAGCCAGATGAAAAACAATGCAACAAAATACAAGCATGGGTCACTTGGGCCAGAGTGATGGTTGCCTCAGCCAATATGGCTGCCCTATGGAACAACTTTTGGTGTATAAGTAAGTGTATCAGCCTAGTGTGTCTCCCTAGGCCTGGGAAGAGCAGGGCATAAAAGGGGGGGAAGCAGTAGTATGTTCCACATGTTGTCCCAGATGCCTGATTTCTACCCAAGTTGAACAGTAAGACCAGCATGCTTTGTTTGATCCAGGGTCTCTTGACTGATCCACCCCAGCACAAACCATGGAGCTCACCAGCATCTGATGGACATAATCTCTTTTGTGCTGTGTTTACTCACTCTGTGTGCCTTGACAGGGGGCATAAAGGAGAAGATGAACGAGAACTTAAATGCACTTTTAAAGCAGATTTTGATGATTGCAAAATACTTTTAATTCAATATATACAATCCCAGCAACAAAGCTGGCCCTTCTTAGTCTATTTTCAGTATATTAAGAGCATATAAAGGTCTAGGAGACAATCTTTTATGACACAAGGCAAGTAGTAATTGGTCCCTCTTTACACTCCTCCTTTTTCATCAGTAGAGCTTAGTTTTCGTCAGCAAAACACCAAGATGTGGATCAAAGACTCTAGAGAGCGCTCACTTTCAGGCCCCAAAATACACACAGATGTGCAGCCATTCTTGACATTTTTTTCTTCTTTTCTACCCCCTCACAGGTATCTATTGCAAGTGGTAATCATTTTGTGCTGCCCTTTCACATACCCTTATCATTACACCAATGACTGAAAAATGCAACTCTTGCACCTCATAGATATTAATTCACCTAATCCAAATCTCTGGCAAACTCCATCACACATCTGAGAGCACAGCTAGCTCTCAGTCATTCTGTGCTAGCCAGGAGTGCATGCAGCTTGTTTTCTGTACCACTGGAGGCTGGCTGGGCTGCTGTGAAATTGAATGCGCCAACAACTGGTTTGTCAAGAAAGATGTAAGCTGTTCAGAAGACAAAAGCCTAGAAACTATCATGACACTCTCATTTTGCATGCAGGAGTATGAGTGTGCAGGAACTGTGTGAGGAAACAAGCAGCAGTGGCTGGAGTAGTTTTTTGCTCTTGATCTAGAGGCAAAGTACCTCCTAGGTGGGTTCACAGCCCTCACTTCTGCCTCCAGTCAGCAATACACTTCTCAACTTGCTCACGGGAAACCTGACAAATCCTAAGCAAAGCGCTTCACAGATGCCTAAAGTAGGGATGTGCTGGACATGCATTCACTGAATAGAGGGAGCAGCCCTCGGCCTGGCTCCCAGGGAAAGCTCCCAGGTCAAAGAGACAACAGGCCTATGGGCACAGGTTTAGGTATGGCTGCAACACACCCTCCAAAGTATGTTCAAACGTCAACCGTGAGCGTTGCAGAAAAACACTGTGAAAAGGCAAACAATGCAGCTCACCCGGTTGGGGCACTGTCTGATCCACCTCAGCAGTTCTTGACACCCAGCGTGGTGTTGTCCTGCACGGTCACAGTGGGCAGGAAGGAGATTATGGGATCTGCTATTGCAAAGGCACAAGTACTCTGGGTGACCTCAATGACCACTTTTTCTGAATGGCCATAAACCATCAGCCAAGATGTTTTCCTATTTTTCCCCTCTGTAAATCACAGGGTGAGAAAATGAAACAACAAAAGAAGAACATCTGGGAAGAGCACATAAAAAACTGTGGCATGAAGAGCCCTGGCTTTTCTGTCTTGCTACATTTTTTCCTGACTTTTTAATATATTTATTACACTTATTAGACTACAGCCTCATCTTCCTCCTGCAGATCCCACTGAGCAACCAGGATCTACCTCAGGATTACCAAGCCTGAAGTGTCTAAAGAGAAGTCTGTGTATCTCCTATTTACTCTGTTCCTGTCTCCCAACAGAGTTGTGCGCATTTTAGACCCTTACAACTGTGAATTATCTGGATACTGGTGTCTGTAACCTAATCTCAAATGCACTGTCTTTACAAGAAACTAAACATTAAAAAAAAACAAAAGAAAATCAAAACAAAAACCCAACAGAAAATAACAGACTGTGGCTTCTTTTTGGGGGCCAAACAGAATTTTAATGAAGACTTGGGTTTCCTGATGAACTAAAAAAATTATTTTAAAATTAATGCACAGACTAGAACTTGACTTGGTGGCCATAGCAACGTCCTTGTGCCTCACTTTTTCCCCAGTAAAAACAGAGTTGCTGAACTACTCAGAAAGAGTCACAAGTGAATTATCTAGGTGAGAGAAAGATATTTCTGTGTCAGGAAGCTTCTCAGTATATAACACAAATAACCTCATCACATTTTTAAGGCACTAAAGGAGACCAGCAGTTTCATATTGGAGGTACGAGCAAACATGAAGTCACATAGAATAACTAGCTAAAGATGGGGTGCTACTGATTAAGGGCTATGCTATCCCTTATCTCCTTTGGAGGTTGGTAAAGGGCTTTCCAGAGTCCTGCTGTGAATTTGTATCAGTGTTTTTTAAGGGCCCTTAAAAATGTCATTTGTCACAGAGTAAATCCTGGATGTCTGGTTACTTTCTGCAGGGAATGCTCTTTGCTGGGCTGCAGCTTGCCAGGGGTCAAATATGACAGAAATGAAGTGTTGCTAATAGTGATTGAAAAGGATTCCTACTGTTTGTGGCTGGTGGTGTTTATTAGAGAGGCCAAATTTGTGGGACAGAAAGCAGCAGGAGACAGTAAACTTTCCCTAAGACTTGCTAAACTTTGAGTCACCTCTGCTACCAGTGCCATTCTGTCAGACCTATTTTGAGAAAACTGATATTATAATTACCAATCTCAGCAAGGGCCTAATGTGCAACCTGAGGCACTCCTCTGCTGGCTGTATAATTATGGATGGGCTGGGGAGGCCTGCAGGCACTGCCTCTGCCCCCCACCCCTAAAATGCATGGGATTAGGTTACCACTCTATCCTGGCTGCCGAGGACAGGTAAGTGAGCAGCCAAGTCGTTGGCCTGCAATGAGAGAAAATTGTTATTGTCAAAACCGACTGCTTGTTATTAAAGGTTTGAATGTCACCTCAAAAGAGCTCCTTTTCTGACCCTTAACCAGTGGTGTCTATAGGGCTGTTTGAAGCAGGATTCATTCCCTCTCAGGCAGCAAATATTGATGGCTGAGAACATTTTTGTTTTATTATTTCCTCCACCCCTTCCCCACCCTACTGTTTCTGCACCTGCTGGATTAAACTTTCACATAAAATCAGTTTTGGCTGGATATAATTTAACTTTGTCCTCTGCAGTCTCTTTTATACATTGTAAACACATTCCTTTTAAAGCCCTAGGCACAGCTTGTTATTAGCAAGTTCAGTGCCAAGAATGTTTGTCCACAAAAAGGAGAAAACCCACTGATTTTAAAAAGAAATGGGACCTTATTCAAGTAGACTGTGATGAGGAAGGTGCACTAGAAAGCAGCAACATAAAATCTGAACACAGACTGAGGCCCCGATGCTGTAAACCCTATATACATGCTGACTTAAAGAGAGTGGTCCTTCTGCAAAAGGCGGTATATCCCTGCCTAAAATTAAGTGTGGACAGAAACGCTGTGCAGGATCAGGCCTGGAGGACCAGGCCCATGACAGATTGATCACCTTTGCAGGGTGCTGAGCAGGCTGCTGGCCTATTGATTTCTATAGCAATAGAGGGGGCTTAGCACCTCGGAGCATCAAATTTCCAAGCCTGGAAGAGACCTGGGCTCTGGAATGGATTAAAGTCACATGTGATGTATTTGGAAAGGCCTCAATTCAGTCTCAGTGCTCAGTAACAGCAACCACCATTTATTCTGGTTACTACAATTCATTTGGACAGTGTTTACAATATCGTCCCCTTCCTCCATTATTAGACAAACAACTTTGATAGGTAGCCTTTTATTTTTTACAGCATTACAGAGCAGAAGAAATGCACAGTCCAAGTTATTTATGGAGTGAGCTTTCTGTATGAGGTGCTTTTGCCAGGGAAGTGTGAATGCACATAGTGCACACGCTGTGTATGTTCAACAAGACTACAGTGACCCAGCAGTCAGTGAGGAAGGGGAGAAAGGAAAAACACATGCAAGACACCATCTTTTACGTGTCATGTCATGTCATCAGAAAATCCTCCCCATAAACTTTAGGGAACTATGTGCCAAATAGTGTTTTACTGACTCAGAAAAGTGATCAGAACTGGTATATAGGGCTTTTCCTGTTGGGCAGGGTAGCAAGAGAAAAACTCGAGGCTTCATTTCCCTGTTTGTGCTTATTCCTTAGGGAATGGCATGTCAGTTGTTTGGGATAAAGTGGCTGCCATTTGGTGGCCATGAGTACTGCAACTGCTTACAGAAAGGCATACAAAAAGTGTATGGATGAAGATTCATTTTTTAATTAAAGGAGTAGAAATTCAAAAGCAAGGAGAAAGAACCAGATAAAAAGGTTTTAGTTCCAAATATTTTGACATCTGCTACTGCATAAAAACTTTTCTGCAGGCAGGCTAGCAGAGGACTTAATTAAAAACTAACTAGTTGACAAATTCTGATTTCCTCTTATATCCAGCAGTTAAAGTGCAGGAACTATCACTTCGTGTTTGTTTCATTCCTGATCCTTCATCCCATCAATAATGTGGGATTAAGCAGCAAAGCTGCATGGACATCACCAAAGAAGCATTGGTTCGTGGACTTAGAAGCTTATGGAACAGTTTAACAGTTGCAGTAAGTTTAACTGTATACATCTCTATAAACATTAACTATGGACTTGCTGTATTTCTTTAGTTCAACTAAAATACACACAAGTCACCATGCAAACAGCTCTTGCTGCCTCACCCAGTAATTAGCCTTCCAGTTGCAAATGCTGGGGCCGTACCACAGCCAAAAAACCCACACCAGCACACAGCTACCCCCCTATTTATACAAATAATGAATTAACTCAGCACATCAATAAATCAAAGGGGCTAAACAGCTTGTCAGAAAAGAAACAAAAACAAAAAAGTCAAATAAATAGCTTTGATTGCAAGCTCAGATGCATTTGCTTTTCAGAATGAACACAGTTCGAGTGTTTACTGTATGTTCAAGACAGAAAGTTGATTTAAGGTCAGAAAAGTAAAGAAAAACCTCAGAAGCTGCTCTGTCACAAAGACTGCAACATATCATTGTCCTGCTCCAGGGACAAATTTCTCAGTAGGACTAAGAAGTTTTGAAAAACTCACTTCTGACTTCATAAAAAATTGCGCTCCTAAACCCAGATGAACCAAAAATTGCACTGTGCACTTGTAAATAGCAGCTAGTCCTCCCATTTCTTGCAAAGCACTTTTGGAAACCACTCCCTCCATGCAGACAAGATCAAAACCGATGTTGCTTGTTGCTGTAATGTAAAGTTAAATAATAATGCTAATTTCACGTCATGTTACAGGAATGATTGATATAAATAAATCAGGGGTTGTTTGATAAGAAATACACAAACACGTTCCTTCTCTTTGAAAAAAGCTCATATAAGCCAAAACCAAGACTCTAATGTTTTTTATCAAGTAATTTCTCATTTTGAATATTTTCCCACGACTTAGTGCATTTTTTAATAAAAAGATAAAGTCTTTTTATAGGATAGACTTCTTCTTGCTCAGTTAATACTGGAGCAATCTCAGGTCCTCTTTCAAAATATTTGAAACCAGACTTGCTGCATTAACAAATACGAAATAGAGCAACAGTAAAAGATTAACTTGTGTTAACTTTCCGTGTCTCTGCTCTTAAATTACCCTCATTCATATCACAGAAGCACCTAAGAATCTTAAACACAACCCCATGCACTAGACTCTCACTAAAAAGCTGCATAGGAAAATGCTGTCTGGAAGATTTCAGACCCAGAAACTGATCTTCCAGTGACCTGTACACCAAGAAGCTCTGCAGAGAAGATGCTCTTCCATTTCACAGATGAAGATGACTGGCAGGAATCACAGTCTCTTTATCACGATATCAAAACTGCCTGGAGTAGCAACACTTGATGCTAAGAAACATTTTGGTCAGGGCATAACGACTGCTATTTCAGGCTATAATGCCATCCTCACCCCTAGACAACTGGAGCAAGACTAACCTTCAAATAGTGCCAATTATCCTGCTGTAGCTTCATCTTCCTTCTGAAACAGGTACTGCCAAATTCAGAAGAGAGAGAGAGACAGCTGAGCACTGAGGACCCCCTCAAAACTTGCCACCTTTTGTGAATACATGTAATTTTTAAACTAGCCTCTCAAAAATCAAAACCACAGTACTTTTTATAAGTATTTATCTTTGTCCTGACTGCCCTTACAACTGGCATGGCTAATAGCGTGCTGTTCCCCGTGCTTGTTCTTACAAAAATCGAAGCAGGAAAGACATGTAAAGAAGCAGGCAGTAACTCATTAAAGTGTCTGCCCCAGGAATCTAGTTTTACGGATTTCTCAACTGGCCATGGCATTCCCGGCTGTGTCGGAGTCTGAAATCACTAAGATGAGGTGTGCTTTCTTAAAATAAACATCAGCCTGAACTCCAGGGCAAAGACTTTAGTGTTATTCACTGCAGCTGTAGTTCACTGCATGAATATTCACTCCAGAGAGGGGAGTAACTCTCTGATGGGAGAAGCTATGTTGGCCAACTTCATACCAGATCCGGCACAAAGAGCTTTTTAGGGAACGGGTTATATACAAGGGGACTGCGATGAAAATAAAAGTGTGCATCAGGAACTTCCAAGTACTGCCTCCAGGGACACAGCTATTGTCCTTGTAAAGAAGAAAACCAAAAACCTATTTTTGAGATTCCTGTCAGCTTTCCTCCACCACACCCAGAGCCATGAGGCTAGAAGAGGTTACAGTTCAAAACCTGCCCTCCACATCTTACTTGCGCACCAAGGTTTTGTCCTTGTGACCTGGGCACCTAAGTCTTCTCATCTGACATGGAAGGGGAGGAACTGGTTTACAGAGGGAATTAGTTCCTTCTTTACTGAGATGAGTTGCCTCAGTGCTGACTTGTTTTATTACTTTTCAATTACAATTTAAAGTGCACGATAATTTGGCCAAGCTTGACATCTGCTTTCACTAGCTCTCAATATTTGCAAAAGCTCTTCAAAAAATGCAAGGGAACCATCTTGGAAAAGCAAAGCATTCACACCTCAGCATAAATAATCAGAATGCAAAAGGTTTAACCAGTTTTTAGGTTTTTCACCCTGTTCAAGCTTTCAATTTAGTTTTCTTAATGTATAGCAGTAAGTTAGGTCTAGGAAGAAGTGCATCCATCTTGTATCAGAAAAACATATGTTTACTGCTGTGGCAATCCAGACCACTTTCTCAAACAAACCATCATAGCCCAGTACCACATGTCAGCCAAAATCTGTAGCCTTGAAAAAAATCACTCTGGGGAAAAGACTGTAACAGAGTACAGCTTCTTTCCTAAAATGCAAATCTGTTGTCTAAGTAAGCCTGTTGCCATTCTCCACTTTTTTCCTAATGGAGGAAGATGCTATTCCCCTACATGAAGTATTCATTCCCTAGTATTCCTTCTCCCTAATCCTAGAAGAGAATAACAAAAAGAGGTTAACTATTAACCCAACTGTCACACCTCAGGCAAAACAAGCCAGCGGGATCCAGCAGGTATGCTGATTTACACATGGCAGATTTACCCCTCGCTGCGCTGAGGATTCTGAAGGGCTGCATTTTCCTTTGGTTTATTTTTTTTTGGTGTCAATACACATGCTGCTGTGTGCTCATGGAAAAATGAATGCTGCAGCAACATTGTCCCTTCTGAATGTACAATCAGAAGCACAGTGCGAGAAATTCATGGAAATAACAGGATCCAATCCTTGGAGTATTTTCGAATCAATAGATCCTTTATTTATATTGCAGCTGCATTCCAATTTATCACTTACAAATATCTTCTGTGATAAATAAGGGATGGAAATGGAAATACTACAATGAAATTGTAATAATTCAATCCTAGCTCTGCACATAATAAAGTTGCAGAGGGAATCTGTGCTTTTTTGGTTGCCACTAAGCATCAGCAACAACTGATGGTCTTAAGTTAACAAGCTAATATTTCATCCATGGATACCAGAGTGATAATGGCTAAATATGCCAGTCGAGGGAATGAGCACATGTGCAGCTATTTGCCTGACACAACTTCTGCTGTCATGGCCTATTAAAACCAGTTTACATGTGCATGTCGAATTTGATGAATATGTATGTGACCTCTTTCATAGCTATCACTCATTGGACTGTAGCCCTCATGGCAGAAGAAAACAGCACCTCTCATTAAACACAGCTTGAGTTACAGGCATGTTATGTTAATATTCCTTCAGAACTTTAGGGGGTTTTCTTCTCCTTTTAATAAATCTTCAGAATAAAATAATTTAAAAGTATAATTAAAAAACCCCAACTTTTCTATTTCTCTCCTCTTGGTGAATGCATTTTGAAATTTTAATTATCTAGTAGAAGAGATGGCAAATGAGTCTACAGACAACATATTTAATGGATTGTAGCCAAATGTGACTTCTCTTATACAGAGTCTCTTAACACAATTAGGTATTTTAAAAAAAACAACCAAACAACAAAACAAACCCTGTACCCAGAACAGAATAGATCATTTAGGCAAAAATGAGACTGCCTGTCTTGAACATTATACTTGACCCAAATCTAAATGGTATTATGTATTAGAGTCTAAACATATGCAGTGAATGTTCCCTGTTACCTTGCAGTTATCCCACTTTTTTCTGCACCTACGTGGAAGGAGAACTGAAAGAATGAACTATATTGCTCCAGAAAGTGCTTTCATAAAATTTTTTATAGAAATTATAAAGCCCGAAGACGCAGAGGAAAGCATCCAAACTTTTGGTGTATATGAACCCCTGAATCTTTTGAGGTTTCTTCATGGATGTTTAAAAAGCATAAATTATGGAGTATAAGCAAGGATGCAGCCAGATTGTGCAGTCCATATATGGCAAATATTTACTCACATGAGCATTTCCACTCCATCTGCTCTGCAGATAGAGTAAATATTTCACAACCTGACACTTAATTTGGTAATACCAAACCAGAAAAGGCACATCCACACAGGCATTGGTACTTTCTACCATCCACAAAGAAAGCCACAATCTTCACCCCATTATAGGGGTTCCATACACCAGCAACTGGAAAGAATAAGTAGGTTTGCACTGCTATAAGACAAACCCCAGAATTAGTGCACTAGTTTTTCTGGGAACGCTGCTGTATCCTAGATCACCACTGGCTGGCTCAAGGTGATGGGACAAAACAGACACTGAATGCTTCATTTGGATGAGTCCCACCTCAGCACCCGAACCAGGAAGTGCACATAGCCAGGGAGGTCATTAATCTTTCATTTGCAATGAAGCATAATTTCTTGTGTCTTCCTGGGTCCCTGACATCCAGATAGTTTGGGATTCTTGATGAAGCCACTAAATAAATGGTCAAAAGTTGTTTGCCTGACTGCTAAACCCCAACTCTTGACTCCTAAAACCCAAGCCTTGACCTCAGCAGGGGAATGCGGTACGGAGAGAAGGATTCAGCCAGTGACTGAAGCTAGCACTGAATGATGCGTGGGCATTACATACTTCCTTGACTGAAAATGCATGAAAGAAAAACAGATTTCCAGCAGAACATTTCATTTTGGGGGAAAAAAAAAAAAAAAAAAAAAAAGAGAAAAAGAAAAATATAGAGAAAGGGAAAAGAGAAAGGGAAAAAGAAAGAGAAAGAGAAAGGGAAAGGGAAAGAGGAAAAGAAAAAGGTCCACCATGGTAATTTCAACAATATTTTGAAATTTTCTGAAGTAAAGCCTCACAATGAGGCTCTAATTCCAACCTTATTTTTATTTTGCACATATAAAAAACTCTTCATGGAGGTAAAAAATTTCACTTCAATTATCAGTCTGTTGAACTCAATATAACTTTGAATTTGTATTTATATAATTCGAATTGTATTGCTAATTATTTTGTTTTATTTCACAACATTTCAAGAAAAATTTAAATTTTCAATGTTCCCTTATCAACTTCTTGGTTTTTGTGGGCTTTTTTTCCAGTTTGCACTCTGGAGTATACTTGAAAAAAAACCTCTTATTTTTAAGTCAGTCTGAAAGCAAACTTTGAATTCATTCTTACAATTCCCATTATCTATTTATGCCTAAAACTATTTTCTGCAACTAAAAGTTCCCGAAGACAACAGGTTTGAAAGAAAAGAAAATGTACAAGAAAAATAAAGACAGGAAAAAAATCTGAAGCACTTCAACATTCAAGTTAGATTAGATACTGAGACCAAATCTGGCCCAGGAGGGACATTTATATTAGCTGAAATTCCTGCCCTAAAACTTTGAATGAAGAAAAGGAATCTAATCATCCCACTTACATTTAGCAAACTTGACAACAGAAAGAGCTAAAATTTCTCACAAAGCCAGTATTACTGGTAGAGATTCAAGACATGTATGTTATGTTGTTTATAAAATGTGATTATTTTTTTTCTCCTTACAACTTTGTGTTGGCTTTTTTCTTTAAAGCAGATTTTTGTTTCTGTAAGAAAACTGCCAGCAGCCCTCTAGCAACAGAGACACATTAACTTTGAGCTTGTTTTCACTAATGCAACAGAAATGTACATAGTGAGAAAGGAAGGATGAGTTTGAAGAAACTCTCACCATGTGGATATGAAATACGCTCAGGTAGGGGAGCACCTCTGGCTCTGCTCTGCCATCTCACAATATCCACAAATCCCACAGTGTTCACCTACCCTTCACTGCAGCAATGGGTGGCTACACAGCTGTGATAACTCTATGGCTCAAACCCAGCTCTTCATCTTGTGACTGATCCAAATGTGTCCTTTCTCCTGCCACAGATGAGGCAGTTCCCATGCCAGGGATACCTACATACTGGTTAATTCCTGTAGGTGGGTCAGAGCATCCCCATGACATAGATGCCTACACTGCTCTCATACCCTTCCACCCCTGCTTTTGGCTGCTCTTGGCTAACAGGATCTGACCCAGTCAGCCTGTCCCACATGGCCTGAGGACTGCAGGGCATCCATTTCCAGGTTGAGCATAAGGATGGTATAGATGAAGCCCAAATTTCCTGTATTTTATTTGTTTGGTTTGGTTGTCTTTTAAATAAATAAACAAAAAATATTAAAATAAATAAATAATGTGGTGCTCCTATGCCGCATCTCTGCAGCACACAGATCCTACTGCGTCCTTTCCATGACAGGCTTTGCTTTCATATTTCTTACTGGCTTATCTGAATTGTCACTCCCTGTGACATGTTTTTGCCTCATCTACCTGACCTAGAAAAACATGCTAAAAACTAAAAACAAACAAAAACATCCAGTACTGTCAAACCAGACATTTTAGCCCATATAATTCCATGGTTTTCAATTTTCTTAAGGTTTTGGAAAACACTTCTGTTGCCCCAATTGGCAGAGAACTTTAGGTTTGTGTGAAAGATGCTTCTTAAGCCACTAGCACTGAAATGCTGGCTTTCATGCATATTCAGTTTCTGAGGCGAAACCATGAATAATGCAAAAGCTGAAATAGGCAGTTAGTTGTGCTTTACCACCGTACCAAAATAGCCTTTGCACCAGCATGTCCAAAAGAGGCCTTGAAATGTATGTTGTGTATGACTTCTCCACACACAACCCTACAATACATTCTTGACTTGCACATCCCCTTGTGGAGTATGTCTGAGATGAGATTACTTACAAGCTCTAAGTTCAATTAATGAGCACAAAGCCAGGGATCCAGGTACAATGTATGCAAAGTGAACAAATTAATTCCATTTTTTGTAGGTACTAAGCATGCAAAAATGACACACAAATTCTTCTAGAAATACAAGTGCCAGGAATATAAGTGACATCCTAGAACAGCTAATGAAAAAACCCCATAACCTTGACTGATTCAAGGAAAGAACAGAAATAGATATGACATAACTTATGGATTTGATAAGGAAAAATACTGCCAGTACACCAGAAATAGATGACAAACTCAAAAAGTATCCACTCTAGCTCACCCTAGGAATTTATATACACGGAGAGCTTTCCACAGTCTGTTTCGAAGGTTAGAAAATATCCGTATCAAATTACAGAGCACTACACACTTTCCATATCAACTCTTACTTAATTAAAATAATGCTGAAATAAAATGTTCCTGTCATATTCCCTTGTGGCCAAAGAGAAGTGTAGAGGTATCTATTCTGAGTCACTGAAATCAGACACACGTTTTCCTCTAAATAGACACTTTTGGGGTACAGATCAAGATAATTTAAGTAAAACTAAATTTAATTCAATAAAAATCCTATCATTCTCATGTGGAATAAAACAAAGAAGAGTTTAAAAGATCCCCAGGGTAATCTGCTACCCACAGTTATAGCCAAACATGCAATCTTTGCTAATAACTGTTATTTACATATATATTAAACATATGTACCGTTAGGAGATAAGTACATATTGATAGAGCCATGAAGTTTAGAAGCATCTTTGAATGCATATTTCTAAAGTAAATAACCTACTTACAATTTAATAGAAAATCTGGTTAATTTAGAGATTACAAACTAGATAAGCATTTCTAGGAGTTCCTGGGAAGTTAAGCCTCTGAAAAGACAGGAAGTTGCTAGAGATGGCTTATGGGAGACAAAAACTTTCAGCTTTTCAAGGGGTAGAAAAAACCCAGTGGTTCAAAGCAGAAATGTGTTCACTCATCCATTAGGAAAAAGCAAATAAAGAACAAATCTGAAACTTCCAAATACCATTATACTTTTTCCACCTCCCAAGAAAAAAAATGGAAGAATCTTTATCCAACCTCAGCCTCTTTCCCAGCATTTGATATGAAACATGAAAAATCCCTGAACTGAATTTCATAAACCTGAGCTTTATGCTGAAAGTGATACTACATTAACACAGAAAGGAGAAGAAAAATTAGAATTTTAGAATTAAATATAGGCTAAGACTGGGACTTGACAAACACAATTAAACTCACTGAAAAGATAAATCTACTTGATATAAAAAGAAGTCTAAATATTCTTCTAAAAAGATCTTCAAACTTCGGTAGTCCATATTTCAAAAGGTGCCGACTTCTGCAGAGTTTACCAAATGCTTTTGGAAATGCAGCTGTAAACACATTTGGAATTAAAAAATAATATTAAAAATTGTTTTAACTGAAGTACTTGCTGGTATCACCCAATGCACACTAAAAAATTCTGTAATGCACTATGCAGTGCACAGACACAGGTAATGAACCACCGTGTGAGAAACCAGCAAAGGCCTGGAGTCTGGTGGCACTCATGGGAGAGCAACATCCCATGGGACTTCTGCACCCTTTGCCCGGCCTAGGGTAGGATCTCACATGGAAGCAGGGCGGGAGCTGGGACACCACTTTCCCTCTCTTCACGGGCATGGGTTGGGGTCTCTGAGCAGCCTGCACCCCAGCACCGCTCTCAGGACGATCCAAGCTGGCCAGCACATGCTGAGCAGTGGCACTGGCCACCATGGCACTCCAGCTAGCCCCATTGTGCTGCAGGCCCATGCCGCATGACCTTGATGCTGGCGGCTCCCAGTGACTCATTTTTGATGAAAGAAAATTGCTACTTTCAACCTCAGGAAACGGTGGCCAACTTGCCACGTTGAAGACCTTGGTGTAACCAGCTTTGCCTTCTCCGTCATGCTAATTCAGAACGTGTTCCCCAAACTGCACAAATAGTCTGCAGAATTGCTAGGCAGCCCTTCTTCCCAGTTTTTGCCAGTATACATATTTGTGCTCTCCCTTTTTAATTTTATTTTCTTTTCATTGGGACAGGACTCTTTCCTTCTGCCCATGTTTCTCCCTGCACCACTTCAAATGAGATTAAGTTTAGGCGAAGAGGGAAGTCCGTGCTTGTGGCAGGACCATCGTGCATTAAGCGAGTTTATTTTGGTACCACTGTGTTCTGTCTCTAGTCACTGTCATTTTACACATAATCAAAACATGAAGATTTATTATAGGGAGCACTAAAAATATGGCTTGAAAAGAACAAAAATAAAACCACAAACTTGCTTTACAGCTGCAGCCTTAGGAATGCAACTGGATTCAGTCTGCAATGGGGAGTGGCAATGCTGTCAGGTTCAGGCTCTCAGAAGCAAGCTCTCCAGCACCCAGCATAGCCCTTAGAAAAAGCAGAGACTCACAGGATGTTTCACAGCAACATGATACACAGGCCATTGCATCTACAGGTCAGTCCCTACGAGCAGGACGGCCATCATCATCTCAGTGTTGCCTGATTTTTCATTATGACTCAAGGCTCCATGAGTATTTCTTGAAAATCCAGTGTCTATAATCAAAAAACTGTGGAAAAAAACCCCAAACCCCCTAAGGTTCTGTTCCTGTTTCTTAATTTTAAATATATTTATTGCACTAATGGTTGTGGGGGAAAAATACATCTCAAAAAAGGGTAGTCCTAGCCAGATCATAAATTAAAAATAAACCAAGAAAAAAATGCTATGTGAATTATTCTTGTGCACTAACAAATTAATGCCTTCAAAGTCCATCTCATGGTATCTTCAACTGCAACTGGGCAGCATGACTGGGAGCCATCAGCACTACACCTGGTATCACAGACAATAAATAGCCCTCTGACTCTCAGACTATAGGTTCTCATTTTTTTGGTGGATAGATACAAATCTCATATTCAAAGTTCTGAAAAATTCTTTTCAAAAGCAACTGAAACACAATTAGCTGTCAACCATACAAAAGGATTCTGGAAAAATATTTTGCAAAACAGTAATCTGATCTGTGACCAGGACTCCAGGCTGACAGTGAGGGTGTCCTCTGCACTGAAGCCTCTGTGATGACATACAACACAGGAATGCACCCCTTGTTGCTTCCCCTATCCTGGCATGCCTGAGGTCCTTGCTGCCCCAAATAAGTCACCTGGAGACCACCTTGGGCCAACTGGGAAATTTCAATAAGCTGATCTTAAGGAAGAGTCAAGCACACATGCTCTTCAGTGGTCAGCAAATGAACTGTATGTGTATATTACACAGTGGAAATCACTGCAACTCTCTTGCCACCTCACAGTTAATCAGCATAAACTGCACATCTAATTAATTTATCCTCAACTTCTAGCAACAGGAAGATCTGAATGAAGCTTGCTCTGACTTTCAGCATATAGTCAGTAATATGTGCTGGGCTGCTGGAGTGCTCCAGCATGGGTGATTTTCCTAGATGAGTCTTCCCTTACTAGTTTTTTAGTTTTAAATGATGGTAATGAAAAATTAAAAAGAGAAAGGAGCTGACATTCCTAAATATATCCTATGTACAATCATCTGACCATTTAGGAGACAGGCTTTCTCACTGACTGCAATTTAGACATCTGTGGATCTTGAATAAAGAGAACAAAAGATACTATGAAACTTCTAAATTTATGAATGATAAACAGAAAACAATTTCCAGAATTCAGTTTATTATCTCCATATATGTAATAATCCATTCACATAATGCATATCTGTAAAGGAAGTCTAGCAGATGATTACATGGGTGAAGCAGGGATACAACAGTCTTGGTCAGCATTACACAACAAATCAGGTTTTATCTCCCGTTTCTTTGTCTTGTGCTCTGCAACTGTGCCAAACCATTACACCCTAAAAAAATTTCCATTAAGATAGAAGTTGAAACCAAAGTAAAGCAAGGTTCAGAGGTATTTGGAGCTTTTATTCACAGTTGTGATAGCCTTATGTTTCAGTTCATTTGCTCCCTTAGATAGAATATAGGTGTTCAGAGAGGCAACATACATATCCATTTTAGAAAACTTCTTCAGAACTTTCAGAAAATGTTGGTCTGGCTTTTTATGGAAGTAAAAGAAGACAGTAAAATGTTCATTAATTTGGTACAGGGTATTCCAAGTGTCCACACATTCTGCTCAGCATACGTAATACCAATACCATCTTTCCTGTCTTTAAACTCTGAAGGAAGACACAGGCTCCACAAAATGCAGGAGAAAATCCTCACTGGTTTGGATTATATGTTTCAGTCCTAATTTGCTTCTTTGATTTATCATGGCCAGCACAAATACATACAACTCATTAAATATGCTGGCTTTCCGCATCTAGATAACACTGCTGACTTCCTTCAAGAGTTATATAAACTCACAATGAAGTTATTTGAATGGTGTTTACCCCTGGCCACCCTCCTTCAGGCTCAGATGGGTCTTTAGGGTCTTTAAAACGGGAAGGGAAGCATCTCGTTTCCTGTGGGCACACGTGCAGAGAGAGATGGCTGAAGGCTCCAGCCGTGAACAAAGGTGCATCCGCTACTTTACTTCACAGGATGACTGGGCTGTTCAGCATAACAGGATACAAAAAAAAAAAAGTTGTGAGTTCCTTCTCTCCCTCACCAGATACACTGCAGCAGTGGCCCCAGTATAGTCCCACGCTTGTCAAAGCCTACAACTGACATAGGCTTTACAAAAATTTGCAAGGATCTCTCTCACCTTGTGGAAAGGTCCAGGAACAACTTGATGGCGTTAGAAATCCTTCTTTTAAAATAGGGGGCCTGGGGTTCGTACACAGTGATAACATACTAATGCCTGCTTTTTATGTAAGGAGCTAAAATCCATGGAAGACCAAATGTATCTGCTGGTAACTCTCATCCTCATTTTCACAGAGAATGTGAGGTGAGGTCCTCGGTATCCAGCCCAAAAGATGCACAGTAAATACATCACCAGTTTTATGCTCCACTTGAGACTGTTGAGTTGCCCAAACTACAGGACTAACAATAGGAATTGCCTTATGAGATATTTTAATTTGTTAATAATAAAAAAGACAGCATTGCCCTAAAGAATAAGCTAATCCTTATAACGAATTTCCACCAAACTCCATCATTTCTGGGGCAAAGAATGCATTAACATTAACATAAGGCATGCCTGGAGATGATCTTGTCCACTCCACCTGCTCAAAGCACTATCAGCTATAGTAGGTTGCTCTGGACCATGCACAGTCAGGTTCTGGAAAGCTCCAAGGATGGAGAGGCTACTACCTCAGGAAATAAAATTTTAAAAAAACCCAATAAAAACAACAAACCAACCACAAAACCAAACAAAAACCCAACAAACTTTTGCTAACATTTATACGGAATTTTCTGTGTTTCCATTTGTGTCTGTTGCCTATTATCCCATCATTAGGCACCACTGAAAAGAGCCTGGCTCTGGTTTCTTTACTTCCCTCATCAGGTATTGATACACACAAAGATCCTCCCTGAGCCTTCTCTAGGTTGAAAAATCTCAGATCACTCAGTCTGTCCTCGTACAACAGATGCTCCGGACCTCTCAGTCATCTTTGAGAACCTTCTCTGGACTCGCTCCAGTATATCCATGTCTTCCTCGTATGGCAGAGCCCAAAAAATAGTCCACTATTTTGAGAAGATACTGAGTTGATGACCTATTGCCCCTGAAGGCAAGCTTTCAAGCTTCATGGAATACATGTATGTTATAGTTTAAAGGCAGAATAAACAGAACAGAAAATTTATCTGGAGAAGCAGAAATTCACTGTCACTTGCTAAAGTATCCTCTTGCTCTTCCAATCCCCTCCTGAAATACAAGGTTATTTTTGGCCAGTTTTATTGATTTAAATCAGCCTTTGCTCCTTATTTATTTATTCTTGGGTTGTGGTTTTTTTAAATAATAAGGCTGGACTTCCTTCCTTTTCCCTCCAAGTGTGTTGTCTATGGAAGCTTGTGGGTTTTAAATTTAAATGTACATTTCTGCCACCATATATTGGTGCAGTGGCTTTTCCCTTACTCAGCTACGGCAGAACCATAGCTCAGTCATTATAAAAGCAAATTTGAAGGGAATAATGAATCTTGGCTTTATTATTGAATAAATCTTGGCTATTTTGGCAGTGTTGTTTTGAATTAATTTTTCTCTTCAATGTTTAAGTTTCTTGAGTATATGTAGCTTTTTTTCTTTAAACATTATTTGAACTGCAAGCATTTCTGACAAAACTTAGGAGGTGAGCTTGTGAAGCTGACATGCACTAGCTCTCTCCATCCATGATGTATGGTATGAAAAATTATAAACTCACCACTGTAACCTCAAAAAAGGTGCTTAAGTACCTTGCCTGATGAAATCTTGGCCACAGTCTTAATTTTAAAAAAATTAGTAACATAAACGGAGCTTTTCTCCCATAAGAGAAATAAAGAAATACCCAGATTCCTGTGTTCTGCTTCCTAATCTCCATATTTCTTTTTAAATCTAGTTTGAATATTTCTGAAATGTATTTGCAGATAATTTCCCAGTCTAATAATGAGAGATTAAACTTCATGCAAGAAGAAAATAATTTAATACAAACTGTGTTTGAAGTATGTCAGGAGACTTGACTAAATTTTATATGAGTATCATTGAAGGACTATATTTCAGTTCTAGGTTCCCCACAATGACAATTCTGTTATATTTTTTCCCCTCTCATCAGTGCTTCTACTCAGGAGCTAAATGATGAAATCTACAATATTAATGAGATCATTTAAATATATAAAATAAAACACCTTGCCTTTTTCCTCCTAAGACCACCAGTTTTCTATGAAACACAAGCCTGCTCCTTTAATACCACTTCCCTAGCCATGATGTTCAATTCCAGCTTCCTGTGACTTACCATTTGACTGCCTTTCCCCCAGTCTTTTCCACTTTCTTCACTGTGGTCTCAGAGTTATTAACACCAAACACTCAAATCATTAGCACTAGAAAGTTTTTGCATTAAACACCAGAGACTTGGGTGACCTTCAACTAAAGATTAATGCCTTGTTTTCAGTAAAACAGCACAGTATCATGTTGTCCAGCCAACCCTTGCATTTTTTTTTCCATTCTCCCCACTAGGGAATGGGACAACTGGAAGACCTAGGCTGGGATCAGTCCCAGTGAGTAACAAACAAGATAGGAGGAGGGTGGGAATTTGCCATATTGGATATAGTGGTATGAAAATTAAGAGTTAAATTGTTAAATTGAGCTCAGATTGTGCTTCCACTTAGAGGCTCCTGATCTCAACACTCAAGACAATTGAGTAAGCTCATGTCTTTCCAGCTGTGTAATTCTCACAAACAGATCTCTCTTTGCAGACCTACTCAGGGACCAAACACTTTGTCGTATGATTCTCAGAAACAACAAATACACAATTCAAAGTTTCCTACTTGGTAATCTCTCTGCCTTGTTGAGCCCACAGTACACATTTCAATGTGATAAAAATGTCAGGTCATCTAGCCAGAAACAAAGCTGAACTGATGGAAATTATGCTGTCCTCACAATTGGTACTTAGAAATCCCTGTGAATAATCATCTGCAGGAGACTTTGCTGGAAGAATCTGATAGTTAATGTGATCTGTTGCTAAATAAGCATATGAATTGCAGGAAGGTAGAGGAAAGCAATGCAACTGCATCCTTGATTATGGTGGAGGACCTTTCGTACAGATACATTTGGTGCTTATGCTCTGGAAGGATATTGAAAAATTGGAGAGAATTCAGTCACATGAATGAATAAAAAAAATGGAAAATATGCCTTGAAGTGAGAGACTCCTGGTGCTCAATCTATTAGCTTAATGAAGAAAAGGTTAAAGGATAATTTATTAGTCTATAAGTGTCTATTATCAAAGGGAATGAAAATTGATAATTGATGACTCTTCAATCTAGCTGACAAAGGCTTAACAAGATTCAATGGCTTGAAGTTCAAATTAGACAAATTAAGGTCCAGAATATGGGGCACTTCTTTTTTTTTTTTTTTTCTTCTTCTTACAGGGAAGAGACCTGATTAAAGGTTGCAATAGATGCTCCACCACGGGAAACTTTTAAATCAAAGTAATGTCAACAGAGTCATAAAAGGTGTCTGAAAGTAAGTCAGAACTCCTGGACTTCAAGAAAGCTTTCAAAGAAGTTGCATGAGCAATGTTACACAGGCCACTAGCTCACAAAGGTTTCTTCTATTTGTAAAATCCTAGTAGTTGTTCTACCACATCAGAGTTACATAGAACAAATTTTTTTTTCTTCTCTGAACACATAATCCTGTATCAGAGTGCAATAAAAGTTCCAAGATCTCTTTCACCACCAGCCAAAAGAACAGTGGAGGAACAAAGGCTAGGAGCTGTATTTCCCAAAAACGGCAACATGTGAGTGAAAGAGTGTGACAGAAAGCACTGGAATTGCTAAATATTTTTTTTTAACAATTATGATGTGGAAGAAATTCTAATGCAAAGTTAAGTCTCTTCTTCAGAATAAGTAGCTGGTAAAACCCTTCTGACACTAGATTACAGTCTCTGCTTTGGCTTAATAGATAAATAGCCATCACATTTCCCTACAGCCCATCTTTCCAAGGAAAACACATTCTCTGTGCACTGCAGTCTTCAACAACGGGATTAAGTATTACTGGCAGACAATACCACTTAAAACGTTAGCTGCATCAACCTCTATGATGAATGAAAGAGCTATTAGTCTGCAGTGACTCTTTTAACAGGAGAACAACAACAACAAAAAAAAAATAAAAAGCCCTTATGCACCTCTATCAGGGGAAAAAATACCTAGAAGGCAATATACCTCATCCAGATAGAAAATGTACATGAAAAATGGTTACAACAAGATTATTTACATTCTTTAGTCATTAGGGATAAAGAGGATGCTTACTGACCCATCTTTCTAAACAACAAATTGAAAATCCTCTCTGATAAAATCACTCTGGATTGTGATTTCCAGTTCTGTCAGATACTACAGAAAAATGGCGCTCACTTAGCATATCTATCTACCCAGTGACTGATTTGTGGTCTTTGCAATTTAGATACTCAGCCTCTCTTTCAACTCCACACGTCTATTACATTTGCTACAAATTGTATTAAGTGAGCATGTGCCATGGGAGAGCAGAACTGCAGCCTGGAGAGCCGGGGAGCCTAGGGAGATTGTGTTTCTCTCCCCAAATGTTTCAAACGAAGACTGGTTGAACTTGTAACTACTCAGCCTGGGATTTGCTGCAGGCAAGTTTCACTGCTGCAAGAAGCTCTGAAGTCAAGCTGGCCTCATTTACTCAATGTTACAGAGAAGCAGGAGAAGTGAAGTTACTCCATTGTCCTGGGCTGTGAATTGTATTTAACACAGCTTAGGTTCACAGAGTGCTATTCTGCTATAGCACTTATAGAAAAGGAGACAAAATTTTTTGAGAGCGTCTTACAGTAGAAATAATATAAAATATCTGTATTTTGATACAGAAGGATAAGAATGGGAAGATTTAGGTAACTGCACAGAGACAACTTACAAACGTCACTGAGCACAAGACTGAGCCTATCTCACTCTGTTTACCCTAAATGCCACAGAAAATACATCCTATGTAATATGCCATGTTCTGCTAGGGGCTCTGCCTGAAAATTCTTGCCCCCGGTTTTCCCTTTTACAACACAAACATGCTTCTCGTTTCTCAGAGTAAACACCTTAGATAGACAAAGCCATGAATCAAATCTGTACATCTAGGAAGTACAGTTGTTCTGACCGATGCTTATGTTATTATGTCATCCTATCCAGCAACAACCTAATTGTAGATAATGTGAAGCAGATCAACTTCTGTAATCTTCTCCAAGGAAGGAAAAAAAAAAAAAGAAAAAGAAAAAGAAAAAAAAAAAGGAAGAAGAAAGAAAGAAAAAGACGAGGTTGCTATGCTCTGAATTTATCCTGAAGAATTTTGGAAGCTGTGACATAGAAGAATAAAATCAGCCTATGTACAGCCAACATTTACACAGACTCAGAGGTCACTCAGGACATGTGATGCTTAAAGCACATGTGCTATTAGATATCAGCTGACCAACCTATGGGAATGAATACTGTGAAAAGATATCAATGTGAAGGAGGGGGGAAGAAGCGGGTCATTAGTGCAAGATGCTTCAAACATCAAGATGCAATGAGTAGGACAGTGTGGCTGATGAGAACACTCAGGGGATGCAGTATGAAGATCTCTGGTCTGAGTGAAGTGTCGTGGTCAGGGACGGATAATAAAAAGACTGGAACATACGCCATCTGGTATAACAGAAGGGAGGATGGGAAACATCAACAGGGAGTTATATTTGCTAGGGAAAGCCAGACGGTGAAAGCATTGATTAAGATTATTTTGTTGATTAGGTGGTACTCTTTGATTTATGTGCTGGTGAAGGAGAAGCATTTACTATGCAAGGCTGTGGCGCCCAGGCAGCTGAAGTGAGATCAGACCCAGGGGGCTTTTTAGCACTTTCCCCATGGAGCTGAAAGGAAGGGTCATGGGGAAGCAGGACTCACTTGTGGATTCAGGAGGTGGCACATTCCAGTGTGACGGATTTGCAACAGTGACATGATTCACCCCTTCCTAAACGAGGGAAGTGGAATGTAAAAGGGAGACCAAGGCATTGGGAGGAGAGAGCTGCAACAAGAGAAATCATTTGGAAAATAACCAGTTGAGCAAAATATATCTCCATATATATATATTTATACACACCTATGTATATACATATATAAATATTCATATCCATCCAGGGACAAATCAACAAATGATGTAAAGCTGTTGAGCTACACTGAAATCAAATGACACAAGTTTCCTTTGCCCAGAGACCTGCGCTGCTCCTGGGACAGAAAGGGTTAGAAATGAAAGTGGGGATATAGATCAATGGCTGAGATTAGAGTCGCTTCCAGCTTCAAAAGTCCTCAATGACAAAGCACAGCAGGGGCAGTGCAAAGGGTATGCAATAATATAGCTAATCGGATAAATTTAGTACCCACCTCACTAAAAGGTGGCACCCTGTGTGGATAGGAAGGCAAGAAATAAGCCAAGGATTTAAGGGAGAGGGCTTGCACAGCACAGTATTACTGGTATCAATCGATCAGTGGGTAAGATGGGAACAACTTGACATCAGCAGCATTGCACAGCCAGTGAATCAGCAGAGGGAGAAGGGCAGAAGGTGAGTAGCACCAGAGAAAAACATTTGAATTGCCTGGATTATGTCGCTGAGGGTGTTTTTGTAACACTGATTTGAGAGGGATGAGCATTACAGCAGGATTTGCAAAACCCCAGTGGTACAGCTCTGCTCATTTCCCTCACTCTGAAACTACAGGAAAAAAACCCTGCAATGTCCAAATGCCAGCAAACCCTGGAGAAAAAGCAAACAAGCATTTTACTGTTGTTTGAGCAAAAAGAAAAAACAAAACACTTTTCCTGCTAAGCTCAGAGGGTTTTTTCTCCCCTCAAGACATAGAACATGTTTTATACTACACTAGAAACACCATTTAAGGAAAATCCTGTTTTCGTGGAGGTGAAGTGTCACAAAGTGAAAAACGGCAAATTCCCACAGATTTACCCACCAATAAATACACATACACACATTCCTTCACAGTTCGCAAATCTCATCAGCAAATGTTGACCAACCTCCAGTCACTCTAGATAAGATGCATACAGGTTAAGTCAGACACAGGTAGGTTAAACAGAGTGCAAAAAGGAGGCAGATCCACTAATGCAGCAGCATGGACAGGTATAAATTCACTTCCTGTTCCCTTTGAACCATCTGAATGGGAACAGCCCTAAATATTACAAGTATTACATTTCACTATTCAATAAAGTTGTGCTGAATAGAATTATCACCTTGAAATTACAGGGTAAAACTCCCTATACAAAAACAGATTAAAGACAAATTAGACTGTGGGCCAGGTCACTATGATTGTTAATTAGTGATAATGGAAATACAATTAGCATAATGAGTTCCAATTACTGTATATGGAGAAATATGAGCATACTGCTTTCATAAATCTTGGTTCCAGGAAAAATAAAATGCATCTGGTTTAACAAAGCATGCCCTTCTCCTTTGCAAAAAGCTTCCTGGTAAATATCTTTTTATGAAGCTAAACCTTTCTTTTGATGGGTTGTGATTTGGAAAAAAAATATAAAATGACAGAATGGATTTACCCTGTCTGATAGCTGAACAGTTTTGTATTAGCTTGGCTTCTGTTTTAAGCTTCCTAGAAAAACTTACCATCTGTTTCTTCAATCCTGGGTTAAACAACAAAAGACAAAATCCCAAACCATTATATCAAATGTACTTATTGTCTTTGAAATATCTAGGGGTTTGCTCCCCCCTCTCTTTTCCTCCTTCTGATAAGCTGTGAAATTGGAAAGCCAATTATATTCAGATATTTACACAAATCACAATGGCTTTTCAAAACCTCATGCCAAAAAACAGTTAACAAAAGACAACAGCTTTACAAATAGAAGCAGGTCTGATGGTTACTTCATGAAGAATTCTTTATTTCTGTAAATGTTTGACACCCTTGCTAGAGTAGGCACAATCAGGCTGGATTTAGCCTATCAACCACTGGTAAGTTTAAAAAGTGGATTACAATTATGAATTTACAGATGCTGTGGATTGGAGAACTAATGGAAACAAAGTCTTACTACAGCCCTACGGACGTGGATGTCTGACTCCATGCCTCTATTCAAACAAGCTGGTATTAACCATACTGTAAGATAGCCAACTGTGAAGCTACTCACTGTTTCCATGTGTTAAGTAGATTCTGGGGTAATACAGGCAAGTATTCAAGAACAGGAAAAATTCCAGCCATGGGCGAGGAATAGATGTTAGTGACATTAGGTCCCTTCCCTTAGAACAGATCCTCCAGAGATCCTATTAGAGGAGGAACAAGCAAAAAGCTGTGTAAGACCCAAAAGTAATGGATAGGTAAAGTGGATAGGACACGAATTGGCCAGATAGTCACTCTGAACCTCCAAGATACTAGGGACCATTCTAAGGGAAACTATAAAAACATTACAATGGGAATGAAGAGTGGAAGGAAAGAGGTGACTGCTTAAGAACAACAGGTCTCCTTTGCACTAGCTAAGCTGCAGACAGCTTACATCTTCATTATGTCAGCAATAAGGTAATTACTGTAGGTGTAGATGAACTCTCTTGTCTCACAATAGCCATGATATTTTGCAGCTATAGAGCAGAACCTACTCAAAACATAACCATACTGACAGTCTCATGTGAAAGCACCCCAGTATCATGTAACTTCAGCATACTCTCAGCATCTTCAAGGTTAATGAAACATGTATTTTGGCACAGGACACGAGGAAGAAGAGAGAGTAGGTAAGGCCCTGCCCTGGACACTTTCTGAGACTGCCTCAGCTCTGCAGGGCCTGAAGACCCCTGGTGATGGGATCTCTGCCCAAAGAGAACCTACTTGCTTCACAGATTGAGTATGCTCTGTACAGATAGCGCTGAGTAAGGTTCAACTTCTCTTGATTTTAGCCCTCTAAAAATAAACCCCAAATACTTCAGAATGCCATGCAGCCTGGTCTTGAACTTCCCAAGGATACTGATGGCTCATATGAATATTGTCACTATGACATTTCTGTGCCTTCAGGTTGCTATTTTAAAGACCTAGGAAAGTACGTGGAACAAGTAAGTTAAAAGAACAGGCTGACAGCTGAGAGAAGTGACCTGTGGAAGAAATAATGAGTGAACACATCACTAAAGATTGTATCTTGCCACATATGCACAAGAAGGCTGAATTCAGTGTGTTCAGGCAATCATGATTCTCACATTACCTCACTTTGCAACCTTAGCAAAGGCCTTTAAGGGTTGTTTCGTGCTTGGTTATATTCATCTGTGAAATGAAGCTATCTCAAACAAGATCATTCTGATAGGCACAGTATCTAAGCACAATAAGAGGCATTCTCAGTGATAACAAAGCTTACAAGATAAGTGGATGAGTCAGACCAAGGGAGGAAGAGTAGACAGAGGCACGGAGACAAAAAAAAGCACCTTTACTCTGAGAACACATAGGTGCCAGTACCTGACCATGAGCCTTGTCCACTGACAGGCAAAACAACCAAGGAAGTAAAAATAGTAGTTTTACTGGTAGTACCTAAACAATCTTTCTGATCATAGAAAACACTATTCTGCACCTTTTTTCTAACAGTGGTAACCCTTTGGTAGAAGGGAAAGATTCAGAGGGACAACTGACCCTGTGCCAGTTGGAGCTGTCAGGTGGACACCAACAGAGCCCACTCACGCCTGTATAAACCCAACGCATCTCCTCATTATTTTGAATTTACAGCATCATCCCTCAGAGTGCAGGCAAGTATTTCCACAAATGAATGATCTCAATCAGAAAACCAGTCCTGTGGCAAGGGATACATATGGCCATCACTCCCAAGAACAGCTGTCAAGCACTAGCCCTGCCCACTTCCCACTGTGTAACGTCCGTGGCTGCTCAGTCAAGCGAATGACCTTATAAGCCCACACTGGTCCAATCTGAACTGAAAATTATTACCAAAAACTTGTTTTCCTTAAGATTTTGCAGTCTAGCAGAGAGCAATAATATACTTGGACAGCAAGTGAGTCTAAACAGCTTTTGTTACAGTTCTTTTGAGTATAAAATCTCTCTACACGGAAATAAAAAAGCTCGTTGGAAAGATGAGTGCTAGACCCCCACCTTCTCTACCCAAAGCATGCTGTTCAATTTAGCATGTGCTTCACTGAATAAATAACACTCCCAGCCATGATGCTCTCCCTCCAATATGCTTAAGTATTGATAGATTGCACTGCTCTATACTAAGTCTGTCTGGAACTTGTGACATTTGCCCAGTGATTTGGTAAATGCACTTGGAATGTCTGACCCATGCAGCTGAGATTGTGCCTTACTTAAGACTGAATGGACAAGATCCTTTGTTGTACCCAAAAAACCTGACAGATACAGCTAACCTTTTCAGCCAGCTCCTCTGGGTATTTAACTATGAGGAAAGAGACACTCCATGATGATTACTGAATCTCAAATCTCTTCCACATATACATGTATCACTATGTACTCTGCAGGAATCTGTGATACAGGCAAGTTGGCAACTGAAGGACCTTCTCCCAGACTGCTTTCTGATTTATGTAGAGCTGCCACAGAGTGACTGATACAAGTGAAATAAATCTGTTTAGAACTTAAAAGACATGAAACTTGACAGACATTCAAAGTAAGTCAGATTCAGCTATTTCATATTTTATCTTTTCCTGTGCTGTATCTCTGAAACGAGATTAGCTAACATGGTCAGGGGGCAGCAAGAGGGATAAATGGGCGCAGGGTTTGGACACAGTCTCCTACCCCTCACCTCCTATTCTCTGCTCCAGCAAAACATTTTTCACTACACTTTGATCTTGGCTGACATTTTTAACTTGGTAACATTCTCTAAGACAATCTCAAGGCTGTAAAATTACATTACTCAATGTAAGAAATACCTCTTAGCAACTGTCCTGCTTTGGGCTTTTGAGATACATTTCTGTATCTCAACAGGGCAATAGTGATGTTATTTCTCAAGCTTAAATGGAAGCCAAGACATTGATGACTCGCCCTATCTTACCAACAACCTGAATGCAGAGAGTTTGCTGCAAAAATATCTAAAATATACTTGCAAAACATCTGAGGGATCTCCTACACTGATACGGGGTTCCCAGTCAGTATCAGAGAGACAGCAGCAGAAAAATTCTGCATCAGGTCTTTCTGACTTGCATAATTTTCCAGTAACTCTGATATTTTTCTCTCTCCCACAGCTATACCCGCATCATCCTCCCAAACCTATAATGACCCAAACAAAAAAGCAGAAATAGCCCATGCTCTATGACTCAGAGTACTAAGAGACATTTTTTGCTTTCTTCCATTGATAAGTTTGTACTACCTAGTCTTGTCTAGTAAAGATTATAATTAAGGGCTCTGTATTAGCAATCACTCTTGCATGTTTAATGATTCAGCCAGAAAGTTAACATCTCCTTCATTTTTGAGCTGGCCGTACTGAACCCTCCCAGGCTATGCTATGCAGAAGGGCTGGCAGAGGTGGAGAGGCAGCTAGGAGAGCAGCATGACAGCAGGCTACAGCAATGCAACTCTCAGCTAGTGAGTGTCAAGCTTTCTGTCACATCATTAACTTGGGTATAGCGATCCTTATATAACTCGGGTATGGCAATATCATCCATTTGTAATAATCCATCCGGGCCATAAACGGTCCATAATGTGGTTGAATTAGCACCACATTCAGAAGCCTACTTCCTAGGTTTAATACTTTATATCTCCACATTAACACTGCCTTCTGACTTGGTGGAAATTTTGTATTCAACAGATTTTATTGGTACCAGGAATTATCGAAGTGCTATAGAAATTATTTACCATTCCCAATAAGTTGGTTGGTGTATTAAAATACCACAACTGAAGTCCAAGTGGACTTACACATCCTGTAGGCACATGGGAGATAACGTCAAAGGAAAAGGTATTCTCATACTTTAGTAGCTAAATTTACTTTGTTCTTTTTCCCCGTGATTTAGAAATCCACTAAGTGAAATAGTATCTCCCAAAATGAAATAGGGTGTAGGATTCATTAATCTTCCTATTCTTTCAAAAGCTATTTCATGTAAAAAACTCAAAACTTCTTCACATAGGCTTCTTTAGTATATATTTTTGAGATCAGTATAATGCTATACTGCTGCAGCTTCTACACCCGATATGCCCCACTATGAAGTTCCCTTAAGAATTATCCACCAATAAAAAGGGCAGCAGATAAGATATTATTGAGAGTTAGTGGTCTTGAATGTAGCCCCACAAAACTGCCCACAGATAATACACCGATGTTGGCATGAATAAATTCACAGTAACCTCTTATTGAGTCTTCCCTATAAATAAATAATAATAAACCTTCACTTTCTCCTCCTTCTTTGCCCTTTACCAAGCTTTGTTCTCCCTTTTGTCAGAAGGGGACAAAAACCAGAGGAAAAATCAGCTGCAGCAGCAAGAGTAGCAATGTATCTACTGTCTACCCAGAGCAAGCTTCCCTTGGAGTGCCAGCATCACCGCTTTCCATAGGAAAATGTAATCCTCTCCTCTAAGCATCAGAATCTTACCCCGTAACTCCTAGGTTTGGCTGTGGCCATTTTTAAAAAATAATATAGCATATTTTTTACATCACAGTATTGTTTATGTCAGTGGAACAGCCTCTTTGTTTTGTTTTCTGATGCTAGGGATGTACATCAAATATCATATTAAAAGAAGCCATCCATGAGGTGCACTGCACCACAGACAGATTATGCAAATATTTTTAATGATTTACCAAGCAAATAACAAATTTAAGAGAAATACAACTACCTTTAAAGCCTGTGCATTGTAAATGTTTGCTTTTAATCCTTTATGCAACCTTATTAAAAATTTCAAGATGGATATATTGTCCCACTGAATCTGACAAACATCTGGTTTACAATAGAGTCATGTGATGAAATTCCATCCAGAATCACATTTGCTCTTCAGTATGTTTTCTCCCACTATCATTCATAACACAGAACTTCTGTGTTTTGTCTGGGATATAAGACAGTACAACGATATGTTTTTATTAGAAATAATGCACAGTCCTCTCCCTTATACAATTTAAATCTGCTATCTATGGGTAGGTATAGTCAAATATATTGATAGTCTCCCTTGTGGGTTCTGCTGACACTTGGGTCTAATTGTAGTGAACTTTGAATTCCTATCTTAAGGTCAGTTATTAACTATTGATGGATTCTCCTTTTCTCCATTTAATGCTAAAGTATTCATACTAACCAAGATAGATGGGAACATAGAAGAAATTTTTCAAAGCCACCGCTGTGTAAGATACCCTTACACTCTTCCTGTGTGACAGAGAGCCCTTTTCTAAAGGTGGTGATCACTCATGCTCAGCTTAAAAAGGAAAAAACAACACAACACTATGCTGCTGACCCCTCACCAATTTTTTTTTTTCTCTCAGTACTATCTTGCTAGAAAAAAAAAGTCCTATACGCTGCTGTTAGGAGGAAAGAAAATAAAATTTCCTCAGGCACAACCTTGGATACCAACCTTGAAACCAAATGGGGTCAGAATGCAAAGGAGCAACCATGGCACCACTCACCACCCAGCCAGGCTGACAAACAACTCTGCTCCTTTGGGCTTCCCAGAAGGAAAAAGAGTGCCCCTCGGAGATTTATAAACACATACATAAAAAATGGGAGGCTGAAGTTTAAACTGTTATGAAGCATTCTCTACTCTGCTTCCGAAGTCCTCTGTGATTTAAAGAGCTGACATTTACTGTGTGCAGGCCTATTATTCAGAATGACTGTTTGTGTATAGACAATATTTTAAAATGGCTTGCTGTAGATGAAAAATTCTTATTAAGTCAGAAAAACAGTTTAAGTAGGTAACACTCTCCCAGTTTAGACTGCTATAAGTCTCACCGGCCCGCTGCAGGGAAGGCGCGGGGGCAGGCAAGCCTGTCGACGCCGTCTGCCACGTCAGCATGTGGGGGATTGTGGGCCCAGCCCCACGTGTGCTGGCCAACGTGCGCGTGGCACCAGCCAAGGCTGCCGTCACCTTCTTGTCTCCTGTCAAGCAATGGGCACAAAGAGGATCGGTGCCACTGTTATGCGTAAACCTCCCTTTATTACATAAGCTTTGACAAGTGCAGGAGCTATGAAATGTTGGCTTCCCGAGAAGCCAGTGGTACAACTCACACTGATGTCGTCCGTGGTCCTTAAAAGTGCTTGAGTAACCAACACACGGTATCAGCCAGGCAAGCAAAGCCCTGAGCCACACCAGCCTGAACATACCATTCTCTCTCACCACTTTTGTAGGTTTCTCATGCCTGGCCTTCTCCAACCTGTTGTCTTACGCCACAATCCCGGTGGCAATCATGGAAGATTTCTGAGGTAACTTCCCTGCACTAAGCGTACTGCTGTGAAGATCAGAAATCTACCAGGAAGAACCAGATATTCCTCCAGCAAAACAAATTACTAGCCAGAACTAAAGCATATGAATAGGATTTTGATATTACATACAAATACTCCTAGTAGACTTAATACCTGGTCGTTGTACAAGAATACCAGTGGTCTCAATGTACACAGTTGTGCTTTTCTTCAGTCAGCTCAGCACTTGCACAACATCCAGACCTGAAAGTACCATCTTTTTTCTCTCTATATATATATTGCAGGTATTATTACAACAGAGAAATTAACACATAACTGAGGAACCACAAAACCAGTGATACCTGACTGTACCACTACTGAGGAGACTGGCTATATCTTTACAGCATGTAAATCATTATACACAAAAGACCCCACTGTACATTATTTTACTGTAATTATATTTTATAATAAAGCCCAGTTCAGAAAGTATTTCATATGTAATATATGGATCAGGCTAAATACAGCTAGGCTTAGATTTTTCAGGGTGGTATATATGGATCTGGTAGAGAAAATCATCCTTTTGGAAGTTTATACACATAATGAGATGTACGTGTAGATTTAAAGAGGGGATTACAACTTTAACCCTGAACTTTATGTTCAGAATTCTATGACAAGATTTTTAGAGGCAGCAAGTACTGACATTGTTCTTTGACATCAACTTAAACAAAAAGCTATCACACTTCTGAAAAATGAGCACCTGAGGGTACAAAATGGACACAGGGAACATGGACCCAAATTTTGGGAGCAGAAAAATCTGTTTGTGAACCAGTGTTTGGCAGCAAGAGTGATACAAATACACAGAGAGCACAATAAGGTGCTTGCATGCTTTACAAGTAGCAGCTCCACCACTTAAGATTGCTTGGCCATCAGTCCCACCTACTGCATGTTTTGGCCCAACCTATCCACCATTCCCTTGGCCAAGTCCTTGACAAGGACCATTTCCGTAGCTCAAGGACCACTCCAAATAAGCAGCCTCCATGCAACCTTCTCAATTTTGAAGGCAGAATTGTCTAACAATATGCAAAGTGAGCAGCTCTGTGCCCAAGAGCCTCAAAGCCACAGAATGATCCATGACATGTTTAGTTTCCTAATACAGAGACACACATATAAATATATTCTGCTGAAGAGGTTGGTACACCTTGGTCACAACAGGAAGACCTATGGGAAAAGCAACATTACACTAAATAGACTTGTGGCAACCAGTTTAATCCTCTCTTTTCTTCAACTTCTTGTACTGCAGAAGAAAAGCTGAAATGAAAACCCCAAGCTACCATTTCATAAAGCAACCACAGAAAAATTCTTAACAATTAAAACATGAAAAAAAATTACAGCCAAACTGTGGCTCCTAATATACTTTTCTGCGAATGGGTTGAAATGACTAATCATCAGCAGCTGATCAAGAAACTATTTAATCTTAGCTAAGGGCTATGAAAAATCAGCAAAGACAAAAAGTAAAAAAGCGCAGACAAATGTTACAAGATTTATCTTTCTGTCCAAGAATTTCAAATTAGGAATGGAAAAATATTTGCTTTCTCCCCTTTATAAATCACAAACTTTGATATGCACTATTTTTAAATACTTCTACGAAATATCAGTACTTCAAAACAGATTTAGTAGATTTTAGCGGTTTCTACTGAATAGATAATTTATGAGAACTTTTGGTTTCTTTAGTTTTATTAAAAGTGTGGAATATAAAACTATTTGTGCATCAAGAGACAGTGCGTTATCCAAGTGTTGGCAGCCATTCCTATAAAACACATAGCTCATAATCATCTGGTTCAGGCATTTTTCCTATTTGTGAAGTCTGCATCTATTTTATTTTTTTTTTTCACCCCAGTTAAGCCAGTTTTATTTAAAACATAATACTGCAGATGTAATTTGGACTTTCTAATTGATCTCTTTGAAGGGGATTCTGCTGGAAAAGGAAGAATGCACATAATGAACCGTCCTTCAAGTAAAGATCCCCTGTAAAGGCCGAACACTCTGCTTCCATTAAATACCAGGATGATGAAGGATAGGAAGCAAGCAAGAACCTCTTCATCTTTTCATCTGCCATGTATCAGGAGAATAATTTTATGATGGGTGGCCACTCCCTAGTCTGGGCCACCACGTTTACTACATATGGCTAAATTTTATAGTAGACTGCTTGCAATATTTTTCCCATCCCAGTTCTGGTTTATTCAAAATTTCATTTTCTTTTTTAAAAAAATTTTTGGGTTTTTTAATATTACTATTCTCAAATTTATTATTTGAGACCTCACCTAGAATACTGCATCCAGCTCTGGTGCCCCCAGCACAAGAAAGATGTGGACCTGTTGGAATGTGTCCAGAGAAGGGCCACGAAAATGATCCGAGGGCTGGAGCACCTCTCTTATGAGGATAGGCTGAGGGAGTTGAGGTTGTTTAGTCTGAAAAAGAGAAGGCTCAGGGCGGACCTCATCGTGGCCTTCCAGTACCTGAAGGGGGCCTACAGGAAAGCTGGGGAGGGTCTTTTTACAGGGGCTTGCAGTGAGAGGACAAGGGGTAATGGTTTTAAGCTGAAAGAAGAGAGATTCAGGTTAGAGATCAGGCGTAAATTCTTCAGTGTGAGGGTGGTGATACACTGGAACAGGCTGTCCAGAGATGTTATGGGGGCTCCATCCCTGGAGGTGTTCAAGGGCAGGTTGGAGGGGGTTCTGAGCAGCCTGGTCTAGTGGAAGGTGTCCCTGCCCATGCAGGGGAGCTGGAACTCGATGATCTTTAAGGTCCCTTCCAACTCAAAAAATTCTGATTCAGTGATTATTCCAACACATGGGCCTGCAGCATCTGACAAGGCCAAGTGACTCATTAAAGTCTTGGTGTAACTCATGATTCTCTTTCTTTTCATCTTCCCACAAAAGCATTTGAGGCATAACAGAGAAATCTTCCTTCTACGCTAAATATTTTTTTTAAAACCCCAAACTTTTTCCTAGGATTGAGGGGCCATGTAAAAGTCCAATGAAGCCAATTGAAAGAGTGTGTGTCAGTTCAAGAAAATCAGGATCAGGCCTCAGCTTTTTGCAGCAGTGCACAGCAAAATTCCTAATTACTTCATCGGGACTTGGATTTAGTCCTGGCAAGAAATATAGCCAGAAAATATTAAATTCAGTAAGATGAAATTCCAAGTGAATATATTTGATCAAAGGAGGTAAGGACTGGAGATGGGCAGAGAGAAAAAGTCCAAACCCAACTGTCTACAGCTGCTAAAATATGAGCTGGTGTCATGTTGGTAACCCTTTAAAATAATGGTCTAATCATTATTAATTCCTTCGATATTTAATGTAATGACATTAATCATGATGAACTCATTTGGTATTAATGTGAATGTCAGACGTATCTCTTCACATACATGCACATCATTTTGGGATTAGCTCTTTGCTATATAATTCTTTCTGTATCCATCAGAAAGTGCTGAGGATAGTTTTCTTGTGACTTTGACACACCTGATCACAAGTGCTATTTATATGCAACTGTGCTTTGTGTTTCTGCATAAGTCTGAGATGTTTTTGCTCACAATGTTTTTGCTCTTTGCTGCCATCTTCTACATGCTACAAGTGCTGATGACTGTTTGGAGCCAGAACTGCTGTTGATGTGAGCTGGCATGGTAACATTGAAGCTGACTGACAGTAACTGATGATCTGGACAACTAGCAAGCTTTCTTAGTCAAGAGTGACCACTGTCATGGGAGCTTGATGGTTCATAATAATCAGATAAAGCAAGTCTGAAGGCATCATCCAAATGATGCTTCCAGAGAAGGTACTCTCTAGGGTGCCTACTGACAGTGCCTGAGATCTACAGAAAACACTAGATTCATACTTACTTTTCCTGCAGACATAAAGTAAGATAATGATATCAAATAACAGGGCGTGGAGGAGCAGGCAGTCTTACAGAAGCCAACTGTGGCAGAAGAGGATGTACCAAAAATCTACATAACCAAGGAAATGTCATAAACCCTTCATTATTTCTAATTAACATGTATTTTCAGTTGTATTGAAATTTCTAGTGTTTTACGCCAGTGTAACTCATACAAATGCCTCATTACAGCCTTCCAATGCACTCCTAATAAATACATCCATTTACTGTATTTCGCTCATTTCTGAATAGCGTGGCATGCTGTTAGTTAAAATTCATTCTTTTAAAGCACAATATCCATTTAGCTTCTATCCTCTGAACTTTATTCATTCATTATTAACACTGAAAGCCAAAGTGCATGAGAGAAGTTCAGCCCTATCGGCATTTCGGATGAAAGTAATGTCTCGGTATATTAGCAGTACACAGCACTATCATACATAAAATGCTGCCCAGTTCTTCAACAAAGCAGCCATATCCCAGTGCCTAATAGGATCACTTACTTCAAATGTGACACCACCTTCTTTGAAATATTTGTTTAGATTTCATAAACATATGAAGGCTCTCAAACTCAAACAAAACCTCCAGCCTCCGGCCCAAGCTCTCATTCTAAAGAGCTTTCTGTTTCATAAATCAGAGCCTGAATGCAGGATTTTTTTTTTTTTTTTCCCTCTGGCTTGCCTTATTTTTGGATAAAAATAAATGTCATCTGGTTTTGACTGCAGATAATGAATCATATTAGGAATTTTAAAAGCACTATTCTCTTTTTTGAGACCTAATTTCAGACCTATTAACACTTTAATATGAAACAGAAGCCCATCATTTCATTAGAAAAAAGAATAAGGTCCCTCTTGTACCATATGTTGTTTCTTCCTTTATAAAATATCCTTTTGAAATCTTAGATTGGGCAGCATCAGAACAGAATGTAGATCTGGCACGAAGACAACATATAGGTGAGCAGACCTTGCATCAGGGAGATTAACTATTTCAAGCAGAATTACAGGTTTCTGGTAAATCCTCCTTCACATTCCTTCTGATAATAAATGATCCAACTTCAAAAAATGAACGATTGCAACACAAAAAAAAATCCTGGTGGGGGCGACCCAAAACATGTGAAATGCCAGCATGTCATCAACACAAACTTGCCTATGATTATACCAAGGACAAACAGCTGCGTCTTACAAGTGCTTTTGGCACGTAAGATATTTATTAAATAAGGGAAAGAAAATTATAGCTGTCCGTTTTCAATATTTACATTTAAAAAAAGAGAATGCCTTTAAAACACACAGAACATGAATGCAAGAGCTGGTGTGATAGCAGAGAACCTTATTGCACATAATTAACAGACACATAATGTCTGGTTACTAGTAATTTCCTTCTAGCTGAGTAAGGAAATAATTTAATCATGTTGATCAAATGAATCCCATGAGCCCAGTGTAACATTATGCTTTTTTTTCCTCCTCTCTAAATCTGCATTAACTGATAAGAGTCTACTTGGTGAAATCAAGGAACCCAACCTTGTTTAGGTATCCCTAATAATACCTAAAATATGGGCATTATTTTAGTAATTGGCTTAATCGAGCTTTTCAGTAAAATCTTCTCTATTTCTTAATGCTGACTGACTGCAAAGAAAAAAGGCAGAGAGAAGGAAGAAAGAAATAACTTAGTGTGTTTTTCATGTAGAATACAAGCAAAATATTTTTTAAAACTGCACATTACATAGTGCTCTCTTATAATGAGGAAGGGAATTCTATAAAGACATGCAAAAAAAAAATTAAGTCCCTTGAATACTTGAGTGTTAAGCAGATAATTGTAAATTACTATTATTCTTCCTCCCTCACCCCCAAAGTATCTCCAGGTGCAACTCAAATATGCAGGTAGAATTTTCTCTTTTTCTTTTCTCCCTCCAAACTATAATTTTATTTGATAATACATCATTTGCCTTGTCATTCTAGGGTTTCATAGTAAAATCTTTTGTGGGATTCTGCTATTGTTCTCTTTGAACTACTTAGCAAAAGCACTGAACTATCTGTGCTATCTCAGGTAGTTTCCTGTAATGAGGTGATATAATTTAACACCATAATACATTTTATCCATCTTTTGTTTGCTAAATAATTCCTGCAGTAACACTTTTATTCTTTCCACAATTCTTTAGAGTAATGCTGGAGGAATAATATTTTTACTGCGGTGATTGATGTCGGATTCTCCAGCATGAATAGATCCCACGAACACAGGTTATTGATAAGCATTTTTTAAAAAGCTGTATGAAAAGAATATCAGGGATCAAAGGGTTAATACCATTTTATGAGGTTGTAAAAATCTACCTCAAGAATCTTGTGTTAGCAATATTCTTTGTGTAAGATGTATGTTATTAAAACAAGTAGCAGCATCTGAATTAAAGTGACAGTATGATGGATGACTAGTGAAGTGGAATCAGAGTCGTTTGCAGCATTTTGGGCTAGATGTGGGAATTCTGCCTCAGAGGTAGGGCGCTTGGCAGACGCATTGATTCCAGGCTGACGCATGTTCATAAATATGCCCCTAGAGAGGTGTGGCCTAGCAGAATTTACAAAATTATGTTCATGAATTATTTAACATTTATTTATGGATGCTATATTTAAACAGCATTTGCAAAGGCGAATGGACCATAGCATACACAGTGATCTTCAGATAATGCAAATTCTGCACAAGACAGAGACAGTTTGCATACTTCACAGAGAGGCTAAGTCTAGCAGAACTAGTTAAGTGATATGTCAGTGTTGTGGCTTTATACATCACAGTCTGCTGCACCCCAGAGAGACTGACAATTCCAGGAAATACCTGACAAGTTGGCAGTTACAATCTCTGCAAAAGAGATCTCCTCAGACAGAGATACCACGGTGCTGGTGGAGACTCCTCTAAACAGACTCCAAACTTGCTTCTGCAACCACTGTGCCCAAGAGCCCAGAACATGCGCAAGCAACATGCTGTCAACTACTGTATGGCCCTACTGATCTTGGTATCAGACCACTTGATATTATTACTGCAACACTGGAGGTGCAAACTTAAGCACTTGTAAGCCTGAAAGGCAAAAGTTAGGCTGCACAGGAAAATTCCAGCCTCATCTGTCGTCCACGTACGAAACTCCCAAACCTTTATTATGTGATCAAGTTCCCTCTCAAGTAATACCACAGGTTATTCTCTGCTGGATACACACAAACTGCTCAACACATTTGGAAACCACAAGGTGAATCCATACTGCACACAGTGAAACAAAGCTAGGGCAAAAATTAAAGATGAAGTGTCATGAAATAAAACAGAATCTCAAGGTAACGCGGCGTATCTCACTGTGGAAGAGATTACTGTTGAAGGAAAGGAAATCCTTCATTTAGCACTGCACTGCTAGTTTACCATTTCCCCTCTATTTACACTCTATTACACTGCTCCGTTGTGTCAGTTCTTGATCTCCAAAAGACATAATTTCATGTTTAATTTTCACTGCAGCAGATATGAACAACACTGTCATGAGGACACCCTGCTTTGTTTTTTCTTTCCTTCTAATCCTAAGTGGTTGGTTTACAACACTAGATTCCTGCAGAAAGCAAGGAGAGGTTTGCTGGTGCCCCTGCAAGAGCGATGAACAGCAGATGTAGCAGGCTACAAACAGTCCCTCTTGTTCCAAAGAGATATTTCTTAGGGGATGGTATGTATCCAAGGTAAGTTTACTGGCCCATATACAAAGCAAACATCCTCTTCCTTTACACCTTTTTACTGTCCTTGCTGCTCCAGCAAGTGGCCTCCCATACTTTCACACTCTACCCACACAGACCAAAAAGCAGACTGAAGGGCAGCTCTTTACTACCGTGACCACTTGTGCTAATATGGCGGCACGGCTGACACCACGGTCTAGCTCCACGCAGCTCTAGGCATTTGAACGTTCCTCTGAGAAGGCTGATAATGGGTTGATTTCTTTGGAAAGATTTCTTTACTGGCATTTTCCTGAAATAAGCTCCCTAGGAACACAGGTTTTTACCACTTAACTTAGGAACTTAAGGCCTTAGGAAGGTCTCTTTACCTGTGCAGCCTCTCTTCATGTATTTGATGACTCTGATCATGCCTGCTCAGCCTTTGTTACTGCAAATAATCCTAACATGCTCTGTCTGTCCTCAAAGGCTACATTTGGCAAACCTCCAAACAGCCTCCTTGCTCCCTTTGCAACCTCTCCCCCTGGAGCACATATTTTCTCCTTACCACACCTGAAAACAAGCACACCACCACCGCCAAGGTGTCATCAATGCCTTTCACCATCTCAATATGCATGCCAGCTTCCCTGCCCTCAACATGACTGGTTTTCCCCCCAAAGCAGGTTTGCATACAGCAACTGATCTGCTGAAGTCCTCTCCAACCCCTTCTCATAAAACAGGCATTTCCTGGCTTGTGTTTGTCAGAGCATTCATTTCCACCTACGCGCAGAGCTTGGCATGTGGCTCACTGAATGCACCCTATCTTCTTCAAGCTGTTTCTCCTATTTGTCAAGATAATTTTGAAATCTAATCCTGTCCAACAACCTGCCTGCAGACCCTCCCAGCTTGGTGTCATTTGCAAATTTAATATGTTTAATACCCATTTCATTATCCAAACCATTAATGCAAATGTGCAGAGAGTCCTAGATATAACTTACTGAGCCACTGCTAGCTAGACTGAGTAGTGATTTTTCTAACTCGCTTTGCATCCACATGAAAGTGGTTTCCCTTAAACTAGATTGCTTATGGGAATAGTTCACAATAATGTATTTTAAATCTGTCTCTTAAATTTCAGGATAAAGGTTGACCAAAAATTGGATTTACTGAGCTAATGGGCATCCGGTACATCTCTTCCCAAAAGAAACGGAAGAGTAAGAGAAAATGAAAACTAAGAAAATCAGCATCATATTCACCTCAATTACACCTTCTAGCTTTTGTTTCACATCCAGTCTAGATGAAATCCATGTGCTTCTATAGTTTCAAGTTATGGCATATTTTAAAATATAAAAATTCAAGTTCTTTTTAGAAAGAGATTCCCTTCATTCTTCTCATCAACACTAGCATCACCTTTTTCTCATCCCCAGTGGAAGCAAAGAAAAGAAACACAACCCACGGCAACTGTTCAGGTGTCCGTCTCCTACACTCAGTCTCCTCCAAAGGCACAGTTGCAATGCTATCACGTGTTGCCTTCATGGATGAGTTGCAAATGAGCAGCAACAAAACTATCCCAAGAAAGGTACACACACCCTCTGCTTGCCCGTAAGCGAATGTTTTCAGTGGGAGGACATGACCATGCCTGTTTCGGCTCTGAACAGGAAGAATGGCTTCATTAAATATCCATCCACAAACCTTGCAAACCTTATATGAAATAGGGAAACATTTCTCTCCTTAAAGGCACGGTTCAGCTAACACTGTTTGCTGCATAAGTAATGTGTTTTTATTGAGGATTACACCACAATTTCCTCCAATTACCTTACTTTGGGAATTGATTTATCAAATGCGAACAACTTTCCCACCGGAGACCTTGGAAACTGTACAAATTTTCACTCTGTTCCATTAAGGTTTTATTTTAATACAGTATAGCTTTTTGGCTGCCAAAGGTGGTGTTGAAACAAAATTAAAACAAAGCAAAGAGTGTTCCGCATTTGACTTTCCTATGTCAACATGAAGGACTCATCAGCCATAATCTTTCTACTTGTACTAATCGGGCACCATCAAATGGCACTTTTCACAGAATCACAGAGTTCCAGCTCCCCTGCATGGGCAGGGACACCTTCCACTAGACCAGGCTGCTCAGAACCCCCTCCAACCTGCCCTTGAACACCTCCAGGGATGGAGCCCCCACAACATCTCTGGGCAGCCTGTTCCAGTGTATCACCACCCTTACACTGGAGAATTTACACCTGATCTCTAACCTAAAACTCTCTTCTTTCAGCTTAAAACCATTACCCCTTGTCCTCTCACTGCAAGCCCCTGTAAAAAGACCCTCCCCAGCTTTCCTGTAGGCCCCCTTCAGGTACTGGAAGGCCACGATGAGGTCCGCCCTGAGCCTTCTCTTTTTCAGACTGAACAACCTCAACTCCCTCAGCCTATCCTCATAAGAGAGGTGCTCCAGCCCTCGGATCATTTTCGTGGCCCTTCTCTGGACACATTCCAACAGGTCCACATCTTTCTTGTGCTGGGGGCACCAGAGCTGGATGTAGTATTCTAGGTGAGGTCTGATCAGGGCAGAGCAGAGTGGCAGAATCATCTCTCTCAATCTGCTGGACACACTTCTTTTGATACAGCCCAGGATGGAATTGGCCTTCCGGGCTGCAACTGCACACTGGTGGCTCATGTCCAGCTTTTGATCCACTAGTACCCCCAGGTCCTTTTTCACAGGACTGCTCTCAAGTGTGACCTCCTCCAGCCTGTATCTTGGGTTACCTCAGCCCAGGTGCAGGACCCTGCACTTGGTCTTGTTGAACCTTAAAAGGTTCACCTGGGCCCACTTCTCTAGCTTGTCCAGGTCACTCTGGATGGCATCCCATCCCTCTGGCATATAGCACAAGCAAGCACAAACTTAAAATTTGATTTTGGGTTTTAGGTTTTCAAATTTTGGCTAAAGTATTCACTATTTCATTATTTTGAACAAGAAAACTTCTGGCTCTGTTCTCCACATCAATTTATTTAATTAAGTACAGTATTATCCAGTTCTCTGATGATCCTGTCCTAACAGCAGCAGCTGTTAGGCAGCTCCAAATCTCAACTTTCTCATAGTTTAGGGACGTTTCAATGAGGCCAACCCAAGCTTGAAACACTTAACAGAAGTTATTAGAGGCCATCTATTTTGATTTTTCAGCGTATTTTTCCTCTGCTGCATCCCATTTCCATCTGGAAGCAACTGCTGTCTCTTTCCTAACTGATGAGGTGAACTGGTATGAGTGAGCTTACGATTTCTGCTCTTTGCTTGAGTGGCAGAGAATTAAATGGAAAAATTGTCTCAAAAGTTTAAATGAAGGATTTGGCTTTCACAATAGTGAAATTATTAGCGCTCAGTGGATTTCTCTTTAAGTGTTGCGTGCCAAAGAAATAAACCATGAATGATTGGGGTAGTAAGATTTTTGTTATCAGATAAATCATCACTTGCTCAGGTTCTCCGACTCTCCTTCCTTTGCAGGGTTTGGATTTTCTCTTTCAATTTTTAGTTTACTGACAAGGAATATCTGTGAGCTGGAATATCCAGACTGACTTGGAAGTAGTCTTTCAAATATTCTCTCTCTGTGACCTCGGACTTTCTGCAATGATTGGAGCATTTCCTTTCCTTTCCAAGTACTTCACCCATGAAGTGTGGTCTCTTCTGCAGACCAGAAACACTAATCAAGGAATTCAGAGCTATGATCTTACTTTTTAAACACTGCACGCTTTAGAAGTAAATATTAAACTTTAAACTTTATTTTTTAATTCTTTTTACAAGTTGTAGGTATGTTACTGTTCAATTAATGTTTGTACATTTGAAATAAGGTGGATAATTTCCCTTGAAATAAACTCAGCAGAATGACAGCAGGAACATGTTCATGATGGGTGGATTTGTGACAATTAAACCATGAAGGTTTACTAGGTTCTCAAGAATAGTAAAATATTAATAATTAATACAAGCCCTGACATCTCAACCCAAAAGGTATTGAAGTGCTTTGTAAACTATTAGACAAATCTGTGTTTCCTACTGATCACCCTTGCTCCTTTGCATGCAGCAGAGTTAAGTCATTTTACATGTCCCTGGTGCAGCTTTGGCCCTACATAACTTTTGCACTTTCCTGATATCAGTCAGGGCTTTTGAAAGTAAAGACACTGAGCCAAGTTGCTTCCTTTATTGGAAATTCAGGGAAAATGCAACGAGTCTTGCAAAGCAAACTGGGCTTCACCTTTAGGACACCGTGATTCAATGATAAAATGTAGTGTTGACAACATAAGAAGACCTGCTGATGACACACACATGCACTAAAATGTTCTCAATCCTTTTGCACATGAAATTTGTAGTTAAATGTTTGGTGTCAGCTTCGTTTGTATCACAGAGGAGTTCAATAAACACAAAAGAAATTGGGTCACAAAGAAACTGGGTTGTGAAGATAACTGCATTTGAGGCTCTGAAGCCTCTGGGGAGAAACAGGAAGAGGAAAAGCCATTCTTCTCTGTCTGTAATTTCACCTTTTTTTTTTTTTTTCACCCCAGAAAGACTGGGCTGCTACATGTTGCAGCTACGGGCTATCGGGACGTACAGCATGCATTAAGGCTACAAACTAAAGTTCATTGTCAGTGACACAGGAGCACTATAGGTAATAGAAACATCCTGCTTGAATTCCAGGGCTTTTGAACCACGTGTTACAAAAGAAATCCCAGCCCCAGTGCAGTCAATGGCAAAATACCTTTCAACATCATAGAAACCATGAACACTCCCCAATATGTGTTATTTTTTCACTTTTCTGTCTCTCTGCCTGCTCCATTTATCACCTTATTTATTCTGTTGGATTTATTGTCCTCTGACCCTTTGCTGTACTTGGAGTCACAGTTTCTGTTACACAGGATCCAAACTCAATAATGGTCAAGACTGAGGTGAACTTTTGAACTCACAAGGGTCGAACAGGTTCAAAATTAAACAGGAACAAGAAAACAGTTCAGTTCAAGTTATTATCTTCCTAAATCCACCACTTCTGATTTTATTCTCTAGGCAATTACACGTGCAGATTTAACCATGTGCAAAAACATTTACCAGGATGGGATTGGAGCCATAATCTGTAAACATATATGTAATTGCCATTGACATCAAGTTTGCACTGAAAGGCCTTTCAACAGGTTTGATGAGAAAAAAAACCACACCGAACTCCAGCATTTGGGCCTTTGGCAACAAACCCAGGCTGCTACCGTAGAGCCACAAAATACTTCCTGTAGTAAAACAAGTACAGTTCCAGCAGAAAGAGGTGAATCTGACACTGTGGCATGTTTTTGGATTTCATCACTGCTCATGAACATTTTGGATATCATTTATAAAAAATTAGGCTTCTAGTCTTCTTGCTACAGAGCAAAGAAGGCAAACAGAGCATAGATGTTTTGTGAAAGCATTCCATTCCAAAGCTGGGCTTGTGGGTTGCAGGAGCTGGCTGCCCCCTCTCCCAGTAGTTTGCTCTGAGACAGGAGAGGTCACTGGTGCTGGGACAGCAAGACCAGCGCAGGGATGGAGAAAATCATGGCTAAGAGGTGGAAAGGAGAATTTAGAACTCTTCTCACAAGCTGCTGACAGCAGATAGTCACTCAGAGTAGCCAGAATAAAATGTGGGGTTTCTTCCTACTGCTACATACTGATCATCACAGCACCACAGACACTGTGCGCTATATTTGGGGACAGAAAGTCATTATTAATCAAGTATGTATTATGGTAGGCTGACTGCTTCAGCTTTCTCTCTCTTACCAGGAGCTTTCAGGTGCAGTTATGCTGCTTCTGCATGCCCAGAGAGGGGCAAAACCACTGTGTCCTGGCTTCTTGCAGTCCCTGCCCACAGCCCAGGGCCATCAGCCTGCTGTGTAATGGGTACAGAGTCCTCAAAACAGCCCAGCAAAGAAACAGCAGAGCAATTCTTCGCAAAGTGACAAAAAAGCCTTCCCAAAATATACTCCCCAAAAGAAAAAGTCCCAACAGACAAATCCTCTTGGCAGCGCTGGCAATGTTTCCGGAGGATGAGTGAGACAGAAAAGAAGCAAGTCATGCTAGTAGGGAAGGAGTTTTTGCAAAATGCCCTTGCAAAGAATTAGGCCTCCGTTGGTGGATTACTGCACCTGAGAGCAATCTGGGGCAGTCATCCCCATGCAAGCTTAACAGTAAGCTGGATAAGAAGGTTAGTTGTTGAGACAGGAGGATCCACAGGGAAAAGAACTGAAGTTCAGTGTTTGCTAAGTCTTTCTCTCCTCCAAGGACAGAGACATTGGCCAAATACCCTGGTGCCCGGAATAAGACCCAACTTCTGCTGAGGATGTTAGATGCCCTGCTGGTTATTAATGCTGATTCAAGTCCAGTTAAAATTAATATCACTACTTCTGTTCTGAATTTCCTAACTGGTGCTGCACATGGAAGTGAAGCTCTATGGATTGCCTGAGAAAGGCAGGACTTTCCTTCTCCGGGATGAAACAGTTGCCATCCCTGAAAGTTTCATAACACTTTGCATTAGGGATATAAGAAAAACCCTTCTATTATCCACCAACACCTCAGATCTTTGTCAATCTTGATTTACCATTTCTCTCACGCGTCTGACATTTACAGTGATGCTCACTGATTAATTTGGCCCAACTTGTCTGGAATCCTCATAATGAACATCAATTTTTTAGCTCACCTTGTCATCTGACAGTGGCAATAACATCACTCCAACTTTTTCTCTAACTTAATCTGTTAAAGTGTACAGTATCAGTGCCCTTCATTTGCTTAAAAACGTAAAAAGGAATTTCAGTGGTCCTGCCAGTTTTAAGAAATGACACACAGGCATTATCAATAAGGGTGGTAGGATGAATGCAACAAAGGCAAAATAACAGGATGGCTGTAAAGCAAAACAGGGGCACTGAAACTGTGCATGTGAAGCCTCCCGTGTCCTTACCTGAAGTGCAAACTTTGCTGTCATCTATAAATCAAGCAGTTTATGAGGCTGCAGTATTTACACTCTAATTAAAAAATCATAAAGCCAGACCCCTTCAGTTTGTAAAAAGAACTCAGGATCTGCTACTGAAACGTGGTGTTAATCAGTAACTCCTAATGATCTGAACCACAGTCTTAGAGGTTACACGCCTATTCAGCTACACATAACAAATAAGATAATGAAAAAAAGTGCGAGAAGTGAGAGGTATATGTGACAGCAAACCCAGGGCTTTCCTACCACCAGGACCTATTTCTGACCTCTCCAATCCTCATGTCACATTTTGTTTTCCCATTTCCAAAAGGCAACAGATTTAGAACATAAAGCTTTAGTAACACATTACATGCATATGATCCTGAGATGCTTTCCGTGTGTGTACCCCTGCAGAAGGCAAATACAGCCCCAGAGAAACACCTGCTTTTACCTTTATATGGTCAGAAGTCCAGTCCCCTCCACATTAATGAAAAATTAGTCTTATGAGTCAGTGTTTCCACACCAGTTTATCTGAATTATTAGGGAAACAACTCATTTTCTGAATCTGCCATTTTCTGCTTACACAGTAAAAAAAAAAAAGCCTCTCTAGTAAAGGCTGAAGATATCCAAGCACTGTGCAATGCTGGGAATAAAAACTAGGAAACAACACATCAGCCATAAGTAGGGCTCCTAATTCTACACTCAAAATAGCATTTATCATTTAAAGCTCCTCCTGAAAAAAATGGCACTCCCCCCTTCACACTAAACCAGCCCCTCTCCCTGCCATGCACAAAGCTGCATGTTGAGTCTCACAAAGCTTCACTCTTTTCCAAAACCAATTGCCAGGAGATACCAGCTGGGACAGGGAGCCCCTGAAGACAACATGGCCAGTCTACCCCAAGGCTTCACCCCAACTTCTCATCTTGCATGCACAGTTTTCTAGCTCACATTAGCTCGGGGTGAAAAAGATAGAAGGCAGAGATTTTACTCCCTGGTACAGGCTGGGAAAAAAAGCAACATCTGCAATCTATCGGTCACACCAAGATTTTAATTCTTTTCTTTCCTTCTTTTCTTTCTTTTTTTTTTCTTTTTTTTTTTTTTCTTTCCCCTTTAAGTTGACCATGGGTACAAAACTGCAGGTGAAAAATTACGGACTTTATTTTTCAAATTTCTCCCTCTTATTCTTCTCCTCTAGCCTTTTGACAGTCTAAAAAGAATCAAAGCGTAGTTGTTTTAGGTGAATATGAGTTGGCTTACTTCTGTCACCAGTTATGTGATGCTATCCAGAATGTATCATTAAAAAGACTCAAGTAAATTACATTTTTGACTCAGGTATTCCCAGCTCATATATTTTTGTCAGTATTTCAGACCGGTAAGAATTAATGAGAGTCACAAGTACATATTTATGTGACCACAGACACTTTAAAACAGTAATGATTTATCTTGGTTAATAGTGCAAATTAAGAATAAAACATGAAAAAAAAGAGAACTATTTAAGATATTTTTTTCTTTTCAAACCACTTCTGCAGAGGGAATATGGTGCCGTAGCAAGAAATATAACAGCATGTAGGAGGCAGGCCTAACTTCAGCAGACTTGGTCTTTAAAACCAGAGATGAAAAGTCTTTTATCAAGAACATCAGATCTACAATGGGCTTGGTAACAGCAAAGCCTGCAAAAAGATGGGTGAGGAAGGTAGCTCAGTCCCTCCCGCTACCTCTGCCGTCCTGGGGTTGCAGCCATCCTGGCAAAAAAACCCTCCCAAATAATATCAAAGACAAGCTTGCTCTGCTTTGGAGAGTAAAGAAATACCATTTGAAAAGCCTAAAACCGCTCCATTAGCAAATCTATCTCTATTTAAGTTAATGTGCCCTCTTAAGAAGCTTTCCACATCCAAAAGAAAAAGAATGGGGGGAAGTGCAAGATATTCAGCCACAGTATGTAGAGATAAACTCACTTTTTGAGGTAACAATATACCAACATACATGCTTCCTAGGCATGCATCATTATGTCTTGCAGATTTTTCCACACACGCACTTCCCAATCACTATCCTTTCTGGATTTTACAAAGTAAGCATGAAAGCTATTGTTCCAAGCCATTTCCAAAGAAAGCAGTTGAATGACATACCATAAAACATATGGGTCTCATTAACTTAAAATATTGCCTGTTTTAAACAGCCTCTTAGCAAATAACTATACTTAAAAATTTAATTCCATTTTGCGACTCATGCTTTTACCATTTGGGCTACAGTTTATCTTAATGATTATATTACCATTGCTTGTACTTTGTTTTGATGGCCAGGCTGCTGGTGCCAAATCCTTGCAACCTCCTGAAGGAGACTTCCACCTCCAGATTCCTTGGATCAGGAGAACAAAACGAAATAACGTACAAAGTTGGGTTTTTTTCTTATTTTATATTTTTTTCTTTTTTTTCTTTTTTCTTTTTTCTTTTTTTTTCAATAGGTCCATTTTCATTCAGGGCCAAACACAGCTCCTTGGCAACAAAATGTAATCAAAGCAACTTGCTTCAAAGTTTAGGCATCTTCTGTCATGGCACTGTTTAATGGGCTTCAAACGCAGTTTTAAAAAAAAACCCAACAAAAAACACAACACAAAAATCTACACATAACACAAGTCTGTGTAAGTTTCTGCTAGAGTTTCTCAAAGCCAAGGCAGTCCTTTCTTGCTTTTAATGAAATTCCTTTCTATTTCTTCAGGTATGACTCCCCTTGGACATGGAGGGCATATTTTCTCCTTGAGTTAGGACAGCTTATGACAAATAATGATGAGGAATCAATAGACAGGAGGGAAATATTGGGTGAGAGGCTGAATGAATCTCAGAGATAAATTATTGACCACGGGCATGGCCCTCTCTCCTTTCTCTTATATGTTCGTATTCCATCTCACTAACAACCTGAAAGAAAATCAAATATTTTGTTTGGGGGCTTCACTAATATCAGCAACTTTTACTATCTTAATGGCATTTTTATTGATCTCAGCTTTAATGGGAGCTGTATATATTTGATGTTGGTCATTTAAAGTAGATGTGAGTAATAGACTTTCCCAGTGAGGATCATAAAGCAGCCCCTTGTCTGGCAAGCACAGGAAGCAAATAGAAGACAGCATTTAATCTACTGTTCTGCTGCAGTTATCGGGGCTGAGAGGGGGAAAAAAAAAAAAAAAAAAGTAAAGATTGGCTGTGTCCCCCCCCTCCTCAGCCTCCCCACATGCCGACTCTCGGGCACAGTGGTCATCAGCAAACTAACAACAAAAGGCCATTGGCGCAATGACCTTGGCTGTGGCATCACGCACTGGAGGAAAGAAATGAAGCCATTAGACTGAGGCGGGAGAACAGGTTATAAATCAAGCCATTTCCAATAAGCTGCTGTAATGGTCATCCATCATTGCCAACCACGGCGCACAGCAGACCATGGAGACATTGGAGCTGCTAAAGCTGAGACATAAACAATAATAATCCGGGCTTGATGTTTCAGCCCTTCAGGAAATTTAGGAACATTTGCTTTTCTTTTGTTTGTCAGAGGTGATATTTAAAGCGCAAGATGTAATAAATAGAGGACAGTTGACACATCAGTACAGTTTACAAGCACTGCATTCTGGGTGTGATTAAATACGGGGAGGGGGGTGGGAGAAGTTGAATGCCAAAAATATCCAGAGCTTCCGTGATATGCAGTTCTCTTCAGAGCATGATAAATTTAACCTTTTGGGTACATTACACCTAATTTCTTTTCTTTTCTTTGAAAGCAAAGGTGAATTTCTCCACACATTTTCAATATACTCACATCTCCAAGCAGGTTTTCAGGGGTGGAGGGAAAGCGATTAAAATCTGTAATTAGGTAACATGTGGGTAAGTGGAATTAGATATGCATGGACTGTACATTTTAATAACATTTTATTGATCATTTCTAGTGGCAGAACATTACAGCAGCTGAACTACTTATGGTGAACATTTCAGAGATAAAAAAATTGTATCTGTATGCAAACAATTTTTAAAAAAACAAACATGCTTCTAAATTCACACCAGGACAAATACTATAGCATAAAAAATTATGTATATGACACTAAATCTTTCACTACAAACAGAAGAAGCAGTTTTAGCCTCAGTACATGCAATAAACATCAATTTTATTCTGCCAGGAATTTTCACAATTTACGCTTGCAGTATGGAACAAGGCAACTTTGCATTGTATGCCTTGCACATCTGTACTTGTCCCATGATGCTTTATTTGTTTGCCATGAGGATGGCTGTAGTTTTATTAGACTGAAATGTATTTATCAACATATCTTATTTCTTACTTCAGTATCAGGAAACACTCTGTGCTGATGGTCAATGGCATTTGGGCAAAGAAGGAGAACCTCAGAGCTACACCAAGATGTCAACAATATCCATAGCAGTCTTTCCATAGCAGTCTACGACCTTCCAAAATACAGGGAGACCCTTTTGTGGCAACAGGGGCAACATAAGGCATGTTTAATTACTCTGGGAATCTAGCAATATAGCAACTAGGGAGTGCTATAGGGCAATAAGAGGGGCCAGCGAGCCATATACACTTAAGAGTTTCCACACAGCCATAGGCTTAAATTCTGCACTCATGACACTCCCCAAGAGTTCTGCTTCCCTTTCACTTCAATGAAGGCAGGTACCTGCCACAGATTCCCCAACAAGCAAGTAATATGACCTTGTAAGGAGGCCTCCTATATAAAACAGGATTGTAGGAAACAGAAATATATTCCTCTAAAGAAACAGGACACAATTCCACCAAGGGACTCCAATCAAATCACTTGAAGGTGCTACTCCACATTCCCCATGAAAACATCTGGACTTGGCACGCAGACATGGGGTTCAACCCACCCACCGACACTAGCTGGGAGGCTCTCAGCTCAGTTTGAGGTAGCACCTCAGTCATCAATAGAAAGAGACACACACCTCCAGCGAGAAACATGCCCTGCCTTGTGCATCTGTGTGCATCATGTGAGATGACTTGCCCCACAAGGATGCCCATCTCTCTCCACTGACTACAGCAGGAATTGAAATGACTGATTAGCTAAATGTTCAGCAAGTAGGAGAGGTGGGACAAACTGGCTCAAGGCAACTGAGAACGCACAGCATTTTTAGCAAGTAATTTGATTGTCTCTTCTCTATCATGGGGTGGGGAACACTAGGCACAGAACATACTGCAGGTTTCTTTAGCCTTTTTATAGGTACAGGGCAACATGGCAAAAGACAGGGTATGGCCAATGTGTTGCTTCTGTCCCAAAACCTAACTTCTTCACAAGATCAAATTCTTCAGCGTCAGCAAGGACCACCTAAAATACTTCCTAGGGACTGACAAATTTCTCCTGGCCCAGTGGCAAAACCTAATCCCAGTAAGCCCAATCCTGCCTATCTCACCCAGTCTATACACAAGTAGGGTGAAAAAGACACTCTCCTCAGAGCATTGTATGAGGCAGGCCAGAATTTTTATCCTTCCACTGTAAACTATAATACCTGGTTTAAAATTATATTACAAGCCATTAATACAAACGGAGGGTTTGGGAGGATTTTATAACCCACATGAGATGACACTCATACGTTATGATGTCATTCAAACCACTTGATAATATACTGTACTAGCTTGCAATATTCCAAAAGCAGCTATTAAACTAAATATAGATGAGAAACATGTTGCTACAACAACACAAAATATTATGAACAGCAGTTCTCAGAAATATATGGCTGCAAATCTGATTTTTATTTATTTGGTCAGTTTTTTTCATGTGGGGTAAAAACAACTGTTTCAGTCCTCTGAAGGTATTTACACTGTGGATTGAATTTAAAATCACCACAGTGAAAAAAATAAAAGGCCAATCAAATGCTGAGGTAATTCTAGAAAAAAAAAAATAAAATATTTGATGTATGTAAACTACAACACTCCTAGACAGAAATAAATCAGTCATGGCAATTTAAGGTAATTCAGTTGCATTACCTTTCTTTTCATACCAAACTTAAGAGCAATAAAAAGAGAAAATGTAAATACTACTTCCTACACTTTTCTAAGTCACTATTATCAAAACAGAGTGCTTTAATTATATTTAGAGACTAGGGTATGGGCTGGGTGACAAGATTTACTGGAGGTCAATGTGAGCAATAACCATTTTTCTTCCCAATGAAAAATAATACCATCAACGGGAGTTGTTAAGAACTATTAGAACTGCTGAATTTAAATGGTTCTGTGTGATACTTAATCAGAGACATTTGGTCATTCTGGTTTGAGGTAAAGATATAAAACAGTTACCAGAGCCACGATGATGATTTTGGTTATTTTGTATTATGATTTATATTTAAAACTGCCCTGTTTTCAGCCCTGTTTTATAAAGGGGTGGATCTTAGAGAAATACATCCTTCTCCTAAAGGGTGTAATGAGCCTGAAAAGTCTGTGCCTCTGTGCCTTCCTAGAAAGACTTCACAGAAAAAAGGAAACAAAACCACTTCAGGTGGTGTGCTGGCAAGAAGAAAGGATCTCTACCAAACAGAAGATTACTTCAGTGGAGTCAGACCTCCTGATTTACTGGTTCAGAAAATGAGAGTCCCTTAAGGGCTAGATATAAAGATGGTTGGAGTCAGGAGGATGACTCCCATTTTCAGCAGTGAGCCTTCCAGCAGGCACAAAACCTTATCTTTCAAATCCAGAAAACCCCTCCTCAGCAACATGAGTCACACGGGATTTCAAAAGCAACATTTGACTCAGAGTCTCGAACACAAGTTTGCCCAAATAAGACATGAACATGGAGTATTTAACTGCTCCTTAATTCTGCACCAGAATCTGGTTTCTTGGATTTAGCACAGAAATCCACCCTTTCAGATGAAAGTGGTAGCCTGAAATGAACTGGCCAAAGCAGGGCACTGTAATGCTTTTTTTAATGGTTCAGTTGAATATTCTCTCTTATAATTAAACTTTTGAACATGTTTTAATACAAATGTGATAGATTGTTTTCTCATGAGCTGCTGTTTAAAGCCTCGTTTAGAATAAATATTTATAAGCATTTATAAATTAAATATTAATTGCTTAAAATGACATTTTAATGTGGTGCTACATGTCTAAGGAATGCTAGGCTACATTATGTGATCTCAGTTTGGGATTCATGAACTCAGGAGCAGCAACAGCAAGCATTGAGAGTGCTATGAATAATTCCTACATCAAGAACCCTCAAAATGAGTAGAGTAAAAGTAGTAAGTAAAGACACTACACCAAGGGAGAGTATTCCCCCATCTGTAAAGCTATAGCAATGAATAATGACAGTGATCTGCATGGAGAATTGTACTTAGAGATTCATGGCTTTATAGGTCCATAGCTGGTAGAATTATAAGTCGGGGTTCTGGTGACAATGAAAGGAGAAACTATTTCAACCAAGATTTAGCTAACATCCTTTGTTTTCTGTTCACAATGGCACATCAACATCCTTTGGGAGAAACAGAACAGCTCAAGAATTAGAGTCTGAATAAAAGGAGCCCAGCAGCTTACTACTGACTTCCCATCAAGATTGTCTCATATTTTGTCATGCCATAGAGTAGCAGGCATATCCCAGCTCCAAAGCAGCTGCACAGTTTGAGCACGGATGGTGTGTTTCTTGAAAGAAAAAAGAAACTCCAAACATTACTATTACTTTGCTTAAATGTGTATATCATTAGTAGCGTTCTTCAAAAACACTCACCGTTTGGCTAAATCTGCTTTCCATGTCACAAGAGAAGACAGTTGGCATTTCAAATTTAGTTATTAATTGAACCCTATAAAATACACCTCTCCATCTAGGAAAAAGCTTCATGTGCAGACAAGCACATCATATCTCAATACCACTAGTTTTCAACAACAAAATATTCTGGAGTCCTTCACCTTACTATTTCACCTCTGGGTTGCTCAAAAGAATTAACCCTATGTACACTGTCTGCCAAAAAGAAACCAAAACCACATTTTCATTTATTTTGTTCCACCTTGGTTTTACGTGTTCAGCATAGGCTGTATGCTGGGTCTGAAAGAATTATGGTCACACAATACTCATGACAGCTGGAGGAAAGCACTGTGTTTGGATACAAATGACAAGTGTGGTAAGGTCCACAACATACCTTCAAAGGGTGCCAGTGTCAATTACCTCCGAGCCTCTCCAACAGCTTCTGACAGGGCAGTGAGAAAGTACCATATTTAATCTACTTAAAGCTTGACCGGACAATGCGCTAGAGAATATACTGAATGGGGAAAAAGTCTGTGTCGGCAAGGGCAGGGAAGAGATGATCTAATGCAGAAGAACTTTTCTGTCTCTGATTTTTATGATTCTCTGATATACATGCACAAATGATGGGTCAGAGGAACAATAGTGAACACTTCATTGGATTTGTGATGAAGTGCACTGCATAGAAGGTGTACATAGAAACTGAAATAAGAACAAGACAATTAAAACAAAGAATTTTACTGCTCCTATTTGAGAGTTGAAGGGGTTGTTTCTGGAATGGTTCTTCCTCTTGAATTAATGACTTTACATATGACATTCTTAGTGGAATAAAGTAGGAGAGAAGTACACAGAGATCCCAATATTTGGGGTCATTATTTGGGGTCAAACTTTCCAAGCAGGCAGCCAAAACACAATCCATCATCATGACCCGTTTGCCTTTAATAAACACCTGAAACCGCAGACAGGCCTTCTCAACAGCCTGTTGGAGCAAAAGGGCCAGCCCAGCAGGGCAGCTTATGGGATGCTGGTGAAGGATGTGAGTCACCATGTTGAAGTCAGCGTAATGACTCACATCTTTCTAAGCTGGTCATAGAACTAAGTAGTGTGTTGAACTGGTGGACATGTATGGAGGCAAGAGATTTGTCAAAGTAAATGCCAAAGTTTATGAGACGATTTTGAGAATCTGACCTTTTAGTCTACTTTGCCTCACAGTGTAAGTCAGTCATTGACTCCAGTGGGCCTTATACCTGACCTGAACATGGCCTGACAGCAGCTTCATTTTTTGCTAAAGACTTCTTGAAATCTTCTGTGTTGCTGGAAGGCAAGGTGATATGTATAAGCCTGCAATTAGCTTTTAGCATAACTAGGTTAGTTAAATGCCACCTACTCACTAATAAGATATTGCATCGCTTATTGCTGCCTCACAAGGCTATTACTAGTGACGAGAAACCAGATCATTACATGTGGTCATCTGCAAACCTCCAGGAGGATCTCTGGGAGGAGGAAGCCGCTGTATAAAGAAGTATCAATGAGCACATGTTGAATAATTTCACTTTTTTAAATGTACAACATGCCTGCTTTCTGCAGTCAGGAATTGTCTCACTTCTTTATAGTACACAAAAAGGAGTTTGGTTAATGCCATATGTTTTTTGAAGGGAGGTGATTAGCATAAAAATAGTTCATATTCAGAGGCATTCATGTTTAATCAAACTGTGAAAATAAACCAGAGCAAAACATACTTATTTCCCTATCATCACCATCCTCTTCAGACATCTCTTAGCCATGAGGTTTGCACACTCAAAGCTCAGGGATGGAAGTGAGGACTCTTGGCTGTCCCCACACTCCCACCTCTTCTCCATAGGCCGCACTGTGATTGCAGACTGACACCACTGAAGAACAAAGTTGCTTCTCACAACACAATTTTCAGGGCAGCAAGCACAGAGGGAGACTGGGTAAGAGACGTGTGATGGAAATACCTGCCATTCTCTCCTCAGTATCACCACATGACTGCAAGTGAAGTCCAAGAAACCAAAAACATGGCAGAGTGGAAATATCCTGCTGAGCTAAGACAAAACTTTAAAAGCCTATTAAGGAAACAAATCACTCTGTGAAGTAAAGGAATATTGGGACTTACAGTATTGTTGGTGAAAATAATTTCAAATCAAAACACTGACACAAAGACAAGCAAAAGGAAACTTCAATTTTGTGTCATTCCTGACTCTTTCTTCATCTTCCTTCTTAAGTAAGAAATTTAGGTTGGAGATAATCCAACATATGTAGAAAAAATATTTTAAAAATCCATTAGTTTTAATCCTTAATTATCTGATTTTACATAATGCTATTTTAATGTCATGATCACTTTGTCAAGGTACAGAGAATGTGCTTCAAGAACCAACCTGCTTAGAAATTTCACACAGATTTTTCCTTTGCTATCTCCACTTGTAATATATTGTTTTTGTGATGTTTCCCCTGAAACCCAGACTAGCTAAAGCAAACTCACTCTGACAGAAGGATTTTTGAAGCTGTTATTTTAATCTTAAGGTTTACGTACCTGTCAGAGGATAGCACATTCATAGCCTTTACTGTTGTTCACAGAATCTTTTCTTCCAGCATCTACGCACAGGTCTCAAGGGTTCCTGCTCCTCAAGGCAAATTACCTCTGAGTGTTTCAGTTCACCTCCAGCTCCATATTGTTTCACTTTTCATATGCCTCTTTCTTTGTGGTTTTCTTTCTCTCTTTTACTTATTTTCTAGTCCTGACCAGGACCCTTAAAGGAAAGAAGAAAAGACACTTAGATACCATGGTGATGGGTGACCTTACAAAAACAGACAAATAGACAAGGGTATAGCAGTGCTTCCTTCACACTGTTTGACTGTGCTACAGCTGGGTGAAAACATTTGTTCTACAAATAAAATAAAACCTTTAAACATTACTTTTGCCCCAGTCTTTTTCCCAGTGATGTAGATGAGGGTAGGACTTGTGTCCTCATGGGCCCTTTGCCTAGTCAAGGAATGAAGACAAACTAGTTAAGAGAGAGGTGTCAATACAGCCAATTGACTGATTCTTCCATACGGTAGATTATTTGGTGCAAAGATCAGGAGTTTTGGTTTAAGCAAATTATTTTGGTGTTTTAAAACTATAACCCCACTCTTCCCTCTTTCCAGACCTTCAACATAGTGATTTTTTATCCTGATTACAATACATTCCAAAGAATTTAAAGTACTTTAGTTCTGACTGTTTTGTGACAGCAAAAAAGACTTTCAGAAAACAAAAGAAAAATAGTAAGAATTTGTTTAAACGAGGAAAAAAACTATGTTTAAGTTTTATATTATGTTTTAACTGTTTAAAAATGTTACTAGTTTAAACTATGTCAAGGAAATATCTTTAAGTTAAACTCCAATTGTAATGATGTAAGTATCTTCCAAACTGAGCCCGTAATACAAGGACCTTAAGGATTATTTAACAACCCATGGGTCATGTCTCTCAATTCTGCCACGAAGATTTAAAAAACCTTACAAATACAAATAACAACTCGTTGCTCATGCAAATATAGACTACTTTTTATCAGGCAATCATTGTCTTTCTTATTCCTTCCTCATACAAATCAGCATAAACTGTACAAGCCATATTTTTTTCTGGGGCCAAAACCAGGATATTGCAGCTCCTGTGCTTTGGAAAATAATTTGTCTGCATTGCCCACTTGGACCCCTGGAGAGGAAGGCATCAGAGCATCCAGGACAGGGACTTAACAGGCAGTTTGTGACAGCCTAAAATAGGCAAAAAAAAAGGGGGGAAAAAAAGGCAAAAAAAGAACAAGACAAAGACAAAGCAGAAGCTAAAAGGCCAAGATTGTTTTTTTATGAGAAAAATCTAGGCAGTCCGATGCAGAGGGAATGCAACAGGGCTATTCTGCAATATCTGGAGGTAAGGAGATGAGCCAAGTAACAGCCTTGTGAAACACAACTAGAAATTCAGCCAGAGACAGCATTGATTTTTTTTTCTCCTCCCCCTATCCCCTCAGCACAGAAGAAGATATATGTGTTTAGATCAACTCATGCCCTTACTGAGTCTTGAGCAGAGAAGGGTCTGACTCAAGCACTTTTCATGCAGTCTGCAGGATTCCTGCGCACACTCTGGGCAGATTACGGGGATAAATTAAGACCCAGCCTCTGCCCTTAACCTATAAAACAATTCATCCCCATTGTATTAAGTGGTTCAAAAAAAAAAAAAGGATCCAACTTGCAACAAATCTTTCTAACCACTAGGTTAACATTGCATCTGATGTTTGTACGACAGAACATGACAGGAGGTGACAGACTTTCAGAGCTTGGCTGAGAAGTAAGATCAGTTGGAGGTAGATGATTCCTGTCAATAGGTAAGCTTCCTGCAGCCGAAAGAGTGATGACCTGAAGCTATGGAGGGATTTAATTTTCTTTTTTTCTGTCTCTGTGTGTACATGCTCAGGTATTTTTAAAAATCCACAAAGTAGCAGAAATAGTGGTGTTTAAGAGCATGAATTACAAATGTCGTTCATTTGCTGGAGGAGATAGAAAGCCTGATGCTGTGGAATTTGGACAGTGGAAAAGACAACTGCCCAAGACACAATGTTCTTCCTGACCTAGCTCGGTTCTCATCTTTCATCTCATACACAGTACATCAACCCCTGCCTCTGCTCTACACACAGTGCCAGTCTTCACCGCCCATTTGTCAAACCTTCCAACAAGCACCTTCTGTGTCATGCCAGCCCCTGAGCACTGGATGAATTCCCTGTAAAAATCCACAAGGTCAGTGACTATATGATCCTGCTTTACATCCCTCCATAAAATCAACCCATGATGTGACCCTTGGGCAGCGCAGGACATTGGCAAAGCAGCTGGTGTGCCCAGGTGGCTTCTGAGGACACTGGCTGAGCTCTATTGTCATCCCTTGGAGCACACCCACTTGCTCAATGTTCTCCACTGCTTACTTTTGGGCCCAAGCCCATACAACTGCATGGCTCTGTGGACAGCCCAGGTTGGGTGTGTGCTAGCTTTGGGGACCTTCCTCAAGTATATGCTTCCCTTTGCCACAATAAGGCAATTCCTGATGTACACAGTGGCACAGAAGAAAAAAGATAATCAAGGCTATTACACCACTCCGTTGGCACCCCTACTATCATCCCATGGTGGACTTTTCCTTTGGAGCCAACTAATTCCTCCTCTTCTTTTAGGCTGTCGCAACTCTGTTTTTCTCATAACAGCTTCTCAGTTCAACAAATGCAATTTCAATTCAGTGAGCTGGGACAGAAGGAGAGAGGTCCATGCATGATGTTCATTCTATGCAAAAGTGAGCTTGCCCCCACAAATCCAGCACATAGCGAATGACTCACCTGGAATACTTGGGCTCAACTGATGACACATAAAGACTGAACTGTATTAAGGTTAATGAACTTCAGGATGATGATTTATACTAAAGAGAATGTAACACTTTATGGCAGCAGAGACAACGCTCACTCTTTTTCATTACTTTCCTGAGGACAACCTGCATTAAAAAAAAAGTAGTCTGACACAAAGAGCTGTTGACAAGCATACAAAATGGAGCATAAATACTACCTACTATCTGTAGCTACACTCAGGAGACCTTTGCAGAGTGTTTGATATCCCCTGCTCTTTATTCACTGTAATAAGTGAAATGTGCTCTCTGAAGGCAAAAGTACAACTGAACTTGTGGGAAGACACCCTTTGTGTAACTGCTGCTGAAGCCAGAATGCCAGCTTCTTCCACAAATTAAACATGCATCATTGATGCTGCTGAACTGTCCAGAAATACTGTTAAACCTTTTAAAAAATCCCCAAACTGAACCAAACAAGTGAGGGTTTAAAATACTGTCTATAGATACAACATGTTCCAAGAGCTAATTAATTGCTGTTGTTACTGAAGGAAAGAGCCAAAAGCCATGTTTGTGCTATTCATGTTTCTGAGAGAAACATCTGATTTTGTTGTTGATTAGAAAATTCTCAGGAAAGGGCATCAGAGCACTTTTCAGCACGGTTGGCAATATGGCTCCTTAGTTGTTTGCTCTTTTACCTGCTACCTGCTGAAACCTGGCATATGCTTTGCATGGAACTATGCAAACCCTGCCTGCTTGTATGGCAAACACCCTTTCTTAAAGACTGTATTTTGACTGTGCCTTCTCACACCCTTTTGTGTGAGAGGAGCCTTAAAACAAGTATGTTTTCTGTGGGGAACCTTTCTGCAAATACTGGATTGAAGACTCCTCAAAAAAACCCCAACAAAATCCCACCAAGATTTTACATGTGTAAGAATAAGCACAACTGAAATGCATGCCACCAGTCTTTCCTGTCACACACACCATGGTCGTGGCCCCCAAACACCAGTTCTGATCTGCTGTCACACACTTCTGACATTACAACAGTCTCCTTTTTCCTGGTTATCACTCAAGAACTGCAGCACTAATTCCTCCTGGTTGCAGTGCCAATGACTGTACTGGAACTAGTCCATGGAATGAAGTGAATCCCATCTATTTTATTAGGCATCAAAATCCTAACATGGATCTTTCAAAATATCAGCCCGGGTTTCCAGAAGATGAATAGCTGTCTTCAGGCAGTGTTGGTCCAGCAGCATCTCTCTGACCTTTGGACTCATTTCTCCCACAACAGGGACAACCAAGGGCAAACACTAAGGGCTACAGCAAAATGATTCAGGATGTCCTCTAGCAGTGATCTTGCACTCTGTAAACAAACGACATTATTAACATGCCCAGTAGAGGCTTAGTTTTGGCTTGTTCTCCTACTTATTTGAATTAATTTCCAAATAAGACCATTTATGACCTTTATCTGAAGCAGCATTATGCAAGACAATACTTGTGCAGGCCAGTGTCTGTATTACAGGGCAGAAGACACCAGGAGCTAAAAGGAAGAAAGTAGGTTTCTGCTCCAAAACGAAGTGAAACCAGGAAATGCCTTTAGACAAATAAATCACAATTTCAAGTCAACTGCAATAAGGGAAAGGAGAGTTTCCATGGCAGAGGAAGAGGTCCTCTGTGGTGCCAGAAAATCTCTAGATCTGGCTTACCCAGAGCAGGTTTCTGCCACTGCTTTTTCTGGCAATATCAAGATGCAAATAAAACAACAGTTGTCACACAGGCTGGGAAGACTCTGAAGTGCTTACTTCAAACAGCAAGTGACTATCACAGAAGTGACTGTCAGCTTAGTCAAGGCTTAAATCTTGTTATGCTTGTTTACATTGCTGTGATTTCTTTTTCCTCTGCACAACAGCAAACCACCACATCAGGAAACTAGGAAAGACATTCAGCACAGGACTTCCAACACCTGGTCCCAAACTTTTACAGAACATTGAATTAAATCATAAAAGCAAAGAAACTGCAATACTAGCTAAGGGCAACAGTGGATACAAGGCAGTCCCTTGTAGCCAGAACCAGGCTTCAAAGTGCAAATCTGCTACATATAGTTATTGGCTATTTGTCCCTCTCAACCCCTAAACATGCAGTGACTGACGGCTGGATGCAGTGCATTTCTAATGACCTTGCCACTGCTCTTCCTGCTGTAGCATAGACTACTGCTATAAATTTGGTTATCTCTCTCTAAAATTTGATTTATTCTTAGTTGAACAGAAGCACAGAATTTCCCAGCTGAGTTACACATTATGGGAAAAAGTGTTCCCTTTTGGGTTTTTCAGCCTGCCATATTTCAGTTCACTTGACTCTCAACTCCTTGGTTTGTGCTGCCTTCACAACCCTTTTTACTTGCTCCATTCTGAGGAAAAAACATTTCATCCTTTTCCATCTGCCATTAATTATTCTCTCTAACCAGAAACTACTGTAACTCTCCAGTATCTTTACAGAGTTGGAGTGCTCTCTGTTACCTATAGCATTGCAATCTGGGTTTGTGAAACTCTGATTTACATACTTCTGTGTAACTTATTTCTTACCGGCTGAACGAAGTCTCAGTTTGTCATACTCAGCATTACATGGTTCCTTTTCCCATCCCTATATTTAGATGCTCAACTAGTTTCTAGTTGAAAAGGCATGGTTTTCACACGGAAAAAACCTCTTCACTTTCTAAAAGGCCTCAGTGGGAGGCATTGCTCAGACACCCTGTCAATTAGGCCTCTTTAAGCAGAACCACTACAATATTTAAAAAGCATTTATGGATGTCTGAGCTTCCAAATGCTGCCAAACATGTCCATAGGTGTTCTACTAGAACAGATGCAGGATCAAGCCCTGAACAGACAGAGAAGAAACACAAGTCCACAGAAGGAATCATAGAATGATTATAAAGCTTCAGTTGCAAAATGCTTTTCTATGAGGACTATTTATTCTTAAATATGAGAAAATTATGACATAGAAAATAAGACACCTAGTAATGAATGATGTAAGTTATTTTTCTCCATTTGATGATGCCTTTATCTATTTTTTTGCTGATAGGGAGTTTTGCTCCACAAGAGACAAAAGAATGCCTAAAAAAAAATAAAAAAATATCAGCAGTATGTTAAGCCAGTAAAAGGAAATGCTTAAATTACAGCCTGGGTGTGACATGCATTCCTGAAAAAAACAGTCCTAAGAGGGCACCATCTAACAGAACTCAAGCAACTATAGCAGCTTGTACACACTGAACTGAATAGTAGGCAGAATAGAATAAATCCATTGAGGTAGGACATAAACTGTGGGAAGTTTAGCTGAGAGTTAAGCAGATCTGTCCCAATGGCCAACAAAAGGAGGGGCACAGCTCTTAAAGCCTCCATTTGTGGAGTTTGTCCCATGCTATGCCTCGGGTTTTTCTCGGAGCACCTGCAGACCGTGTTGGTCTGGCATGATGGTGCTCAGAGTTTCCCAAGAGTAGGTGTTCACATGTGAGCCCCGAATGAGTGAACCAGCTTTTGTAATGTTATTTTAACCAAAAGAAGATGGAAGGGTGAGGTATTTGCTTGTGGGAGGGAAAGGGAGGGGGTGGTATGAGGGGGAAAAGAGAGAGAGAGAAAAAATAGACATTTTAACTAGAAGCCCTGTCTGTACCTTTTCACTTACTGACTTAGATACACAGATGACTATTGCTGAGGGATATTAAACGTGAATCCTGCACAGTACATTTTTAGGAGATATAAAAATTTAACACACTGTAAAATTTATAGCTTCCTCTCCCTCCCCAAAAAAGGAAAAAAATAAAAATCTACTGGTAGAACTTATAAATTTTGCTGGGGCTCTAAAAGATGTCATAAAACCTCCCTGCCACAGATACAGTTGGCATTACAGCAGGTATTTCTATAACATGGATTTGTAATAATTTGGGTTTTGTACATTGGGTGGTAATATTGCAGTGCTTTAGGCAATATGCCTATAATGTCCAACACAACAGAATGCCTGTTGGGTCTCATTTCATGTATATAAATTATATATAATCTGAACAAACACGAATGGTGGGATCCATATATAAACAGTCTTAATATTTCAACACCTACATTTCTTTATGGACCTGGGTGGTTAGAAAGGTGGTTGCAAATGATTATTTCTTTACCAAGTTCACATGGAGTAGTTTGCTCAGTTTAATAATAGTCTATCTTGTTCAGGCTGAACAAACTGGTCCCTGTGGGGGAGGAAAAAAAAAGGGGGAGGGAGTAATAAATCAATAGCCCAGATGTAATCTTAGGTGTCTAGAATGCAGAGAGGGATTTTGGAGCATAATGGCACTGGTTGTCTATTGTCATTCAGACATGAGCTGCATCAGAAAAGGGCTTGTGGGAACCTGATAAGAGTTGGTCAAAAGTGGGCCATAAATCAAATGCAGGCAGTATTCTGCTGATTTCACACACAAGCTCACTAGGAATAAAAAAAAAAAAAAAAAAAAAAAGGTGTGGGGGAAAGAAAAAGAAAAGAAAAGGTGATAGATTTGCATTTTACTGCTTATCATATCTGCTAGAAGTTTTATAATACAAACACCTGACCTTCAGTGAATAAACACCCTAGTTGGCTACCTGTTTCTGCCTAGAAAATACAGCACTTGAGTCTCTTAGAGCTCAGAAATGTGGCTATGAAAATGATGTGACATCTGCAGGCTTAACAAGCTTCTTTTTGTTGGTAGCAGTTGAGCAGCTGTCACTTTAGTTAGTAGTAGCCACTTTAACTTCAGAAGCACAGTGTTTATTGAAAGGAACTAGATACTTATTCAAAGACGCTAATAGCCTATGGGGAAAAAATAGTTCATAGCACAAGGATTATAGAAAGAGCAATGTGCATGGCTCTTTTACTTACATTTATGTTCTGCCACTGGCTAAAGAGAAAATAAAAAATAGCAGTAACAATATATTGATTAGAGAGAGGTGTCTCTGCTGCGATACAGGTACCTCCACTGGGATTCTAGCCACTTCAACATCCACAGGTGACTGGTACTACTCATTTACTTCTGCCCTTCATAAGGGTAATTTGTAAAGTTTAACCTTGATTCAGACTCATATTTGAAAGCTCTGGCAATAGCTATTTCTTTAAATGTTGCATACTCATTATTTCACTTTAAACTATTTTCTCAATTTTCACACAGATTGCTAGATCAATGCATTTTTTATTGGATGTTTAACCTGTTTTCAGTTATACCTTCCTAAGGACTTACTGCAGATAATACCTATCACTCAAGATAAGGTTCTGTATTTTTAACAAATCGGTAGGGACTCAATTACTGTATTACAGGAAAGATCCTAATGATGTGAATTGGCAAGCTATCCCTTAGCAGCTCTACAAGCCTCACAAATGTTAGCCCATAGAAGACAAACTCATTCTCCACCCCCAGTATCATAAAAAGAGAAAAAGAGTATGAGATTAAAACAAAAGCCCTTAATTAACAGAAGCCTTTCCCAAGGTGCTCACACCACAGCTTGCCTACACTGGTCTGTCAGATTCCCAGTTCCTTAGTGAAAAGGTTGTTCTGGCTTGAGACATTTTCTGCAGCACAAGGTCAATCACTGCTTGAGAATAATGAACTCAATACTCAAAAGATGGTGTAAGGTAGTTGCAATGTTTATTGCCCCAATTTTGTCACTTTATTGTTTTCTGGAAGAAATATGCCCTTGCAGGTTCAGGGTCCAACTAGTCAGTGCACAGGTAAACAGAAGGAGGGAAACAGTGGGACAACCAGTAGATCACGCATGTGGGGACCCTTTGCAAGTTAAACTACTCACCATATCACATAACCAGTACAGGGAGTGCACAACACAGCCCCAGCACAGAGATTCCTTCCTGAACAGAAGGGACTTTACTTCCCTCAGATACCCCACAGAAACAAGCTTTACTTTTCCCTGCTCAGCTGCAGTGACTTTGGTATATTATCATGTCTAACAGCAACTGTTAGCCAGAAAACAAGAGTACCAGCATATTTAGAAACTATTCCTTGCAACCTGGAAGTAGAAGTAATGAAAACATCTTGGTTTTGATCCTAGTGCAAGTTCTCTGCACGCTTGCTGGTCTACTTGCCACTGCTGTGCAGGCTTTGCTGTCAGAGAGGACAATGGTTATCAATCATGTCGGAGCAGTTTAACAAGGCAAGCAAGCTACAAACACCTCTCAGAATTTATGTCACTGGGGAAGAGTCATTAATTTGGATTTCCGGCTTCCTGATCCGACAAAATTAAAAAACAAAATACTGAATAGAGAATCGTTTGATTTAACGCACACAAATAGGTAATCGAGTATATATCTGCTGACCTTCCCTAAGAGGAAGGGCATAAATATTCCAGCTTGGTTTCACAAATCAAACAAACTCTTATTATAAGAAAAAAGAAATTTAACTATATATATATATATATATTTGTTCACCTTGGTTTGCCAGGAAATTGATTCCTTTGTTAAAAATTATGTTTGGAAGGGGGAAAGGGCTTTAATTTGTATAAAGTGCATTTGGGAAATTAATATTCTCCCTGTTTGAAGGAGAAAACCTGTGCCATTAGATTTCATTTGTACTACAAAAAAGGTTGTACAGTTATTTTGGTTTGGGTTTTTTGTTCTTTGTGGAGTTTTTTTGGGGGAGTGCTCATCAAGGTTGCTGGGGGGGTAGTCAGGCTTCACAGTGCTTTTCCATGCATTGTGTTCTCCATGTATGTGGATGCACATGAATAGGTCTCCAGTTTTATTCTGACAGCCTAGCAGCAGCAATAGCAAGGCTTTCCAAATATCACTCTAAGACTCCTAATTGCATATTAAAAATAGCAAATTGAGTCATTCTGTTACCTGCACAGACTGTGGATTCCTACCCTTCCTAAATACAAAAGATCTGCTTCCAAACCTTTTAAGTCCTGTATTATTCCAAACACAGACCTTCCTCAGCAGCTTCCTCTTCTGTCTTCTGACATCCCAACCCCTTCTCCCTCTCATTGGGGTGTAGTATCTCAGCAGAATATTCTCAGGACAACCGCATAGGCCTACTCCTTTGTCCTTCTGAAACAGCTTCCATGAGGTCTGGTCCAGCTCCCTTTTTCTTTTACAAAGCCTGCCTTCGGGCTTTGAAAAAATGCAGGGCCTCCTATATAGGACTGCCCAAGGACTTCACCCATTTTCAAGCCCTACTAGTCAGAGGGACTGGCTGAAAAATTCCTTTCCCAAAACAACCAAGATATACTAATCTTGGCAATTCCCTGGCAACTTCAGCTGGGGTTCCTTTTTTGCTAGAACAAGATCTTGACTGCAATTTACTATTCAGCAGCTTGCACTGAATTAAAAGAAAATAAAAATCTACAAACCATATGGAGGAAACACGGATTAATCGGTGTAGGAAGCTCACGTTATGCATACGTGCTTATTAGAAAAAGGCTGAATTAGAAACACTCTTTAGCAGAAACAGCTGACTCATGTTGCTACAGACTGAATTGAGTCAAAAGGACTTTAGGGCTAATGGAAATACGTCGCTGTTCCAGTCCTAAGCCAAGAAATATTTATGTATTATCACAAGCTTGTGTCCTGCATAAAACCTCTCCTGAAAGTTAATTACTCTGAATCTCTCCAAGGCTTTGGGTTGGCGTAGCAGTCCTACCTTTCAGAAATTCAACAAATGTCCCTATATGAAGCTGTTAGGGCTCATGCTATGCCCTCAGATCTGTGAGTCCACTTTGAGGCAAAATAAGGGGAAAGAGCGATCAAGAAGTGGAATAACTGTGAAACACAGAGCAGCTCACAAAAGGAAGCTTGAAGATAGCTCTTCCCAGGAGGAAGGAGAGGATAATTAGAGTTTAGTGAGAGTCATTCTCTTCCCTTTCATCGTAACTCATAAGGGATATGTGTTGATTATCAAATAAAAGAGGATAATGCATTGCTGAGAGACTGTACTGTGCAAATATTCATTTGAAAATGTTTACACTACAATTTTAGCTCATTTCCTGCATATCTATGCACAGATGGTAATTTCCTTGGATTCAAAACTGGTTGAGAAGGGGAAAATGCTCACAGAAATGCTAACAAATTCAAAGGCTATCTACCTAGAAGCAGCCTAAACATTTTGTTTTCTGAATCCTCTCCTCTCCTTTTTTACCAGCTTCCATTCTGTAAAATCTTGATTGCTTTTGCATGCTTCAAGACTTATAATGGCCATGCAAAAATACAAGCAATGGCAAAATATTATTTAGCAAAAGATTCTAAAGCAAATTTGACACACTAAGAAGGTATGTAGAATAGAACAATTTTGTCCTAATCCTAAAAATTAAAATCCACTTCTAATTTTACATTATTTCAATTAGTTACAAATTCCAAACAAAGCCATCCAGCAGCTAGACCTAGTATTTATCCCTTATCTCATCTTAAGCTTCAAGTCAGTGATGAGATGTGCATGGGAAATGTAAACTGTTGGATACTTTTCCTGGCAAAGTCAGACACATACCGTAAACAGATTGCTCTTACCCAATTACTAATTTAACATTAATTTGTTTCTGTTTTAATTTTTCCATAATTTGTTCTTCCTGTAGAACAAATTCCATCTGATCATGTAGTTAACAGCTATAGCCTAATATGCATACAAAAATGATGGAGAGGATACACTTGCTCCATCAACCCCAACCCCATCTCCACCTCTCCATCCAAATTACTAGACTGATAAAAGTGAAAATTATTCTAATATTCTGTGTAAATAATAGAGTTATTTTATGTCTGGACAACTGCTTCCTGAGAGTGCAGGTGCAGAACATATTTTTAAGATCTTCTTCATGACAATAAGACTTCTGCAGAGGGCACTGAAGGTTATAGCTACACAGAAGAAACAGAGCTCCAAAGGATGAGAATTTAGAGCTAACATCAGAGGACTTGTCAACAATGTTGACAATAAAGCTTAGTTCTGGTATAATATTTTAACTTTGATCATTCCAACTTCTTCCATGATAATTAATAAAATGAGAAGTGAACTGTGGAGAGCAGAGTAAGAAAGAGTATCAATGTAGTAGGCAAGGTGTAGCCAGAAAAGGGCCTTTTCCCCAGCATAATGAACTATAGCTCCCACTCCGCACTCCTTACGTGTCCTGTGGTCATTTCAGGTCCTCTGGTGAAAGCACATGGAAGTAAAAAGTATTATTGCTGAGTTAGGACAAATAGCCTTACCAGCAGCACAAAGTGCTTTGGAGATCTGCACCATAATGTTTTGAAAGTCCTCCTGATGACTTCAAGGAATAAAATTAGTGCAGAAAGACTTCACTTGAGCAGCAGCTCTCATTTCCACCAAGTAAAACATTTCACAGCTTGTCTCATTATAGCATTTGTAAAAAACACTGTCTGAGAGCAGTGGTGCATAAATGAATTATTTAAGTTTTGCAGCAAATCACCCTGATCTTGTGTGAAGCTTCTTAATGTACTCTTAAGTGAGCCCTAGGAGGCAATTCACTGTGGACAAGGGTGTAATGTAAACCAAGTTTTATTAGCCACAAAAACTACAACTTTTATTAAGTATCAAAGACAGTGCATCTAAATAAGCTTGACTGGTAAATAACAGCCAACATTGTGTCTATCTTCCCTAGTCCCAAAGGCTTTTTTTTTTTTCTTTGAAAAAACAAACCATCAAAACAAAAAATAGCTGTTTATTTTCTCATCAGTGCTACTAATATAACAAGTCCTCTCTATTTTGCAAGTAGTGATTTTCAACAAATTACTATGTGTCACAGTGCAGCTCTCTAGCCTTAATACTTCACAGAAAAGTGAAAGTGCATTAGGATGTTATCATCTCCCCCTTATCAGCACAAGGTCGATGGTCCCTGCTGCCCTTTGCAGCCTGGGAAACACACACTGCCTACAGCTCTCTGGCCTTGCCCTCAGTAAACAAGTCCCAGACATCCTCCTAATATTTTCCTATTTCAGGCAGCTGCCTCTTGTGCTCCCAACATGGAGCAGACCTTCAAAACCATTTCTGCCAGAGCTCTACTTTCACTACAGTACAAAATTTAAAAGACAGCTTAGCAAAGCCTTCTTCCCTACCTCTGTACTATTCTTACCTTGTTAACTGAATCTCAGGAAAAATCTAAGCACTACCTCACATGCCATTCATTTACAACACAAATCATCTTTTATCTTTGACCAAGTCCAGACAGACAATGACAATAAAAAAAAGTAATTAAATATACCAAAGTACTCAATGGACAGACACTCACTGATAAATATTTAATTCTCTGATAGTACAATTTGAGTATTTGTAAAATGCAGATGATTTTCCTTTGTGTGAGCATCTATCTCCCTTGCTCTCTCCAGCTTTGGTCTGCTGTAAGAAAAAAGAAATTGGTAACTTCCCCATGTGCCCTGAATGCTGAACAAAGCAGTGCTTAAAACAATCCATCAGAATCCACATAGGCTTGCAGCGACAAAGTCCAAGTTCCCCATCCTTCCTATCACAGGATGGAGCACAATTAGTGCATCAGGACTCCTCCATTGTGTGGCATCCAATGGTGGTACAAAAAAAAAAACACAACAACAATAAAAAAGCCACCCAAACAAGCAAAGGTTTGTCTCTGCTGCTCTGTAAGGTTATAGAAATTTCCTACTACTAGTACTACTCACACTCCAGACTACTGCATCCCAGTTCCCCTTCTCAAAAATCACTTGTTTTATTTTCTTCTACAATCCTGAGAAAGCAGCCAGGTGAAGATCTGGTGCCTGAGGAATTAAGAAAAAACTAGCAATTGTAGGCACAGGGCCACAAATAGCCCAGAGTCATGTAGCAACTCTCACTGAATCTTCTAGATGATGGGACACAGAGCCTCTTCTGGATGTGCAGAAATCTATTTCTGCAAATAAAAGATTTTTCTCTCTCCTTGGTTTAGTTGAGCATCACTCACTTAGTAAGCTCCAAGCTCCAGAGATGACTATATTTGCCATCCCAGCTTTTTCTGCCCTCAGCAGGGTTCAGCAGCAGAAAAAACTATGCTAGTTCTTTGAACAAAACTGGTAGAATTTAGCCTGAAATTCTGCAACTTTTTTTTTTTTTCCTTCCTCCTCTTACTAGAAGAATCAATTACATACTCTCATTGTTTTGATGTTTGTGGTTTTGTTTGTTTTGGTTTGGTTTTTTTAAAGAAGGCCTTTCCATGAGCAGCGGCATAAAAAGGATAACCAATTTCATACTTTTAAACTGAAGAAAGCAATAATCTTTTTTCAGACTGGAAACTTCCTGACATTTTTCTCCTAAGGCATTTACATTTTCCAAAGCAAAAAAGAAAAACTCTACACTTTTTCATTGAATCACTTTTTTTGTTTTGTTTTTTTTCACCTTGCCTTATTTAAAAAAAAAAATAAATGACCCAGTTGTGAAACGAGGTAGCTCTTTTTGGAGAAAATATTAACTATTTCTGTGTGACTTTGAATTGAGTGTATCTGGAATGAAGGCCGCTAGAAAAAGATATAATAAATTTATGCAGTATACATTAAAAGTAGCAGATAAGTAGGCCTTCTGCAGCAGGATGCAACAGATGTTTCAAAGGAATGAGCAAGTTTCACTTACAGTCCAGATGTGTAATATATACAGAGAGGGGAATGGGAACCCAGAGGAAAAATGATGCCACTTATAGTCATCCACAAAGAGATTATTTTCCTATAGAAAGGAGCAATCAAACAGTTGTCCAACTACTTAAAACAGGAGATGTTCATCTTTCAGCCATCCACATTTGAAGAGGTGCTGCTGAAATAGGCCTGGGAATCCAACAGCTTTACAGGGCACATGGGCCAGAGCAGAATTTGCAGAATAAAACAAGCTTTTGCTTTCCATACCTCATTACCACCAGAAAAACTAAACCAAACCAACCACACTACTCCTGATGCATGGACACAACATATAATTACAGAAAATGCCATTTTTCCTGTCTGGGTTTTCTATTCCTCTACAGTTATTTTATTCCTCCCTATAATAAGAACAATTCCTATCAAATACAAGGGGTACAATATTTAATGCTCAAGTACTAAACATTTCAAAGTTCAGAAGAAAAGTTCATTACCAAAGGAAAGTATAAACAAGGAGATGATAAAATGGTCATCATAAAATATGGTAATAATCCCTTCAATGGCATATCTTGCTGTTGTAATTAACTACATTCCTCCCATGTTTCAGAGTTTTACTGCCTTAATATATAACTGGAGCTCTTTAGCAGAATCAGCATAGCTCAGTCATCATTTTCCTTCTTCATCTAGTGTGACCAAGATTCCTATCTATGTAGAAGTATTTTTAATTCCTGTCTTCCAAATCTATCATGCTTTGATGACTTAACAAAAGAATTTCCAAATTACACCACCATGTTCGAGACTTAACTGCTGTGTCATTTATTGTGCATGTTTCACGATACGCAGCCTCGACAGTGCATTTAGTCAATAGATACATTTAAGTTTGATAGTTAAGCCTGTGTTATATCTTCTAACCAACTATCAGATTGCACTGAAGCTTTGTTTCATAAACAATTTTACAAACCTCTCCCTTTTCCCACTGTTGCCGTTTGTAGAAAATCTGATAACTGGTATTGATTGACAGGTTTTTTTAAGTGAGCATGAGTAATCACGTCAGATTGAGTTACATTTTCTAAATGTTTCTAAAAAGACTATAATCCTGATTATTGATCAAGGGGAATAGGTTTGGTTTATAAATTTAAGTTTCAGGAAGGCCCACCATCAGCAACTTTACAACCCCTGGTCAAGGACATCTTGAATGTTTGTATTTTATTTTGCCCCTGAAATAAAATACATGTTACTTAACTCTTTAGGTAATTTTAATTTCTCTAAATGCAAATCAGTTTCCAGTGAAATAATTCTTAGGGAGAAAGAAAAGTCAGGTCTGGAAAGCTAAACTGCTCCAAGATGTGTTCTTAGTGATTTTTAGTAACTTAGATATTCAAGACATTTTAGAAGGCCAGTAAGCAGTCATTCCAGTGAGCTTTGAAAACCAGCTACTTTAAGATGTTTTTACCTAAGCTCCTAAAATCCAGAACAGCAAAATTAACTAGTCACAAGTGAAAATTACAGGGGCACATCCTGCAAACTTGATTAATTGTACCACAGATTTTGCTGAGTAACTGTTGGTGAGATGTGGACTTTGCTTCAAAACTGCCTTCATTTTATAAATACTCAACCCCCAAAATATGTAACTATCACTATGCTGGCCTTGCATAATAGGACTTGCTAGTGAGGAACTTCATGTCTTTGAGTTACCGCAAATGAAATCAGTTTGACCCAGTATATATATGCAGTGATCCTTTTTGGTGTGGGGTCTTACACACATGCCGGTTTCAGAATTTTCAATATCTGCTGTTTCTGCAAGCACAGAAAATACACACGGTGCCTATAAAGCTGATCAACTGACATTTTCAATTTTAAAACATTGCTTTGAAGCAATTACAGACACTTGGAAAGAAAGTCTTCAAATTGGGGGTTTTGTTTTAAATTCAGATTTGGGGAAATTGAGATGTTGATTTTGGGGGTTGTTTGGTTTAGTTGTACTCAGAAAAATATTGGGGTGGAAGGTGGGAAGTATCATGTGAACTGGCTGGATCACCACGCCAAGTAAAAATGCACGAGAACTGGGACTACAGACATCTCAAAATACATGCACAGCTCTCCACATTACTTTGCTTTTCTCATGCTTAAAAATATTCTTCTAACCACTTAACTGTTTCATGATTTGAAATAAAAGCTTGAAATTTGTCAGCAGCTGCTCTGGCATTAGATAAATACCTTTTGGTAGTTCATAAAAAGTTACCTAAAGTTGGTCAAGTTATAAGCCTTTAGGGAAAAATAATAAAAATCAGTTCACACCTCATCAGAAAATATTTCTTTGACTTCAGCAGCTAAATTCTCTCCTGCCTGCATCTCCATTGGGTCGGCTTCTGTCTGAAGCTGCAGGGACAAAGCAGGGCCCTCCTTAAAATTTCTTCTTCAGATGTCAGGCAGGGAAATGAGTAAAGGAAAACATCTCCTGCAGTCTCGAGTGTCTCCTCCCCACTGTTCCCATCATACCAGCTACATACACTTCAATTTCTTCGCCACTGAAGAAGAGTCGCATAAGTAACAGTCACTTTCTCTCCATAATTCTGATTTATTCCCAGAGAGTCTATGTTGTACCCTGAATCCAGCGAGTATGGAAGAAATATTACGACTCTAAGAGAGGATCACAGAGCAGACATGCTAAAAAGGCTAAATTAAATTCACCATACTGGCAAAGGTACCACATTTGATAGAATTTTTGGCATCTAGCTTTAGAAACACTTTAAGACAGTGTAAAATGTCTGTGTAACTGTGTAATTGCACCTCTTTAAGAATATTCATTGAAATTCATTAGACAGCGCAATATATTTTTTCTTTTAAAAAAATACTAAAAATCATTCCCCTGTATTTTACTTTCCATTTCAAAAGTTCTCACTAGCTAAACTCTGCTCTTATTTCAGTGTTTAAAATTTCCACTGGTTTTTTTTTTTTTTTTTGGGGGGGGAGGGTGGGGGCTGGGGTAGGGATGGGGGGTTGGTAGGAGGGCGGAAGAGGACTTACGTCAATGATGCCCATTCTGAAAATACCACTGGCAATACACAAGGAAGGGCCACAGTGCTAGAAATATTACAAATGGACTATTATACTAATATTGTAGTGTTAATACAATCTACTTCAGCTTACACTGTCATGCCATAATATATTTTGCGATAATGAAAACTGCCCGGCATAGGAAAATGCTATTTAAACAGTCTATTTTTGTCACTCCGTTCACCCAAAACAAACAACTGGATGTTCAAACCAGCTTAGGGCTTCATGAATTACTGTGCAAATTTTTTTAAAAAAAATTTAAATCTAGTACTACAGACATTTCTGAATGTCTAATTTCTAAAAATATATATTTTTAAAAATTTATCTTCATTTAAATAAAATATCTACTTATTTAAAATACATATAATATTAGATACTAAAATGTTTATATGTTATTTCATTCAGAAAATACTATAATTAGTGTAGAAATACACTGAAAAATCCAAGTATAGAGCAATAAGGTCATACATCTCAAATTTATAGCCATCAATGTATGAGAAATTATACAGGCAAAACCTTTTCAGAATATATAAAACAGCATTTATACATCAATAGTTGAACAAATTAATGCAGTTCAGAAAGTGTGAAGGTATAAAGGCTTGGAGGATTATTCATGTTCATAAAAGTTTAAAACAGACAAGGCTGTAGATCTTTAGCAATGCAAAAATAAATATTTCTATTAAAAAACATTTTAAAAATCTTGTCAATGAGATAACCAGCTTTCAGAAGAATCTCATCTAATGATTCCAAGTCCTTTTACAGAAAAAGTATTTGGAGAGATTAGTACTTCAGGAAAGAATTTAATGAAAGAGAACAACACACTTCCTCAATTATACAACTCTTACCGTTCTTATTCTCTGCCCTTTCTTTATGTGCTTGTTTTTTTTTCCTCTCTTTTTTTGTAAAGGTAATACTTCAAAGAATAATTGGGATAACTATTGGGCTGTTTTACCTCCTACTTTCAGAATATTGCACAACGAGTTGTCTACATGTGCAGCCACCCACAGCTTTAGTCTCCTTGTAAAGTCAGCCCGATGTGTAAAACCTGCTGCCCCATCCCCTCCCCTGCATGATCCCTGGCCTTTCTGAGCCTCACTGAAAATATAGGGATCACTGACTATTACTGATGACTCGGGCTTTTTTTTTAGCCTACAAGGTGAGGATGAATGGGAAGGCTGGAGTTACGCTTTTGAGTCTGGTTTGTTTTATTGCATTTCTGTGAAGCTTAGTTCATAATTACGACTCTTCCTTTAAAAGCCTCAAGTTACTTGTTCACAGTGTTGTCTGGGGAGATAGCAGACAGGGAGAGAAGATCTGAAATGAAAATGCTTAAGAACTAACACAGAAAATTACTGTCAAGTAGACTTGGCAAAAATTTTCATAAGAGTTTCAGTGTAACTTTTTATAAATGTAACCATATTATTGTTACTCAAAGAAAAGGGAAAGAGGATTTTCTTTCACGTGTATTTTTTCTACTAATACGTTACTAGGGAAGAATGATTAAACCTGCTGTTGTTGCTCTAAGTACTTTGAAATCTCTATACCCCACATGCTAATTGTGACTAAATTACAGGTGAAAAAAAATAAAATAAAATTACTAATTACTTTTTTGGTGTGGCTTCACCTGGAATGAAGACAAAGCTGTCTTTGGACCAAGAAGCAAGTCTGACCTCATTATTTCCTGGTGTTGGGAACTGCTAGCCAGCCTCCTCTGTCAGCCACACCTATGTCAACTCATGCAATTCAAATTAAGTGAATTGAGTTATTCCAGATTTGTATTACGATAACTAAAAGGAGAAGACGGACTTTCAACGACTTTTACAGGCTTCATTGGAACATGGATTTGTCATGTTTACAGGAATCTGATGTTTTCACAGCTAAAGAATAAGAAAAACAAGGAACAAAAGGTATATATGGATAGTAATATTTATTCTTCAAATGTTCGGGGGTTGTCTTTTAACTCTGGAGCTATATAAGTTCCACAAAGCTGAGGATTCAAATAATGCAAACCCCATCATTCTCATGGTATTCAAGTTCTGGGCCAGCAGGAAAATGGTGAAAAGTCCAAATACTGCCTTGAAAAATCCACTAAGACTCTCCAAGATCGGAAACGCAAAAGCACACAGAGGCATGTTGTCAATTCAAACAGCTCTCAGGAGGACAATGCCAATAGTCCCTGGGCATATAAATACATTTTCGTTAGTTCAACTGCAAAAGATCAGGGCTGACAAAAGTGATCTCATTTTCTCCTTAAAGAAACTTCAAGTTTCTTCGCGAAAAATAAACTTCACAGGTTAACATCTACTAGAAAGCACAGACTTCTGAAGGTCTGAGGGACAGATCAGAATGAGTGATTTAGTCTCACACACTGCAAGCCTGTAATCTATTAAAAAAAAAAAAATTCTCAAGAATGATATATCCTAAAATTATGCATCTGGTAGCCCCGGCTTGTAATTAGATTGGAACCCAGGCAAGAAAAGACATGCAGAATTGACAGAGCAAAAATTAACACACTCACACGCACAATCTCCTAGAAGAAAAGTTTCTCAAGGGAAGTTTTCCCTGTTGATTATATTCAACACTTGGAGAAGTTTCAGCCTGCATCTTAACGAGAAGTATTTTCAACCTTCATTTGCCTTACTTGCCATTTAGGAGAGCAGGATCTATGCTTACAAGAAGAAACACACTATGAGACAGGTCATACTTACTAAAAATAAATGTTGGCTTGTCCAGAAGACCTGCACAATACACTATTTCAGTCCTTTTGTTGGAGGTGAATTCCATCGCTAGCAAGTTTATTCCTTGTATTGAGTACTGGAGCCATATCAAATACAATTAGCTTCACTGTAACTCAGTGGAAGCCGTTATGACCAGGTATGACTGAGGCTGAGGTCTTGCCTGGAATCAAAGAATAACAAGGGATTTATATGGTTGTGGAGACCATCTACAGTTACATTAGTCAGGATTAAAAAAGCCACACGCATTTTGAAGAACATAAATCTCTAGGTTTTAAGGCATAAGCCAACTTTTCTCTGAGAAGCTGAGAAAAAAATTTTCTTCCAAGTAGGCTTTTCTGCAGTGGTGGTGGGGAAAGAGAATCTTACCCATCTCTAACCATGGAAAAGTACCTCATCTAACCAGCTTTGACGATACAGGCTCTAAAGAGAAACAGACATCTCCAAACAGCAATGCATTCCTCATACTTGGAACCTCTACCCAGCAGAGGAACTTCTTTCTTTTACTGATAGAGGATAAACTCTAGAAAATGGGATTTTACCTCATCTAAAAGCAGGGAAGCTAAATCCCACCATGGTCTGCTTTTTGCCTTCCTAAGCCTGAGACATCTGATGTTTAACACTGCTGCCTCAAGCACTCTACTTGTACATTACGGCAATTTCTCTCTTATTTCAACCAGATCTACAAAACTTCAGGGGTTGACAAACCTGATTTCCTTCTGTGACAAAGTCATTTGCTCACTTGATGCAGGGCAAGCGGTGGACATAGTCTACCTGGACTTTTCCAAGGCTTTGGATATGGCCCCCACAGCTTCTTCCTGAACAAACTGACTCCTTATGGCCTTGACAAGTGGTCTGTGCAGTGGGTGGGGAACTGGCTGACAGACAGTACCCAGAGGGTGATAGTAAATAGTTCCTCCTCAAACTGGCAACTGGTCACAAGTGGGGTCCCCCAGGGACTGATATTGGGCCAAAGCTGTTTAACATCTTCATAAGTGACCTGGATGTTGGGATCAAGAGCACCCTGATGAATTTTGCTGACAACACCAAGATGAGTGGAGAGGTTGACACTCCAGAAGGGAGGGCCACCCTCAAGGATGACCAGAAGAAACTGGAGGAGTGGGCTAGCAAGAACCTTGTGAAGTGTAAGGTCTTGCACCTGGGAACACATAACCCAGGAGCACAGTTCAGACTGGGATCCACTTGGCTGGAGAGCAGCCCTGTGGAAAGGGACCTGGGAGTCTTGATGGAGAACAGGCTCAATGTGAGCGAACAGTGCGTTGCAGTGGCACAGGAAGGCAACAGGATGCTGGGCTGCATCAACAAGGACATCACCAGCAGAGATCAAGAAGTCATTATCTTGCTCTACTTGGTGCTTGTCAGATCACACCTGGAGCATTGCATTCAGTTTTGGTCCCTGCTCTACAAAAAGGATGTGGACAGGCTGGAGAGGGACCAAAGAAGGGCCACAAGGATGATCTGAGGACTGGAGAACCTGCCATATGAGAGGCTGAGAAAATTGGGTTTGTTCAGCCATGAGAAGGCTTTCAGGAGACCTTATTACAATGTTCAGTACTTAAAAGGTGGTTACCAAGAAGATGGAGACTCCCTATTTACAAGGAATCACATGGAAAAGACAAGGGATAATGGGGACAAGTTATTCCCGGGGATATTCCAGTTGGACACAAGAGGTAAATTTTTCACCATGAGGACAGTCAAACATTGCAATAGTCTCCCAAGGGAAGTAGTAGATTCCCCCACATTGGACAGTTTTAAGACTCAGCTTGACAGGGTGCTGAGCTATGTAAACTATAGTAGTACCTAAAAAGGCTGGACCAGATGATCCTTGAAGTCCCTTCCAACCTGGCATTCTATGATTCAAACAGCTCTCTTTTTATACAAGTAGTAAAAATAAATTAAATTATCACACTGATAATCTGAATCTGTTAATACTTCAAACATATAAAAGCCACCCTCTTAGTTTGAAGCCGAAGCTAGACAAATTCAAAACCAAATGAGGTGTTAATTGTAATGATCAGGATAAATAAGAAATTCTGAAAGGTGTAACAGATCCTCAAATATTTCATTTCCACTGCTGCTAGCTGCCTGTCTTAAGACTGAAACCTCAGCTCACTGCAAGTTGTTGGGCACGTCAAACAAATTATTGGACAAGACTCTTACACTCTGTTTTAGGCAGTAGGGCAAACTAGGTGGTGACAATGGTACCTTCAGGCCTCACAGGCTCCAAGCTACTGGTTCTCTGATTGCATGAAGAGGTGAAAATTCTCAATTACTATCCCTGCTTCTTGCTCCCTCTTACAGAACTTCACCCTGGAAGGATATAAGTATCAGCACAGGATGGGGCAAAAGGGGGAGGAGAAAGAGGGTGAGAAAAAGGGGCTATGTAACCAGGCAACCCTTTGAAGTGCTATGCAACACAGCACAGTTCTCTCACAGAGAACTCCAGGGATGCCAAAAGGAAGGAGAGAGATTCCACAAGGTCTCTTGGGTTAATCCATGCCTGAGTTTCACTACAGCAACTGTAGAGAGATCATGGTCTAATTCTTTCCACAGTCAATATGTGTGCAGGTGTGCTAAAGTGAGAGATTTCTACTGCACGACACCAGTGACACAACCAGGAAAAAAAAGAAGAAAAAAAAAAAAGAAAAAAAATAGAAAATGGAGAGGAAAAATCAATAATAGATGGACATTCATTTAAACAAATGCATCATCCCATAAACAGTGCAGCAGCTTTCAAATGTAAACAAGAAAAGGTGAACTTTGTTCACATTATGTCTCCAGCTGTTTTGTGTTTTAAGACTGTGCACCACAGCTGGGCTGATGAGCTCTGAATCCTGGGAAAAGGGGAAATATTTAACCTAACTTAAACAGAAAGAAGCAAGCCTCAATGGTGAGAGATAACAGGTGGGAGTCGTGCTCTGCTGCTGTGCCTGGAGGGTAAAATCTGGCATGCAGAGGTAGCTTCAGAACAAAAGTCGTCACAGCTGCTGTTTGCTGTTCTCCTGAAGTCATTCCCTATTTATTCAGCATCACTGACAGCACCTTAGCAACATTACTTTAAGTCACCATCAATTGTTATAAAATTAGCTCACGGTCCTGCAGCCAGGGCAAGATGTGGGCAACATTATCTGCACGTCTGTGCTTCTGTATGTTTGCGTAAAGAACTCACAGTTAAAACGTGCATGTGAGCCTTCCCCTCTGATAAAATACTGGGATGGCTCCAGTGAAACATGGGTTATTTTTTTTCCAACCCCCAAACCTAAAAGCCACTTGCAGAATAAAAAAAAAAAAGAATTTAAGGGCAATTCCCATCCATATTTGCAGGGTAATAGTGTTAGCATGAATAATCACCGTTATCTTAATGTGGGGGAAAAATCTGATGTAGACTCTCTGCCTCTTAGCTCTGTTGCAGGTTTCTCAAACTATAGGCTTGCTTTACCATCAGGCTTTCCAGAATGCAGTGGTCCTCTACATCTTGAACTCCTTTCTTAGGCACTGAAGTCAAATCTAACACCAGCAGAGTTGCAACGTATGTTAAAATTTGGTGCTCAGGCTCTCCCTCATACAGGTACAGCAGCCCCCACCTCCTGTGTCATTAGAACAGTACACATAACATACAAAGCCTTAATCCACTACAATTCCAAGATGTTTGTTTTTATGGATTTGTAGCTACCAAATGGAGTATGACAACTACCTGAAAAAGAAAAATATTTTTAAACCATCACAGCCTCAAACTTATACTGAAACTGTTACTGTGTGACCCTCCTTTTCTAATTTTCATCATCACTAAAAAAAACAACCTTAATACATTTCAGACACATTCTCTTGACTGAGAAAGAAAATATAATAGTCCAAAACCAGCCTCTTTCCAAGGCGCTGGCAAGAATCCAGGAGGTTTTTGGGTTGTTTTTTTTAAAAAAATGTGGGCAGCAATGTGTGGGCTCTTTTTAGTATACAGCATTCAGTAGGATTTATCTGTTTTCCTGAGGCCCTCTCAGGACCACCAATCTGGAAGTAGATGCCAGTTATTTAGCAATGAAGAGGGACAAACAAGCATGAAAATGAGTAAGATGGCAGCTTGAGTGACATATTAGAATTGCCTAGTACATAATTTCCATTGCACAGCAGATTCAAGAGACTCACATCAGTGCATGTATAAATCATATAATGATGAGGGGGCTTTCAAAAGCAGATCTGCAGGGGTACTTCTGTAGTCCTAGCACTACTAGAGAATGCATAAGAGGATGAAGTTACAGCCCAGACCAGAGATTAGCACAAAACCACTCTCGTGTTGACCCTACAGGGGCCACAAGCAGCAGACATGTACTTTCCAGCAGAAAGGAACAGATCTTTAAAGATAAAAGCACTAAGATAAAAATAAAAAGGCACGAAACCACCCTCAAAAACTTGTTCCAGTACATTTTGGTTGACCCAGAGCAGTCACTGCAGAATGAGGTAAACCCACAGTCCTACTCACTCCCAAATGTTCACAGAGCATAAATACTGTGAATCTGACTGCTCCTTTTTATCAGCATGCAGGAGAGTGCCAGGATCTCACATGCAGCCATTACTCCTCCAGTCATATGGGAAAAGAACTGTGCCTGCTGAACGCAGGCACTCCTTAATCTCCTTCATAAAGGTCTTCCCCTCAGAAATGTTGCTCAAGCTGCTGCTGCAAACCCCAGCTGGGATATGAGCTTTACTGGACAAGATATTCATTGTTCAATTTACGGCTTGACTGTACTTGTAGAAATGTATTTCACTTCAGCATCAGATGAGCTGGATGAAGGGAAGCAAGGGAGGAGCTCATTGGAGGGTTTCTTTCTTTATTTGATTTGTTTTCTGAACCACTGAAATGAAGATGTTTGTTGAACTCAGTGATGGGTAAACATCTTTGGTTTTCCCTGCATGTAACTTTTTCACTGGTAGGATTTACAAATTCAAACAGTTGCATTTCTGAAGGAGATACAGAGGCACACACAAAGACAAGAAAAAGGGAGGAAAGTTTTCTACCTGCCAGGATCAAAAATCTGCAGTTGCACTCATTTAAGTCTGCCGTAATCTAAACACCATGAATTGAGGCATACTAGTGAACACCAACACAGAATTCAAATTCATTCAGAGAAATAAAATAAATAAAAGACCCTATAGACAGAAATTCCAGGAGCAGAAGAAAATCTACAGTTACATTAACCACAATAGCAGATCTCAGTGATGGAGCTGTTTTGCAGGAGAAAATTATTGCAAGCACCAACTGATAATGCAGGACAACACCGCAGTTTGATCTGCATGTGTTTTATTTCATTGTTGAGTACCATGACTGTCATGAAACCAGGAGAGGGAGGCTCTGCCTGAATGACAGACATCCCTAATGGGGCTTGGTCACTCTGTGTGAAATAGTCAACCTTGTCAACCTACAACACACTGCCAGCACACAACGTCATGTGTTATCATTCAGCTTATAATGCAGCTACACTTCCATACATGTGCTTGTGAGCATATTTTAAAAGCCAAACAGGATTTACCATAGAGATGTGAAGAAGTTACGATAAAGGAGTTACTTTTGAGGCTCTCTAAAGTATGTTCAAAGTAACCAGTCTCCCACATAATGTGAAATCAAAGAGTGAAAACCTGCCAGAAAGGATATTAAGACTCTCTTGATTGTGAAGGCTCATAAAATAAATGTGTTGGTTGTTATGGATTAAAGTGAGTACCAAAAAGATGAAGGAACACCTAGCATCTGGAGTCTATATTGTAGTCTCTAAAATTTCTAATAGATCTGTGTAAAAAAAAGATATACTGAGATTAATAGGCTAAAATGAAAACATAACCCTTCAAGATGAACAGAAAAAATATTTAGCTAGAAGTAACACAATCCCCAGGATTTTTGCACTTCCAGAACTCAGAAGACTGTCATTCACCTATGCATTTCATCAATTTCTGACCTTCAAAATTATCTAAAGGGGAACAATACTTTAACTTCCATTTCATTGCAAATTCTGGATTATGGGAAATTAACAAAAATCAATGTGTTATTTGCTTTCTTCCGCATTCATGACCTCTGCAAGAACTGGCCATATCAGTGTTAAAAAGCAAAATCTCTGTGCTCTCCACATCTATCCAAAAGGGCCTTTTTAAGCCAGAGTAAGTATCACCATGTTCCTTTCACATGGATCTTCCCATGTAAATGCAAGGCAATTATATGATGATTGTTCCCCAAATACTGAAACTGATAGCCAGTCAATAATCTCTGTTGAAAAGGATTGCCAGATTTGGGAAACACACTTCCAAATTTCTACAGAGGGGCACAGGAAATGTTCACTGCCTCCTCTTTTCTGCTCAACAGCAGCAGGAGAGTCTTCTCCCACACTTGTTGCTAGCCCAAGAAGCACCTACCAAAGACTAGAGCTGAAAAAACAGTAGCAAAATTAACAATACTCTCACAAGCCAGATGGAAAGCTGTCCTGCCCAGAAAACTTCCATATAGCTAAGACAAGGAGAGCAGCCTCCCAGAAGGACACCAGGGGTAAGGCACCTTCCCTGTAAGAGAGGCACCATGGAAGCGACGAGCAGAGTTTAGAGTATAGGCATACCTGGCTCCTGAGGAAGCTAGTCAGAGAGAGACTTCAAACAAGGAAAAAAAAGGTGGGTGCAGAGAACTGTGGTAGATACATAGCTGTCTTCTATTAGCATCTCCAGAACTTTCACTAAAAGATGAATCACACCTGGCTCCTGGTGAATTCTGAATGCCAGCTCTGCTTTTTATGAGGTTGTTGCTTCTTTTTAAGCGACTTTTACTTGTGACAGCCAAAGATTTTTTACTTTCTTTTTTCAAGGTTGCCTCTCGCAGCAATTTCTTTAAACACTGTGAAGGAACTCTGGTTGTACATGTTCTGGACAAGAGCTGTGGCCCAGAAAATTTTACTTTTCTTTTTAATAGCTTCATATTGTATTTGATTACCAGCTTGTAATTTCTTTTTATTAGGTTTCTCTCCAAAATTCATTAGCTATCATGAAGAGTAACAGTATTTCTGTCCTTCCATCTACTATAAAGACAGTATCTGCCAGAAACTGTATGTGATTACTGTAGTGTTGTTTAAACCATGAACAAAATGAGTGATTCCTATTTTCAAAATAGCTCAAAGGCAACTACAAGTGCAATTAATTAGTCCCCTATGATACTGGTACACACAGATTGATAAACTCCACAAGGATAATCTCGGCAGGAATGACTAAATGGCTCAGAATTTCAAGTACTTTACATCTCTTTAGGCTTTCTCACAAAGCTCTCTTAATTTTGAAAGTCTTATGTCTCCTCTCTCCCTCAGATGCTGTTTCTTCCCCTATTCTCTCTTGGTGAAATATAACTTTTGTAAAATAACTGCTTAGTTCCAAAGTGTCCTCACAATACAAAATGCTAAAAGCTTGCTTCTACTTTTAAATGTTACTATAAGACACAGAAACAGTACATCTGCAGGATGTGCTATAAAGACAATATCTGCTATAAAGACAATTCCATAGCAGTGTGGATAGTTCATTTAACCCCATCTTGACATCTTCACTACAATTATTTTTGGAGTGAGGGAAGAAAGCAGGGATGAACTTTGGGCACCTCTTCTACTGCAGTGGCAACCCTCTAGTAAAAGTGTCTGCAATATTGAGATAGGTCTGAGATTTCTTTAGCTAGACAAAACCTGAATTTAGAACAACAGACTGCCCTTTATGTACAGCACTAGCATTAAGAGTATCTTGGGGGGTGGGGGATAGGGAGGGCATACATCTTCAAGTACATAAGTACTATTAAAATTCTGTTCCTCTTGGATGTCTTCTGCTTATTAACATGTTGTTCATCTTTTGCTTAGTTCTTATCCTTCTGTTTTCATCAGGCATCCTACTCCTAGTGAATGCTTCATGTTTAAGGGTCTATAAGTCATTAGACTTAAGAGAACTCAGATCTGAAAAAGATACGAAGCTTAAGAAAACAATTAAGTCTTTCGTTAGCAAAAGATACAGCCAATTCCCTCACTATTAAAAGAAAAAAAAATCCACCCAAAAAGCACCCCAGGAAACAAAAAGTCAGGGGCACTTGAAAACAAATGTTTTGGAAAGTCCTGAGAAATTCTATGATCTCTCCCTTGCTGAAAACAACTCACCACATCTGCAGCTCCTAAACATCAGAGGATATACTTGCATGGCTAACCAAGTTGCCCACACTACTCTTAACTCAGAAACTCCTCCCTTGAAATTTCTGAAATATGGTGACATTGTTACCGAGCTTTAACAATGATAATGAAAACAAGGCTGCCATTTTGTATTTCGACTGATCAAGAAGGGGCCTGCATTATACATACAGCTGCTTATACTCGCTATAAAGGATAATTTTGCTGTATTAACTCCATAAATTTGATAGAGCCAGCAAGGCTTCCACTGCATAATAGGTTAATTTTTCATTCTAATAATAACTGGCTGCCAGTTGAAATGAATGGGAGCAAAAACAAACATTTCTGTTCCATGACATGATCCATGACAGATGTACAGTTTAGGAGGCCCTAGGGCAGGGTATTCCAAGCCTCTCCTCCCTTCACCCAACAGCGGTAAAAGCATTAACACCAAGAAAAGAGACTGAACTGTAAAGGAACTCCTAGGAAAATGACCCAGCTATCCTCTACTTAATCCACAATTGGCAATATGCCTGATTTAAGACTATGCTAAGCATCCAGGATTTTCTAAAGTGCTTGCAGACGGTGTGTACAGTATAGCATATGCCTGTAAACTACAGAGTATGAAACATCCCTCTCTCAATCACACAGAAAGGTTTAGTGAGGCTTTTTGCTCTGACTTCTACTTAGTCTATTTATTTTGAGAAAACGCTCTTCCCTTGGAATATACAGAAAGGATTAATAACTTGATTGTTACAGTTTATTATTGATATCAATTTAATGGAATGTAACATGAAAACATGCATCCCCTTCAAAAAAATTTTAAAAGCCCACATGCTTGAAGCTTGACAAATTTCAGTGAAAATGGGGCTGCATAGTTCAGTGCCAACAAGTTACTCAGGCTTTATGTGAGTATTGATTTATCTGCTAAATGAAAATGAATAGCCACCATATCTGCTGCATTGTTTTGCTGCCTCTGCAAGACAGAGCACCTTCTTAAAGAAACCCTAAGTAGTTTTAAAAGGTAAGTTGACAATGCTATCTTTGCTATCTTTCAGAAGGAAAAACCCACTTTAAGGGGCAGGTATTTGTATCACTTTTGAACAAACACTGTCAGGGGCAGGAATGGGCTTTGTGCACATTCAGGATAGATTTTTAGTGTGGATTTCTTGTTTAAGTGACAACAATAATAATCTTTCTGAGAAAAGTGTAATAGCAAGAATTCATGCGTAAGCCAAGAAGGTATCCAACTGCTGTGTGTCAGGACAGGACAGTGGTGAGATTCATGAGAATGGTGGTTTCCCCTCACTAAATGTTTAGCACTTGAAGCCTGTCAATGGGTCATTCCTTTGTATTTTCTTGGACTGCATAATTCTCTAAAGATTTCAAGTAAAGTGGCTATTATAGGTCAATAAATATGGTAGTGTCTGAGAGGCTATCTGATTCGATATAAATGAAGATAACATATTGTCAAAACACGGGGAGCTCAACAAAAGGTGGTAAGAGAACTAGAAATCACCCTGTGAAAGACATACTTGGGATCAAAAAACCGCACATGGTGAATGAAAGAGAACAATAAAAAGCAGCATGGCTTTCTGAAGCTGTCACCAAATATAAGTTGTTGCAACACAGACAAGAAAGGGTGATCCATGGCTGCCTAATTCTAATCTTCAGTTTTTACTCATGATCTGGGAGCATCTGGGTTCTACCAAGGGATCTTGAGTCCCCATGTGCCAGCCATCTGTACCAGGTTTCCTGCTTGCATCCAAACCCAAGCAGAAGCAGAAAAGCTAACTACTGCCTAAACATAAGAGATCTCTTCCTCAGTAGGCATGGATGAGTTCAACACAGCATATGTAGATAGGTCTTCAGCTTACAAAAAACTTCCTCTTTCTTAAAGTCTTAGATGCTGTTTTGTCAGAAATACTGAAGGAACAATTGTTCCTAACCAGAAACTGATGGGTACTGCTGAACAGCGCTGAAGTGGACACTGCTAAGATTTGATCAACCAGTGAAAAGCCCAAAAGTGAACTGAAATTCACAAAGTAAGAAGCAATAAGAAAGACAGTCAGAAATCTGAGATTGCTGGCACTCTGGAAAACTAGGGGAGGATTCAGTCCTTCCAAAAGACCTTTTTATAGCTGGAAGTAAAAGGATTACTGTCTCTACAGTGTTGGAAAAGAATGGAGACAAATTAGTGTGATAATAGCTTGGGCTCCTGATTTCCACATTAAGAAAGCAAAACATATTCTTGATGGAAGATGTAAACCGAAGAATATTTCATATGAATACGGCGATCCTGCCTCCATTTTCTGTGGCTACAAACATGCTGTGGTTGAGTGGTTTACCACTAAAAGTAAGGTCATGTTAGAGCACACCTTAAAGGAGTAACACAAAAAGTAAGGTAACACAGAAACAAAATGTCTTTGCAAAGAAGAACTATCTTTCACATTTTGTCAGCTGGCCATGGTTAATTATACAGTTAAATGAAAGCTCACCCCAGCCTAGCTGACATAAAGTTAAATAGGTCTGCAATGACTGCCAAGTTGATTTTAGTAGCCAGCCTGTTCATCCAAATGTATCGGACTGTGTGTGAGGGTATCCTGCCTTTCTAGTGAAGACAGCCACTAGGGGTTTTTGCCAACTACAAGCCACAGGAAGAAGCTCTATGGAAACATGGAGATACATGGTATGATTTGGATCCTACTAATACACAGTGAAATTTTCTTGATGCAAGGAAAAAGACGCGATAAGGGGTCATGAGTAAATTCCATCTTTCTATTCTTATTGGACTTCTCAGCACACTATCTCAGCTCTTTTTTTTAAATTTTACTCTGACTAGACTCACAGACAGTTGCTGACCATGTCAAATTTGGATTAAAACAGAACGCTCAAATCAAAATTCTACTCAAAGAGTGATTTAGTGTTCAAAGGAAAGGCATGAGTTCGAACATCTCTCTCTTAACACTTTCCTTTGATTCCTCTAAAACAGATAAACGTGTTTCTTTCTGCATAAAGAGTCAAGTAAAAACTGCTGACTTCTTCAGATAGCCAGCCTTTGCATTGGGTTTTTTGTTTTTCTTTTTTCCTTCCACCTGTGCCCTCTATGTGAAGGATTTAGTTTGTCAGCTGTTCAAAAAAACTCAACAATGATACTAATATGACACATGACCACTGGATACTTTATGCAAAATCACAGCAATTTATTGATAGGAAAATTCCAACTTTTTGCTGTTGTTGTTGTTACTTCTGTGGAAAAATATGTAAAATGTTGATTGTGGAACCGAAACAGCATTAGCCTCAGAATGGTTCTTGTGTCTCTGCTTGCAAAAAAAGAAGCCTTTTCCTATTTTAATTTTATGCATATGTGCATGAATGCTGAAGTAATATTCACATGCTGTCAGGCAGTTCCATATGCCAGCTTTTTTCTTTCTGCATATATACCAGTCACAGGTAGCAAACACTGTAAGGCCAAATTACACATTGTCTACATTTGCATACATGTATGCTCATGCATGTGTATTTTTCCCCAAGCCAGTCAGTTCTCCCTGTTTGTCAGCTAGATCTACAAAAAGAAAAACAAAATCCACAGTTGTGTAAATGTCTTTAAAAACAATGGTAGTAATAAAAGGAAGCACAACCACAGAGCTTTGTCCAGATCCCACCAGCTCTGGTGGTCCTTTATCTCTCTACCACACTAATACTATAAAAACTGACTTCTTGATCATGTTGGTCACTCCTTTGCTGCTTTATCATCCTACTCCTAACCACACAGAGGCAGTAAATGGGGGTGTTCTCCAGGTTCCTCTTAGGAACCTCATTACTCCTCCTTTCTTTCTTTCTTAAATTAAAAATGTTTAAATTAGTTCAATATGTCTTGAACCTCTTCAGCATGCTGCTGTCCGTCTGACTCACTTCCAAATTGAAATGCATATATAAAAAAAATTGAATCAGTTCAATGATTTTAAATCACTCTTCAATGTGCAAAGTAATTTAAAATTACTGGAGTGCTTCCAATTTTTATTAGTCCTTGAATTTGGAAGTGATCGAAGTTCTTCTGGGCATGTGCAATGCAGTGTGACTTAAAATTATTATGTCCGTACTTACTTTAAAAAAACAAAAACAAAAACAAAAAAACAAACCAACAGATTTCACTTTACAGCAGAAACCACTGAGAGGTACCATGGAACAATTTTAAAGAACAAAATGGGGGTTGCATAACTCCAGAAGGCACCACATTGGAAACACACTTGTAGTTTTTACAGAAATCAAGAAATACCATAAAATGTTTGAACTGTTCTAAATGCAGCCTGGACTCCCATTTTAATTGCTACTGCACTTTTGCATTTAATTACTTTCAATGTACCTAATTGCTTTAAATTTAGCAATTTCCCCAAAATCAATATGAGGACAGAATCAAAAAGGGCTGACTTTCTCCTTAAATCTTCCAGATGCTTAGTGACACGATTAATCTTTATGCACAAGACTAGTCATATTGAACTTAATATGACTCCTCACCTGTTTGAGTAGTCTCAGTAAATGAATGCTACTCCCTTACTCACGTGGATAGATTTCCTGGAGTCCTAGAGAAGATAAAAGGACTGCTTACAGAAATAAGTATTAAAAGCACCAGATTTGGTAGTGAGTTTATCTAGTATTTGAAAAAACTAACACCATTACTGCTTCTCAACAGTCCACTCTAATACACCTGTTCCATGCTCTCAATCTCCCTGTTTTGGAGATACAGCAGTTAAAGAAGTAATTCTTTAAGCTGAAAGTCTTCCCATTCTCCACCACCATAACTGTAGAGGAACACACGAAAAAACCCACAATGAGTCAACATGACCCCCACATGCCCAATAAATTTATCTGACTGCCTTGAAGGCAGTCTCTTTAAGAGTGGGTATTTTTATACATGTGGGAAAACTTTCCGGTTTCCTCATCTATAAGCTTCACAGAAGCTAAATCACGGACATGTGAAAAAAGACCTCCACCCCTTCTCCTTTTCACATAACGTTCACAAAAAAAAACACAACCAAAACCTTCATACCTTCCCTATAAATATCGCAGAGCATAAAATGTAACCCAGGTTCACAGGGAAGAGGACTGGCTCTGTGGGGAAGAAGACTGCAATTCCAAATAGGCCTGTTTGCTACAAAACTTATGTGCAAAGAGATGGAGTGGTTTAAGATCAATTACCTGAAACCAGGTGCTAAGCAGATGGGAAAAATGATTCATCTGGTATGCACTCTCTTGCACATCTCACCTGACTCCCAATGTCTCCGTGGCAGCTGCTGCACTGTGCACAAAAAAACTATGCCACTGAAGTTGGCACGTAGGTCTCCTATGTCACCTCATTACCCCACTGCCAGTATGGAGAGAGGAGCTAACACACACACACACGCACGCCACCTCCAGTCCCTCCACTCCTCTCTCTGTAACTACATACTTTGAAAAAGCAATTTAATACCAGTGGGTACAGAAAAAGGCAGTGGCTCTGCAGCTCCCTGAGGTGAGGTACTTGGAGTACTCACTAGAAATGAAGTGCTCAGGGAGGCCCTTTATCACAAAGTTCTACAGGTAACTGACTTAATCGCTCCCAGAATGAAGCTTTGGAGCCAGACTTCAGTCTTGCAGAGGCATCTCTTGGCTGTGTTTGAGCGCACATTGAAACATGCTTCCTAGAGGCTGCTGGCAGCCAGCTTTGGGAGGGAAAAGAAGGCCAAGCCAAGGCCCTTCTTCCTCACTGGGCTCATGAGATCCTACTCTCCCAACTAAACATCTGCCTAAGAGCTGGCCAGAAGGTAGCTCAGAAGCTGCTTTTAAGAGTAAACAACTCAGTGTCAAAGCTCTTAGCATCAGCACTCTGTGAAGGAACCAGAGGATTTACTGTGTCATATGAATTTAATATTTGATACATCCATCCATATATACCTGACTATATCCTGCCCTTGTAATGGGGATGGACTCAATGATCTAATAGTTCTTTTCCATTTCTACCTACTATTATTCTATTATTAAAAGTAATGAGCCTCTAATCTAACAACTGAACTAATCAATAAGAAACTGAGTTGGTTTTTCAAAATTGCTTTAATTTTAAAAATACAGCATGTCCATTCCCTGCTTCCTGCTTTTGACTATGATAATAAAACCTTCAGTATGGCTAATGTAGTTTAGCTAAACAAATTAGACAACTGCCCCATTTAGGGGGAAGAGAAAGTTCCATTAGCCATTCAGATATTCTTTGCCTGGCCAGCTAACAATTTTTTGCAAACCAGACATCATAAAATTTTAGACTAACTGTAATGCTGGAATACAATGATCTGCTATAAACCTACGGACTGTAAACATGACCACAATTTGTTGCTTTATGTTAATCAAAGTTTTGATTTTTTTTGCTGATCACCACATAACAATTACATGTTACAAATCTACAGAAAACAAGCTCAGCAATGCCTTTCAGTCCAGGCAAAGGTACCTGGGTTCAAATGTTAGTTCTTCCTTAGACTTTCAATTTAATTTTGGTCAAATCACTTTAACTGTCTCCCAGGAAAGTGAGGATAAAACCCCCTCACTTCCATGCTTTTCACTCTATTGCTTTGAGGTAGACTGTAAGCTCTTTCAAGCAACTCTTGCCAAAATTAATACATGGCTTTTCAGTGCCAAGCCCAGCAGTTTCATGACATCTGTAGGGATTGTTCAGAATATTACAGTACTAACAGAAATAGAATTTGGTATATTAATGTGATATACTGCTGATTCATAATACTATAATAATAAAAATTACCAAGTGCCACAGAAAATATGTCAGTTTAGACAGTCAGATTAGATGCCTTAAATCTATGCTTGGCTTACATTAGCAAGAAGTTTGGTATGAAAAGAACAGATCAATAGCTTACTGCGCTTGGTGCTGAGGGCTCCACAAGTCCCAAATATGCACTTTCGGGGGGTCAATTTTAATCAGATTTTATATGGTTCCTTGGAACAAATTCTCGTACAACTTCCATAGTTTTAAGTTGACTGAAGAACAGTAATTATTTTGGACCCTTCCTTCCCTATAGAGGGCTGATGGTTGGTGAGTACCTGGAGCTCAGGTGCTAGTTCTTTCTCCTTCAGAAGGAACCTAGTTTTTCCCATACCACAATCACCACAATCTGAACCAATGTGGGGGAAATGGGGAAAACCAGAGCATTTGCTTCTGCTCTATACCAAAATGCCAATTCAAAGATAGCTGCAGATGAGAAAGTACAATCCTTTGATAGCTTTTTGTCTCCTTGTTATCACACCACTAATAATTCTTCTAGCTTCCAAGACACGGAATGGGTTGCTTGGCATGCTACTTTGAAGGACAGTCACTGAAAAACGTTCTGACAGCAGGTGGAAACACAAAATGGAAGATGTAAGTAGAAAGCAAGGCACGCTACATGCTCCAATCACTGCTTTCAGATTTATTAGTTCCCTGCCCAAATTATCAATACTAATGAAGTGCCTTCTCAAAGCAATGGATGATGATCACAGGAGCGGAATCAACTTTCCCAAAGCTTTCAGTGCACCTGATTTTACTACATCATACTCTGATTTCATAATGCTAGTACAAAGAGATAACTTGAAACAATTGGAAATTACGGCTTCTTTTCTCCTTAATGATCCCACTGCTCTCCACAAAGTCTTTGGTATCTATGTATCTTTATTTTGACGTTGTAAGAGCAGAAGGTTTCTCTGTCTGTGACATCTGCCAATACCAAGATTTGTATTTCCTCTCTGCCAAACATAACTACAACACAATGACTGTGAGAAGAAAATATCTGAGTTTGACATACAACCATTTCAAACTAAAATAGTACTACTGAGAAGACACAGTAAGAAACCAGCCAAAACAGCAGTCTCTCTGGCATGAAAAATGCCCATGTATTGGAAAGTCTTAGACCCTGGAAGATGCCTTCACCATCCATGGCCAACTAGGTAACAGAGAACAGACAACATATACAAAACACAAAAATCTTGCTAGAATTTTTTGCTGAGTGCTTGGGGAAGTTATTAATTCATGTCCCTCTGTTGCATATAGTGAAATAAAAAAAAATTATAAAATTATACAAATAAAACTTCCTAGTTTTTAATGGAATTTCACCATTTAAGAAAAGTATAAGAGCTTCCAGAACTTTACATTCTTACCTACCTGGATTATTCTGGAAAACCAGTCCATACTGTTTCCTAAACAACTCTAAATAAAACGCATTGCTGAAAATGTAAGGGAAAGGGAGACAAAGTCACACCACTGTTTTGATAGCGTTCCTCTGGGCAGTGTAAGATCACATACGCTCTTCTTCAATCAATATTGAGGACTGCTAAAATACAAATACAATGCATAAATACATATTGGAAGAGGCAAGTTAGCTGCTCAGGCTTACACCTTTCAAGAGTCATAGCTTTATTGGAAAAAAGATGTAAAATTAAACAAAGACCACTGAAATGATGTGGACAGTTGACATGGCTTATTTCTTGACACACTGGTTTGCAAATCCAAAGAGAAATGCGAAAATGTTGACTGCTGCAGAACTTCCAGGAATACTCTTAATTAAGACATACGGTACTAAGAAGGGTTAATATTGTTTGAAAGTAAAAGCTCTCATTCTAATAACAAGACCTCTGTCTGTGCACTGCTGGGTCAGCACGGTAATTAAGAAAATTGCCTTTAGTGTGCTTGTTTGGTAATGCTATTATCATCTTTTTTCATCTTTTAACAAGAGTAAACTACTTGAAGATGTCCCCATTTACTCTTCTTGCTTCTAGTAACCCATGAACCCATCAAGTCCATACTATGCCAGCATTTAATGGCCTAAATGAGTTACTTTATCATCTGGTTCACCCTGAAGTCTTTTACATATTTTTCTTGACCTTTAACCTTCTGACTATTATTTTGACAGCTATCATTAATGCTGTGTCCTGAGCAACCACACATTGACTAAGATGGATGGCAAAATGGCTAAGGAGTTGAAAGTAACACACACCTACTTTCATCTTCTCCTTGATTAAATCAAAACCATACAAAGCCAAAACATACGATGGGTCCCATGAAAGCAGTGGAGAATAGAAGCCACAGTTTTAGTAAGCAAAGCTGAACAGAGAGAACAAAAGGGGGAGAAAAGCACCCTTATTGTAAAACAAATACACTATATAAATTGGACACCTAGAACTCTATAAATCTTCTGACTATTCAGCTATGAACTTAGATGAATCAATAGGTGGTTAGAATGAAAATACTTCATACTAGCCGGTTAAAACATAGATTGGGCAGTAAATTTGAGTAGAAAAAAATCACCTCAATCCACAACACAAAGAACATGCTTATGTGGAAAGGACACAGTTAATTGGCAAGTTTGATACAACTTACTATTTTTCTAATAAACTACCTCACTTCAAAGGCAAGTATGGCCCCTTCTGATCACTTGCATGGAACACCACGGACTGTGGGCCTGCACAATTGTAAGGTCACTACAAACCATGCACCTTGAACAATTAAACTATTCCCCTTGGAGAAGCTAGATGATTTCATTTAAAAAATGGAATCTAGATAAAAGGACCAAAAGGAACTTCAAATAGCTCCACGTGCTTAAAATGAGATTAAAAAATGGAAGGAAATGTTAGTGTCAGATAAGATCGTACGCAGAGTCATTCTAACTGCATTTCAGATAGTTGGTGCAATCAGGCAGTAGATTAATGGAAAGGAAGGCACTATATTGCCAAGCAGCAGGAACAAAGGGTGATTTAAGTCTACTAAAATATTATCTGGATACTAGTTTTAAAAAAACAAACAAACAAACAAAACCCAAAAACCCAAGAAAACCTAAACAAAAAAACAAGCTAATCTATTAGGAAAAAGCTAGGAACAATGTGAGGAGGAAAGGCAACCAGAACAATGTCACAAACAAAATTCTCAGCCTCTTTGTCTTCTAAAATGAATGACCCTCACTGATGGAAAACTGAAATACTACAGCCCCTCTGATGGACCTGACACTTGACCCCTCTTACTAATTAGGGATGGAATCTGGAAAACACAGCACTTACTTGCTTTAAGCAGCATTCTTTAGGGCCATAACAATTTTTGTGATTGCTTTATGAGCAGCATTTTTACTACGCATGGGCAGCATGAAAATAAAGCTAGCAAAATTACTACAGGCAGCTCTTGGGTAGAGAAAAGCTAAACTTCAGATGACCTTGGTCTTACTCTGGTTTGCACATGCCTTGTGTTTTCAAAACAGATGTTCTCCAAAAGCATGTTCTTTGGGAAGAGTTTCAGATCTGATCCTCAAAAGTTATGCATGCCCCACAAGGCCCTAAGCAGGCCTGGGAGAAGGGAATGGGTAGATAAGCCCCTGAGAGTTGTGGACAAACTCTTCATCAGAACCAAGCTGTCATATCTGGATCTCTCTACTCTCAGTAAAACTATCCTGTTACAGAATTAGAGAATGGCCCACTACACATTATTTATCTGTGTTTTATGTCTGGTATTTTTAGCTGCAAAAATTTCCAATTAAAACAATGCTTCTGGGGGGTGCGAGAGCAATTCAAGGCACCAAATCAGCTTCCAAATTACGGGAAAGCAATAATAATAAAACATTTCCAGAACAAATACTAACTTATGCACTTAGTATCACACTGGCAAAAGCCTTGTAGAAGACCATAATGATGCATTAATTAGTCCTGAATGATGATATTACTAATATGCCATGGCTTACTAACTGAGAAACTCACATTAACAAAGCACATGTGCTCTGTGCTTCCTTCACACATCACACAGCACGCTTGAGCTTACAGCCTTTTGCATTATTTCTCTCTGTCTTATATCTCAGGTAAGCCAGCAGGTCAAAAGATAATCAAAACAACAAGTCTCATACTGCACACTTTTACTCATGCAAGGAAATGCAAACTTCCTCAAATGTAGCTGCATGTGCAATACAGTATCACAGCTTGTGTGCTTGGTAACTTGCAGTAGTTTTAAAGAGTAAGTGATTTCAGGAAGATAATTTTAAATTAAGATCATTCTCCAGCTCTAGGATCCCACCTAGGTCTTAAAAACTTCCTTTTAAAACGAGTTTTGCCCTACCCAAACTGATGAGATCACAGCACCTCTGCTTCAGCGCTTCAAACTGTGGCGCACACGCCGCACCGTGCATGTGTCAAACAGGTGTTCACAGGACCGTTTTATTGCAGGGTTCAATGATCAGAAAAATCTACAGGGGAAATGGGGACGTGTTACCCCAGGAATTACATATAGTTTTTTTTAATGACAAAAGAGTGATGTATGGTCTAGATCCAAAGAAAGGGGGGGAAAAAAAATCAATTTATATTTAACAATAGCCCTGTATTCAGAAATAAATCAGTACAACTATAAAGAGTAGATAATTTTTTACTGGTGACAAATACCTTCTTCTAAAGCACATTTACAAAAGCCAAAAAGAGCCAAATGGCATAGTGGTGTTATTGTATATTGTTGTCAGTTAAATTAAGCAATTCTTAATTACCTTACAATAAGATCCAACGTATCCAAGATACGTTACGCCATAACAAAAAATTGTAGGTTGTACACTTTTTTACCCTCAGTTTTTTCCTTTGTTTATCTCTGTCTAACAATTATGTAGCCATATAAAAAAAGTGAGAACCTTAATAAGTCCAGCATCTATAGCCATCCATTTCAACCACAAACTGATCATTCTGCTAATACTATTCGTGATATTGAGTAACTGTAAAAGCTTTATTACAGCTTGCATATCATCACAAAAGAGTAAAGACCTAATGCAGTCATGTTTCAGGAGAAGTTGCTCTGTGCATTAATCAGTGTACTGCTCTATCCTTATCTATGATTCTTCAAGAAAATTGTTGTCTTGCTTGATGAGCGACTGTTGTTTGCTAAAAGATAATGGTTTTTACAGCTACCACATCTTTATGTGCCTGTACTGTCCAAACTAAGTGCTACAGTTACTTAACTGAATAGGATTTTCTTTGTATTTTTGTACTTTCTTGGTGAAAATAAAACACCAAGCTCATCCCTGAATGAACACCTCAGCTACCTACTTACTACAGGTGTCAAACTGGGTAGGATAATGGGATATTCCAATGGCTTTTTAATTCCTTCTACTCAAGTGACAACGCAGTAGCAAGACAAAATCAGTAATGCTGGCAATTGATGGAGAACAATATGTTTAATAAAAAGGTACTATCAACCTGAATACCATGGAAAATTTCCAGAGAATGCAAACAAACTTCAGCTTTGAGCTGATGCTTCCCAGGTTAACAAAGCGACAAAATCACATGCTTTGACTTGGTGGGTCTTGGACTTCTTCATGTTAATTTTTGGGTGGCCTTCTATGAAAGGTAAAGAGGCAAAGGCATATAAATTAGTATACTGAGAGCTAATCACACTGATGTGATTCACACTCAAACTTCATTACACCTCATTCTTTCTTTTTCATCTCCTTTGGATGAAGCCTTCCCGGGTCAACCCTCATCAAGACTCAACTGCTTTCCCCAGGCCCCCAACAAGTGTTCTACAGACAGCTGATATTCTGACCACAGATCACAGCTGAAGAATTTAAGAAATAAACAACTATGAGAAAGCTGCATATGTATAACTCATTTCTTGGATGTGTTTCAGTTGCACAACACAAACATGAGAAAGGACTTCTGAAAACAATCTCCCTCCCCCTGCCCCCACTAAACAAAGTATTTTAAGTATCAACATTTGTAATCGCTCACATTTTATTGGTGCTAAAATAAATGGATTTTTCAGTAGCTATATAATAGTATTTAATTTAATGTGTACTCAAATATACGTCTAAGTAGGTATGTGAGTTCATTTACCTTATGTCTTAAGGGTGTTCCCCTGGTAATTTACTTACTGATAACTGAGGGCAGTTGAGAGTTTCAGCTCAACATTAATTAAGTCAAAACAGGCACTAGTTCACTCACTCAGCTGAGCAGCATATGCCTGCAGCCTGTCTGTGGGGCTGCACCAACGCTCACTGACATGGCCACAAAGTACCCAGCTGGTCACTTTATACCAGGAACTACACTATATTTTGGTCAGTTGGAAGCACCAAATGGCCAGGCTTGCACTGAATTTGCCATGTTGGGCATAATCTATTAGACAAAGTGATTGTGGGTAAATTATTTGTTAACAGTGGGCCATTACATCTAATAAGAGAGAGTAAAACAATCAGTATGAATACATGTGCAGTATCATTGTACAGTGGGTTTTAGGAACTCAGGAAACAACATCACAGAATCATTCTGGTTGGAAAAGACCTTTAAGATCACCGAGTCAAACCATTAACCTAATTCTACTGAGTCCAGTGCTAAACCATGTCCTGAAGCACAACATACCCACGTCGTTCAAACACCTCCAGTGTTGGTGAAGTGAAGAAGTTTCTTTTAATATCCAATCTACACCTCCCCTGGTGCAACTTGAGGCCATTTCCTCTTGTTCTATCACTTGATACCTGAGATAGGAGACCAGCACCCCCCTGGCTACAACCTCCTTTCAGGTAATTGGAGGGAGTGATAATGTCTCCCCTCATCCTCCTTTTCTCCAGACTTAACACCCTCTGTTCCCCCAGCTGCTCCTCATAGGGCTTGTGCTCCAGACCCTTCACCAGCTTTGTTGCCCTTCTCTGGACATGCTCCAGCCCCTCAATGTCCTTCTTGTAGTGAGGGGCCCAAAACTGAACACAGTTCTCAAACTGCAATACCCAGTTAACATTTGTAAAACTCAGATGACCATTTGACTGGGTTCAAAGTGCAAAGATATTTAAGTTTGAAATAAGATGTCTTTAAATCAGGAATAACAGCAATTCATACTGCAGAAACACCTGTCCTTCCTGACCAAACAATACTAAAACAAAAAGATGGCTATAATCAACCACTGACAAATAGCAGCTCTCTTAATTTATTAATCTAATTAATGCACTTCCTTTATTTATTAAACTAATTGCATTGCTTCCTCAAGGGGAATTATATTCCACTCAGTTCTCTTTAACCTGTATCCTCGGCAGAATCTTTAGCATTTTATTTCAGTAATTGAAAAAATATTTCTGGTATATTCTTAGCTTATAATAAACTGCCATCATAAACAAGGCGTTGTGATTTCTAAGTCATAAAAACACAGCAGGTGAATAGAAAGAGGATGTGAGAACTCTGACAATAAAGTTTGCACTGCTGCCCCAAAAGCCCTGAGTATTGGCAGCCCCTGCTAGAATTTACAAGTAAATTTCCTACTGGATCAGCACATCATGAATGCTTTATAGAAAGAGAAAGGAGATTGTTTAATGTAGGCAAGACTTGAAGAAAACATCTTGGAAATAAAGGAGGCCTCAAAATAAAATGTAATTCAGTAAATAAAACATCAATGTCAATGACACAGTAACAGGCCAAATTGAGTACACTGAGTTTGCTCTAAACAGCAGAAAACACACAGTAGTGAAGAGAGAGTGAAAGAGAGAAAGTGCCTACAGTTTTTTGGTATGGGATTTCTAAAATGATGTGGTTCAACTGTCTGTTACAAAGCAGCTAAACAGACCACTTATAGTCATCACAATGTTATGGATCTGATTTTATCTGTACTTCCAATGTAAATGAGAAGTGATTTGCAGTAAATCATCGGACATGCATAAGATTTCTGATGAATGTGTTAAGTCTTGTGCCAATATGCTACACATAAGTAAATTTACATTCAGATACTCTATTATTTCAGTTAAATAAGCAAAATAACTAATTATCCTTTGTTTTAAACAGTCATGGTTTAAGAGATTCCAAGCACAAATTCAAATGTGCAAAAATTCAAAGCTGGTTGAAAAATAAAACATGTCAGCATTAGTATAAACTGTACTAAGTTCTACCTGAGGGGTCACCAGAGAAAGCCGAAGGGGAAAAGGTACCTCTTAAAATCTCACACAGAAGAAGAGAGAGATGGCTAAACCCTGTGTGGCAGAGAGAAAATAACATCTCTGGCACTGCATTCAAAGAAAACATAGAATGAGGGAAGTCTTAGGTCTCCAATACAGAAAAAGAAATGTCTGTAAGATATCTTTTTGGGTGAAGCTCTAGAAAGCATAACATAAGTCCTTAACACTCAAACATTTTTTAGATCTGAACAGCAAGGTATGCTCCCTTCAGCTGTGGAACAGAAGAATGTCCAAACTCTGGATTTCAGTATATATTCCACATAGCTGTAAGCTTGGTTCCTCCAGAAACAACAACTGATGTCACAGCGAGAGATGAAGATGGATGGTGGAAAATAATACAAGCAGAGGACTGCTAAGCTGAACTAAAATGCAAACAGGAGTAATGAGATTAAATTAAACAGGAGAAAGCAGAGTGTGAAGAATCCTAACAGTGAAAAATATTGGAACAGGAGATTTGCTAGCAAGAATGATGGTGTTCTCTTTGACTGCTTCATTTGCAGTTGGACAAAGCACTGTGAAAGGTACCAGAAGGGACATGGAGGAGGAGGATGTGTTCTGCCATCACAGTGCTTCAGTATATCTGTCTGAATTCAGGTGAATCACATGATGAAATGAGATATCTAAGTCTTTTGGTCACTGATCATCTTTTCAGAAGAGAACAGTGCACTGCAGATAATATTCTATGTACTGAATAATATTTTTAAATGTATTTTTATGAGCTTGTTCCCCAAAAAGGGGACACAAATGTCCCAAAATGCAAGATAAAAATTAAAAAGGAATTTCAAAATTAAAAATTTACTCTCATTCTTTGGAATGGCCAGCAGTCCCCTGCAAGGCAAACACCTCTAGTTGTACCTCTGGCTGAAGTCAATACCTTCCTGTACAACTTCTCTAAGTCAGGTGCACAGCTTTTGAAAATAGAACAACAGTTGTACATTATTACAGGTTAATTATAACAATTTTTCTGATATTACTGCCAACATTATCAACACAAACACCTAAAACACAGGAAGTTAATAGCAATTACCAGCACAATAAATTTTGGATACCCTAAGTACCTCAAATAGCTGAGCTTGTAGTTAGAGCATTTGTGATTGATCAGACCTTCACCACAACAAGCTCCCTTCAGTGAGGAAATCACCGCAGTGAGAGCTCACCCTTCCAACCCTCAGCTCCTATTCTTCCTCCTGACTCCCTCAGGATCTACTGTTCTACAAGGAGTGATATAGCTTCCCAGTCTACAGCTGCATGCCTGCAACTCTATCACATGATGCACAAGTGAGGCCTAGCTTGGCCAATGGTAACCAGAAGCAGCAATACACCCTTCTGAATAATACATCCAACATCTCATTTATCCTGGTGGAAACATGTGGAGAATCACATGGCAGCTTTTCCCCTTCTGCTGAAATGGTAATGACAAAAATTCAGAAGTCTGTGTGGAGTTCTTCTATACTTCACAAGCTCTTTACTCCCAGTGTTAACCATACAAAAAGGTGGAAAATCATCCGTAGAAGAAATACAAGATAAAGTAGGAGAAACACTAATCTTGAACTCTGCTGGAGGCACCCCTTTCAATTACTCTCCTTTCTCAACTCCTTCCTCGTTATCTACAGCTTCTTTGGTAACACCACCTCTTCCAATTGGAAATCCTCTGGTTCTAGTGTCTCGTTATGAAAAAGGAAAGAGAGCTGCTTCTGTGTTTTTGTACAGGACAATTCAGGACTTCTTTCCTCTTCTTGACTAATATTCATATAAGAGACAAAGCAAATACCTGGACAAATATTGCTATGGTCAATAAAGAAGAACAATGGAATCCTATCATTTTGCTGATGGATGCTTCCTCCAGAAGATGCCAGCTGGCACTTCTAGGTGTTTGGAACATCTAGCTGACTGCGCTTGGCTCTTTTTCTCTTACTGTTGGTAGTGCTTTGACAAGCCCTAATTTTGCTGTAATGTTGGTTATTTTTGGCTCCTTTCTCTGCCTGTCAACTTGGGAACGGTTGGTATTTCACTTTTTGCATCATTCACTTTTTGGTGATCCATGGTGGAATCATGAGACTCTTTTTTCTTTACTTCATTATACTTTATCAGCATCTACTCTCCCTGTTTGTTAACAGAGACCTCCTGTCTCTTTCTGCCAGAGGGTCAGATTCTTTCTTTCATCCCTCCCCAGAGAAAACAATAAGAGATCCCTTCTCCTCCCCTCTCATTCTTTCTTTTCCATCCCACTACCCTCAGAGGCCTTCCTGTCAAGCCAGCAGGCCTTTGGGACAAGGAAAACAACTCGGAGACCTCCTCTTTGTAAACTACTGGTAGGGATGCTAAGTCACTGAAGTGCCTGTGAGTCAAAGAAAAGGTCCATACTCATCTCTAAGGATGAAGCCAGCTTTTCTCACAGCAGCATGGGATTAACAGTAAAGTGGTTCAGACATGACTTTCTACCTTGTAGTACATGGAATTACTATGCAGTTGACCAGTATTTTCTGGCTGGATGCATTATCCTTCCTCATATTTTTCTTTATGGAGCTTTTTGAGCTAAAAAGATAAAAAATTGTACTGTCAGAAATTTTGAGGTAAAATACGTGAGCCATTCTGAAAGAGGACATCATTCTTCAGCTGCTGCTGAAGGGGACATATTCAGCTATGAAAAAGAATAGTGCAAATAACTCTATGTACAAAAGCAGCCCACTATTTTTTTTTTTTCCTGGCATTTCCTGTGTGTTACAATTTCTCAGAGGCATCCCCAATTAGGGATGAGGAGACAGGAAAGAGGTGAGCACATTAACAGCTTTCTGAAAAGCCATCAATTTAAATGCACCTATCTCAGCAAGTAATTCTGTGCACACAGTATAGTTTATGTGAGGAAGGCAAACTGTCTTCCTCACTCCTGGAAAGTAAGGTGAATCTCTTGAAGACTGCACAAACTTAATTCACACTTAAAACCAGAGAACCACAAAGGGTACTCCCCAACTTTCAGAGAAACCACAGCCTCAGCTGGCTCCACCTGAATTTCTGAGGACCTTCAAAAAATCAGACAAACAGTCTTGCTTTTTTAGTGAAAAATCTTTGTCATTCCACAAGGAAAAATGTTGGCAAACATTTCTTGTCTTTTCTATTTATTTCAACCAAAATCATTATATCATAAATTACTTTATCTATCTCATAGATGAGGAAGCTGATCAGTACAAAGCAGGTGACTGCCTCGTTAAGGTCAGACATGAGTTAGAACAGCTGAAAGTATATAATCTCTCACTCCAGCCACTAGACTAGTCTTTTCTCATTATTTATCATCTCCGTGTTCTCCTTCTTAAAGTTCTGTGTTTAAAGTGAAAACTGGAAAGGGAGCTGAAAGATATAGGACTTCAAAGGGAAGTCATTTATTTTACAAAACAATCCTGAAAAGGCTGGCCAAATGTTCCTGTGTTTTAATTAGACACCAGCATGTGTTGCATCCATTTGCAAAGTCCCAAATCTAGATAAAGCACAAAAAATACTACAGAAAGTAAAAAATAAGTGGGTGGCAACAAAACCACTGAACAGACAGCCTGGCAAGTCATCTTAATCAAGCGTTATCATGGCAACAGAGCAGAGCTCGGACTTTTGACTCATGTCACAAACTGTGCTCTGACAGTTCTGTTGAGAACTCCTTTTTCCACTGACAAGCTCTTGTTTTCACAACTGGAAGAAAGAGGTGACCAGAAGTTCAAAATTCAATGGTCTAAAAATGCATGACTAAAAATGCGTCAAAGGGCAGCAGTGAAGAATGTTCAGAAATTAAATGCCAGGTTGCTCCAGCCTTGAAGACTCCCCGGTTCTCAGTGCTTCTTCTTAGCCTTGCCCACCAAATGCTCCTAGACCTGCACTTTCAGCTGTTACACCCTATTGTCTTGAATTTAGGTCTAAGACACATGAAGATAAATATATTAAGACATTGCAAAGACAGGGGAAAAAAATCCTCCCAAGATTCCATGACCTTGTCTACCTGAATGGTCCATGTGCATTTGGTTGATTGATATATTACCAATAAGCATAAAGACTATACACTTACATGTCCTTATCCACTCCCATTCAGCAAAATATTGAGGATTGCAGAGGGAATAAAGGCAGTTTCAACAAAGTAATCTTGGTCATACATCATTATTCTTCCTAGAGCCATCCAGGCTCTTAATTTAGTCATGACAGGTGATGCAAAACACTTCCTAGTTGCTCCTTAGTCTGCTGTAGAGACATCCTACAGTGACTGCATTCAGAACAGAAAAACAGAATTTAAGCAGAAAAAATCTGGACTTAACTCCTCCACAGAATTCTAAATTAACTTTAAAGTGAGAGAAAGGTACCTAAATACTTAGTTGGATTACAACACTTTTACTCTACTACATTGATTACCCCAAATAACTGTAGTTTCATTGACCGCTGTTTCAGCACCAGAAAGTAAAAAATTCACTACTGTTGTGTATTGGTAGGTAATATGTTGTTTGTCTGTATGCAAAGGATGAATTACAGAAAAAAAAAACACCACAGGGAGACTCAGTATGGAGTAGTATGGTAGCTAAATTATTTAATATATTTTTTTCCTTTTTCCTGTTCTTGGAATGGGAAATTGTTGAGATATTAAAGCCTTTAGTAAACATCCAGATTTCAGTGACATCCAGTGCACGGAAGAAAAAGTCATAAATGCACAGTAATATCTGGCACAGCATTAAAAAAAAAAGAAAAAAGAATTCAGTTTATTCTTCCCACAGCCTGTGCACATGCACCCACAGATCCTCTGTGCTCCACCATGAATGAACTTCCTCCCATGCAGTGTGTCTGTTCCCATGGAGGAAATGCTCACTATTGGTCAGCTGCACACATTAAACAAGGCAACCTGTATTTTGCAGGTTGTACATTATCTATATTTTTTTTGCCTTTTTCTATATATTGCATTCTACGTAGCAGTGGTGAGCTGTGCAAAGGGATGTTCCAGGTTGTCTTAAACTTGTGCTCTCACCTTCCATGTACCATTTAAAACAAAAAGATACTGCTACTTGAACAAGGTCAGAGGGGTCTTCGGATGGTCTATTTCCTCAGCCTGCCTCTGGCTCCAGATTGCTTCGCAAATCAGATACTAGATATATTTTGATTAGTTTGTACTTTAATGGATCATGTGCAAAGAGTCCACCCTTCACATCATAGCCATTAATTTTTTCTGGAGTCTGATGGAAAAAACAGGTAGAGGGTTTTGTGTGTGTGTGCACTGGCGTATGCATGTGTGCTGATTGAAAAGTGATGGATTATTTTCATGTGGTAAGAAACACAATGTTTTCTTTAGCACAGCAGGATATTCTGTTTGCAAGGTCTAACAGTGAAATATTATGCATATCTGCAGCTGGCCCACTGCCAAAAACCAAATGGCAGAAATCAGAAGAGATTTTGAATCTGAATCTTAAAAAACCAGTACAGCCCTACAAAGCAACTAATGAGCCATCCAAACAGAAAAGCGTTTGTACTAATGTATGATTGCTGTCATATATGTCAGCATTTAACAAAATAGTAAATAATTATTAATTGAAATGTTACCTTGAACTTCAATTTGAAATATAAGTATATTTACAATGTCTTCTAACTCTGTGCTGATACGGGTTAATTTACGTTAGGTCATGATGAATAAACTGAAATATTTCCCAGGCTCAAAGAACCAATCATTTAAGAAGCAGGTACAATTAAAAAAAAAATAAACAGCATAACCTCAAAGCACAAGTGTATGAAAGCTGTAGCACACCAACCACGAATTTACTCGCCCAGAAAACTGAACAGCAAAATGTTTTAATGTGACTTATTCAACTCTTAGGAAAGAGGACAGGGCTGTGCATAACATTCAACCCAAGGGAGCTGGGCTGGCATCCAATCAGCCACTGCTGGAGCTGCCTGGAATTCTGCCATTCCCTTCACTGGTGGACAACTCCAGCATTCCCCTTTAGAGATCAGACTTTGGGGCCTCTTTTTAGCACTAAAGTCAAATTAAACAGGATGGGAGAAATACCAGACTAGAGTTAACGTTCTGATCCTTACATATGTAATTCCTACAAAAAGGCAAAAAGAAGTTCATGTGAGGATGACAGACTGGGATCCCACAGCACACACAGTTATGTCTGGCAGAGGTCGTACAGCTTGTACAGCAAACTTGCAAAAGTCCGTTTAATTCTAGGCAACTTTCTTCCAGCATGGGATCTAGCAAATCCTAACAGTTCCAATATGCTCTGTAAGACTGCCCTGCTCAGTTGAAAGACAGAAGAGTATCATCAGACACTTCTCTTCAATTTGTCATAGGGTGCAGTGTTACTATAAGGAAAAACAACTCCTCCCTTGGTAAGCCTTCTTATATTTGTGCACACTCCTTTCTTGGTTAATTTATTGCACTTGACTTATTGGATATTAGCATTATTAGATAGCACCGGATTTCTGTGTAATTGAACATATATGTCTGCGTTTGAACGCAAACATGTGATTATGTTATTTACCCATTAGCATGCCCTCTGGTAAATCTCACTCCAGCCACAAGCTTGCATGGCGCATCTTTATTTCCACTGCATCGCTTTTATCACTAGATCTTCACACTGGGTTTCAGAAAATGCTTACAGTACTAGACAGTTTATTAAAAACAGGCTAGCGGTTTTATCAACATAGTTAATATTCTAAGAGCAAAAGATTTAGTGTCAGGACACAATCAATGTTTGGACTGTTAATACAGAGGCTGTGGCATTTTGAAAAAGGAAAACCTGGGAACTCAGGACACATATTTAATAAACTTTCTAAGTAAATCATGTCTATTTTTATCATTTGTTTTTTAAAAAAGCAAGAACAAAGCCTACTAGAAATTTGGAAACCATATTGGGAAGACACATGTATCTTTTTAATACTTTTGAATACAGAGCTTATGATTTGCCCTGTTTTATTTCTTTTGACATGTTACCTCAGGACCCTTATTTTGAAATCATTAGAAACTGGTTTGAAATAACAACCATTCCTGCTCAAAATAAAGGTTCCACCAAGTGATGAGTTGCTATTCTCCTCCAGCAGGATACATTACTATCAGGAATTTTATGCCTAAGTTTCCACTAAGGATTTTCATTGTCATATTTTGATAGACTGAAGTTGACTGGCATATCTTTTCAAAACCTTTCTCGTTTTTTCCAAACATAACTAGCATATAAAAAGAACCATAATATGTATTATGGGAAAGCAGCACAGCGATATAAAAGACTTCCATACTAAGAGCAGACGGAAAATGGTAGTTATTATTAATTTAGAAAAACAAAAGAGCTACCCAGCATTTCAGTAATGTGGCAAGTTGTGTGCTATTGAGGGAAAGAGGATTTTATAATTGGATTTTAGAGTAATTTAGGAGACGAGATAAGCTGTAATGGTTGCATATTAGAGGTTAAAACTACAGCAGAAACTCATAACGTAAGGGTTCATTGCACTGAGGAAAACAGAACAAAGAAAAGCAATGCAGGAGCAGCTCGGTGTAGGTGGCAACAAGGTGAGTATGGGCTACGGGAAACCAAGGAGCTTTTATACAAACATTAAGAAGGTATCAAACAGTGTTCCTTCCCTTCAAGATGGGCTTCTTAAAAGAAAATAAATTATATTTAATATATTTTTATTTTATTTTATTTTAAATATATATATATATATATATACACACATATATCTATAAAACGGTAGAAGTGTTATTTTCTGAGCTCTGCAGCCAGGAATGGCTCAGATTTAAGATAGGAATGACAATAAGTATTTTCATTTTCCTCAATAATAACAGCAAAAAAATATCACAGTCAACGTGAAGGTAGCACAAAAATTTTGAACAAGGAATCAATGACACTTCAGGGCACAGCAGCCCTGGAGAGTGGGGTGCATCTCCCTGCTAATTCTCCCTCAAGCAAACGGAGACTAAGTAGGAGACAGAGTCCTCTCCTGGGGGGCCTCATGCTCCCAGCAGACCCTGCAGCTCCCACTAGCTCTGCTGCTGCTTCCTCCACCTTCTCCAAAGGCTGAGACTCTCCCCACGCTGCCTCCAGCTGTCAAGTCAAAACTTGAACCGACCCAGTCTCCAGAGCCTCTGTAGCTGTGGCTGAAGCACACAAGTAACACAGGCAGCGCTTTGCCAGCAGCGAGGAGGGAGATGAGAAGAGGCCAGAAACAAGGGCTGGGCCATCAAAGTCATGCAGAGCCGAGGCTGAGACAAGCGTCAAGGATCTGTGGCAAAGCCACAATGTCTAATAATTCGTTATCAGGTGCATTCTGCGACATTGCTGCGATGCCAGCACAAGGAGAAGCCCACCAATTGTAGCATTGAGATAGATCAAAAACTGGTGTTTTCCCAGACCCCAACAGGGACATTAAGAAGTCACTCAAACTCTCTGAGTCCTGTGAAAATGCAGTAAAATAAAATCTCACACTAATAATCTTTTCTGGGACTACTGTCTGCCTCCACACCATCTATGAGAAGAAAGCCTGGTTGATACAGTGCCCAATAAGACTCTTAATCTAAGCCAGCATGTGTAGGTGCAATGCAAGTAAAGGGCAGCTGCTTTTTTAAATATAAGTGGCTACATCCCTGCAATCTGCAGTATGCCAGCTCAGCAGCCAAGTCCCATTATGTTTCTGGGAAGAAGGGAGAAATACTCTCCAGCATTTTTCCAGGCAAAGAAAGGTGGCAGAATACACATTTCCAGTCTCTGTGACCAGATTCAGCTGCAGAACCAAGCAGTGTGACCAGGTTCTCAGCAGTAGAAAGTGAACTTAAGGCTCAAGATCAGTTGCTTTACATTAAACAAAGGCCAGCCTTTTTTTTTTTTTTTTTTTTTTTTTTGGGTGGGGGACTTTGCCACCATTGAGATATTTTATGTTTGCCAGCTGCCAGTCTCTGTTTGGAAAGCATAGCTTCCTCACTTAGCGATGCAACTCCATAAGCATAGCAAATTATGTACACGTTTGGCAAGCAGCTTTGAAAAAAAAAAAAAAAAAAAAAAAGAAAATACGTATTTCATGCCAAGAAATGTGAATACTTCCAAAAATACAGTAGTTTATCAGAAGACAACAATTTCCCCTCCTGCTTGCCTTCCAAGGATTTAACTGGGGAATGTTCACCTGAGCAATCTAAAATCTCAACCCACAGCCAAAAAGGGACAGAAAAAAAAAAAGAAAAAAGAAAAAAAGTGCATTATACTGCACAGTGAATTCCCGCGCTGTGGTTACTCGCGGCAAACCGAGCACCATCTCTCTTCAAGAGGGTAAATAACCCAAGCCTTCAGGAAGCAAAATCTGTTTAGCGAGTGCGTGCTCTCTGTCGCTGTCCTTACAATGAAGGGTACTTCAAAGCTGGACGCCTTCTTAGTTACCAGTGCTCGGCTACCCCCTGCTGGGCTGCACTGCCTCGGACCTTTCTGAACCATCAGGCAGCAGCAGCAACGCGCCCCAAACACAGCAAATTAATCACTGGGATAAGTTTTCTCAATTAAACTAGGCTTCAAGTCTTTACTCCTGCTCAGTATTGAATAATGACACAACCTGGCCAGCTGAGATTAAAGGGATGGGTAGTTATCGCACCACTAATCTATTTTTTGTATTACGTGTGGATTTCTCAGAGATTTTCCCTGAATTCTAAATCAGCACAACAGTTTGAAGAAACAGTGATACACTGAGATGCCAATAGCTACACTCAAGAAGCAAACAAGTCCCCACACATGAAGATCTAGAAAACCAAATGTTTTCCTAGTAAGTATAAAACTCTGAGGCAGCAAATTTAATTTCTAATTCTATATAAGGTTGTGCGAGCACATCTTAAAAACACTTTGCTGAGAATTTGCTTTAAAAAGCATTCCTCAAATACAATTCGGAATAGAAATTCCTGGTATGAAACCCTTATTTATGTATTCTGTGGATAAATTAAAACAGGAAAATGTGCTGCAAGATGTTCAAACAACTAATACATCCTGTAAACCAAAAATATATTTTAAAAAATGTAAGTGAAAAGAAAAAGATTAGTTGTTTTAAGCTATAACACAGCTGTATACAACAAAAGCCAGAAATATGTAAAATTAAATTGGATTTTGGGGTGGGAGGGAAATGTGCAATGGGGTTAAGCTTACTAGCAAACTCAAATGCTTTTTTCCAAGTTGCAAAATGTTGTTACTGACACTTTTTTTTCATTCTGTTTATTTTTGCAGACAAGGCAGAAAATAAATTGGCATTTGAACTACAGGAACAGAGGCTGCATATGCTGGCTTAGGGCTCTTGCTTAGCCAGTTACTCCTCCTACATAGCACAAGGGTAGAAATGTCAAATATCCCTTCAAACATTTATTAGTGTTACATAAATAGTACAATTCTATTTACCAACAGATTAATAAAAGGCTGAATTAGTCTCTAACCTCTTCGATTTTTAAATGCTGGTAGGACACTGTCACCCCTTGTTCTTTTATCTAAATACAGCATGTGTAGCAGACAAACACTTCCCTTGTGTTAGTGCAGGAAAAAGGAAGAAGTTTTCATTAAATAGAGCTGTAAAGGGATCGTATTACTGGACTAGAGTCACATCTCTCAACTTTTGTCCTTTATACTGGCTGTCCTCTGCAAGAGGAGAAGTGGCAGCAGCAGACTTTGGGGAGGGACGGGGGAAGACAGGATTCTGTGTCTGTCTGTTAGTCAGCAGGGGCCGTCAGCTAAAGGGGACGGGTTATAATCCTCAGTTCTCAAAATCTAGACAACTAATCTATTTTTTTCCTCCTATATTTAGATTCTGGTTTGCTCTCAGGATGCATAACCTTTTCAAAGTCTCACTCCTGAAAAAGACTGAGGTGCAAAAAACCAGCATTTCAAAGCTACAGGCCAACAAGGAATAGAGGGATCGGATCCTTCGGCTGCCACAGTTGACAGAAGGCTTTTGCTTCACTCAAAATGGCTTCGCCTCTGCTGTGGACCCACTCACAATTCACTTGAAAGCAGGAGGCAGTTATTTTAAAAAGGGCCAGAACCTATCACTAATCTGACAAGATTTCCACAGAGCTTCAGCCGAAGCTTTGTCTCTGTTGTTTAGCACTGGCTATACAATGCTGGAAAATGAACAGGGCCTGGGAATCATTGAGCAAGTAAACAACACTGGTGTCTACTGTGAACGGGATGGACAAAAAATACGTCTGTTCCTCCCACGGAAGGAAGGGACGGACACGTCTACTCCATCCTGCCCTACGGTCCTGGCTCCCAAGTGAGCAGAGCTGAAGAAAACATCTTGTGTACCCAGGGATGCCACCACACTTCATCACTGGGTTTTTCCTGAGAGTTCCTGGATCTCATCGCAGCAGAAAGCCAGAACTAGACTGGGATGATGCACATCTAGAGCTCAAAGATAAGAAACACTTGCAGCTCTCACAGTTTATCTTCTATAGTCCTTAGGACAGCACCCAGCCTTAACTTTGACTGTATGCCCTGGTCTTCACAACAGCGGATCTTCACCTCTGCATTCCTCTTACAGCTCTCCCTAAAGCCACATTTCCTACACCAGTCTCCTCCCCCAGCTTTCTCCCCTGATGGTTTTTCATTACTTTCTGCCATGACTCTTAATGATGCAGTTCTGGGTTTCCAAGACTCCACATGCAGATAACTCTATCATTTTCCTACAGGCTCAAACTGCGCAGCTCTTTCCCTGAGCTATATAAACTCTAACTAACGTCATCTCTAACCTTAGTTATCCTTCTGCTAGTCTGCTAGTAGAGTTTCTCCTCGGCTTCTGTCCTAGCTCTCTCACAGACATCTTTTTCTGGAAGGTGCTAAAATCTTCTTTGATCTGTCAGGCATTGCACAGCCACCCCACACACATGCACAGCTACCTAGATTCTCTGAGGAAATCTCATCACTGCTGTGTAGGGTGCATCTGTGTCAATACCTGCAAGATGCATTTTCTTACTGTCCTTCCTGTGATAAGTGAAGAATGCAACTAGGTAATTTGGGAAACAGAAAAATTGGGAATTATTACTCCTGCACGTGGGAGTAATTTTCAGCTATGAGTAGAGGAAGAATAAAAAAAAGATGTGCAGAATATGCTGGATATGAGGAAAGAAAAAGCTAAAGGAGCTAACACAAAAACTGTCTACTCTGGATAAAGCAGTAGTCTCAAGTATTTTAGACCCAAAAGATTTCAGTTCAAACACTCCAAATGATTCAGGCTGGAGTATCAGTAAATTTTAACAACAGCAAAACAGATCTCTAAACACAAAGAATATGTTCCAAGGGAAGTCCCTGCTATTCCTCTCCTCCCCCTAATGTGTCCCATTGCAAATCATGATAGGTATCGCCACAGTTCCCAGCAAAATCAATGACTCGTGGTGACATTATTCATTTCTGGTTGTAACATCTGGCTGGAATTTTACGCATACAAAGTCTGTGATTTGTACAAACAATTACTTTAGAGGAACAAAAATCTTTGCAATTCACCATGTCATAACCAAACCATCTGCCCAGCAAGCCACTATGGGGTCATGTGGATGGAACGGAAGACAGAAGGTGGCCCATTTTGTCCAGTATGTTTGGTTAAAGATACCTGTTTTAGTCTTGTATCACTGGTAACAGGAGTCTATTCACATTATATTGTAAGCTGATTAGAGACCAAAGTTCCTCTGCTGTCAACCAACTTATAACCATTCCCTAACAGTCAAAATTGTAAAAAAAATAGATTAGTCACTGAAGCACTGTCTGCCCTACAAAACAGATGAATGCAAGAATTGGTATTGTATGTGTAAACCTGCATGCTGCGTGCACAGGTGTTACTAATAACATTCCTTCATTTCCCAGAAAACTGGAAGCGTTGGATATATGAAATTACTATGTTTCTTTTAGCCACAGAGAAGGCAAATCCCAGAATATGTCTGTTCACGTCAAATCAAAAGCGTCTACATCCTATCAGAAGTTTGGTTCCTTATATGAATGTAACTAAGTGTATATATATGGTGCTCTTGCCAGAAAAATTAATGTTGAAAGCTGAGACATGAGACACCTTCCTCAGCCAAGCTGTGACTACTCTTGCCTAGAGGATACAGTACGTGGCATTTAAAAGGGTCTGCCCCACAGAGTGAGCTTTGCTGGGTTGTGTCATGTTCCTGGAGAAAACAAAAAGATGAATGGGCAGCAACACAAACATATCCCTTGCTAAGAAGGTGGCCTTTTAGATAACATGGATTGTGTCATTCTGGTTCCCCTCACTTGGCAAAACACAGGCTTAAAATATCTTCTGTTAAGATAAGAATTTGTCCTTAGACAGTTTTAGCATAAATCAAATAATCACAGAAAACAGGGTGACCTTAATTAAAAGGTCATTTACATTATATCTCCTGCCCTTAAAGCAGGACGAGCTGCACCGTGTTATTTCTGACAGATATTTGTATAAGCTGCTCTTCAAAATCTCAAGTGTAGATTCAGCAGTTTACCCAGGCAATTTGTTACCCTGTGTAGCTGTGTCTGCACTCCATGGAGCATCTCACGTTGGCTACGAAAAGATTCAAAAAGGCTTAGGGACTAGTATAACTGGAAGAGTAGGAAAGGTCAAATAGAGACTGTGTCCTAGCTGGGCAAAATGAAAGAGTATTCGTTATTTAGTAATTATGTTATGAAAGCAAGCGAAGCCCCTGGGGTTAGCTCTGTGCTTGGTTATACAAAGCTCTGCCTAGTGACAGCATTTCAGGTAATCAGCACACCCAAGTGAGGAGACGTTTATCCGAGGTGATCCAAAAGCAGCCTCTATCATCTCTCCACAGACTCATCAACACTCACAGTGAAGCAGACGAACAATCTATGTAATAATAGCCTACATCTGTGGTTCACTGACCAACCAACCATGCTTCTGCACAGAAAGCAGAGGTTGCTATGCACGCAGCCAGCACCAGAGCAGAGAAGCAGCCTGCCCTGTCTGTAGTTTTAGCCTGGACGTCAGTAAAACTTGGGGCAACTTTCACAAGAGTGACAGAACTTAGAGAAAAATGCAGTGCACATAGAAATTTTGGTTTTAACTTCATAGAGACTTGTAAATTTAAGAGATCCATAATAGGCCATGTTGTTTTTCACAAAACAACTGATTAAACAGGCTCAAGATCTCCAGGATTTTTCTTCAGAGATGTTGGTAATGCTGAGCCAGAAAGAGGTGCTTTATTTTCACAGTCACAGTGACACCACACTCACTGGAGGAGCAACTTATATCGCATGTAAAAATCAGAAATTTCTCTGTTTTCCCGCCTGCCTCCTAGCACACTGACTGGCACATGAGCAAACCCACCAAGAGCAATGTGTTGTCCAATGTCATTTCCATCTCCAGAATTGACTTATTCTGACTTCTCGTGCCACTGACAATTTATTTCATGGTTTATGTGAGCAGCACCCCCCTCCAAGGCATTACAGCTAATCCTAAAAAAGGCTCTGACTTGCCAAAGTACAGAGGCCTGGTTGCAGAACATACATGACTGTGTTGGAAAGATGGTACTTCCAAAGGGCTGCCCCTCATGAAGCAGAGAGATGTTGCCTTGGCAATAACTGTAGTAAGCAGAACAAAGCAAGATTACTAACTGAATAGCTCTTTTTTTATATACCCATACGCACCGCCTGGGAAAAAACTTTTCTTCTTCTCTTTTTTCTCATTTTTTAAACTTAACCTCCATAACTTCTAATGAAAGCTTTTCTATTGATACAGTAACAGAATAGTACACTTTAACTTATTCTTTTTCCATGAAGCAGATGTCTTTCCTTGTGAGAATTGGCTTATTTTTACCCTTAGAATGATCTCTGCTTTTATATGCCCAATTAAATTTTAGCAGTCCCTTGCTTAAATAAAGATTTATTAGCTGTTAAAATTGTAGCATAATTCTTCTGCCACCTACACGCCATCCTTTAACATATTTACAAGCAGACTGGCTTATCCACTATAAAAAAGGTGGATGATTTAATGTTATGTTATTGGTGTCAATTACTAAACTTCAACCTCACAATAGAGCTTTCTGAAGATACTACTACTAAACTCTGGAACTGTCAAAATACTCCAAGAGAGGCTGTGAGTTTTAGAGATCAAGTACTCAAAACAGTTCAACTAACAGAGGTAATCAGGAAGTTTCAGACCCATGTTCAGACTCTTCCCCAAATGTCATATAATCTAACATGTCATCAAATGGAGAAGGAATCCAGGGAATTATTAAAAGGAGGTGAAATTTGCATCATCAGATGCACCTGCTTACGTGCTGCTTTCTTATTTCTTTGTGTATGAAAAATACAAAGCATGTATAATAGTATCATTACACATATAAATTTACATATCCTGACAGAAAGACAACAGTAACACAGTAACCTTCTTTGCCAAACTATAGGAAATAACTTCTTTACAAGTTCCAGGGTTTGGGTTTTGGTTTCTGTGTAAAAGCTCAGCTATTTATTTACCAGGATCAGAAGATTAGCATTTTGTTCCTTTTTCATTAGTTTTACTTTATTAAAGTCCTGCTTTCTAACATAGTTACATCACAGGGAATATCCTTTTCACCAAGCTGTAAGCCCTCACCCCTCTACCTTGTATGCTGACATCTTTGCACCTTGTAAACACCATTACTACAAGCAATTGTGTTCCATGTGTTTGTCAGGTTGCATCAGGAGCACTGAATTTCATCTTCCTGATAAAGTTTCAATACCGTTCAGACTAAAACTAAAGCTTTTGATAATTCCAAATATACTTCAAATGCAAGAGATGACTCATTCATTTCATTTCACCCTTCTAGGTCAGGTTCTCTTTAAAAAGTCAAAAAAAGCAGGCAGTCCTGAAAAAATATGCAATATATTAGTGTCGTATAGTTGGCCTCACAAATAAATCAGCATACAAAATCCCCTCTTACTGAAATTTGTCACAGTAAACATCAGAAGCTGTAAAGTGAAACTAATAGGAAACTGTCTTTTTGTGTAATTGGCATGCATGTGTGCATAGACACACTCATGCACACACACTCCCCATCTTTAGCTTTGTGCTTTTCCATGTATGTACTACACATGCAGAAAGCAAACTGCTACAGCCAAGATGCCACCAAGCTAATGATGAATTTGAAACAGACATGAGTGAAAAAGCCTAGAAAACTTCAGTTTTATATAAACATTTTAAAAATATTTTTCCTTTACATATTGTTCCTTTGCCTTGCACTCTTAATTATGGTCACTGGCTGATGATACTTCCTTTGTTTTTCATGCAGTTATTACAAGGCCTATATAAAATATTAAACATATATATATAAGATACCCCCTGCATATACATGAAATGGACATCTGAAGCCCTCTGCAATCAACAGTGACCTTGGAAGGGCCACCATAGGGGCAGCTGTGATCACAGCTGGGTCCATGGGACAAACCTCCACTGCATCCAGCACTGCTCTGCAGGCAGCCCACGGGCAACCCACTGACCCCTCCTGCATGCTCAGCTAACAGAAAGTCCTGCCTGACTTAAGAGGGCAGCCCACACTCATACTCAAGACCAGGATTTACTTTTGGAAGCCAAGTTGGCCACATCACTGGTATCAGAATATACATGACACCATTTCTGTACTCTCTTTGGCATTAACTCCAAGAGGAGGATTCTAGGGGCACAGAAATCTAGTCTACACCATTACTGACAATCCTGAACAAGTTGCTGTTTGGCAAATTTGGGGAAGGCAAAATTTTCAGTTGGGGAAGCATGGGAGAGATCTGAAGACATTTAGATATTTAAAGCACTAAGACTTACAGAGAACCTTACTTGGAAACCATCAAACAGGGCAACTCTTGGAAATCAGTCATGTGACAAGGGCTCTGATTCTGATTTTGTTTTCTCTCTCTTTTTGAGGTGCAGGTAACAGTATTTACTCTAGATGCATACAAATGTAGCATGCAGGTAAGTCATCTTCTTGTATCATCATCTACAAAACCACAATGAAATGTTTATCCAAAAGAGTCCTCCAAAATAATTGTTTCTGTAAAGAATTACCTTTCTGCACAATCATGGCTGTCAGGCAGAAAAACGTTAACATATTTCCAAGCATGGAAAAAAACATAGTGTTTTCCCTCTTAACAACAGTTTCATCTCTTAATATCACTACATATATTTCATCACTTAAGAGTTGACGTTTCAGATGCAAAGAACACAAGAACAGCAACAGTATCAAGGTAAACCAGCAAATATTTATGTATCATTTGTCCCTGCAAAACACTCGAATAGAAGACCTCTGCTGCTCAATGACCAGCTTGGAATTTTCAGAGGAGTCATCCAGTTTCTAAGAAATCATAGAATGGTTAGGGTTGGAAAGAACCTTAAAGATCATCAGGTTCCAACCTCCCTGCTGTGAGCAAGGACACCACACACAAGACCAGGTTGCACAAAGCCTCATCCAGCCTGGCCTTAAACACCTCCAGGGAGGGGCCGTCAACAACCTCCTTAGGCAACCTGTTCCAGTGCCTTACTACCCTCATGGTGAAGAATTTCTTCCTGATGCCTAACCTAAATCTCCCCTCTTTCAGTTTAAAACAATTACCCCTTGTCCTACCACTACACTCTCTGGTAAAAAGTCTCTCCTCATCTTTCCTGTAAGTCTCCATAGTAATTACCTCTGAAGTCTTTTAATTGTTTTTAAAATCCCAGGCAGACTCTTCAGTAAGGGGAACAGTCATGATTTCTAGTGGCATTTGCCAGGTTTTCATTATGTTGATGCCTTTAGCATCCCACTAATACAATGTACCTGTGTCAACCCCCAGCACCAGACTGCAGCATAGTCACATACACGTCATCTATAGGCATCTTAGCTTCTCAGACTTCCACGTAATTCCTTTTCACCTTGCTAGACATGCCACTGCTGCTTGCAATGGTCATGTAAGCTATACAGCATCACAGACTAGAGAATGATGAGGATCATCCCTAAAGCAAAAGAAACCAATAAAACAAACTACCAAAGCACACTGCCATCACCCACCCAACACGCTCCATATAACCCCCATCAAAAAACCCAAACCCATCAGAATCACAGAATCTTAGGGGTTGGAAGAGACCTCAAAAGATCATCTAGTCCAACCCCCCTGCCAGAGCAGGATCATCTAGTGCACATCACACAGGAATGCGTCCAGGTGGGTCTTGAATGTCTCCAGCAAAGGAGACTCCACAACCCCTCTGGGCAGCCTGTTCCAGTGCTCTGTCACTCTCACAGGAAAGTTTTTTCTGATGTTTATATGGAACCTCCTATGTTCCAGTTTGCACCCATTGCCCCTTGTCCTATCACTAGACATCACTGAAAAAAGCCTGGCTCCATCCTCCTGACACTCGCCCTTAACATATTCGTAAACATTGATGAGGTCACCCCTCAGTCTCCTCTTCTCCAAGCTAGAGACCCAGCTCCCTCAGCCTTTCCTCATCAGGGAGATGTTCCACTCCCTTCATCATCTTTGTGGCTCTGCACTGGACTCTTTCAAGCAGTTCCCTGCCCTTCCTGAACTGAGGGGCCCAGAACTGGACACAATATTCCAGATGCAGCCTCACCAAGGCAGAATAGAAGGGGAGGAGAACCTCCCTTGACCTACTAACCACACCCTTTATAATGCACCCCAGGATGCCATTGGCCTTCTTGGCCACAAGGGCACATTGCTGGCTCATGGTCATCCTCCTGTCCACCAGGACCCCCAGGTCCCTTTCTCCTACACTGCTCTCCAGCAGGTCAGCCCCCAGCCTGTACTGGTACATGGGGTTGTTCTTCCCCAGATGCAAGACTACTCTCAAGATTGTGAATAGAGTCTACACTGAAGAAGCCTTATTTTACCAGATCTGCAGCTACTCTGGCTTGGTGTCTCTGAGAAGTGTTAAGTCCTCCCTCCAGTAGTCTGGGCAGATAGTAACCCTCACTGGAACAGGGTCACACTACGATGACATTAAACAGATGACTCCAGCAGATAGGAGGACTAGTTATTCACAAAACCCACATGGGATTGGTGAAATTACACTGATGAGATATAGAGGAAGAAAAGAGAGAAAAGGAGTACCAGAGGACACAAATCACAACAGTTCTTAACCACTGCACTCAATACTGTTCCAAATTCATGGAACTACAGTACTAAACACACAAGCATAACAGAGAGATATGGGTACATACGTATAGTTCACATTTCACCTCAGTGGCAAAACCTAAGATTTTTCTCCTAAACTTCTTCCAACAGTCATGTTAGGGAATGAGAGAACAGCTTCACCAGCCAAACATAACTAAAACTGGACTTCTACTGCTGCTGAAGTCAGATCACAGAGGACAGGATTATCCCTTTTCCATCCACCCATAAAATCCCACTGCCGGTACCCCTTCTGCCTGCTTTATGAATGTAACAACAAAAATAATGATTGCATTATTCACAGATTCTGTCCGGAGGAGTGAAATCACCACATTTTGATATCATTCCACCTAAAACACTCCCTTATTTGTGGTGCAGTGTCTTGCACAAGGCATTCAGGATGGGTCTAAAACCAAGCCTACAAAGACAGTGTAAGTCTCATGCAGCATCCTGGGCATCCTGGGCACTCTCTCTAAAATGACATTGAATGACTTACTGAAGAAGTGAAAAAGAAGGAGCTGCTGCTGGGACATTTAGTCTATCAAAACACAAATAATTAATGGTTGAAAATACTTTTTGTTTAATAATTGCTGTTCTTCATTAGTGTGAACCAAGGGCATAGACTATCTGAGACAATAACATCTGCACCCCATATTTCATTATCACCAAACTTCACATTTCACACAAAAGCATAGCTAGCAAAGCCTTACAGCTTTTAATTAGTTTCTGCCATAGCTGTGAAGGTCAGCCAATTATTATGTGTGAAATTTCAATATGAAGAGGCTGAATTGAAGACAGCATTGCAACATTGTGAAACTCTGTGATGCTGTGAATCTAGCTTGATAGAACCTTTTTTTTTTTTTTTTTTTTTTAAACACAAAACATAAATTAATCATCAGGTATGCACAGCTTCAAGGCTTATTGGCTAATTTAACATATGTTAGAGAAAGAAAAAAGGAGGTAATTTCTGAAAGTGTCTTATGCATTGCAGGGTTTTTTCTTATCAGTGTCACCAACCATGACAAAACACTTACTGGGGTCCTCATTTCTACAAGGAAAACATTTTTAATTTTTTTTGTGATATTGAGAGTCCTTCCATCAGAAGAAAACAATAGGATTAAGAAGATGAACTTCAGCCATCTAGAACGAGGAGCATAGGATGTACAGCATGTCCTGAGAAATCAGGTCTTTTGAAAGATGCCTTGAGTTAGGCTCCAAACTCATGGCTCAAGATCGTAAAAAGCCAACCAAGTGTTTCACGTGTATGTGAGCGTTTGTGTCTGAAAACTTATATATAAGAATTTGGATTCAGATGGTACAGAAATAATCAATATCCCAGCTGGCACTGAAGAAGTAGCAAAGGATGCAAAATGATGCACCTACCTTCTACCTGAGATATGGCCTCTTTGTACAGAGAAATAATTTATGTAGTGTGCTGTGCACTGGGATTACAGATGTGCAGAAGGTCTAATGTGAACCTTGAATGCACTCAAGACTAGCCTTACTCTCAAGTTTGGCCAGCAGTTATTTGTTAAACAGATACTTGTTCTCCCTTTTCTGCTTTTTTAAATAGATTAAAACTCTCTGAGTAAATTTTATCGTTTTATGTAGCAAACAGTAAGATCTTCAAAGATGCACTTCAAACTCATCCTTCTACTAGACTACCACAAGATGACACACTGAAGTCAAATAATAATGACACAATGGTTCTACACCTCTAGCTCCAGTGAGCTAACAAGACTTGCTCTTGATTTTAAATTTACAGGTGCGAATCACTGGGTTTCAGTGGGAGAAACAAAGGAGGGAGTGAAGCTTAGGGAATGGATTTATTTTTTGTGTTGTTCCTATGTTCAAGCCCTATTTTTCCAAATGAAATGATCCTGACAGAAAATATATGCAAACTCATTTTTAATCTAGCCTGGGACAGCGCATGCAGCTCTTGTAAGCACCAAAGCTTCATTCATGTGGAAATACCCGCATGTTCATATGTATATATGCATATCACAACCAATTCCCCATTCCTGTGCCCCATTTTTTCCTGCCATTGGGACGACCAGGTAAGGGGTTACGCAAAGCCTCTACAGACAGCACAGAACCAAGGAAGCTGCTGCATCATTCAAACTCTCTCCTGGCTTCCTTCTTTATTGGCACAAAAAACATTCACAGCTATAATGTGACTCACAGCAGCTCTTATCAAAGCTTTTTTATTATTATTGTTAAAAAAAAAAATAAAAATCACAGCTAGTGTTAGATGCTCAAGAACATTTGCAGACTCTTACATTAATGCCTCTATTTCTGGAGTTACCAAAACTCCCAATTTCTGGTTACTTCAGCCAGAGCATGGCCTTCCTCCAAATTATCAGCCCCAACATGTGGTTGTACAGAATCTGAAATAAATATCTATACAAATAATATATTATTTAAAAGCAAAGATATCACCATTATATATTTTTCCTGCCTCTAGAATAATCCCTTTAACTAAACCCAACTGAGGGAGATTGTAAAATAACCAGCTGTTTGTTTTCTGCTGCACCTTTTCTAACACTCCAAATAAATACATGTGTGACAAAAAAACCACAAAAATAAGAATTCTGTTTAGTTTGCACTGACAGAAAAAGACTGATGCTTCTAACCAACAAAGGCTTGGCTAGAACAGACACCAAGAATAAATTAAATATAAATTAAAAATAAAATTAAATGTAATGGGGATACAGGTCAATCCTACAGGAGAAAAAAAAAATTAGCACAGTCTTACAGTTAAGAGCCAGATCTTTAATGTAGTACCCTGAAATACTCTTCTCCAACCCCAGGATCTCAGCAGTGCTTCAAGGTGACTGGGAGTCTGAATCCCACGTCAGCCACTGCCTAGAGCTCTATGCCACAAGGCTCAGCATCTTACTTAGGCTGATGCACCCTCCAGGGCCCTACACAGGTATATCAAGTCTCTCACTTCTTGTGTTGCTAAACTAAAGCCTAAAATTACCTGTGAATAGGTAGCTACCTTGGTTTCCCTTCCTGTTTAATTATGAGCATATTAACTTATTTCTGTGCGGTTAACTTGTAAGACGTATCAGGTAGGTATTTTCTTTTACTACTCAGAGATACAGTGGCTAGCATAATAAAAATCTAAGTTTTAATTTCTAGACACTGCTTTTGTACCTACAAAACACAAAACTTTATTGTGCTAGAAGTAAAATAATTGTTAGTGTGCTGCCCATAATAATACAAAACAGTCAGTGCAAGCTAAAACGGCAAAAAAATTGAGAGAAGTGAAACAACAACAGTACCAAGAATGCCAAAGGAAGTGTGTATTAGCTAACACCATATTATGAAGTATAAGATTTATCCTCTCTCTTAAATGAAATCAGTAAAAGGAAATAATTGAAATCTATTGTTACTGATTAGTGGCCGAAAGCAAAATAAAACAGGACCACTGGAATAAAAATCAGCTCCAGAAAAGAAGTGAAGAAAGAGAAAACCAGCCAGACCACGCACACCAATGTGCATACACACAGAGGAAAAACAAATTATTATTAGTGAAACAGACCGAAACCTGTCTTAGGCAGTCCACCCAAGGGAGCAGCAAAAATCAGTAGCTTGGCCGAGGGTGTCTTTTACTAAAGGTCAGACAAAACTGCAGGAGAAACCTCAGGGATCCCATAAAGTGGTTCCTTAAGACACGGGATGCCTAATGGAGGTGGAGAGTTGTGCAGGTTTCATTGTGGTTATTAAATACACACTAAAATATTAAACATGGTAACAGCAGCTAAACTAAATCAAACATACTCTAAGTGTGATACAAATAACCGTTAGACAATGTAAACAAACACTCAACACAGACAAAGCCTTTACTGCAAATCCCAGCAACTAGATCTGTCCCAAGAGAGATGTCACTGGCTTCAGGAGCCCACAGCCTCCAACTGTGGAGCCCTGCTTGGTTAAGGACACTGGAGATGGGTGGGCTCCATGTCAGCCTGCCATGGGAAGTCACTCTTGTTTAGAGAGTCTCCCATGCTCTCTCACTCTGTGCTGGCCCTGCTCCAGCAGCAGCAGCACTTCCCTACAACAGGGCCTCTACTCAGCCCAAACCACTAGGGACAAGATCTCTTCCAGCTGGGCTTGCCAGTGTCAGCTGCTCCCAACCAAAGAGGAGGAGAAAAAGCTCTCTCAAAGCCAGCCATGCTGCAAGAACAGTGGCTCCAAACATAAATGGTATCCTTTCAAGAAGAAATACAGGGAAAGTCCTCACAGCCAGTGTCTTTCCGAAGGGAGCATCTCGCACATTAATCCAATGAATAATTCCAGGCTGGAAGATAAAATATTTAAAGCAAAAAAAAAGGAAAAGATCCTCAGAGTTCACAGTTTTCAAGGCAGCCTTCAGAGCTCACAAGCTCACTACCATTTGCCAAGTAGGATCAACTTGAAGAGTGTGATTATAAGAAACATGAAAAATTGCACCACCAAATCAACAGGGATTTCAGAATTTAACAAATGTATGAGCCAGTGGAGCTGCTGAAATGCAAAGTTCAGTAACCACAAGCCATGGTGCCATGATCTAATGTATGATTCAACTGATAGTCATTATATCACACCAGGAAAATACACAGGAATTGTCATATTGGATCAGACTCATCCAGCAAGGACCCTCCAACAGTAGCCAACACAAAAGTCTTCAGTGGTTACGCAAAGGAAATCCTCCAGCAAGCATCTAAGGTCTATCTGCCTTACTGTGGAAGGTTCTTCCTTATCCCATTACTCAGAGCATGGTTTATGGTCTAAAGCCTGAAGGTCTGTTTGCCCTCAGGGTTGTTTTTATCTCCGTATAACTTGAATGTGCAAGCTTTCATTCTACACAGAGATGTCTAAACCTCACCTAGAAATTATGTCTGTGAGGATTCATATCCCCCCAAACTCTACCAGGTTACTTATGCATTGCCTGCAAGTATCTCTTTAAACCAACTTCATTCTGCTCTCTTTTTCTGAAGTAGTTTTTGGTTCCTGCTTTTGTGGAAACTTAAACAGGAATTCTTAATTCTTCTGTTCTATATCATTCTATAAAAACAAGCACGGTTGCACTATTCCTGTGGAAGAGCGTAGATATAACTCAAAGTTCCTCACCATTGCTGTAGGCTAAATGTATGCACACAGGCAACTGCTGTTGGATCATCTGATGTTCAATAACTTGTTATCACTCACACCACTGAGCTTCTCACTTTCAGAAAAGCCCATTACAAAACTTGCAGTAAATCTTCTTGCTGGTCAAAGATTTTCTGAAACCCAAATAACTTGTCAAATGGATCTTTTCTAACCATATTGAATCTGCTGAAACTATGTCAACTGGAGCGAACATAGTTCCCATCTATATTTTTTTAAAACACTCTTTAATTTTAGTTCAAATTTCTAAGGTACCGAAACAGTGCCTATTATCATCAAACTCCCTGAGTTTCTACTGAAGCCTGCTTATATTATAGATAAACCTGCGATACTCCTTGTCTTCTGCTACAATAGATTACTCTAGCACTTTCCCCACAGTGGTTCAGCCACTCTCTTTTAAGATCCTTCACAACTCTTGGATGTATATTCTTTTCTCCCCTTTATCAACTGGTTGTAATATTTCTTCTACTGGCATGTCAATCAACGAATGGTTCATCTTTACTGCTGAAAAGTAGGAATTTGCTCACGATATCCAAAGTAAAGACACGGGCTGAAAAATCATTTTACTTCTTTGCAGTATCTTCAACCTTCGTAACAATCTGGCAGGATTTCTCCTTTACATATACTTTAAAATTTTTACTTCATTGTTTGTGCTCATCTAATCAGATTTTGCACCATTTCTTTCCTGCAGCATAGTCTGATTTCTATAAGGCTAGCTCCATTTTCTAAAGGATGGTTGTCTTCTTCAAATCACTTCTTGTGCCTTAATTTTTAAGTAGGCAAGCAACATTTCATATGGCACGCTTTGAAACAGCAAAAGTTTGACTAAGCTTTACAAATTGTTCTTCCTCAAGATGTCTGATACAGCGGCTTTATGAAATGTTAAAATTATTAGCTTGCCTTGCTGGCCTCTTCCACCCTTCACCTCCTGCTCACCCCCCATAAGCCTACAGCTAGGGGCAAAGCTATATGGCACAATCTGAGCAAGAAAGGCACATGTGTATGGCTAGAGTTCCTCATGTTACATCATTCCCATTGAAGCAACAAAAAAAAAAAAAAAAAAAAAAGGAAATTCTGTTTCTGATCCTTGTTTTTGTGAAGATACAATCAGAAATATGATACAAGAGTGCTGACTGAATGCTGTCTGCTCAAGCCTTGAAATGTCTGGCAGAATGAGCTGTCACATGATTTTTACTCATTTTTACAGCAAAGCCTCTCTCCTTTGATCTAGTAACAAAAGACACTGAAATGCATCAAGTGTATTTCAAGTTCATTCCAGGCTCTCAATCATAATGCAATAAGGATTTTGATTTTTAATTCTTTTTAATGACTTACTTCTTCTGTGGTATACTGTCAACACCCTGTCCATCTAATCTGTACATTTTCGGATGGCTGTAGTGGAAACATGGGAAGGCATTTTCCTGCCCTGCTCCCAGTCTCTAGCTGTGCCACTGCATTTTATTTGGGCCACGCTCCAAAAGCTAGAATTCAGCCTAAAATCCCTGGGCAAAAATGCTGCGCACACTTCAGCCTTTTGCTGAACATCCTTGCTCTGCAAAGCAGTGTACCAACATCTCAGTGGCAGTTTTACAGAAGTCCACAAGGAAAGCTGTGTCTGAGAAGAGAATAGCCCTAATGGAATGACCTTTACTGGGACTTGACACCTGCTACCTTGTAAGCTTCTTACACACACAGCTTAATCCACCTGGAGGCTTTTTTGCTTGATGGAAGGTGATAAAAAAGCTGTTAGACTGTAAGCTCTTTCTTAGATTCAAAGCATGTAGGCTCCTTGATATTCTGAAGCTTAGGGCACACAGAGGGGAAAATATATTTCTTAGTTCAGGTGCAATTCTCAAGTTGCTTATTAAGAATGAACCCTGGTCTAAGAGTCACTTTATTGGCATGAAAGTAAAGAAAAGGCTTCCTGATATGAAGAAGGGTCCCAGTTCTACAGTACTTACAGACAAGATAATGTAATAGTGATCATAAAGCTTTCCTCAGCAGACAAGAAGAACAAAGAAGCCCAACTCTAGAAATTTACAATCCACAGAGGATCAAGCAGATTGTATTCTAGATATCTTAAAGGTGAATGCTCTAAAACATGCATCAGTCTACAGTGATGAAAAGCCAGTCGGTCCCCTCTGAGTATAAGTAATTCCCATTTTCTTTGACACAACAAGGATCTAAATAAAGAAGTTTTAACAGTGTGATTTTTAGCATGATGGAAAGGGAGAAAGAGTAGAAGATAGGCCCCACTGTAGCACTGCCTTGGCATAGCTGTGGGGAGAAGCCAGTACATAAATACTGAAACACCCTCAGAATTAGAACATGGAAGGAATTGGCATTATTTTGGACTTAGCTTTATTTAGAGCTAAAAAAAAAAAAAAAAAAAAAAAAAAGCACAAAAAGACCCAAAACACAACACAAACCCAAAAAACCAAAAAACCCTACTTCCCAACCCCCTAAACAAACCCACAAAGCCACAACCCCAAAAAAACCAAAAAAACAAGCCAAAACCAACAAACAGATAACCCCCAAAGAACCAACCTCCTGAACAGCTGTCTTTGAATAGAAATGACCTATCAATAACTGTTCAAATTGTAGTGGAAGCACAAGTGAGAAAAGCATCCCAAAAATACAGTGGTGGCTGGGAGCGGAACTACTGTTCTTCAGGTCACTACACCTCACCCTTTTCTCTCACTGTGCCAAACATCATCTCCCTCAGGGAACTGAATCCCTGGAGCCCATCTTCCTCCTGCCTGAGCTAAGGTTCATCAAAGCCACCAGCTCTGGCCTTACAGGACCTGGAAAAGGAAACTGTGCAAACCCTTTAATCCATACCATTAGAGGAAGCTCAAATGAGATCTCTTCAACTGAAAGCTCTTACAAGCACAAGCTCCCATTTCATGCTTCCCTGGGTATCATTTCTATGATTATTATTATTTTCTCTGATGGCTAATGTTGACAATCTCCATCACCATGGAGTCTTCAAACACTTTGTTCTCTGAAGTTGGACCAGGTGACTAACTTAAGTGTTTTAAAGTGTTGGTTGCAAGAAGTTCAGAGTGGAAAAATTTATGCAGAAGTCACTATTTAAGAAATACTGTGAAACAGTTGGAAGCTTTTTATTTATTTATTTTAAGGTGGCTGACACCGGTATTGATACCTTTACTTACTTAGATCTAAGGGCATTTGCAAGCACTCGTAAGATTGGTGTTTGAAAACACACCACTTCCATCATGTATGCTAGGCTCTAAACGCAGCAGTATCTAACCTGTCTTTGTTGGCTTTTATAATATAGGCCATTTATATGAAGTGACTGGAACATTGATCCTCCTGTTCAAGTTCCCTGAGATTATTCAGTATTAGTATTGCTGTGATTAGTCACACTGTGGCTGCTGTTCCTGTAGATTGTTTGATACAGTGTATTTCCCACTATACACAAAGCAGCACTGTAGGAAAACCCAATTCAATCAATTTGAGCTGCCCTTCTTGTGCTACATTGGTATATTATGTATTGGACAGATAAAGTTGTGATCCTATCTAATATATTCTTTGGCTGGTTTGACTGATGTACAGAATGAATGGAGATACCCAATGCTATCCAATCCTGCTGCCGAAAGATAATGGCATCGTTATTTGAAGACAGACCAAAAAGGGGAGTGGGGGGAGGGAAGGGTTTAACTACTGCTTCCCACATCTGTAGTGAAAATGGACACTGCAGTGTGTGAAGGGATAAAATCAGGCAGAGGAGACTTCTGAAAGCAAGCTAAAGAAAAGTGGAAAGTGTGAACAAGGAAGAGCTCTAAAAAAGGATGTGATACCAAGTGTTGCAGAAACCAGGCTGTCTCAGCCTCATTTTCAAGAGGTGCTCTGCAAACTGCAAGGCACTTTTAGATAAGCAAACCATCAGAGCCCCAGGCTGTTGTCTTCTCAGCAAGTTTGCTGATGACACAAAGCTGGGAGGATTGGCTGATTCACCTGAAGGTTATGCGGCCATTCAGCAAGATCTGGACAGACTTGGGGGCTGGGCAATGAGGAACCTAATAAGGTTCAACAAGAGCAGTGCAGAGTCCTGCACCTGGGCAGGAACAACAAAATACAGCAGAACAGGCTAGGAGGTGATCTGCTAGGGAGCAGCTCTGTGGAGAAGGACCTTGGAGTCCTTGTAGACAAGTTCTCCATGGGACAAAAATGTGCCCTTGTGGCCAAGAAGGCCAATGGTATCTTGGGGTGCATTAAGAGGAGTGTCTCCAGCAGATCAAGGGAGGTTCTCCTCCCCCTCTACTCAGCACTAGTGAGACCTCACTTAGAGTATTGCGTCCAGTTCTGGGCTCCCCAGTTCAAGAGAGACAGGGATCTACTTGAGAGAGTCCAATGGAGGGCTATGAGGATGATTAAGGGACTGGAACACTTGCCTTACAAGGAAAGGTTAAGAGACCTGGGGCTTTTCAGTCTAGAGAGGAGAAGACTGAGAGGTGATCTAATTAATGTCTATAAATACATGAGGGCTGGGCAACAAGAAGGCAGGGACAACCTCTTTTCACTTGTGCCCTGTGACAGGACAGGGGGCAATGGATTCAAACTCGGGCACAGGAAGCCTCAACACAACGACAAGCTTCCTTACTGTGAGGGTTACAGAGAACTGAACAGGCTCCCCAGAGAGTTTGTGGAGTCTCCTTCTCTGGAGACTTTCAAGACCTGTTTGGATGCCTTTCTGAGTGATCTGCCCTAGTTTTGGTCATGGTCTGGCAGGGGGGTTGGAGTCAATGATCTTTGGAGGTGCCTTCCAACCCCTAACATTCTGTGATTCTGTATTCTTTCCCCCATTTTGATAATTATTCTTTGGAATGGCAGAAGCACCTGTACTCCTGAGAGAGGGGCTACCACATCCTTGGAGCTGTATGCACCAACTGACCTAGGAGAGCATTTGTGGCTTACCTATGGACACTCTCTACAAACAGTACTCCACAACTCCAGGCCTGCCATGTTTTAAAAATAAGATGAAAACTATTTAGGCTGACTTTTTAACACTGGAGCAGCACAGAACATTTAAAAGCAAATCAGCTTTTACCTAAAACACCTTGGAGTCAGTCCAGGAATGGAGCCAAGAAATTCTGTCCTATGTTTTATCATAGAAAAGAAATGCAACAACAACTAGGTCACAAGAACAATTACTAAAAAAAGGGACAGACTTGACATGTAATGGAAGTGCAGCACAGCTAGAAAAGGGTTAATGTAAGACACAATATGTATTGTGTCATAAATGTAAAAGTCTGAGACCTGGAAAACAGTGTCATAATACAACAGAATAATGGTGTCACCAGGTAATATGTTTTGTTAAGTCCTGTGTATAAACTCCCTTGATTCCTTCAGTCTCTCAGCAGCCTTGCATTTGTTGCTCCTGATGGGTTAAGACAGCATTAAATTTACTGATTACATACTTTAGTCTGGAAGCAGCACCATTTATAGCATTTGAACTACATGTATTGTGCAGTTTTATGCAATTGATTATTATAAAACATATCTGGGCAGCTTTGCTAGTAATCTGTAGTCACTGGTGACTATTTGGGTTTAGTTCCAATGTTTTAAAGCACTAGTTTAAAATCCATAATTGTTTAGTTTCCTATAACAAAATACTCACATTCAGTGAAAGTAAATGATAGTTCATCTGAGGAATGCGTGTATGTGTGGAAGGAATCACTATATTCTGGTTGCACAAGATTTCACTCATTTATGTAGTAGTGTGATCCCAAAGATTAGCCAGATCCCACTGCAGCTGAACTGCAGATACCCACCTTTGCTGCTTAAATTCATCCTCAGTTTATTTAGTTACTTTTAATGACTTTCCCCAAGGCCCTTTACACAGAGGTTTTTTTTCTCGTTTTCAAATACAAAGTTTTTAATTGACATTTTTTGACGATTTAATTAGATTTACCCTTCCCTTGTGATTGCATTTTTTACACTCTCTGTGCCAATTTTGATCCATTTAATTAGTTTTAACTGCCCCACATTGCTCACCTTCAGAAATACACCTATTACGTAAACTCAGCTGTTTTTTAATATAAATTATCTGAATGTAGAGAAACTTGAATAAAAACACACTTCTGTTTATCATACCATGATGCTATTTATCAAGTTCTATGGATGACCTACCATAGTCACAACCAAATTAAAGGGATTTTGGCTTCCCCCTGTTGCTGCCCCACCCACTTGTACAAGGACCTAACCTTTAGTAAAATAGTAACTAAAAGCCAAACTGTGCACTAGGAGCCATCACCAGCTGTTGCCTATTAGGATGGATCTTAAAATTTCATCATGGATCTCATCTCATTGAAAAATACTTCAAACTTACCAGGCAGTTCTTTGCCTTCAATACAGTTTTCAAATGCTGTATCTGGTTCCTTCTCTGTAGGCTACTGGTTTCATTGACTTTCATGCAGAGATTCAGGATAAAGCAATATGCCAACCTAAGGCTAAGACACACACACAACCAGAGACCAAGGCTTACATTTATGTCACACGGCAGGGTGGCAAAACATTTCTGTTATGAAATCTTCAGTCCCAGAGATCCTCGGAGCTTTCTTGTACAAGACCCAGAGCAGCCTCATCTCAGCAGGCCATACTTTGAGCAGAGTGGAAGCTGATCAGATGACCTCCAGAGCCCCTTTCTGACCTAAGTTATTCCATGTTTCTATTAACCTGATACAAAATCTCATTTGAGTTTTCAACCATTTTTCCCAATCATTTTCCTTCTGCCACCTAATACATTAAATTGGAAAGTTTTAAGCCTGGAGATTCATCTCGCTTAACTTCAGACACTTAACTGAGACGGCTAAATTAAGAACCCAGTTGTCCTACATGTCATTCCCAGTCCAAAAAGACAGGATGACATCATGACTCTTGAACCCTCCAAACCTAATCAACTGGGAGAGAGAAATAATTACCATGTAACTCGGCAGAGTGCTTAAAGCAGGTGGGATGGACTTAGAATCCAGTAGCTCGACACGGCAAGTCTACAGGGAAGAGCTATTTTCTGCATTTCTGCCACTACAGCATATTTATTTCTTTTGATACACTGAAAACATTTTTTTATGTTCATCATTACCATTAATGCCTCAAAAATTAAAGTTGCAATGATATTTGAAGTGGTTCATGTAGTATTACAACTGAGCTAGTACATTTCTAGATTTTTATCTGATGTACATAAACTCAGAGGAATAGTTCAACTAGCATAGTATTATTGTGGGTTTTTTTCTTCCTCGTGGAAAACAGTAACCTGCTAGACTAATATCGTATCTCTGATTCTAATTATTTCTCAGGTCTCAAATCCTTCAGTAGCTAAACTTGCACTTGCAAGTTCAGGGAAGAGTAACAAAATAACCTGACATCTGCTGTTACCCACAAGAACTGGGAAGAATGGTATTGCTACCATTTCTTTCTAAGCAGGTTTGCAAAATTAATCGGAAAAAAATGGTAAATCACTTTCCCTCTCTATAATAAACAAAGATAATTGCACTGTAACATCCACTATCTTTCTGGGATACATAACAGGAGGGTGAACACAGAACATTGTGCCCAGCCAATACCACAGGTTACAAGGGGTTTTATCTTGAGTAATACCAGGAATTTTTTCTGATTTGTATCAAGCACCTGAAGTAAACCAGTATCAACTGACCCTGCACCTGCCAGATACACATTTTGCTTATCTGAAGGAGCAAGAAGAGCATGTCCAAAAGGACTTACCCTTGCCTTTCAACTAGACTGACCACTGCAGCCTAACAAGGGAGATCCCTACCCATAACAGGCATGAACTCAAATTCAGTCCCCAGGAGGCTTTCAAACTGGACAATTTTCTACACAATTTGTGCTTGCTTAATAACAAAACCAATCAAACTTTCATCCTAGATTAATTTAATTTTCAAGAATTTCCCTCTTGGTTATGTGTCTTCAGTTTTAAAGACCTGAAGCCCAAAGCTAGACCACATCAAAACATGGAAACCACAGGGTTCTGCACAGCTGCAACACAACACAGCGGATATATTTTCAGCTTCTGGTGGAAGATTCAGAGATTCCCAAACTTCTGTTCTGTGAGGAACGGGTCACTGTTTACCTGTGTAATAGGAGAGACACTGAGATTAACCATGGGTTTTTTTCCCAGCCACTGTATAGAAGCTCTTTAGCTAAACTCCTTAAATGTTCTAACAGCTGTGGCATGCTTACTGTAGATTTTCCATTCCTGTCTTTGATTTGCCTCCTCCACTGTCTGGAAGAAAACTAATGACAGGAAAGTATTTTTAAAAGCATAAATAGGATGATTCAGATAATGCTAGAATGAACAGCCTGGTATCAGCCCTATGAAAAGCCATGAAAAAGTTGATATTGGGTAAGTATAAAAACAAGGTAGATTATAATTAATGCTAATTACTTCATTAGCTTACGATGGGAAAAAAAAAGACAGGTTTTATTAACCAAACAATCACTAATAAAATTACTGGTTTGGTTAAAGGCAATTCTGCTAACCTGACACGCTTCTGGAATGTGTCAGAGTTATGCAAAAGAAGGTTAGAAGCCTGATTATTATAGCACATGAGAAAGAGTTATCTACCTCTGAATATGAAAAATATCAGTGTATTAACCTCTGAATCAGCAGGAAATGGGTAACATGATTAAATAGTTGGTAGCCACAAACAAAATTAATAACTAAGAAAGGGAACACTTAAAGCAAGAAAAACATGGTATATTGTAGATTCTTCACAATTTGAAATCTTTTATAAAGAAACCTTCTAAGCGTAAGCATCTGGTACACTTATATAATAGACATTAGCAGCTTAATGCAAAATTAAAACACAAGGCACTCTGGTTTATATTACAAAAGTGATAATCATAACGGTCTTTTCAGGCCTTGAAATGAATCTATTAGTATGGTTCCAATGTGCAGCACGTGGGGTTCCTCAGCATGATCTCAAAGGCACTTCCTTTGATACAGCTCTCTTGGACACCCTCAGAATCATTAATCCCAACGTGGTGGGGTCTTTCTCTTGCTATTTCCTCTTGTAATGTCATTTTCGTTCTTTCTGCATGAAGACTTTCCAAGCACCACTCTTGAGCAGAGTATTAGCTTTCCTAAAAGCCTCACGGGTGCATCACCTGTATCTCTGTGCCATTAGATCAGTTTTCACATGGATCAATTGACTGTTTGTATTACTGATCTGGTTTACATTCTTCATTGCAACTCTTTCCTTATTATCATAACTCTAAGATTTTTGTAACATTTTTGGCATCTTTTTCATAATGCTGCAGCATTACACCTTAAAGCATACACCTTACCTTGTACCATTACACCTTGAAGGTGTATCTCCTGCAAGGTGACACCACCATGCAGTGTCCATGTTTGGTGTCAAGTACCCACCTCTCCATTTGGTCTCCTACAGCCAGAACAGATCCCCAGCATACTGTGCTGTATTGCCTATGTGCCCAAATTTAAGATCTAATCTGATGTGCTTCAGCTGAAACTCACCTTGAGCTCCCTGTCATGGGAAATTGTCACCTCTAAAGTATAGTGGCTCTCTCTCCACCACTCTGGAAATACCTTTCTCTACTACAATATCACCATCAAACATAAGGCAAATAGAATGCTAACATCAGATGAGCAGTTTTGGTTTGGAAGTTAGGCAGAATGAATATGAGCCTGTATGTTACCTTTGTGGACTCAAGAGAACAGATTAACATTTTCCTCTTTTCCAAATCACCTTTTTTTCAATCCTGTTTATGACATTTCTGTAACAACATTAATGGGTATTTTGACCCAATGTACCTTGTGATAAATGCCATAATCATCCATTTGGAGGCTGTCCCATGTTCCCAAGACCATAGATTTTTGGATCACAGCCTTTTATTTCATTTGGCTTCTCTTTGTAAGCACTTTGCTTATTATCAAGCCCTTTTGTTGTGTGTACTCCAGTTCCATCCTACTAATTGGCTACAGTGTAGGTCCCTATCAAATTAATTCCTACTGTAACTGAGCCCACTAGAATCACATTGCCTATATAACCTCCTCTTTAAGCCGTGTTCTCATTGGTGCAAGATCTACACTTAATGTCAAACTTGGAATACTTCCCTTTACATTTTCAATAGTGACTACAAATCTGAAGCTACCGTGGACAAAAGCACCTCTTACATAAATCCTGAATGCCTTTTTATAACCACATGACAGCTGACAACGGTCAATATCTAATGGTAAAATTAAAAATCAGACCATTCAGCTAAGTTAGATGACTTTGTTGGTTTGAGAATGATCAGGGCATTGCTCCTGCATGGCATAGTTGTGCACAGACATAGTGCAACATACAGTAAAGGAGACTAAAATAGTAAAGATTTTTCATTGTGGCACCTAGGCATGGATAGTAAGAGTTTCCTTCTGGACAGGTTAGTGACCTTGTGGAAGACTGGAAAGAAAGCTGAAATTCCCTGTAAATGCCTAAGACATTTCATTTACTCTACTCATCAAGACTGTCTATACAGTCACCTGGCCATGCTCTAGAAACCCATTTCATTTGGTTTCAGTAAATTCAGTAAGAATCCACTCAAAAACCAAAATGTTGAAGATTCCCTCACAGATGTTGTTGCTCAGAACAAAGCCATGATGTACGGGTGCCAGCATTTATAGTGGGGCAAAAAAGAGAATGAACTACTTGCAGTGCTTTAAGAAGTGGCTTAGTGAAAATAATTAAAACAGGAAATACAGTCACCTAAGTAGAAGCTACTTTAGCACTCTTTTTGCTATTTTTATTTGCACTGGTTAATACATTCTTACATCTTAAGATAACTAGGCCAGCTTGTCTGAGGGAATGCAGAACAGGGTGCTAATTTCATCTCTACCTCACAATTCACCAGTGTCAGCACTTCCTAAACTGGAATTAGGCATTCTGTCCTATTTGATGATGTCGCATAGCAAGTTCTATACATTGTTACTTTTTGCTGTTAAATTAAGCAGAACAGTCAGTTTTTGACAAAACCTGTTGGACTAATAGTCACCCAATCACTCTGTGGCCTTCAGTGTTGCTTTTTCCCACCTCTCTCTCGTTAATATCACACCCTGTCTTCAGTAGCCACTTGTATGAAGTACCCAAAACTTTGCAGTCCTCTCTAGTTATTACCATTTTTTGAGCAATTGATTAGTACATAAACTAAATTACAAATAGATGATAATAGAAAAAGATCTTACTTGTGATTGACTAAGCCTGGCAAGCACAATCTACATTTTAACAATTCCTTCTCTGGAAAAGTAAACCAGAAAGCACAAAATAAAAACAGTCACTTTCAGTTCAGACTGAAACTTGTTAAAGACTGCATATCTTCCTGACAAGTCATCAGCTGCCTCTGAGCACATAAATTGCACTAACATATTAATATATGGAAATTCTGGAGCAACTGTTTGTCATCGGATTAGAATGTCAATAACCTACAATAAAGATGAGGAACGATGGGTGATAAATGTATAGCTGCAGCTTAAGAAAACAAACCAAACCTGTGTTAATTAATTTCTGAAAGCAGGTATTTCGGACTGCCAAGTTCCTATTTTTTTTTTTTGCATGTGTAAGTCTCATTGAATCTACTGTCTGGAGTACTGACCCACACAGTCAGATTATAACAGAAAAAAAACTAAAATAATTTAGCATAGATGCATTTGCACTAGTGAGGTAACAGGAGTGTTTTAATCACATTTCTCCTATTAAATGAGAATTATTATCAGGTATTTTTCCTTAGGTTCGTAAGTACTGCTTTTTTGTCAGAGTCACCTTGAAAAAAACCCTGCCTTTAATGAAAATTCAAATTTTCAGTGACTCACATGCTTTTAAAACAGCTGTCATTTCTATGAGCAATACTGAAGACTAGAATGATCATAGAGTCTACTAGAAAACACATATTCCCTCTGTTTCCTTTATTTACTCAAAGAGCATGCAGCTACACAAAAATACTCAGAATAAATGTGATTTTGGAGGCACAGTTAATAAAAAAGAAAAAACAATGACCAATTGATCATGCCAGTAAAACTAAAGTGCTGATTGTTCTCTTAGAATCCAGTTTGGAACTGGAAGCAAACAGAGCCCAAGGGGCTATTTCATTTTCATGCATCAGACATATGTCAAACATGCCACTACATTTGATCCTTGGTCAGTGACATTTCTTGACCCACAATATGCACATACAGCATTATCTATAGAGTATTTTTCTTGTGAAGACAGAAACTGCCCCATGACATTTTATCATTTAATGCTTTAAGTGCAAACAACTGCAATAATCTGCCGGAACAAGACAGGACTTCATTTGTTAATGATTTCAAAAAAGAATCACTAGTTTACAAATAAAGTTTGGAAGGCATTTTTCTCCTGTAAGTAAATACTGGGTATTTGGTATACCATGAGCACCCCTATGCCCTGTGCAGCCTCTTAGGCCATTCAACATCAGTGTTGTGACCTGACAACAAAACACCAAGCAGGACAGCATTCACCTCTTCCCTCTCCTTTGCACCGGAAAGAAACAATATATATACACAACTATCCAAAACCAAGACTTACAAAATGTTCTTGTCTATTATTTTGTACAATCAAATTGCTTTTCTACACGTGCCTGGTTTGCCTCTACACTGTTTAAATGCAGTTAATTCATAACACTATCGTAACACAGATCGCTAACAACAAATACAGAGAAGCAATTTTTTCGTTTCAAAACAGTGTAGTCTCCGTGAGATAAAATTTAAACTTTCATATTGAACAGAGGGAAAAATTTACAAGATCCTAAAGTATACTGTAATGTGCTCTCTATGAAACAAAATTTGGGCTGAACTTCTTATTCATGTTTAAGTGAAGTGTACAAATTTCTCCCATATAATTCCAGGCACTTAAATGAGGTGTCTGTGGAGGAGCCTGGCTGTCCCACACTCCCTCTCTACTTGCAACACAGACAGAAATAAATTTCCCAAAGTGTGATCATTCCTGTCCTCCCCCACCACCCCTAAATAAAACCTTTCCTTCCCCTCAACCTGAACAGCTTCAGTGAGATTGAGAGGTATGTGTACAATTTCTCTCACAGTTCTTGATTTATTATCTACATAGAGACAAATTACGGTTGCTTTACAAGAACACAGGACTGGAAGCAATGCTCTGGGGTATCACATCAAGACTGTTCTCCTCAACTCCCTGTGTTTACCTCCCCTGAAGTATTTGTAGAGAGCATTGACAGTCCTCGTCAGCCCTCATTTTGCTAGTCCAAACAAGCTGGGGTCCTTTGTTCTCTCCTTGTAAGACATCTCTGCATTTTCTTCATCACCCTTGTAGCCCTTTCTTACCACTCATTCTGGATTTAATTAATCTTTCTTGATTATGCAGACCTGAAACACACACCCTGCTGCAGATACAGCTTCTTTACAACCTTATACAACAGCAATAATGCTTCCAGGTCCTCTAGAAATACCTGGTCTCACACTTCTTTGGATCCTGGTTGCATGTTTCATACTGGTATCACACTGGTGAGTCATAAATCTCCTGTTAAGACAAATAGACATCAATCTGTCTTCTTCAGTCATGCTTCCAGCTAGTCATACCTGCCCCTGGGCTACAACAGTTTTAATGAGTTAAATGAAAAAGGCAACAAATATTTTTGCCCTGGCTTCACTAGCTGAGATATTAAACACATATTAAGGTCATTACTTTAGAGCTGTTTTCTCAGGGGCTATTTCCAAGGCTTACCCAGAATTAGCCAGCCTCATTTGGAAGCATATAACCCTCAGCAGCACAGGGCCATAAGGCAAACCTGGCTCTTCCCAACAAGAGTAGCAAGAGGCTGCCAGAAGTTTGTGCTGTCTCTTCTTTTTTCTTTTATTTCTGAAATACTTTTTTCAGCTCACCAGAATGACTGAAACCAAGAAATCCAAACAGTTTAATGATACAAAATCGTTCAAATTAGTGTCTGTCTTGTTTTCCTCTGTAGTTTAAAGGATCAATATTAATGAAGAGAGAAGCTATAAACATCACTAATGAGGATGAAGTAGAATATCCCCCACCAGAGCTGTATGCACTTGAGCTTGCACCAAATGAAGATGACATCCACTATTAAAGGCTGCATTTTAATCCAGCCACAATAATAACAGTGAAGTTAGTGCTATTGGTAAATTTTAATAGATGATGTCTTACAAAAGCACCCTACTTGAAATTCAGCCCAAAGACTAAATTAAAGTCAAAGCCCTAGTCAGTTAACTGGGCTATAACATGTGAAGAATTGATTTTCTTATTTTCAGCTGTCAGACCTGCTACAAAGAATGAGTTTTAATTCTGGGGATGTTATTAAACTCCTTGCTTAACCGGCAGAAAAATGGAACCGCTAGCCAGGCGATACTGGTGTGGCTGTCGGAGTGAATGACACCTGTCAGAGTATGATGAATGACCCCCTCTGCCCCACAATCCCCCGCTCTGTCACTCAGGTGAGGGCCATTAATCTTCATCGAGGGCCTGTCAGGCTGGGCAGCCACGACAACAAAACATCTTCTTGCATTTGCCACCACCATGCACGTAACAATGCGATATTCTTATTGTCACAGCGACACTGAATTAGCATAATTTATTATGGCTTTCCTCCCCCTGAGCCCCCTCCCCACCCAAAACCCAAGTAGGGGAGAGATGCGATTAGACAGATGGAGGGTAGGCCCAGCCTGCCAGCCCCAGAGCCCCCCGCAGTGCTTGATGAGGAGTGGAGCATCTCTACAAACCAATCAAAAAGCTGGCAGTTCAATTACAGAGTAATAAAGGGACATTCATCATTCAATTAGGCACCTGTCATGGTTTCACAAAAGGGAAAACTTCTAACCTGAGACTCCAGGGAAAGGATGCTACAACCAGGAGGCAGAGAAATAAATGAAAAAAAGGACAAAGTCAATTACTGGCCAAACCAGACAAAAGGAAATATGTTAAAATAAGGGAAAAGTTATCCCTAGGCAAAAATCCGAAAAGTTACATGACCTTACAAAGATTATAAAGGGCCAGCATTAAAAGAGCTGCACCACACTACGCTACAACACACACGCTACCAAATTTCCCTCCTTGCAAGCTTTGATGAAAGCTGCAAAAGCTGAATCTTATCACAAAGAATGCTTTAGGGAAATAGGATTGCAGTTTAAAAGCCCCAATATTGCTACTGCAAGAGCATACAATGTACACCACCTTCATAAGAAACACATCTATTCACCTCAGCTTTTTGCTGTGTCTTGCTTGAAACGCTGTAAGCACCTGAGGTGATTCTTCCTATCATGTTAGAAAGAGTTGTAATTCTGTTAACCACCAACAAAACTAGGTGAACCTCTTAAAAAAAAACACCAACAAAAAAGGCCAACCACTCAATTATAAGACTTCTAAGACTTGTCATGTAAAACAGCAGAGAAACTAAGCAGGCATGCTTCATTCAAAGTTTATGTGCAATTTATGTGCTTCATAGTTTATGGAACCCAGATCTTGAAACTTATCAGAAATTAGAACATGGCAGAGATGAGTTTGTTTGTCAGGCAGAGATTGGAACTAATGTGGATTTATCCTGTTCTGCAGCAGCAAATAACAGGTAAAAAAATAATAATATTAGATTGCTGAACAGCTGCTTGTGCAATAAAATCCGTTAAGTTGATTACCTGCCTGCTAAGAAGGTTTATAGTAAATTGCAACTCCAACATTAAATTATCAGAGCAGCAAAGGCAGGATTTGGTTAGAAAGATCTAAGACTAATGCAAAATTGTTCTTCAGAGGTGATGAATGAAACCCTGTATAACCAGCTAAAATGGGTAGAAAAGTCTGGAGCGTTTTGATTATTTGAATCCAACACATTTTCAGAAGCACTGAGTCCTAGTGCCTGCTTACACGGAGCAGTGCAGGACCATGAGGAATCCTCCATTTATCACTGTTAAAAGCATAATGCTCCATGTCTACTCATCCCCCTGTTCCATCACAGTGAGCCCAGAAGTATGGCTCACTAACACAGCTATAAGGTTTCCAGGAGACAAGCTTCTTCCTGTGTGGGGTTGCAGTTCGGCATGTAGATGTGTCACCTCACTCAGACGTGGGTCAGGCTACAGTTCCAAGTCATGACGTCCCACCAGAGAACAGAATCTACACCTCCAAATCATGCTAATGGTTTTCAAAATACTGCCTAAATGAGTTCATAGAGTATGACAATTAGGGAACTCTTTGGGAATATTTTGTCAATGAATGAGGAAAAAAACACTATCAGAAAAATGTGCTTGTGTTCAACAAATGACTAATTTCACGCACCAGCAGTAGTCAGAGCTGGCTTTGCTGGGGAAGTTGGAAGGAATCATCATTATGCAGTGTTGGTTTTTTTAGAAGAGGACCTAAATCTACAACAGGGTGCAAAATAATGTAAGCAACTGATTTCTTTGCTGAATACTTCCTCCCATGCCTTTTGCATTTCCATCCCAGAGCCTAATAAAGTTCTGATCCAGCATAACAAAGAGGCTAACAATGCCAACATACCTCAGTAACAAGGGGTGACGCAGAGATCAAGCTGTTAAGGTTTTTAGCCTGGCTTAGAGATGACAAGTGCTCCACAGCACCAATACTAGCTATAGCACTGTGGCTTGTCTTCATTACACTACTTTGAAAAAATCATAGACTATTGTATTAGCCTTCTGATAACATCAAGAAAGGGATGTTTTGTTTTCCCCTTTTGGTATAAAAACATTATAAATGCAAGCTTGCAAAATCCTGAAGGTGGAAGATGCGTTAAAAAAAGGACCAGAATTATTGAACCACAGAATTTATAACTCGTTCTCTATTCCTTCCCCTAGAAAACACAGTTTATCAATACAGTGGTTGCCTTTGAGATTAGTTGCACTGTCAAGGTTTCTAACAAAACTGAGGCAGGGAATGGTGTGTGCAACTCCAAGGTGTTTGATGGCATCTGTCCTCGAGGTCTTGTGAATACAGTTCCGCTGCTGCTGTGCAATGATTCAAAAAATTGAAAGCCAAGTGTCCAGGGAATAGGTTACAAAATTAGTAATTTGTTGTTCCTGCTTTGATGTCAAACAGAAAACAAACAGAAATAATACCCCTTTCAGGAAGTCTAAAAATAACTACATAAAACAAACATCTAAAAATACAATTGGTTTCAGATGCAGAGCTGCAATTATCAGGCTCCAAAACATCCAATTTGCCTTTCCTCCTGCACAAGCATATATTATAAACAACATTGGGAACTCAGAGACTAATGCAGGGATTCTCAGAAGTTTTGTATGAGGGAAAACATTGGGAGAGTGGGGGGAGTGCAGGTGGGGGGAGGGAGGGATGAGAACTGGAGAGAAGAGCACTTCTATGTATGCCAAGCAGCTCACTAGGATTTCAAGTTCTGTCTTGCCACAGACTTCTATCTAGATAATGTGTCACAATAACTTACTAAACACTACAAATCAATTAAAAATGCAGAGATGATCAGGAGTTTCTAATATGGTGGCCTTTAATAAATCAGGTTATCTTATCAGTGATCTGGTTTATTAAGTCTTAATATACCTGGCACATTTATCTAAATCCCTCAAAGAGCACAATTTACCCTCTTGTTCCAGTGGATACTGTGCAGTTGCCTTGAGAAACATCATTTCCCAGGGAAGAAGTGCTACCAGGGGTACATGTCAGCAAATCCACTAAAGGAAAATGAGGGCAGAGGGAATAAAAAAATGTAATCATGTTGAGACAGAAAGGGAAGACAGTAAAAGTACCAGGACCATAGCAGGATGAATAATTGATGTGCTGGAGGTTTACATGCGAGTTTCATTAATATTATCTTGCAGGTTCATTAAGCACTGTCCCAGGCTCATCTTGGAAGGTTCCTCCCGAGTTTTGATTAGGTGCTGCAAGTCTTTTGCTTAGACATCAGAACTTCAGGCCTTCAGTGGTGACAAACACTTCCTAAGGCCCTGTTCCTTCAGCCAAGCACCTTTCAGAGCTGTTTTCTATTCCCCTCCCACTAATCACAAGTCCCTAACCATGACAGCAAGTCTTAGTAAATAATATATCAAGATAAATGATAATTGTTCTGTTTTAAGTGTCTCCTAATGAGCATCATAAATTAAAAATTAATATTGCAAAGACTGTATGAATAGCATCAATGCTATAAACAGAGCAGCAGGGATCAAGAATGCAAATGAAAGTGAAACGCTCCCTTATCCACCCCCCTACATGAAAAAAAATTCTGGATCCAGCAGACTGTTAGGCATTATAAAGCTAATAAATGACTTTAATGAAGTTCTGTAACAGGCAATTTCTTCTTAATCTTCCCTTCACCTTCCAATACTTGGCTCTTCTGGATTAAGAAATTTCTTCTGTTGAATTTTTTTTTCTTTAAACTATCTCTCAAGAACTGTTTGTTTCTTGTTAGGTTCAACAGTAATCTCAAATTAAAGTATGTTTCTGCAGCAAAAAACTAGGGAATGGGCTGGTTAACAGATTGCTGGTCCTGATGATCATGCAGAAAGGCTAAAGTGATTTGGCAGTAGCCATTCTGTTGTGTGACGTTGCTTTTATCATTGTGCCTTCTATTCAGAAAGTGCATTCAAATGGTATCTTTTTCTGGGTGAATGAATAAGGTGCACTTAGCTATGCCCTTGTACCTCCAAGTTGCAGCTAGATAGAAAGGAGGCAGCTGGAATTTTTACCCTTCCTTCTACTGGAGCCTTAGTTTGTTAAATTTAGATGTAGCAGAAGTATTTGCACTATCAGTGTCTGCCTCCTTTTTTCATAGCTGGAATAATCTCTAGTTGAATCCCACCTCCTTCAATTTTGTAAATACTGAAATTGATCTCTTTGAAGCAATTCTCTTTGAATGCTGTATTCACATCATCATGTTACTGAATATTCCTAGGCAGCAGATAATGTCAGACTTAGAAAAACAAGTACCATATAATTTACTAAGTTATGAATGACACAAGGTAGAAGTTAATGAATTAATATGACTCAGGCTAGGATTAGAACACTTTCATAATTGACTTTTTTGTTTTAATGATACCTAGCAAGTCTTCTAATCTTTGTAAATAATAAACAGCTAACCAAGGCACCACAGAAAATAAGACTTTATAATCTTCCACATCAGACGGGATCACATAAAATGCCATTTGACCACTATAATCCACCCCTATGTATTTTTTTCTTGTTTTTTCTGTTCCATTATGTAGCAGCTTTGAGGCAAGCAACAGCAACATCCAGTCAGCTAGTCTGCTCCTTAAATTATATGAGGCATAGGAATAGTGAGTTTAAAGAAAGAGAGCATAACTTATACATTATGAAAAAAAGTAATTACTGAGAAGAGGCTACTCGTCCATCTGCATCATTTTTAAGCCTAAAGCAATGGAAGTGCTAGTCACTGCTCTGTAATTAAGGCTGAAGTCTGCATTTCAAAGAAGCTCACCTTCTTTCCATGATGCACTCTCTCAATCCAAACTGAGTAGTTGCTCTTTAAAGCACAGAATGACTTGAGAATTTGTAAATATTTTACTTCAAGCTCATTTTAATGACAAAATTAGACACTTTATGCCTTTTCAGATGAAATCAGTACCAGAATAACTCAGATTCAAAATACCGCAACAAGATCTCAGCATAACAGAAAATACTTTTTCTAGGGCAAATGGTTCTTTTATCTTCCTCTTGGATACTGTCAGGTAAGTCTAAGACTGCTCTTAAACAAGACTTTAGTGATATCAGAGATAACTAAATTCCTCCTCAACGGTAAAGAAGTTGTTCCTAAGTGTTATGAGACACACTTTCCTAGTGTTAGGAGCTCCCTTGGTGGAAGACTTCACTTTTACCATCACTGAACCAATGGTTCAGAATTGCTTGCTTGGCTTTGTTGTCATGGAAGTTTTGGCAGAAGCACAGGCAAAGCCACTGAAAGCACAGAGTCCTTAAAAGTTGGAGACTAATGTATCTTTGAAATCCAATTTAATCTCCTTTGGGACAACAAACAGTACAACGCATTAATCGTAATTGTGTGGTCATCTTGGGGCATGGCTAGATGGAAGAATTAATGTTATTCCAAATTTCAGCAAGCCTGGATTTGTTTTAAATGTGATTTTAATTCTAAGATACGTAGATTTATAATTTTGGTCTTTAGTTAATTAAAATATTACTGTAACATCCGTAACCTTTAGATTACTAATGCAGTACATCCACAGTGAGCTGTATTTTAATGTCGGAAACATTTTTTGTTTGGAGATTTACATTTGTCTGGGGGATCCTCAGCTGGTGATAATCGCTGCAGCTACACTTAATGGATCTATGCCAAATCAACGCCAGCTGAGGATATAGACATGTATATTTGCTCTCCTGCCTCTTTTTTTTTTTTAAGTTCATACAAACTATGAGCATTTTAATACCCAAGCACAATTCCTCTTCTCTACCAACAATGGGGTTTGCACTGCTGCCCTCAAGTTTGATCTGTGCTCAAGACACCTGCTCTCAAAGAAATAAGCTGGGACCACCAACTCATTTCATAAAAAGGGCCACTGAACTGCTGTCACATGGTAGCAATTCCTGGGCAGTACCAACCTGTAACAAATCTGAACTACTGACCTGGAGGTGAAAGGCTCTACATCCAATTACCAATCCCCTGAGTGAGCTACTACTAAGTTTTGCCTTGAAAACATAGATAAATATGCACAAAAGGATAAACAAGAATGAAGCAACACAGAAGTTGCACCATTGCTAATGTTTTGCTGTATGCCAAATCTTAGAAACTGAATCTATCATCACCACTGGGAGACTATCTGGACTCTGTGCCTATGAAAAAAGTCCTGTTAAGAGGGATGGTCTGAAGCAATATCCCCCCCCCCTTTTTTTCCCCCTCTTACATCACTAATAGAATACCCACACAAGATTGCCATGAGGAAAGAAAATGGTCCATTTCATGTTGCCCCCCATCATGAATTCATTTATATAAATAATATTTTCCCTGCAAATGGATAAATAGGAAGCATAAAAATATCTTTATTCTGTGAAGTAAGCCAATTCCTCTGTCTACAAGTTCAAGAAAAAAGGCCACTTCATGATTGAAAGCCTGATAAAATGAGCTATAATGCTACCCCAGTTAGAGCTCCGGGAAGAACACAGTTTTCTCTGCTTTGGTTCTGTTCCACTCACATCATTCTTGACAGTGTCAGTAAGCAGCAGCAGAAGAGCAGAGTCTTTATTTTTAGCAATACTGAGGCTGCAAGAGAATTAATTATTCTTTTCCCCTCTCCCAAATATTAAAAAAAGACTACATCTAACTTATGCAGCAACAACACTAAAAGCTGCCTTAATTATTTCAACTTGATAATTTACTGTGATTACTACATAATTATATCAATGCATCTCTATAACTGTAATAATAGAAGTTTTAACTAAGGTATCTATTAACAAAGATAAGGAAAAGAGGTATTAGAAATGAGTCACTGAAAGTTCACTTCCTCTTTTAGGCTCCAAACCATGCCACACATAGTCCTCTGGGTCTAGGTAGATGTGGACTGCAAGCTGCAGGCTGAGTGGCAGCTTGCTATCCATCTGCCCATCTTGCCAGCATTTTCCTCTGTCCCACCCAAGAGAACAGGAGCTTGGTAGAAAATATGCTGACAGGATAGCAAATGAACAGAAAGGCTGTGCAAGTCCTAATTTCAAGCAGGAGCTTACATACTTTTTTTTTTTTTCAACCCCCACAAAACAGTCTTATGTTATGATTTCCAACAATTTCTATTACAGTGGCTGTCCCTGCAGGTAACAACCAACACACGTAACAGTGGAGTCACCTGGCCAAACTGAATGTTTGCAGAGCTGTTGCACTACAGCCCATTAATGCTCTCACCTTTGCAGGCAGGGTGACCCCAGGGGTTAGCACGGGGTTGGGATCTCAGTTCCAGATATGAGTCTGCCACAGCCTTGCTGCAAGGCCGCAGACAAGTCTCTTCTCAGTTTCCCCCTCATGAAGAAAGGATATGGGTATGAGTACCCTTTACAAGCTGTATTTTGGATTTTATGTCTATAAATGCTGAACAATGCTATTACTTAAAGGAAGAAGTACTCTGCATGCACTGGAGAACCTCCTTGCCCATAAGTAACAGAAGTGAAAGGGACAGAGAAACTCTCTTCTGCAACTTTCCGTTGCACCTCACTGTACTTTTCCTACTGCTGCTCTGGAAATGAACACAACACACAGGCAGAAACACAGCAATAATGCTTTGAAGTCCCAAGGGAAGCATTTTTTTTTTCTTACCAACCCTTGTGGATTATCCTGGAGCCTAACCTTGCTGTCCAGGCTCCATGCTGGGATCAGCATTTGGCCCTCAGAAGGAACAAATCATGATGTGGTGAGTTGGCTTTTCATGAACCACCATGGGATCTCCCCCTCCTGCACTGGGACAGCTGTCAGGAGGGCGGTGCAATGAAACCCAATACAATGGCACACCAAACAGCCCAACAATCCCTACACTGCCCTTTTCAATAACAAATCTGAGATCACGGCTACACGTTAACTCCCCTCAGGTGAAAGCAAAACAGTGGACATTCAATAACAGATATAGTATGGACACTAGTTAATACAGGTGCTCCAGAAACACAGAATCTGAATCACATTCAGATTAATTTCCCCTTCAAAATGTTTTACATCATCACTGTTGAAGGATCAGTAAGAGATTCTCATTAAACAGTTGTATACCTTCACTTAAGAGTTCACGTTTGTAAAATTGACTTTTGCATTAAGAATTTTTTAAGACTGTCACTCAAAGAGAAAACTGTATTTGAAGACCAAAAACTATATTTTCCTCTTTTGCCATTTTTAAAGTTTTTATAATAGCCAAAAGTCTCTTCAGCACCTCCCCCCTCCCAGAGGGGTGGCAAACTTCCTAGGAAGAAATTTATCTTCCTTGGTATCAACTGCCAAGATTCAAGCATTCTACCCTCTCTCTCTAGACTGTAGAGACAGTAGTCTGGATTTATGCCAGCTAAAGAAAGACGGGATGTCACATAAGGAACACTTAACTACACAATGAGAACAAGATATTATAAAACTATTCTTAACAAGACTCCTAACTTTCAAGTAGCTAGAGCTCCACATGCAGTATCTGGATCCGTTTCTGCACAATTACTCCATGCCAGCAGACACCAAGTGTCTCAGAAAGCCTAACCCAACACTCATAGAAAAAAATCAATGAGAGCTGGATCAGTCTCTTAAAAGCCAGAGGGTTTTATTTGTTTCAGAAAATACATTGGTAAGAATCACAGGTGAGGGGGTGGGAGAAGGGAGGCAAATCTTTCACCGTGCCTACTCTATAAGTCAAATAGATATTCCCCCAAATAAAAATATAAGTGAATGACCATTTTAGAACTGCTGTGAACCAGTCCAGAAGGAATAATTTTTAAGAAAGTTGTTAGTGAATGGAAACAGGTGGCTATAATTTGAGTTAAACTGCAGCCTTAACTGTAGTGTTTGCTATCATGAACGCTATAACAACAGATGTACAGTTGCACCTTGGGATGAATTCATTATGGCCTGAGAAACATAATCATGCCATTCAGACCATATTTTGTCCATATGCTCATGTGGTTTACACCCCCAGTTTATTGGCATTGTACTTTGTTATATAGCAGGGGACTCCCAGGATCATAATTTGCACTTATTGTTACAGTCCAGGAGAATCCCTTTGTAGCACAGGTTTCCCATTAAGGCAAAGATTCCCTTTTGGAGCAGGGAAGAAAGGCCTGGGACGCAGCCTTTGTGGACATCAGGGAAACTTGACATCACTTGGGAAGCTTTCCATACAAAAGGCACTGCAGGCCTCAAAGAAATAGAAAAAAATTAACGTGAAGAGTAAAGAAGGGTTACTTTTCAGGACATCTTACAGTTATAAAAATGTAGATTATATTGCTATCTTACCCTGTATTTTATGGGATGAATATTGTAATTCACTGAATGTCACGACTTATCTTTTATTCATATAGTTACTATTCCATTACCAGAGAAAGTGGTTTGTCAAAGGTTAATTATTTTAAATTGCTCAGGCAAATTTATTTTGATTTGTACAATTTTTTTTGAATAATCAAAAGGCTATATATTCATATTGCCTTACGAGGATTCATTTTTTCAAAAAAATAATCTTCCTTGATGATGTAAGTCAGATTAAACAAATACTTTCATAAGGACTAAAACCAGATTTTTTCAACTCTAGATGTAAAGAAGCTAAAAAAATATGGCAATAGTTCTTTCTCCCACTTCAGTTCTACTGCAAAAGAAAAATCCAGCAGTCTTAGACTGCTGAATTATCCTCCCCTCCAGCTATCTATTTACAAGTAAAGAGCATCTTGCCACAATCTCAAGACTTGTGTCCCTGGGGCAAGGCCTATTCATTTTAATTGCTTCCAAAGCACCTATCACAACAGGCTCTTGATTTGTGCTTCAGCCATGATGAAAAATAAGTAGTATGATAGAACAAGAGGAAATGAGTTTAAGATGTGCCAGGGAAGGTTTACATTGGATATTAGGAAAAATATCTTTACTGAAAGAACGGTGAGGCATTGGAACAGGCTGCCGAGGGAGGTGGTGGAGTCACCATCCCTGGAAGCATTCAAGAAGTGTTTACATGTGGCGCTTCAGGATATAGTTTAGTGGGTGTGGTAGCTGGATCATTATTGGACTCCATGATCTTGAAGGTCTCTTCCAACCTTAACGATTATGATTCTATAATTATACTTATTGCCCGGAACTTGCCCACTGCTTCATACTTGTTGGTTCCCAGAGATGCTCAGTTGTTTGCAATTCAGGCAGCCGTTTGCCGTTCCCTTCAAGCACCGGCTCTGGAAACTATCACCACATCCACCCAAAAATTAGTGCTCTGAGTGCACAGAGCCAAATCCCAATGCTGTGTAGCAGGAATACCTCCCTCTCCACTGACCCACAAAAAGAGCCCTGACAGTAGCTGGAAAATGCTTCCAGTAAGAAGCTGTGGCATGGCATAAAAATAAAACAGGATGCCATGACCCAGTAATGTCTTCTAAAAACAAAATTCAGCTTTTCCCCTTTTGAAAAAAATTAGTCTATTTCTCTGCTGCTTCCATGTAAGCAAAGTGGGGATAATGATACTTACGCTGAACAAGTGCTGAAAGTTTAAATCCATGCACAATCAAGTGCTGTGAAAGCCTTATGTGGAACGTGTAATGCAAGTGCTGAGCACTGTACGAAAGAATAATTACTATTCTTATTACTGAACTTCTGATGAGCCTGCTGGAGCTGTAACAAAAGAGGATGATCCTTGAGGTACAAGGGACCTTCATCTGAACCATTTTCTGCACTTGATGTTGGTTTCTAACTGTAGTAACTGCTTCTGTTGAGACAGAAATGCTTCTTGGGAGGGTAGAGTGCCACAGCAAGGGAGACACAGCTGCCACATCAACACAGCTGTGGATTGGAAGTCATGCTACACAACAGGCCAGGAGCAAAGTATGAGGCACAGTGTGGATCAGACTCTCTGAAGAGCGCTTCATTTTCAGAACCACTTACAGCCAGGAGGCTACAGCAAAGTATGGGCAGACTCAGCACATGTGCTGCAGGGAAGTGCTGGATGAGCTGCCAACAGAGTACTGCAACTCCCCTGCTTGGCTCCATCTAGCCCACCCAGGCCATACAGGGTGTAACACAGGCTGTAGGCAATATGGCATGGAGGGGGGTAGGGAGGAGGGCAATCAGGTGGGGGAAAGGGAAGGAGGGGCATTTTGGGGCAACAGGGAAGGAACTAGACCCTGCCTTTATCACAGCTGCACTAAGCTCTAGGAGATCTGTAGCTCCCCCATCTGTGAGGCTTCCCATGGGGGGAAAAACACAAGTTGTTGGTCTCAGCCACACGGTACCATCAGGACTTCAAAGCTGGCTTTCCCTGGCTCCCTCCCAACTCCCCATCACCTCCTCCACTACAAGCAAGGCTGCATTTGCATTCTGCCTGTCCTCAGACAATATTGTGCCTTATGGGCCCTCTGCCAACATCTGCTGTGGCTTTACCCAGAGAAGACAACAGCCTAAAATCTACCTCAAGCTACCTTGAAGTCTGGTAGCTAGAAAAGAGATCCTGTTGTTCTACACTCCCCCCCAACCCTTCATGTTTTCATAAAGCTCTTGGACAATACTGGGGGAGGGGGAAGAAAAAAACTCCAGGGAAACAGCTGATTAGATTCTGGCAAGGCGGACCAAACATCTGCTTCAAACAAAAGACATCTGCATATTTCACATTTATTTTTCATAATTTACAGAAGCAACCTGCCAAAATTTAGCAAGGGAGAATAAACTAGCACATAATTAGGTAAAGTTTGCTTGCTTTAGAAGTTATTAGCATGAAGCCCAGTAGCTCACCTGGGAGGACATCAAGGAATGTAGATAACTACAGTTTGATTTTGTAAATTCAATTTTCGATCTGGCATGCCAGGCCAAAAAACAACGTTGCCATGCCAATTAACACAAGCCAGCAAATGTCCTCATGTCCCCATGTCATACACTATACAGCTGTCTCAAAGGCATTGATAACACTGTTTATTAAATAAGGATCGATTAGACAGACATTTTTTCTCCAGTTTACATAGTACAGCAGGTTGCAGGTTGAAGAGCAGAACAATACTTTCTTTAAAAATTAGGAGGGACATTATGTGCTGTGTGTACAGATGGTACAATGAGTGGTGGGGAAGTGGGCATGTGAATTTTTCAAGGCAGCCAAACAGTCTTTGTTAAAAATGCAGAAAAAAAAATCCAGGAATATATATATGCCCTCAGTGAGCTACACTTCCTCAATTGAATTTTTGCCATCCACTGGGTTATTAGTACATTTGATAGCTAATACACTTCCAATTTTAATAGATTTCCAGGGAATAGCATGAAATACAGAGGTTTTGAAATTCAGCTTTGAAATCAATAGATGTTTCACTAAATATACTTATTCAGTATTTGGCCTGTGAGGGTAATAAACAGAAACAGTCAGAACTTCAGGGTGGGAAAGCCTGCCTTTGCTGCAAATGGGAGTAAAAAAAGTCTTGATTCTGACACAGTCAGGGTTATATCCTCTAGTTGAAAAAACAGCAAAGGTTCATAAAAGCATCTGCAAATCTTCTGGATGAACCAAGGTGGAGGTTTGCCCTTCTCTCTCTGAGGAAGGATTGTTTCAGACAGAAACCATGGGAAACTCACTCACTTGGACTGAATTCTGCTCCACATTTCAGATTTATTTGAACCTGAATGTCAGAGCAAAATTAGGGGAGTGAAAACTTAACTGCCAAAAAATTCTGTCAACCCCAAAGGAACACAAATTGCCAAATACAGCACAGCACTAAAAGACACTTCAAGTCCCTTAATCTGGCCTTTATGGCTTGCACCTCCTCTACAGTATGATGAATCCAAGACTCAGTGTAAATACTATGAAATTTGTGGGAGTGGGGGGGAACATGTGTAGGAGTAAAATACCACCTGGATCTGGGAGGGTTTAGTTTTAAGGTTCTGCAGCTGAATGCGGAAGGATTTGGGCAAGTGAGGTCACAGAAAGTCTGGAGAAGAAGCCTCTGTGCCAGACTGCAACATTCTCACCTAAACAGGGATTCAGAGCTCAGAATTGTACCCATCACTCTTACGACACTTCTTCATGCAGACCTATTGCAATCGAGTCATAGAATCAAAACCACCTCATTTCACTATATAAATGACCATTTCTAACATAACAATCTCTGTAATATTAAGTCATTTAGATGCAGCATTTGAACTGGTAATAAAGCCGACTATTGTGTAACAGTCATCCTGTACGTTGATGATCTCTCTCCCTTGCTACCAACACATTTCAAGATCATAATTTCCTTTATAAGTAACAACATGAACTTCCCAAAACTTTCCTCTTGGCAGAGGTAGGGACAGGACAGAGATCCCATTGCAGTTCCAGCAGCAAACGTGACTCTTAAGTTTTTTCATTTAAAAAATTAAAATTAAGAATTATACAGTGGAACTAAATGACTAAAAGCCTGTGTTGACCTACACTTACTCCAGGAAGCTCCTAATTAGATATGTAAAATATTCACTCATTCCAAATATGCACTTATTTTCTATTTGAAGAAATCCCTTATCTTGTTTGTCTGAGTAAAGAAAGACCACTGTAATAATTCCAGGTTTATTAAAATAGGATTCCTAAAAAACTGAACTACTTCTTCCTAAGCTACTCCTTTTAATGGAACATTTTTAAGCAAAACAATTTCAATCAGCTAGAAGCACTTCACTAAGGATATGAAACTGGTACTCAAAATCTTGGGACTTTTCATTTTGTAGTGGGAACACTGATCAATATTGATCTGTCAGTCCGTCTGTAACCAAGCCTATTTTTATATATCTCAGATCCCCCAAAAATTCCACATGAAAAGTTTTATCCAGATGTAGCCATTCTGACCAAGCCCCATTTAATAAATGGGGACCACTGTATCGGTGCTACTGAACTTTGCTAGAAAGGATTATTTCCTTCAAACTTGATTTATCTACTTCCTGTACATGTAAGTCTTCCTCAGCCACTTGGTTTACCTGCATTTAACCATTTCCAATTTGGTCAGAGCTGAACAATTTCTACTGCCCTGCTTGAAACAGCCACATGATGAGCTCCTGTTGCCTGTTCAAACTGGACAGGCTATTTTGCATTCCTGTCTGTGGGAAAGCACTGAGACACTTGCTTAACACACAGGTGGGGCTTTTTGTCCTCCGCAGAACCAGGATTTAGTTACACTGCCGAAATTGCCACTTTTCACAAAGCATGAAGATTTTCATGGCATTAATCACTAAAAAGTGAACTAAGAACAACTCTTTGTCTTCTATAGACTCCTTATTTCTCAGAAAGTAACTTCTCCCAGTACCTGCTGCTAAGGCTGCCTCACTGCCAACTCCTTACAGCCACTACATCTCTGTCAGGATTCAAACCTGCAGAAATGCCAACAGGCAGAAATATTATTTTTTTTTCCCACTGTTCTGGACATAGTACCAGATCAGCAGCAACAGATGAGGACAATAGCAAGCAGACAGTATCAAGCAGTAGTAAACACACATGAATGTAAGATGGATCTGTTGAGGTGTCAATTATGGCCTGCAGTATCTTGAAAAAGTGAAACTGTGTGCCTGTGGGGGCCCTTCTCTTAACATTACATTTGATCTCACTCACACATGTAGTTTCATTCTCCTGCTTTGTCATTATTCAACTTGTTAATTCATTTTAGTTACACATACAGTAATTTATCATACGTATTTTGTTATAAAAATTTAATTAAGCATATATTAATACAATTTAATGGCCAAAATCCTCCTGTGGACTAAACAAAAAAGGAGGCATTGAACACAAATTTGTACAGTAAATAAATAAAACACAGACCTCATTGTAAAGCAGGAAGAAAAACAAGACCTACATGGCCAATCTATTTCAAGAATGTTACAAATGGGAAGCATTTACTGTTTTAAAAACATTAATCATATACTCCATTTATTTACTTATCTGTGTTCTTCATGTAAACCTTCCTTGAAAGTGTGTAAACTCTTTAGGATTATAATCAAAATGTGAAGTCACATTTGATATGTCACTTCTCTATACTGTAATTACTTGACTTCGCTGAAAGCTCTTGAATTAGAAGTCTTTCGTTTAAATCTGCACCTTCAGCTAGAAGGAAACTATTTCATACTTCAGTATAAGAGTCTGAGTTACCCAGTAGATGAAGTAAGCTGCAAATCTGACTATATATATGTATGCTCTGCCCTCATGAGTATTTCCCATAGGTTTCCTCACATCTACAAAACAAAAGACAATTGGCAGTACACAAGAGTCAATACTCTATATGTCTAGATATCCAAATACTTGACAGGCTAATACATTCACTTGCTAATAAATCCTGTGATAAGATTTGACCACATAAACCTTCAACCTTGTGTCACCTTTGCATGTTTTATTTATCTTGGAAGAAGATTATGGGTATGTATGAGGCTAGAGAAGAGCTCCCATTGCTCAGCATAATGTTAGAAGCAACTAAGTAGGTTTTGCAATGCTTTGCCTACATGCCTTCTTCTGGAAGCTGACTTTAGGTTACTTTTTCATGTGAGATACATTGTACAGCCCAGCAGTCTGCTGCTTTTCCTTAGACTCATGAACAAAACTTGGAATTTGTAATTATTTTTTTTCACCTTGAAAAGACTGGACAGGCCCTGACACAGACTCTTTAATGGTAACCAGGAAACACCTCTCAGCACCCTCACTCTACTTCTCCCACACTGTACCTAGGACCAACCTCAAACCACCAGCCCTTCTCCTCATCCACCTCAGAAAAGCATGGCCCAGAGAGAATCCATTGTATGTGATGAGATGAGGATTCTCAGCTGTGAGAGGAAACAGTTACCAGCAACGCACCCTCCTTGCACACTACAAATCTCCAGTGATGTCACATCTGTCCTTCTCCAAGTCCTTTTTTATTCTCCATTTGACAGCAGAGAAGACATTAATAGAAAAAAAATATTTCCTGCTGTGAAAGAAAACACTTTCATGAGCAATTTATATTTGCTGCACTAACATAGACTTAAAAAGAAAGACTTATACAAGTCCAACATCGTTCAGTTTGTTCCCTCCCTGGAATTTTGATCAAAGATCAGTTTTCAACTCATGGAATAAGAAAATGAAGAACTATATAGCTGCTGCATGCTCAGAGTACTCTTTCTAGTTCTCCTCAGTGCCTCAAAACCAGGTGAGTAGCAGTAGTCATTCTAGATCCCTTCTGACTGGCAGGCAGCAACAAAAGGGGACAGGCAAGTGCAGCAGTTGTTTGCTAATGATCAAATATGTTTCTGGGAATAATGTACAAAGGTACCTGCTGCTGAATCAAACGCAGTGAAAAGCTGCATGTTAGATACATCCTCGAGTTCTCATACCCTGGCAATTTGGGACTTCATGGATTATGAAGAGGACCTGGGTTTATACGCCAATAGGTACCAAGCTTGGCAGCTACTTAACTGCAAAACAGGTTAACATCTCCCAAGATCTTTGGCCACATAGAGCCCGTCAATGTACTTACATACATTCAAATGCCATAAGGCTTGCAAAGACCTCCTACAGCATCTTGTCATCTTGCATAGGAGTACCTTCTCTTTGCTTCTCTATTGCATCTTTAGGACCATTGCCAGGCTATGCCAAAAACACAAAAAATAGCAAACATACCTTTCTGGAGTTAGTACTGGTCATCTCAGAGCAGGGTATAGTCTGTTGCCAGCAGCAACAAGTGGAAAATTCAAGAAGTATAGCCAGGAAGATTGCAGTTTTCAAACTTTCCTCTTCCAGCAAGGGCATTTAAGACCTAAAAGAGAGGGGGGAAAAAAATTACTAATGATAACAAGATCCATGATGGGAATTTCTTGTGCTACACTAAGGCCTATCCTTTGCACTTTCTCTCTGAAAGCACTGGACTAAATTGCCAAGATTACTGAAAAGGGCAGCCAGCTCTGGTTTGCAACATAGCAACTGCTGTTAAGAGGCACTCCTCTCAACACCATGCCAGCTGAAGCTGGAAGGTCAACTCTGGTTTAAAAAGATGCAGGTACCATTCTTGAGAAATGCAGAGACCAAGACTCAGATTCTCTAAAATCTTAACTCCTCCTGACTAGAGGATGGGATGTGTTAAATGCATCTACATCTCACTCTATAAAAACAGCACCTCCAGGAGCAAAAGGCCTCTCATGTGCCAATCTGTTTCTGGTAAGGGTGTCATCTGTTCATAAATATTCCTTGGAGATTTGCTATGCAACTGCTGATCTGAACCAAATCTGTTTGGACTGCAGGATTTTCATCACAATATCACAAACTGCTGTTACAATATAAACAGAGCTGAAACACAGAGCATTTGTTATTCTGCTGAAAGATCTCTACTGGCCAAATTTGAATAAAAGCATCTCTTATTGATACTTCTGTAAAATCATAAACTCAAATGAACACCAGCTGAAGAAGAGCGCAATGGTAATGCCAGATGACAAACTGATATAGTCATCATATTCATCAACACAAACAGCAGCCGGTCATTTCCTCCTTTTTACTGAATTAGCCCTGAAGGATTGTTTTAATGATAACAAGAATGTGTGAAAAGCGTGCATTTCAGTAGTGGCTCAGAACAGGAAACTCAAAAGCCCACATCTAAGGAGAAGTAAAACAAGGTTTGCTAGGAAGGACTAAAAAGAGGTGAAAAAAACCAAAACGTATCTGTGTGGTAGGGAAAAAAGTAGATAAAAGACTAAAAAGCAGGAACAAGTTTGACACTAAAAAACATACTGCATTATTCAGACTTGTGGAAGTGTGTGTGAACAGAAGTGATGACAAAAGCTACAAAATTCAATATGATCACTTGAAGGGTGGGAGTTTTTGCAAGCAAACATACCACTTTACAGCTAAGGAGAGTCTCAAAACATTTGAAATAAACATTGAAAATTTACACATTGAGTTACAAGCTTGTTTATAGGCTTCACGTGGTCTTGTTTCTTTACAATTCTAAGAAGTCAGACAGCTGCATTGTACACATGGCATTTTCAAGTAACAGTGGCATTTTCAAGAAGGAAATCCATTCAATAATTTGGTACTTGAGTCTCTGTTTTGAGACAAAAGCCTCCATATTGATGTTGGAGGAAAAAAAAACATACTAAGGCTTTAAGGATAAAACCATTAAAATGAGAAATGGATTTTTACTTCTGTTTTTAAATTATTATTAGAAATTATTATAAGTAGCTGTTTCTATTATGTAAATTCAGCACATATACAAGCAAAAGGCTGGTTTTGTTCATTTTTTTCCAAGCATCTGGATAAGGTACAGTAAAAATAAAAGAAAGTTGAAATAACTTCAATTAATTAAAAAGCTGAAGTTTTCATGTTTTGGGGCTTTAGTTGATTTTTAAAAATCACCACCGGTTTGACTTCTCCTAGTTTCAAGCAACTTCCCAAGTAAAGTATCACATCAGCCATGCTAAAGACCCTCTTGCTCTGTCACCCATCACCCCCAGAAGCACAAATGTCTTGGGGGGCAAAGAAAGGGGGATTCTGAGGCAGCAGCAGAAGTCAAAGATGCTCCCACACTTGGGTTTTCCCTGCTGTGTTTCCTACACAGCTGCTCTTACCATCAACGTACAGTAAAGCGGGAAGCAAAATTGAAAGGATCTAATGCAGCATGCTCTTGCAAAAGCCCCTTCTAAAAATTAACCCTGAAGCATCCACATGCATTTGCACTCCCCCTGCCTGTATCTCACAAAATTAACAAACTTGGGGTCTGATCCAAAGCCCACTGAAAGGGCTCATCAGCTGCAACAGCTTTCAGACCAACCTGAAAAAACAAAATGCTTTTATTCAGGCTGAAAAGCATATTGATGTTTTCTTACTTTTTTTTCAAGCCTCATTAAAGCCACAGGTGTGGGGAAAACTGCTACTAAAGCAGTAATAAAAATATGAAAGACTCCTTCACCTATGGGCCTGGGACGGTTTTTTTGTTTGCTTTTTTTAACCTAAATATTTGTTTTGGAAGCACTAGAGATACAGAGAAAGACAGCAAAAAGAAGGATTACCTCATTACTGTCATGATCTCACTTTTTATCAGAGCCACTTAGTCTTCTGCAAAGCCTAGGGGTACTCACAAGACTGAAATATTTTAGTGAATAATAAGTAGGTAAAAAGAGCAAGCCACAAATTAATTATCTGCAGCTTGTACCACTTCTTCCAAAGATAACTTCATGCTTGAGCCTTCAAATTAAGCTGCCCTTCATCTGCAACAGAAACTACTATACAAGGTCCAAACAGAAGTTAGTCAGACCCATCTTTGAGAGATTTTGTTTTGCTCCATGCAATTCTTTCAACTTTAAGTTGCTGACCTCTTCCCCTGAAAAATACTTTCTTGCCACCTGTGGTGACTTCTCAGTTTTTACCTGAATCTGGTCTAGCTCTGAAATACCAGATGTGTTGTTGAAAAGCCCTCAGAGAACTTATGGCTGCAAGGGGTACATTTTTCCAAAACCACAGAGGTGATTTCTCAGGAAAAGCCCCACTGACAAAAGGCCATGGACATTTAGGCAGTCAAGCTGCATATTGCTACCCCTTGCTTTCTTTGTATTTTACTGAACACCTATTGTCTGCTGAGATGACCCTCTCCTTCTAACCCAGTGGGCAAACCTCCTCCATCCTCTCAACTAAGACAAACTTGTGCTCTACACTAGAGGAGCATTACTGTTAGGAAGAACAGCCAGATGCTCTGCTGTATAGCAATGAAGGATTTCAGAAATTAGGGTTGAGAAGTTTCAATGCTATTTCCCTTGCAGGTGATGGAAATAAGAGTTTTCTGTGACCTGGTTTAATTTCATGTCAGCCATGAAATATCTCAATAACAGAAGCCAAAACAAATTTTCTAAGAGCGCTAATCAAAAGTCCATCAAGCTTCATACAAAGACTGACTTCAGTAACCTTTGCATCAGGCCATAGATAAATGCAGAACTTGGAAAAAAATAAAGACAAACTTGTACACCTCAGTATTCTGTATTTCTTCCTTTTGCTCTTTCAGGACTACACGCTTCTTTAAGGAAAGATCTTCAGACAGTACCATATTGTGGTGCCTGCGAGTTTGTAGAACCATGTGGTTCTACAATCACCTGAAGCACTCCTCTACACCACAGGAAAAAGCAAACAAAGGTCCAGTCTTCTATACAGCAAGCTGCAAGGAGAGCAGGCAGAAAATTTTATCACTGAAATATGGCTAGACTGAAACTACTGCAACTTTCACCCTTCTCTGTCCTTCTCTGAGATCCCTCAGGTCTCTTACACTAAGTTACCTTTCAGTTATGCAGGGTAGAGCAAATATATAATGAAACGAAAAGGTGCAAATTGTCAGTTTTGAAAATTTCTAGAAGTCTTTTTAAACTGATCTGGACACAATAGTCACCTTTACTCCTTCAAAGCCTTATGCTTGCGTTCTGCCTTAGAAGATGTTTAAGAATATGTAGCACTTGAGTATTCAGGACTGATCAGGGAAAAAAGGCTTTAAGATGACCACATACTCTTACTTGACATTATATTTCTTCACCAATATTAATTTGGTGCCCTAAGTCCATTTCATTTTTCTTATACAGTGACTAGGCAGACAGTAGAGCTGTTTACAGATAGATTTGTGAGGTCTTTTTCTGCAATACATCTCTCACCACACAGACTGGAACAGGTTCTCAGTGTAGTGTTTGGGGGAAGTGTACTGCAGTGCTCCAGGGCCAGATTTATGCAGTTATTTTGGCACATAGCTACTTCTGCAAAGATGGCCCAAAGTGGTTAATAACAGAGAAAAATTCATTCTCAGCATTCATCCCAAAAACGCAGGACAGAATTTGCCAGCTCCAAACAGAACAGACTTCTGTAGTCAAACAAGAAAGTTTTTTTACATTATTTTGATCTCTAAACAGACTGACAGAAAACAGATCTTTCTAATAAACTAATTTTTCTATTTCTGGTTTTTGATATAGCATCTCTCATACCCCTGAATCTGTATGTGAATATACTACAAACAATCTTGAAAGACATACTTACATAGATCTTTACTTATACTGAATGAGGGTAGGTGAAACTTCACGATCAGTTTTGATCCCACTGACATCAGCAAGGTTTTGCTGTTTATTTTAGTCAGAGGGGGGGAACTTTCCCTTTCAACAGAGGTCTCTGACCACACTTCCTCAGTCCCCATCTCGCACTAAGGAAATAAATATTCATCTACTGGCATGCATCTACCTTTGCATTTATAATAAAAATGAAAATTATTCAAGGCAGAATCTTGTGTGTTCTGACAAAACCACTGATTTTCATCAGGGAGACAGTTTTGGTTCACGTCTCTAATACAGTCTATTTTTTGGCACTACAGATTTGCAACATTGTCTTGATAATGCAAACCTGGGATACCTGCCTAGAATGGCCCAAGAAACATTTACCTTACCAATAAAAAAGGAGGCCCACTTAACTATTTCCCCTAAAGGGCAGGTATTCATCTAATCACATCTGGAATCCTTTCCAACTTGGTTCCTGCAGCTAATGCTACTCTGTCATGATCTGATGGTTTAATCCCAGTTATTAAACTGCTTATTCTAGTTAATAATAAAAAAATGTGGACAAATGCCTGCCTGTCAGTGCACCAATCTCAGAGCAAACACTGAAGTGGGCCCCTTGCTTTCTTTAAGCAAACAGGGAACACCATTTGGAATTCAGAGTTTTGAAGAAAAAGTGCCAGATCTAATAATAATATTGGCAAATTTACCAGAGCGGAGTTTTTTTTAATCCCTAGATAACAACAACAACAACAACAAAAAAAAAACCGAACCCAAAAAACACAACAGCAAACCCCAGCCTTTGCAAATCTAGTTTTCCCTACTATGCACAAAGTTGTTTTCCATGGTCTCAGCAGACAAAATGTAACATATATACATTGCACAGATAATGTCTGAGCCAGCTGTGATACACTTCCACACTAAACATTTTTAACAAAAAAAAAGATTTAACAGCTGCATCAAGTTCTTCATTATTTTACAGGGAAAAAAAACATAACAAAACACATAACACCACAATTCTGAGTCTTCATTTCCCAATGTTTCATTAAAGCCAAATATTTTTAGATCCAAATGATAAAACTTTGCCAGCAGCCTCTGCTGACTAATAAGCCATTTTCTGTTGAAAACACAATATTGATGTGAAAATCACCAACTAGCTTTTTAAAAAAATATATTTATATAGCTATAAATAAAACAGACATACCAGATAGACAACACACCACATGTGAAAACAAACAGAACTCAGTATAGCAAGAGGTTTCCATTTCCATCAGTGCAAACTTAAGCCTTGTCCACACATTCCACAGCATGGGACTGGATGGATTTGTTAAAATCCAACTGCACAGCCCAGGAGTAATTCATAGCACAATTCATTCCCTGCTGAGACATGCACATGCGCTAGTTTGGTCACACAAGAAGATAACATTTAAAACCACAGATTTCAAATAAAGTCTGAAACGCTAATCACAGGATTCAGACTTTCACTTTCTGGACCAATGTAGAATCCTTATTCCAGGCTTCAAGGCTGAGCCCATCCCTTCACTACTCACTGTCCAGTTTCAAATGCATTTCCCCCTCACAATTTGTTCCTCCAGTTCCTCCATCACGAACAGAAAAGACAAAGGTACTTTTTAGGAGGATGAGAACTTCCACTTCTGCTTGGAAGCTCCCCTTCTAGACATTTTGACAACAGCTCAGGTCTCAACTTCTTCATCATGCCAGCCACTTTAGGCATAAGACGCAGAAGCTACCAAGTCAGAGCACTGTTGTGAAAAAAAAAAAACAGGCAGGTTTCTATCCAACATGTTTTCTTCTCATCAAAATATTGCTAACTTTTCCACCCGTTCCACTGTTAATTATTGTTAATGGAGGGAGCTGACAGATAAGAACAGCAGTTCTATTTTTTCTGCTGTAGAGATTTCATTTCTAAATTCTAGAGAAGTACACCTTATTGCTCACTTCACTACAGGGCTTTGCTTATTAACTCTGAAGAAGTACTACTGAATTTTAACTGACAATACTGTCAAGATTATTCTAAGAGGCTATCTACTAATAGACTAGACACTTTCCCTTCCTCTCAGACAAACAACACACTTAATTGCACCTCCCACACTGAAAGACATCTTAAGAGGCCAGGAGTCTCTTCCTAGAAGAGGGCCATTACACATTTTTGGCCATTTCCCTCAGTAACTCAAGTGCAATCCAGCAAGAGGGATGCATGCTTGCTCCCATCTCCATAGCATTACTGGCTACTCCTTTTGGCCCAGTCAGCATAATTAGAAGCTTCTGCAGAGTCAGGAGTGCAACACAGCATGTCAGTGCTACTGCTGTTAAAGGGCCTGAAGAAAGTCACATCAGAAACAGGATTTGATGATTTTGACCCTCAGTTCAAAGATAGAGGGATACCAAGGATCACAGTCACAGCCACACTACAGGGAGACCCTCTTTTCTGCAATCATTTCTGGCCCACACCTTCACCCCAGTCAGAAGGCTCAGGTTACCTTGGCTCCATTTGTTTTGCTGGAGTAGTTTCCTGCCATTTTACCACATGCACCCAGGCTGAAGCAAGAGAAACAGCAAGAATACATGGGCAGGAAGTATCAGCAGGCTATTAGATCAGCTCATCCATCTTGTGGTACCTCATCTGTAACTGCCTAAATTAGAAATACAGTCTCCTTAGTCCCATACATAACCAAGAGAGAGTCAGAGTGTGATTCTAAATGCCTAGGGTTAGTCCTTTCACAGGAGGTTTCAGAGCAGAAGCTTCAGCCTTCCCCACAAGAAGTCTGCAGAGATTAACCTCTAAATTTAGGAGCGTAGATCAAGACAGAATGATTACTCCCCAAAGAAAACAATTATTGAGCTGAATCATCCACTGCTACCGAGATTTACCTAAAGCAGGCAAAACGAAAACAATGCCTAAAAAAACACATCAGGGAACCTCAGGGCAAGAATGACAAAGGCATCCATAAGCTTCACACAGGGTAGTGACATCCTGGCAGCCATCTGGCAGGAGAGGACTTGAGTCCCTCAGACTTGCTAATAACTATTTCTAGCAGCATTTACTCAGCAGCCACTGCTCATTCAGCTCCTGGGGCTTCATGGATTGTCGCACCTCCAGTGGGGCCAGGAAGCAAGAATTTGAATTTAAAAAATGCATTTTCAGGTAACACATCACATCACCTGCTGTTAGAACAACACACAAAAGGGAAAGGCATGGATTACTCTGAGACGCACCCAGACACAGCTGCCAGGCTTCTACATTTCAGCTAGATCAGTTCTCCTCTTTTTTTGTTTCATTGCTGTTAAAAATGAACACGAAGAATGAGTCATTTGACCACCTCTGAAGGATATGGTACTGGATCTGAGGAACACCACGCATTGATCAAGAAGATGGATATCAAAGCTTTTTTTTTTCTTGTGCTCATCTCAGCAATGTGTGTGCAGGTCATGACAGAACAGCCAGGTCTGAAAATATCATATTGAAGCTAAATGCAACATTGAAAGTCCTCGACCTCAGTCCAAGTCTCAGCCATTTGAGTCAACGGGAAGACCCCTGCTGGAGTCAGTGATCTGTGCTAATAACTCTCAGTCCTTATTTTGGCAATTGTCACCCAAGCACAGTGCTCAAGTCAGAAAAGGACCAAAAGCTGCCATGCAGTCCAAGCCACATTTTGAGACACAGAATATATCACCACAAATTATGTTTTATTTACTCTTCTAGAAAGAAATACAAAGAGTTAGGGTGTGGTGGAAGTGGTTTACTGGCAAGCATAAGGTGAGCATCTCATGAATGGCTAAGCTTTTGCTGAGTAATATTGACATCAGGTAAAACAACTTACTATAAAAACCTTTACACTACATCACTCTACTGTTTCAAAACTAGTGGCAGCTATTTGACAGATGCTCAGAGGTTCAGAATTTCAGAAGTAGACCTAAAAAAGGCAGATTAATGAGCAGATGATGGTGAGGTAGTAAAGTTACACAATAAATGAAACTTAGCAGATGGCTCTGCAACTATAAAAATCTCCAGATTCCTTGATTAGATAGACTGAAAGGACACTTCCTTTATTTTCTTGAATTATTTCTGCCTTTTCCTTATGACTCTGGCAGTATTGCTGCTATCTTCTTTTAAAATAGTGCAGCTTTCCAAATTTACTTTGCCTTCTGTTTTAAGCATAATGGATCTAATCGGACAAACTTCTACTCTACCAACATGAAGGAAAACATTAGGGTGCACATCCAGAGCTGCATATGCACAGCCCCACGTTTCCTAGGAAACAAGCGATCACTCATCTCTGTGCCGAAATAAATTGATGCATCAGTTTCAGCTTCCTACAAACATTAGTATTTTGATTCAGAAGAGAATCCCAAACAGCCCCAGCATACTATCATTTGTGATCATCACCATTCTGCTTCTGCTGCTTATCAGTGTTTGAGAAGCTAGCAAGACTGTATTGCTTGTTAGAGCTGTTAAAGATAAACTCTGATCAGGCAGTGGTGAAACAGACCTGAGGACAGGCAATGAGAGGCACTGTCAGCGCTCTCTGCCCCAGGAGCCAACAGAGCCATATGCATCCCTGGGTGCTCATGTGCAGCCATCTGGGGAGGAAGGAAATGAGCACCTCCCACCGCAGCACCTTCTGTTGGCTGCATGGAGATGAACAGGAGTTGGAAAACAAGAATTCTGGCTTTGGATTATCTCTGACTGACCAACTCCAAACTGAAGAAGAGTCATTCTGACACAAACTGATGCTCCCTTGTGCATCTCCACTTTCATACAAAAGATCATGAATTTCTCTCCTTCTCTTTCATTCCCTCCAGGACTTTCCTCCTTCAAACTTTATTTATTTCATGTTTTTATGTGTTGCTTTTTTTTTCTTAAAACCATATTCCAAAGTTCAGATTCATCTATTTTAAAATAATATTTTACTTCAGACAATTTCAATATTGATTTAACACTGCATTCTTGGAATCTAACTCTTAATAGCAGAGTTATTGCAAAGTTAAGCTAAATGCTTGTGACAGTTTGACCCACAATGCCAATACCACAGTAAATAGAACTCCAGCTAATTCCACAGGAAGGGCTATTAAGGAATATATAGGCAGGTTTCAGATGTTCTGCAATTTTATTCTGTCAGTACCATATACATTAGGAACTCAGCTATCAAAATCTGAATTTTCTGAAAACTCCCTGTCATCTGAAATACAGTCATGTCCCCTGATATCTATTAATTGCACTGAAAATTTCCTCATTATTCAAAATGTCGATTATATGAACTTATTTAATGTCTCCCCTGACATTTGGATAATCGAGGTTGTATTGCATATGGGCCATTCTTGCAAATCTTTTAAGACAATTGACTACCCTCATGAGTAAAGGTTTGCAAGATCAAGCCATATAACACAGATGAACAACATCCATCAAAAATAACTTCAAAATAATTTTTTGTATATGACCAAGTGTTAGTATCAATAAATGGACATCATGGTAATAAGGCCTGAGTGTAGAGTATAGGTCTTGTCTAATATGACATCAGTTATACTTGATATTGATCAGACAGCCAATCTGAAACCTCTGAAGCAACTTAACTCCTTTTTCTTTCAAGAACGGTAGTATAAGTTTTACAAAAGGCCACTTCACAGAAATATGATCTTTTATAATTTTCTACTACTTCTATTCTCCTTTAACTTTTTTCACAGAATCACAGAATCACAGAATCACAGAATCACAGAATCACAGAATCACAGAATCACAGAATCACAGAATCACAGAATCACAGAATCACAGAATCACAGAATCACAGAATCACAGAATCACAGAATCACAGAATCACAGAATCACAGAATCACAGAATCACAGAATCACAGAATCACAGAATCACAGAATCACAGAATCACAGAATCACAGAATCACAGAATCACAGAATCACAGAATCACAGAATCACAGAATCACAGAATCACAGAATCACAGAATCACAGAATCACAGAATCACAGAATCACAGAATCACAGAATCACAGAATCACAGAATCACAGAATCACAGAATCACAGGGGTTGGAAGGGACCTCGAAAGATCATCTAGTCCAACCCCCCCTGCCAGAGCAGGGTCACCTAGAGTACATCACATAGGAACGCATCCAGGTGGGTTTTGAATGTCTCCAGTGAAGGAGACTCCACAACCTCCCTGGGCAGCCTGTTCCAGTGCTCTGTCACTCTTACAGTAAAAAAATTTTTTCGGATATTCACCTTGAACCTCCTATGCTCCAATTTACACCCATTACCCCTTGTCCTATCACTGGTCATCACTGAGAAGAGCCTAACTCCATCTGCCTGACACTCACCCCTTACATATTTGTAAACATTGATGAGGTCACCCCTCAGCCTCCTCTTCTCCAAGCTAAAGAGACCCAGCTCCCTCAACCTTTCCTCATAAGGGAGATGTTCCACTCCCTTAATCATCTTTGTACCTCTGCGCTGGACTCTTTCCAGCAGTTGCCTGTCCTTCTTGAACTGAGGGGCCCAGAACTGGACACAATACTCCAGATGCAGCCTCACCAATGCAGAAGAGAGGGGGAGGAGAACCTCTCTTGACTGACTAACCACACCCTTTCTAATGCACCCCAGGATGCCATTGGCCTTCTTAGCCACAAGGGCACATTGCTGGCTCATGGTCATCCTCCTGTCTACCAGGACCCCCAGGTCTCTTTCACCTACACTACTCTCCAGCAGGTCAGCCCCCAACCTATACTGGGACATCGTGTTGTTCTTCCCCAAATGCAAAACTCTACACTTCCCCTTGTTGAATTTCATCATGTTTCTCCCCGCCCAACTCTCCAGCCTAAGTCTCTCTGAATGGCAGCACAGCCTTCTGGTGTGTCAGCCACTCCTCCCAGCTTAGTGTCATCAGCAAACTTGCTGAGGGTACATTCTATACCCTCATCCAGGTCGTTGATGAAGATGTTGAACAACACCGGTCCCAGTACCGACCCCTGAGGGACTCCACTAGTCACACACCTCCAACCAGATTCTGCCCCATTGACTACAACTCTCTGACTCCTTCCCATCAACCAGTTCCTGATCCACCTCACTACCTGATCACCAAACCCATACCTGATCAACTTATCTACAAGGATGCTGTGGGAGACGGTGTCAAATGCCTTACTGAAATCAAGATAAACCACATCTACCGCTCTACCATCATCTATCCACCTAGTAATTTCCTCATAGAAGGCTATGAGGTTAGTCAAACATGATTTACCCTTGATAAAACCATGCTGACTGCTCTTGATGACACCCATGTCCTTGATATGCCTAGAGATAGAGACAAGAATAAGTTGTTCCATCACCTTTCCAGGGATGGAGGTGAGGCTGACTGGTCTATAGTTACCCCGGTCCTCCTTCTTGCCCTTCTTGTAGACTGGAGTGACATTTGCTATCCTCCAGTCCTCAGGCACCTCTCCTGTTACCCATGACTTACTGAAGATGATGGAGAGTGGCCTAGCAATGACCTCCACCAGCTCCCTCAGCACCCTTGGATGCATTCCATCTGGACCCATCGATTTATGGATGTCCAGATTACTCAACTGATCCCTAACCCAATCCTCATCTACTATGTCCTCACCTATCTTGACTACTTCTGGGGCTATATGAATCTGGGGCTCATGGGGAAATCCTGCAGGAGTAAAGACAGAGGCAAAGAAGGTGTTCAGCACCTCTGCCTTCTTTATATCCTCTGTCACCAGGGCTCCCACCTCATTCCTCAGTGGGCCAATATGCCTCTAGTGTTAGTTTTGTTAGCTATGTATTTGAAAAAGCTCTTTCTATTATCCTTAACCTGACTTGCAAGGTTAAGTTCCAAGGAGGCCTTAGCTTTCCTAATTGCCTCCCTACATTCTCTGACAACATTCCTATATTCCTCATTTTTGCATGAGTTACTCTGGTTCATCGTTATAAATACTTCAAAATCTGCATAAAGGCAGGCTCATTAAAAGAAAGAAAACAAGTACAAAAAGCAATACTGATTTGCAGGACAAAAATAAAACAGAGTTTGGAAGCTCAACTTATTAACACAATTTTTCTGCCAAGTGAAGAAAGCTACATCACCTCTCGTGTCATGGGATAACCAACTCAGGGTTGAGGATAGGGGGGGTAGAGTATGCATGCAGTGTCCAGAAAAAGCACTTCTGCTCAACTGTTAATGCCAACAGCATTGCTTCTTTATCAAGTAGTTGTCTGTGGAGGGATAGGTGCTTAATTCTGCTGAAACCTGGACCCAAGACAGCTTCTGTCCAAATTCTACTCATGGGAACTATAAGGGGAGGTATCAACAGCACAAACTTCCTACCACTTCTAACAGTTAAAGAATTTCAGAATTTTTTTTTGCTTACTTATATGCTTTGCCCTCACAGCTCCAAGGAAAACCATAAATATACTTTGCAGAATTTTAAAATTTTAAATATATACTTTAACATCCGGTGTGTAAGGAAACAAAGTAACTTATTTTGCAGATAAGAATTTTTTCTTTTTTTCAGTTGGACAAAAGAAAAAGTTCTGAACCCACAAATAATTTCCTACACAACCAACAATTTCTACGCATCAGCAGCATCATAGAACTGTAAACATTGGTCAGCCTTCACACTGCATCAGCCCTTCAAGTTCATCTTCCTAGCTGCACTTGTTCTTCAGCTATACAGCACAAGTACTGCAGTCTAACTCTGTGGAGAATGGAAGATGCTTTTACTAGTGACCTTCAATTTCTCTAGGTTTATTTCACTTGGACCTCATATTACATCATAGACACGAGGTCAAAATATAATCCAAGAACACCCTGTGCTTACACTGAATATTGGACATGGACCTACAGGCACATAAATGCAAGAACTAGCATTCTTGGCTGACACATACATAAATGAATATTGGAGACTTTTTTTTTCAGCTCATTTGTGCTGCATATTAGGCATAGTTGAAAAATGTAACAGGCCCACACAGCTAAATCGTAGCATTGTACAACCTACAGAAACCATACTAAAAGATGCAGAGAGGTAACCATCATTTGGGTTCATCTTGAGAAAACAGTATGTTGGAAGTCCTCAAATGCTGTTATTTTCATCTGTTGCAAACCCATAAAATTTACAATAGACATCTTTTCAACTCAATAATATTACTTGCTAAATGCACATTACTGTTGGTGCCCATCTAAGGATAAGTCCAAACCACAGCACTCCGAAACAATAATTTATTCCAGCAGCAAAGAAAAAAGAAAATCATTGCACTCTGTTCTCTAAGTATTATACACTTTGCTTTAGGGCATAAGCCATACATTCAGCTCCACAGCAGGAGCCTGTGCAGTAGTGATACTCTAGAGAATTAACTGGGTAGTGTTCTGCCCTCTGCTATGGGTATTCAAATCCCATGCTGGAGGGGAATGAGGCTAGGGTAGCAGGGGGAGGAAATCAAGATGCAAAGCCAAAATACCTCCCTAACTGACAGGGAGGGATTCAGAGCCTGCAGCCCTACACCTCTCAAGTCACTTCAATCCTAAGGTACCTCTATTTACTATGACAAAGGGAGAAATCACAACATGGAGAGACTGCTCAGCTATCAATGCTCAAGACATTCATGTCCTCCATTCACCACTCAAACATGTCATGGCCCAAAGTGACTTGCACAGTCACAAGAGGACTCCTCTCCTCACACCACTTGCCAAGCAACACAGCTTGTCCCCACTAAGGTATCTCCACACTGGAGAGAAACCACTGTGGTTTTACTAAGTGCCACCTTGCATCAACAGGGCTATTTGGTGGTGTGTTTTTTTTTCCCCCCACAACAAGCTTTACTTAAAATTACTCTATAACAGACGGAAAAGCTTGTGTTTCCCATATAATCAGGGGTGGAGGGCCTTGTTTTGTTTTCTAACCAGGTATGATGGGGGAAGTGAGAAATCCTATTCCCACTAAAATCTTTTCTGCTAAAAAAAGCATAGTGAGACTGTACAGGTCAGACAAAAACATTTGATTACTTCAGTCAGTATTAGCACTTTCCTGAGGTTCAAAGATGGAGCTTTCTACAACTGTACCTGCTTTGCTTTCACTGTTAATCATTACCTCACTTTCTAGCCACAAGAAGCATCAGAGATGTGCGTAGCAGCCTAATCTCTCTCATGTATCCTGACAGTGGTACATTTAAATGCCACTTGTCAGCATTTGAGAGAAGACAACACTTGCTTTGCACACTAGTAACAGGTGACTAATTCAGGCTACAATGCAAACCAAGTATTTAAATTGCCAGTAATCAAGTAAAACAAAAACATGCAGCAAGACAGAAATCAAGCAGTACAAACCCTTGCTGAGAACACAGCTACCAACACCCTGTATTAAACCCACTCACCATCTGCAGCATCAAAATTTTCAGCCTGCACACTTATCCAAGACCAGATGAACTCATAACTACCAGAAAGTCAATTAATAAATGACATAAGATCTTCCTTTGGGAAGAACACTAGATTGCTCCATTAAGATTATTGCAGCTGCATAATGTTAATAAAGGCATATCACTTTGCTAATGGGACCATCACTTCCAGAAGATTCCTTCACTCTCATATAAACTTTATATCAATGCAGCCAATTTAAGTTCACTTACTGGATCGTACAGGGCCAGATATCTCACTGCAAAGCCTCTTTTGCCTCCATAATTTGGAACCATACCCCTAACTGCATTTTTACTTGTGTCCGCAATCTTAACTGCTCCATGCACAGCACTTCCTACCTAAATATATTGCTTTATATTTTGGGGATTTATCAAACCAGTCTGATGCTGAATGATTTTCTCCAGGAAAGAGAACTGAATTCTGTTGAATTTTCAAACAGACTGGTGCCCACCATCCCCCAATCCTCCCCTCCCCCCTTCCTTCCCTCCCTCAATGCAATATAGGTCACTTGAACACAGACACCTCCAAATCGTGGGTGCAACCAGGGTATTGCACATAAGTGACCTACAAAGAAGTCTGGTGGGAACTGAGCTGAAAATCTGAATCCTAAGGGATTTAAAGAAACATCATCTAACAAACATCATCCTTTCTTCCAACTCCAAAATGATCACATTAAAAGAAGCCAAAGCGCACAGCTTCTTGGCTGCATGCGAAGGTGTTGCTTTACTAATTTATGACTGCACAATAGCGAAACTGTAAATAACATGCACAACTAACATGGAGTCAAAGAGGAAAGGATCTTTCTTGCCTTTGAAAAGGCAAAAAGGAGGTTCAAACACACAGAAGGAGCCCAAGTTATGACCAATGCATTTTTCAGGTAAAGAATCTTGTAATTCAGTCCAGAAACATTGACTTCCCATCATTTCAGGTTTACAGGCAGATCTCAGAGGAACCTGGAGCAAAGCAACATTCATCCCCTGGAAACCTGCAGACAGAAATTGGAGCTGCAGCCTAGTCTCCTGACACACATCCCTTAGGCACCAGGCTAAGTTACTGATCATAGCTCCTCACCTCTGTGCTTAGGCTCCATGCTTAATGCATATTTCTGTGGACATCCACAACTGCACATAGTCCCACCTTTAAGCCTCCTAAACATCCATAACTTCTAAAATAACTGGTATGAACCCTGCACACCACCAGGAAGGAGAGGTTCAACTGAAGGAGGAAGACAGTTTTACTCTGAAAGCAAAAGATTCTTTTATATCATTGCATAACACACAGTGGTCAACATGACAAGACTAGGGCATTACTGGGCACCCAAGAACATGGAAAACATTAGAAAGACTGAAACCCCCAGAAGTACTGAATTTGCAAAAAAGACCTCGAGCAAACAAATAAAAAACCAAACAGTTGCACTACATGAAAGAATCTTTAGCATTCCTGAAGCTGCTACATGAAAGAGCCCTGCAGTTCCTAACAAGAGCCACTTACTACACAACCTTGATCCAAAAATGTAAGACTAAGTGCTAGTCATGCACAATAAAGTGATTTTCAGACCTTACAAAAAAAAAATTAAAGAAAAAAACTTAAGATACCAGGATACAGGATGTAGAAAGGACCACTGAGTTTACCCACCAACAACCACACCTTGAATTACAAAACCAAGGGAAGGCAACATCCATTGTCAATAAGCAGGCTGATAGTGCTATTTTTGACCCTTTTCTTGCAAAGGCTATCCCTTGGGTTACCAACAAATACTTGGGAAACCACAAGGGAACAGAGCTCTAATACACAATCACCTCCCAAATGTGCTCCTTCCTCTTCAGCACTTACGATTTTAGTTGAGCTTGAGTCAGAATATGAAGATCTTTTTCTGATCAGACAAGATTTCAGGCACCTGGTAGTCCTTCCCCAGGTTTTGTAGATGAGCCTGATGGCCTGACTGGGTCCTGCAGCTCCATGCCCCAGATGAATGAGCCCCACAGGTGGGCTCTGAGAGTGTTCCTGTTAGCTGAAAGGACTCGTGGCTTTAGCAGGAGGACCTCTCAAACAGGGCTCCCCAGAGGTTTCCTCTTTTTTGCATGGAGCACACAGCATGTCCACTTACAGAGGCAAAGCACTGCTCTTTCACTTGTTTTATGCTCTCTGCACCAACAGCCTTCAAGCTGGCAGATTTGACCTGGTAATTTTCAAATGCTTAATCAGGAGAACACAGCCCAGGTCTGATTTTGCTATGCATGATGTTCATAGGCCTAAACTATATTTATATTGCAACCTAGATTCCTCTTGCTCAGCCTTAGCTGCCAACCTGAGGTGTTTCTTTTCTAAACCTCAGAGTCGGTGATGAGGAATGGACACCTGCAGACTGTGGCTGAACATACCTGCTGGCACAGCTGCCCTCAGGAGGAAAGGTGTCTCTTATCATTGATGAAAGAATGCTTAATTTCAGTGCTTAATGTGAGATAAAGCCAGCCCATTGCTACAAGACACTGTTCAGGAAGTTTACCATCTCCCAAAATTTGGCAAGCAACTGATCTCTAGCTGTGATACCCAGTAGAAAGCAGAATTCTTTTCACCAGAGAAACAAGCCACACCCCTCCATTCTCTGCCAAATAAAAACTATGAAAATTTGTTTCTCCCCTTAAACAAGGGTGTTTTTCACTCAGTAGCTGTCAGACCCTCTGGCTCCCTGATACAGTGATTTTTATTTTTTTTCCACTTTATTCAGGGCCAAACGGCTTAGTGAGGTAGAAGCCAGCACAACATTATGAAGTAATTACAGCACATAAAATAGTTTAAATAATTTCTATTCTATATATTGTCTTTAGCAACAACGCTTTTGCCACAACCCTAGGGGCAGGAACTCAAACTATATGCACATTAAAAAAGGTAACCTCAAGTTTCCTCTCTGTAGGTCTGATGTGGAATACCACAGGCACATTTAGCTAATTGTCCTTCAAACGTCTTCTGTACATTTGGCTTTTTTCCCCTTTATGCTTGAGACTACCTCAGAGGTTCAGCATCAGGGAATGTAGTAGAGCCAGAGTCCTGTTCATTTCTGTTAGCTGAATTTATGTTGTAGGCTTCTGTTGGGGAATGTCATATTGTTTCATGATCTTAGTTTCATGTACAGTGGAAGTACTCACACTAGCTCTCTTTCCTTCCTAGGAAACCACATTTCTGTGGATGGCTATCACCCAAAATACCTGGCAGTAAATCCAGAGAACTAGGTAAATTGTGAGGTTAATTATGAATGGGGTGGTGATGATGTTTTCATCCTCCTCTTCATGATACCGTTTTCTCTGGCAAGAGGTTCTGCACTGACAGTATGCACTGGAAGTAATCAGTCCACATCAGAGGAGTGAACCCAGAGACGTGAGAATCCCACACTATGCCACTTCATACACATAACGCTGGAAGGCTTTTGCCTCAAGCTGAAAGCACAGCATCTAGAAAGACTCTCTGCTGCTTTAGGAGACTTACCAAGAGAAACACCATAAAAGCATGTTGCTGAGGTGAGTAGGTGTTAGTCTAAGCCTTGTAAGTTAAAAGCAACATCTCATAATCTCTGCTAAATGTAATGGGTAGTCGAAGTAATGAAGCTAACCCAGGCGTAATGAATAATCTTAGTGTGAGTCGTGACCCTGGCAGCTGCATTCTGAACCAGCTGCAATCTATATAATGCATTCCCAGGAAGACCAGACAACAAGGAGTTGTATTAGCACATAGTGCAGATGGTATGAATGCATGTACCAGCAGACTCAAGCCTAGCCAAGGAGAGCAAAGGTCTTAGTTTACTAATATTCTTAAAAGGATAGCAATTTGTCTAAGATATTTATTATGCTTATCATAATCAAAGAGCTTGATTTCTAGAATTAATCCTTTTATTGCCAACAAAAAATATTACCATGAAAAAAGGTTGCTAGAGTGGATGGAGTCTCTGAGCAATGCAAAGGATTAGCTAGCAGCCATACAGTTTTTCCTCCTCCTCCCCCTACACAGTGTCAGGGTCATGTAAAGTCAAAACACTAAATATAGGACAACATCAGTGGAAAGCAAAGCAAGCTTAGCTTGCCACAATGGAAACATGACATAGGGCCCCTTCCAAAGTAGACCCATCAAAACAGCATGATGTTTAGGCTAAAACAACAACAAGAAGCTTGTAAAATCAACTGAGAATATTTGTATCTAAACTCAGCTCTGTATTTATTACATTCATTCTGGAGATCTGAATAGGTTATTGCAGGAAGGGAAACCAGGGCAGACAGATTAGGAGCACTTGCAGGGTCCTTTGGGGAAGATGCACAGGTCTGAAAGCATTTCATGGGTGGATTTTCACTCAGGAAAGGCAATGTCCCATCCAAAGCAAAGAAACAGAAGTGTTTACCTAAATTAGAGCTATCTGGACTGACAAGCCTCATAATGTCTGCTGGAAAGTTCAGGAGAGATGGAACCAGCTTCTTCAGCTTGGGAAAGATTCCCCTTCTCCTGGAGACCTCTGCCATCACTCAGCTCCTGACTTCTTCAATCTGTCATACACCCCTAACACAGCCACTGCTACAGGCTTTCACTGTCTACACCAGTTTCTTCCCTTCACAGCTGTCAGTTCAAAAGGAAAAGAGCCTGGCAATAAGCTGGATTTTTCAGTTTATCTATTTTTGTTCATGCTCTGAATCATCTTTCAACAGCCACTGCTCATTGAGAAGAGGCTGCTACTATCCATGCTAGCATACATGCAGTAAGTTTTACAGTGCTCACTAACTGGAGTTTATGCCACAAGAATGGTGAGATGGCTGATGGCACCAGGGATGTAAGAACTTCAGCAGCAAAGTGGCCAAAGAAGTAGAAACAGTATTAAAGCATTTTGGTATTCAGCCTACTTATTGGTACAGTGCAGAGCAGCAGTCTAACATACTAGTACACGCCTGTAAACTGAATAGAGCAGCAGGTTTAACTGGGGTCTAATGGTTGCTGACACTTAGTTCCTTTTGTTCTCATCTTTTGCTTCACTTTAAAATATAGTTTGAAGGGTACTCGGCATACAGTTTCAAACCAAAACCCAATTCCGGATTTCTAATCTATTGTATCATTTTCTCCTAAGTCGCCTGTCGTTGCAGCAGCTGAATACCAGCCACCCTCATACTCAGAAATTCAAGTCTGCTTCTGACCTGCACTGCCATTCTGAATTTTCATGGCAAGTGAGACCAACCGGGAATGGTGCCATAAAATTTCAATTGCTGAAGAGGCTTTTTTCTAAATTAAACTAATTAGAACTAAGCTGATTCATAGCAGGATGGTGCATTTTTTAAAAGTTCATTTCTATGGATCTAAGCTATTCTGTTGCTTGAAAACATACACCTATCCATTAAGGTCTGTCCTGATGCAGAGTAGTTCCTCAGTAATGCCGCAGTGAGCTGCTGTCAGTACAGGGTACCTAGGTCACCCAGATAAAATGAAAGCATCTTCAATAGTCATCAAATACAGAGACTGGAGATAGTGATGTAGCAGAACTTGCATGAGAATACCAATGACATGTCTTTATTCCTGCAAGCTTGCATTGGCCCAGCTGGGGACAGTGCTTTTCCTGGGTTAGGCAGTAGACTGTGTAGGTAATGAGCCTGCTGCTTTTCCCCTCACTCATGGGAGAAAAAAAACACAACAGTAGTCAGTAACCTTGAAAAGAGAGATAAAAGAAGTTATTTACACTGAATATTCCCCACATTATTCTACACAATATTTTGGTGTCTCTCTATCCTTAGCCCACTGTAAAACAAGCATTGCTTTATCCTCTCTGTTCTCAGGCACTTGGCGAATGAGTAACAATAACATTAATTCCTGTGTTAATCTGTCCTGGCTGACAAATATTTGCTGCACCCCTCTGTCCTCCAAGGAATGGATGTCCCAGCAACTCCTGGACCCAAATGTGGGGCCCAGAGCAAAATAGGAGGGAGACGGAAAAGTGAGTAAGGTCTGAGCTATACTAGTTTAAATCTTTCCCATTCCCACAGAGTTTATGGAGAGTAAATGGGTCAGGGGCTCACCAAGCTACAGATTCCCACACCACAGAAAGCTCTTCATTAGGAAACCTGGTCCCCTCCACACAGCAGATATCCATAAATAGACTCCTTTCCTCCCAAGTCTCTTGCAGGTTTTAATGACTTGCAGGGGGCCCTGATCGTGGTTCTGGGCTCTACCACAAGTGAAACAACAAAGGCAGTTCCTAGAAGAGACGGCACAAATGAAGGCGCAGTACAAACCAGCACACACCTAAATGAGCTCAGCATTGCTCATTTGTAGTATGCTCACCCCCCCACCCCCTGTAACAGCAGATTATTATTCACCTACAGTAACATCTGTTCCTTTGCCACAATCTCACCAGTGTCAGAGCTATGCTGGAGCAACTCCTACATCCCCTTCCAGGAAAATCTCCAGTGAGGCACAGTCTTATAATGCCCTGACCACTGAGAGTTGTATACACCAGATGGATACTACCAACCTGAGCACTTGAAGCACATACACCCTACAAATTAAAGCCATCAGTCAGCCTCAAAGAGGAGTAAGAAATATCAGCTGATTTTTTTTTTCTGCCAAAAATTCAGCTTCACAATAAAAGCTTCAATGCCACGCTTTCAGAAGGCAAAATTGTTTTATTCTGTTAAGATCAGTAAATCTCATTTCTATTTTCTTACTTTGCTTTTATTGTATGGCATGCCACACTACCGACATTGATATGATTTATTTACTATTTTAAAATACCTAAGGCCTATCTTTAAATATTTTATGAAAACAAACTAATTGTAAGATTCTCAACTGAATTTTTTTATTCATTTCTTTTCCCCTTGAAATTATCTGCCACTCTCCCTGACCCCAAAGTTTTGAAGTTTGCCACAGAAAAGCAGTGGTGTTTTTTGAGCACCTTTGTGCATTGTATATACAGATACTGCTCTAACCTATATAACTTGAATTACTCTCTTCAGCATTGACCAGGGGTTAATGTACCCTTGGTAAACTAAGCAGGTGTTAAGATCCTCTGGGAATTACTCCCCATCCCTGAGAGATGCTGAATTGTCTGCCTGGAAGCCCTCAGCCAGGGACATGTTCTCTGCCAGGGCAGAAAAGGGCAATCTGGAAAGGGTAAGTGAAGCACAGGCACAATTAATGTAGTCCTTATCCCAGGGGCTGGCCAAAAAATGAGCTCTGTAACAGCTAGAACCCTCCACAAATAAGAGAAATATACCTGTCTGGCTGCAGTTCAAGGTCCCATCTGATACAATTCAAGGTGGCACAAGTAATTTCGTGGAGACCACAGCAATGTGTGCCAAATTTGTTTCACCATTATTTCACTCTTTCATCAGATCAGGATGCCAAAGGTGAAAGAGCAGCAGTTTACCCAGTATGTCCCTCATTTTCTTCCTTCCTGGCTGTTAGCATCTCATCTGACAGCAAGCTGCCAGAGTTTAAACCATCTCAGAGGCATTCACAAACCATATCCTTTTTTGTTGTTCATTTTACAAAATTAAAAACATTAAACATTAATGTCTCTTGAGTTTCCTCTCCCCCTCAACTCCTCCCACCTCCCAAAGTAAAATATGTTTCTGTGATTCCACATCAGAAGGAAACAATACTCTGTTGTGCCCAATACTTTGCGGGTGTGGGTGTTTTCAGGAACCACTTCTGAGAAGAAATCCCAGAGGTTATTGTAATCATTCCTTTCACTCCTGGGTACTCAAGCACAGGATTGCCTGCAATCAATTTGCTCTTGCATCCAAGTATTAAACTCCCTGGGTATACAAGTATCACAAGCACTTTCTATATTAATCTATGTAGCAATGTTCGAAAGAGCTTTTTATTATGCTGCAAAGAAATTACAAGGCAGAGCAAAAGCCACTAAAGCCTGCTAGAGCATTACCACCAAACACCAAAGTTGGGTAACATCTTCAACGCACTCCAGCCAGCGTAACAGTGCCTTGGCTGCATTCACCAACACAAATTCAGGTACAGGTCCCTGTAATAGAGCACCATAAGCCTACCTTAATCTTACAATAAAGAGGATTGCAAAACTACAAAAAACATGACAGGAAATTAGAACACTTTTGATGTAAAGCATATGAACAGAGATCCCAATTGCTCTCAAGCTTGTATTTTTTTACTTTTATATCAAAGATTTGGATCAACAAAGATACCAGCACCACAGGCTGCTCTACAGCTAGCCCACTGAGAGGGTTTAATCATTGAGCTCTAATCCTTAGAATATTCAATCTGAAACTATCCCAATATTTGTGACTCAGTATTAAATGTACTATTTCATACTAATGGCTGAAGGAAACAACTGCTTAACATGAAGAACCTGAGACTACCTTTTCACCTGCAAATTACCTTTAAGGAACCCATACCTCCAGTTTTCTCAATCCCATAGAGAAGACTTCTCAGACATTCTGAGCTACTCTGTTACATAGGATTTTTCACCTCTCAGGCTAGCAATGTTGGATATAAGACAGTGGAGAGGCAGTAATCTTATGTGTGCCTCTGAGGATTTTTACTCTGGTTACATTTTCCATGGAGAACCCATAAGCAGTGTCTACCCACTTTTCAACAATATCCAAAAAGACTGGGAATTAAGTAGTTCAATTCCACAAATGGATCAGAAACAAAATCTCTGTATACTGAGCTGTGCTGACTCTGAGTACACAAGTCCTGTGGCACCGGTGCCCCTTCCTGGCTGGACACACACACAGACATTCCTACTTCAAACATCAACTTCTTATCAGCTCCAAGTGCCTTTTCCCTGAACACTCAGGCACCAATTGTAAAATTCACTTGGATGTGCACGCTGAAATAAAAGTTCTGCAGCACTTCAACCCCAAAAACATACAAACCTGACTGAAAAAAACAAATGTTTCAAGATTTGAGTGATTATACACAAAAAAAACCCCAGACCAATGAAAACATACATAGTCCTTGCCCACTACAACTTGTGGTAACTTGTGCAGGCTGGATTTGATCCAAATATCTTGCAGGGAGATTCCTTAGCTCTGCATTAAGCCTTCACATCAACTCTAATCCTCTAAGTAAACTGTTTGCATTTTGCAAGTTTTCATCGTAAATGACAAGGAATTTTAGGTTAGAGATAACACAAAACATAACAATGTAAGAAAGGAATAAATAAAGGAAAGCTATTCAGAGTCTGACAGCATGGGATAAGTGAGCAATATGACCCATAGGGCAAAAATAAGAACAAGAATGAACATGGGCATATATGTTGCAGGTTTTGTAAAAGGTAATATAGGTTTAGAAGAGCTGTAAAAGAAAGCCACACAGTAAGTAAATGCAGCTGTAACTCGAATTTTATGAAAGTGATGGATTCCCAGAGCAGAAAAAGAAGCAACTCTAAACATAAAACTAAAAAACCAGCACAGGTCAGTCCTGCTGTCGGACATTTGAGTGGATAGAAATGGCAATGGCTTTTCAGCTCCTGCTGACTACAGTTCAGAGGGACAGAAAGATATATATATATATATATATGAAAATGGGTAAAACCTAAAAACACCCATAAATGCTCATAGCAAATGGCCAGGCACATACATCTGCAAATACTACCCCGCTCCAGAGACCTTTCTTACACATTACACACCTTCCTAAGATTAGCTCGTCTTGTTTATTTCTGTTATTTTCATTCTAGTCATTCTTTCTAACTAACCCATTTATGATAAAAATCCTGAATTATAACAGACTTTGGAATACTTGTAAGACTTCAAAGAAAACACATTTTTTATCTGGTAGCCTTTCAGAACTATACTACTTTGGTATAATGACAAATCTTTATAATGAAAATTGTATTGACAGTGATCATAGAAAAGTGAAGTTTTTTTAAACAGGCCATTTTTAAGGTATTGTAAGGTAATTTACACACAGTTTTAGGCTAAAACTTGCATAGCTATCCACAAAGCAGGATCACAATTATGTTTATTAACTGCTGCATCAAAAGCAAATCTTCTGAATTTGTGTACTTGAAAAGAATGTGAATGAGAGAAAAACCCTACCACAGATGAAACAGTCTCAATTCTGTAATAGAGCTTTTCTCTTCAGTTTCAATCCTGACTGTTTTAACTTACTGCTGAGCACAGAAAAGAGATCAGCACATCTCAAATGTTTATGTTTATGCACCTGCAGCTTAGAAAAGTTATGAATACAACAGGGATTCTCCAGTTACCCTTTTTACTTTCATCATTCACGCATTTGCAAACACAGACCTTTCAAAAGTCCAACGGCAATGACAGGGCTTCCAGCTGCACAGGATCTACTGGTTTTATGAAGGCCATCAGGACAGACAAAAAGGTCATCTGGGGGGTCTCCTTTAACAGCCGCAGAAGCAGCAGCTTAGGGCTTGGCTCTGCATGTGCTTAAGCTGCTGACTTGGTGCTCACAGAGCCAAGCTCTTAAGTAAGAGTAACCAGAGGCACCAGAACAGAGAACAGCAATTTGAAATGCCCCTACACACAAATCACCTACTTCTGGAGCTACACAAATTCCATCAGTGCACATCAGACAGTCTTTGAGCATGTGGCACTCACTGCTTAGTCTGCTAAGAAAACTGTCTGCAGGCAATGTGAATGAAAGGGACCAGCCTCAAGTACATTCCTTTCCCCTTTGGTCTTTGGAGTCAGTACTGCAGTCTTTGCTTGTTATCTTACATGTCCAACTGCACAAGTGCAAAAAGCTTGCCTAGCTTTTCTTCCTTTCTTCCTTTTTCCAATGAAGGAGCAGGCAGCATGATATCAGCTTCTGAGAGCTGGCAGATGCAAGTTTAATCTTTCAGTGGTCAGTTCCTCCCCAGGTATCCCAGTCCTAGCTGGGTCACCCAGGTACACTTTAAAACAGCAGCCCTCATGCAGTTCATTCATAGTGAGGCTAGCAGTACCTATCTCAAGCTGACGGAAGCATCTTCTGAGTAAAGTCTATGGATTCCAGAAAGCACTTAAGACTTCAGACTGCTTTTTATCCTCTTGCTAGCTCCTTTGATGGCATAATGCTTCTGAGATACTTTTCAGCCACTGCATAGGTCTCCAGCATAGGGTTCTATGTGAGGAGGAAAGTGTTGCAGCACCTCTTCGTTTCATCGGATCTGCCTCTACCCTGATCCCTGTCTCTACTGCCCTGATGAGCACAGAATTCAGTTTAAGAATGAAGAAAGCATCAATTCATCCTGTTTCCTTTCCTCTCATACACAGTCTCCTAACTGAAATATAGAGGGTCAAAACTGCCTACCATACAGAGCATCTGTCTGGCATTTTAGAATAGCGACATATGGGTCTAGTGCTCTATTAAGAAAGGGATAGTTTTACACACAAGATGCCATGTCATGAGACACATGCAGTGCCCTGGCACGCTGATATACCAGGAGACTTCCTTTGGAGGGGTTCAAAGTTTGATGTTAAAAGAGAGTGGCTAATGAGGATTCCATATTAAGTAATGTCAGGCCTTTAGCATTATTTGAACATGGGGGTTTAATGCATGGTTTTATACATCTCTACTTTGTAAATGGAGTGCTTTTCAAAGTGAGCTCCAGAAACCTACTGAGCTGTCTTCAGGGGGGCTTTGATCTTTCCAGAGCACCTATCTTGTGTGTCTGTAATTGCTCTAGTTTAACAAGGCTCCACAGCACTTCAAGAAAGAAGGAAAAAGAAAAAAAAAACAACACCTTTTATTAAGGCTGTAAACCCAAGTGACTGCAGTAATGGAATGTGCTGCTGTAGGTATCCTGTAAATCCCCCAAAAAGGGAAAGGGAAAGGGAAAGGGAAAGGGAAAGGGAAAGGGAAAGGGAAAGGGAGCGGAGGGGGGGGAGGAGATGAGAGGAAAAAGAAAAGAACAGAAAAGAACAGAAAAGAACAGAAAAGAAAAGAGAAAAGAGAAGAAAAGAGAAAAGAGAAGAAAAGAGAAAAGAGAAGAAAAGAGAAAAGAGAAGAAAAGAGAAAAGAGAAGAAAAGAGAAAAGAGAAGAAAAGAGAAAAGAGAAGAAAAGAAAAGAAAAGAGAAGAAAAGAAAAGAGAAGAGAAGAGAAGAAAAGAAAAGAAAAGAAAAGAAAAGAAAAGAAAAGAAAAGAAAAGAAAAGAAAAGAAAAGAAAAGAAAAGAAAAGATCTCCATGATGAAATGAAATGAAATATTTATTAAACATGTTGCCAATGTCCCAGGTGGTATGAAGAAGCCTTGTGGTATGCTGAAAGGCTTGATCTTTCTAAGTATTATGAATGCTGATTTTAATGATTGGGTGAAAGCTGAGGAAGTTATGGCTGAAATTTTGGCTAAAGATGACAGCTCTGGGTTTCAAGTTGCACAAAGCAGTCTGAGGGATTAAGCCAACAAAACCCACTCAAAGATATCCAGTTTCAAAAAGGGTAATCTTCCTATCAGTGATTCACACTCAGACAATGGTGAGGATTCCTCATTACTCTGACTTTGCCATATTAATCTTACTTTACAAATACATGCAGTGATTTATATCATGTTTAATTAACTGATTGAGGGCTCCTGTGGTAAAATGGCATCACATTAAGCTCTGTCCTTATGGCAAATGCGAATCACATCTTTAGCCTTGCAAGAAAAAAATATCATGGGATTCACTGATGACAGGATGTAGGAATCGAAATAAGGTCCCTCCTGTTGTTTGAGAATCCAGTGAGGGTGGTTGCCATATGCTCATCATTTCCAAGGGAAAAAAATGACAGGATAGAAGAAAGAACTGCTCTAGTTCTTCCAATATGTTCAAATCTCAGATGAAAATGATTGTACAGCAGTTCTGTACTGAGGCCAAGTTTTACATGAAAGTGTATAGCAAACTTTCAGAAAGCTTATAATGTTTGGTTGGGTTTTTTTTACTTAAATAAACTGCTTGTGAAACGACTCCTTTTTTTAGAAAAAAAAACCCCACAAAACCAACCAGAAAACAAGAGATTAACAAAACAAACAAACAAAAAAAAGCCAACAGGCTTTTTTGCCAGCAACATAAGACAGCACAAAATTAACTTAGCTTTTGCTATAAAGAGTTATCCCCCTCTAGCACTCACAACCTGTTTTTGAAGATAAAAACTACAACTGTTTTCATCTGATAAAATTAGATGGTGTATATAATCTTCTCCTACCATTACCAAGATTAAAAGCCTTGTTTATATTATTACAAAGTTTCTTAAAATTCAAGAAGTGTTTTATTTTTAAAAGCTGTCTTATTTAGAGACCACATTTTTTATACTTACAATGAACCTCACATCCAGTAAATTCTTGAGCAATTGACAAACTGTATTACATGAGTCACACTTTGCTCCCAGGAATTCAGTGGATTTTTGCAATTTGTTTCTATTGCAGAGACAGTAACGCTGGGATGGGAGAAGCAGGTTTCACATTTTGCAAAGCTTTTATGAAATGTCACAGATGTTCCCATTCCTCCCTAGGACCACAACTTTTTGAATTTTATACATGAGAATGAGAGATGGACAGCCTTTAAAAGCTGGGTAGGTAAAGCACTCAGTTCTGCCTGCATTGCCACTCTCTCCCATTTTACATGAATCCTTAGCCATCGGGTTTCAGGCTCGTTTGACACATCAGGGACACATCAGGTCTCAAGATCTCCTGCTAGCATGGCTTCACTTTGCATAAAAAGTTAAACACACAGCACGCAAACAATTTGAATGCCTAGTGTTCAGGGCACTCACTTTGTAAATCTCACGTTCAAGTCCCTAGGCCTGAACCTTGATTTTCCACATTCCAGGTGAGTGCCTGAACTGTGGCGCTACCTGATACTCCAACCTTGCCATCTCCTTCTGGTCTCAACCAGAAATTCCATCCGACGGCTGACAAATCTCTTCTGATGAAAGTTTCTTTGAAATTGATACCTGTCTGCAAAAAAGTTTCAGTTTTCTCAAACCAGCCTTTTCAATCAAAGAAAGACAAAATTCCCAAAGCCTTCTAACCCCTTCACTGATGGGTAAAAATAGAGCCACTTGTACAGCCGGGCAACACTCAACTCGGCTGGCACATTTGACAGCACAGCCGAAATCAAGGGCTGACATTTTTTGCCCACAAACACCTGGGCAAGCCATCATTCCTACAAAATGTGGTGAAGAGATGGCTTTGTAACACTGCGCTCCCATGCCTCCTCTTTGTCCTTTATCAGAAGTCAACGTGCTTCACTGCTGCTAGAAACATTAGTGTGGTTTTGTGATTAGAAAGGTTATTTACGCTTTACAGTCAGTCACTTCATCCTGCCCCTGTTCAGAACCCTTAAAACTGAGTAGAAACAGGGTAACTATTTGCCCTCTGTGACATACATAAACTCTTGACTCTCATCATATATCTTTTCACAATTTCTTCATGAGGCAACCCCTTCCTCCCTTCTCACTGTCCCCATTACAACATTTGATGTTTTAAAAAGTTTTTGAAATTGTTTTCCAAATGTGAAGCACTAATGGGATATCAAAACCAGCTTGGTTTGTATTTAGTTAGGAGAAAAACTGCTATCACAATAACTGGAAATAAATGTGTACCATATCATACCTTCTGTTAATAATTTTGAAACTCGTAGTGATTTTAACACCTGTGCCATTAGTCCACGGCAATTTGTGATAATTTCTGCAGTTCTGAAATGCTTTTTTAAATTTACAACATTGTTTTTAAGGTATTTTTAAATTAAGGAATTAAACAAAATTCATAATGACTGTCAGATAAACAGCACATGTCTAAATATTCTAATAATTCTAACACAAGAGCAATCCAAAATTGGTTGCATGCAGAGGAGCATTTTTATTCCAAACAAACAGATTTTAAGAGGCAGATACAGCTATTTTAATATTCTGAGATTACTTTCATATTCTATACAAAATTAATGACTTGTAAAGATTATTTTTCATTTTGCTGTCTAAAAAGGCATTTTAAAAGTTTAAGAAATACATATGTGCAACATAAAATATCCTGAGCAATGTATGATAAACTATTTTCAGCTATTTTTGGTTAAAATTTAGTTAATTAACTATTTTAAGGGCAAGACTCCATTTCTCTCAAAAAATAGTTTGCATTTGAATCTTTTAATACTTAAGAGTAGTGCTTTCAGCTGTGTAAAAGTACCTTAAAATATGTGAAGGTCAAAGTAAACCTTCATTTAAAATATTTCAAATTGTTATAGTTATTGCTTTGAGATAATATGACATTTACAGTAATTGCTGAAATTCCAATTACTTTCACTAAAAGCTGCTTCTTTTGCAAGTTGTTCAAAATACAAAGGCGCATTGGATATTGTATTGCTGGAGACAGAGTCTGCAAGTAAAGGCAATTAAATATGAGTTTGATGATACACAATGTACTGGACAACAATAAAAAGACTTCTCTGTGTTTGACTGTTTACCAGTTTTGTCTTTAAAAAATAGCCTTCTTTTGGCATGTAATGTATATCTGCTTGCACTAAACATAATTTATGAATATTTTAACACATGTGTACTCAGTGGGGTGTATTATCATACTGATATAAATAGAATTAATGAGCAGTCAACCTGCCACATGTCATGACATATGACAGGGCAGCCAGAGCATGGGAATAATTCTTTCTGTTTCATATTAAAGCTTCTTTTCCCAGTTGAATTTTTGTTCCCAGATGCCAATAGACCTAATTTTCTAAGGACCATTTACAAAAATAGTAAGAAATGACAAACCTGGACTAATTTATCTTGGGTCACTTCAAAGAATGTTTATTTTTATGTCATTTCAAATGCATACATCAACAGATTAAAGGAAGTGGGAGGCTTTTTTTCAGTTAAATTTTAGGGGTTTCACAACAAGAGGTTTGATATCTGCCTCAACTTCCATTCCTAGCAAGCACAGATTTTATTTATAGCTGATTTTGAATTTGTTTCAATGGCATGTTATCTGTTTCTTCTGTTAAGGGACTAGAATGTATAACTACAGAGATGACATGTAGCAGGTAAACAGTTATTCTGATTCAGAAAGAAATTCAGATGCAGTTAGGTAATATCATTTTAACCAATTATGCATTCCAGTTTCAAAGGCTAGGTAACAATTTGCTAAACATGACTAATAATTTTTTTTAAATCAAAATATAGTGTAAGTTGACGGAACATGCAGGATACAAAGCCAGGCCATGTTCCCTGTTTGGCACTTTTATTTTAAAAGATAAATACTGAACTGTAATATCAATTCTGTTTATAAAAGGCTGATCAGTCAGTTAAAGGCCAAGAGTTATAATAAAATTAACAAATTAATATAAATCATATTGCCCAGCTAAAATCTAATTAAAGATCCTTGACTTGAAAAGTTTTCTTTTTAGTAAAGAATAATGCAAATGTTCTTTGATGCTGCAGTGTTAGGCTACTGAAAACAGGGAGGAAGATACATACCCTGCTTTTTCTCCTTTTTGCTTCAAAATCACTTAAAAAAAATTTATCATTTTACTGCTCTTGAATCTTTGGAATCATGACTCACTCGCAGTCCTTAACAAAACAGTCTTCTAAAGATAGATCTAGTTCAGGTTTGAAGACTTGAAAGAAGTAAAAGAGACTTATCTTGGGCTCTTAACTATATTAAGGGACAAGGAGACCCTACAAGATTTTGTGCCTGATGATCTTCACGGCAGGGCAGTAGCACCTCTCTTGGGAAATCCAGCTCTGTCACACTCAAAGAAAAGGGGCACCATCTAGTGCTTTTTTGGAGGAAAAGCTGCTAGTACTAGGAGGGGGTGTACTGGGGGGAGGAACACACGAGAGGGAGGGAGAAGGAATGACACTCCATTTTTTTCAAAAGACAAAGAAAACCTGTTGGCCTGTTTCATCTTCCATTTTGAGGCACTGCAGTATTTAGCTCCAGGCTGCAAGTAAAAATTGTTGCGTTTCACACGGTGGAAGGAAGGAGTCCCATCAGCTAAAATAGCATATACAATTTTAAATGGATGGGGCACTGGGATACAGACATTATTCTGCTTAATAGGTATTTCTTCTACCTGTTAATACACTTGAACACGATCCTATCAGCCCTTTTCATTATACATTTTCTCTTTTATTAATCTAAAAGAAACCCTTTTTAAGTAATTTTCATCTCATTGGCAACTACACTGTGCTGTTAATGTTCCTGGAAATGTTCTTACAAATAATCTGTCCAGAGTTCACCCAACATAACAAAGAGACTCTATGAAAAATTATTTCTAGCACAAAATCTTTTACAGTGCAATAAGATCAAGTTAACCACTGATGCTGCTAGGAAAAAGCTTGGGAAGTTTTATCTGATTGGCAAAATAGGTTCACATCTGAGTCCAGAGAAAGAGTGCCTTTTGATAAAATTTCACAGCACTAAAGTCTGATTATCTGAATGATTTTTTAAACTTCTTTGAAAACAACTTTGGAAAAGGCAGGGGAATGCTCCATTCTGCTGTAACTTGGGAAATAAATAGTTTTCTAAGAATTGTGAAATAGTAGCCCAATATTGTTTAACTTACTTACTACGAATTGACAAAAAATTTATTAGTCAAACTATTAAGTGCTCGGTCAAAATAATTACCATTTCAAAGGTACCTCTGCTCCTTGGGAGCCCCAGGTTGGGGATGTTTGCTGTGAACTGCAGGGGCTGCTGCCTTTCAGACACCCAGAACGATCACAGCTCTACACGATGCTGGTGCTCAAGGTGTGCTGAAAAATCAAATGTGCTGATGCCCTGACCAGAGTCCCAAAAGATACACAGTTAAGATCAGTGCTCATTTTTTAACTTCTGGGCCATAATCCTGGATTCCCCTGGGCACTCCAAGCTCTCAGTCGACTGTTGTGGTAACAAGGGAATGTCAGACCCCTGTGTAAGACTAAATAAACAAGAAATATTTCTACTAGAATAGTGCTGAGCAAAGCAAGTATGTGCCTCGATGTGTGATTCTCAAAGGGAAACCTATCCCAGGAAACAAAACCAAAAATATATTTTATGTTCCTATAGAGCTTTTCTTAGGAACTTGATCATACCTGTAAGAAGCTCCTTCTTAAAAGAAAAGCAGGTATAAGAGTTAAGGGACCTGACCAAGAGCAGGTAAGTTGGGAGCAAAAATCAGTAAATATGTGAGATTCTGAAAACCTACACAGGGCTAGAAACAACATGCTGGTTATGGCAATCATTCAGGAGTGCTCTGGTCTAGTGGTCTGACCACAAGCTGGGGACCCATACTTGGGACACACTTGCTCTGTAGCCCTCAGATTTCAGCATGTCAGTGCAGGGCCTGTTAAGCTCCCTTGTTTCCTGGTGAAATCAGGAGCTCAGGATTTCTGCTGATTTCACTATGGGCTCAAGTTGCCTCAGTTTAGGCACCTGTATTTTCAAATTTTACTATTTAATCTCTCTGTGACTCAGTTTCCACATCTGCAAAACCTGATAGCTATGCTTACCTTGCATGGGTGTCAGGAAGATTATTTCAAGTCTCTAAAGAACTTTGAAAAGGAGAAGCAAAACAAACTGAATTTACGTATCATTTGTCATTTTCTATCCCATAAAACGGAAGTCAGATGCAGGCCCAGACTGTGAACTGTAACAAAATGTCACCCAAGCCTTCCCTGCAGCTCTGATGCCAAAACAGTTGGTGAATTCAGCTTGGCTTTGCAGGAAAAAGGCAGCTTCCCCACTTGCTGACCTGGCAACACCCAGGGCAAGTGGTAAGTTAACATCTTAAATAACCACAACTTGTTTGAACTGATTATGAACAATCCATTTCCATTATATTCTTTAACTGAACTATCAATGCAGCTTACTGTGTATTTCTGGTGATAAAAAAAAATAAAATCTCTTTACAGGTGAATTATTGAGAGGGAGCTTACTCTATTGGGAAGCAAAAAAAAGAAAATAAATATAGTAATAAAAACCTCTCTGGGATTTTTGTTTGTTTGTTTTTGGTGCAGAATATACCTCATTAGATTTCAGGCAGACACAATCTTGCCCTGACAGGTTTCAGGTCTTCTAGAATTGATTAGACAAGCCCATTACAACAGTCTACACCAGTTTCTTTCAAAACTTCTATTTGAAGAATAATGGGAGATTTTACCTATCATATCCCATTTTAAAAAAGCAGCCACTTGCCTCCTGTACTGGCTACCTTCACAAACTCCTAATGTAGCTTCAAGTTTCTTGTTTGAAGCTTTCTTTCCCTTGCTGTAAGTGTGCCATTTTTCTCTGATCTTTGCAGTCTCACTTTCCTGAACGTTATAGTTCAGTGAAACCCTCTGGTAATGACAGCACTGGAGTGATAATGTACTTTCCCAATTTCCCGTTAATAGTAGCACTTGATCCAGCAATGGGTGCCAGCTCAGTGGCAGAAGGATGCTTTAGTATTTTCTAGACGTAAAAGGACCAGTTCAATTTACAGCCTTGGCTAATTCAGCAGTTTCGCTCTGTCTTGGCATAGAAATGAATGTTTTTGTTAAAACAAAGCAGGGGGGAAAAAAAATCCCTCAGTTTGCTCAGTTTCACGCCAAAGCAACAAAGTACAATTACTTTTTTCTCCCTGAGGAAATGTGTGAAGACTGCATAACACAATGAAGGAGTTAACCAAGGGGGAGGAGGGAAAGAGAAGGAGGTAAACAGCAGCGTTGAAAAGGAAAGCTGTTTGTTTTTGTATTTTAATAAGAGACACATAATCACAGACCATCCAACAATACTTGTACCCTTGCTGAAGAGCTGCTGATATTCTACATTAACCTTTGATAGCGAGAAGTGTATTACCCCTACTGTTTTCCACAATAAATTATGTTATATCTGGCATCCAAAGCGCTAGGAAGTGTTCAGCCAGCTGGAAGCACCAGATTGGCCCAACATCCCTAACGTTCAGATTATAAATAAAGGGTACCTCATACTGCTCATGTAACAAAAACAAGCAATGCAGAGGAAGGGCAACTTCCCCCCTGCCCACAGAAGCACAGGGCGTCAGTTGGGGAATGGAAGAACAGGAATTCAAGAGGGCAGGGTTTCTGCAGTGAGATACAGTCCCCAGCATGCCAAATGTCAGGAAAACATGGGGCTTCAGGCAGAGAAATGAGACTTCTCTGGTTACATCTTTACCGAGGTTTTGCAAGTAAAAAATACCAAGGGGAAGTGTATCTGGCTGTGCTCTTCCCAGATGGTATAACCACACAAACACACGCTCACACATCTACATATCTTCCCACTCTTTAGGCAGAAATTGCCTGTTCTCTTCCAGCCATGAAAATAATTAGCTCAGCCACAACCTCAGTTTCAGAGGATGTGGTCAAATATGCCACAGTGCACGCTTCTCCCAAGCTCTCTAATCAAAGGACATTAGGGCCATGAGTACATAACGGCATTGTGATAAAGGTTGAGGAAAAGCCTGTCTGTTATGATCTGGAAGGTGAAGATATCAAAGAGGAGAACAAAAGATGTTCCCAAGACTCAAAACCCAATGACTGCAAATGGCTATAGATGGGCTTTTTTAAAAGTTTGCAGTGGGTCCAACAGTTCTGAAGGAAACCACTGCATTAGTTTGAGCGAGAGCACAACTGAACCAGTGCTGAGAACTGCTAAACCAGCTCTACTGCTGGAAAAATTAACCTCATCTATTTCTTTTAAGGGCTAGACTATGGTGGTCCCCAGTGAGAATGTAATGGGAAGTTGGATACAAGGAGCTGTTCTCCTCACCACTCCTTTTTGGTAGGGGCTAGCCACAGCTGCAGTCCCTGTGCTCTCCTGAGGGCAAGAATTAGTACCAAATTGGTATATTCCATCTTCATTATTCCAGCTATTATATAAACATAGCTATATGCTTGCTTACTTAGCTGAAAAATGTAAAAGAGGAACTAGAATTAAGGTTAATAGAGCTGGACAGAGTATTCCCCAGTTACCTTGCCTTCAACATAGCTGCTTCCCTGTTCTGCCTTGAGTAGATGCTTTCTCCCACAACAGCACAGTTTTTTCCTCTCTTCACCCTTCCCTCCTATTTTTTCTTTCCCTGGTGCCCTCATCTCTCTTGTTGTTACTGCTGTTGTGGCTGTCTGACTTCGTCTATTCAACATGCAGCTTGAGACTTCTGGAACAAGACACCAAGAGCTCTCCCCCTCTGGCCTCTAAGACTGTGGGTAAGGGCCCTGACGAATTTGTACTAACAAATAGTTTATTAAATTTTCAGTGTCTTGTCATGGATCTCATGGAAAGAAGCTTGAAACTGGGCAAAGAAAAAATGCACGGCCAGCAAAACATCTTTCAATGTCTACCCACGTACAGCTGGCCTGTGCCACATTAAAAAAATTTCATTTTAGGCAACCGAGGTGCTGCCTGAAAGGCCTCTAATTTGTTGTTTTTTGCAGGTCTGAAAGGGCTGCTAAGATGAAACACAGAATAACTCAGATGCCTTTATTTATTTCAGGAACATGTATTTGTACTCATCAGGAGTGTGGGGGAGAGGCTAGGCTGAATGCAAGAATCCCACGTTTGCCTGTACATCCCTGGTCTAGACCTCTCATTCTTCTTGCAGGAGCTAATGCTTCCTGCTCAAAAAGGTGGTTTGTTCAGATCCAGTTGTTGACTCCAAAAAGAGTGTATGGGGCATTTTTAAAGAAATGGTGTTCCACCCCAAAAAACAGCACAGATTTACTGTTCTTCTTTACGACTCATTATACCAATGTGAGATTTTCAGAAGAAAATAAAGACTCAGAGAGAAAGGTTTCAAGAAAAAGAGACAGATCTGCAGCACCACTTCCATGCTTTCTTTTCACTGTCAGGAACAACATACTGCACAGTTTGTTTAAGGATTCTGGATAGTGTAGTCCCAGCAGACATTTCCTGTACTAAGATGTATTCTCATTAGACTTACCAAAAGGGAGTATTCAAAACATTACTTATCTGCACATAATCACTATATCACACCATGTATCCTTTATTTTAATTCCTACTTGCTTGCTAATTACCCAGCACACTGAAGGTCTCACAACTGCTCCCCTTTCAGCAGCTTTGTTTGTAAAGTGTCTGGCAATAATCTCCCAGCAGTGTATTATCATGCCCTTTTCATCACACTACTTAATCAATAGGGTAATGACCTCATATAAGCTAGTTCAGGGACCGAGCCATGCCATGGTAAATAAATGAAACAAACAAAACTGTGAGCTACATGCCTTCTGTTTTACAAACCTGAACATGAATAATTTCTGTATTAAAACCTATTATAATATATAGAAATGGCAAATTCTTCACATCTCTTGCCAGAAAAAAAAAATAAAAAAATCCCACAGTACTGTGGGGAAATAGCTGGTTTCTTTAAACAGACATAATTGCAAAACATGTGTGTTCTTGGTCAAGGGTCACAAGATTTATCCTGATAACACTGGAAACAACCCTTTCCCCCAGTACGTCACATCATCACTTAAGAGGACTGAATGGTGACCATCACAGCTAATGGGATGAAATCACATGCAGCACACTTCCAAAAGAGAGGTTGGAATTAAACTTCTTTTCAAAAGGTTTCTGTTCTAGTGAGCAGAAGGAAAGCAGCTTCTCTCCATTTCCTGAGCTGTAAACTTACAAAGTGTGGTTTGCTTTGATTTTGCGTCCCATGGCTGGATTATACTCTTTCTAATAAAGTGCATGTGAGATGTGTTTACTAATGTGTGAACTCTGGAGCATATGTAGCATTGCTTTAGTGATTCTCTTGTCCAGAGGAACGGGGGTGATACGTTTGGTCTGGCTGCTCTTCTTAACCACCACTTTTCATAATAGTGGTAGGAATTTAATTTCAGAAAGAGGGTCAAATTTTGTTGTAACTGGACAACAGAAAGAGTCGAGCACACCTGACAAGCTGGCACACAGAGTAACTGCATACCTCTGGTATTCTTGGGGAAACCAGGGCAAAATATCCACAACAGCACGGAAGTTTTGCCCCACACAACCTCTGACAGAATGGTTAGGACAGAAAATAAGCCAAATCCAGCACAGCTGGGGAAGGGTAGTTGAGGGACAGCTGAAAAGAGGATGTGTATGCACTAGGAGCATAAACCACACAATTTTGTGTTACCATGGCAGTATCCCTATGCACTGCTTTCACATGAACTGAACCCCCCTCCCTCCAGAAACAGTGTGAAACAAAAATAATAGTTTTTAATCCTTCCTTATCCCAAATATTAGCTGAAGGCAACCTACTTCTACCTATATACCTTGAGACAAATTTGTACTGGAAATTTTTCACTGCATCAATGCCACTTATGTTCTTTTGACACTTTCCTTTTAGGTGTGTTATGAAAATGACAATGTGCCAGTCATCCAAGCTGTTGGCACCAGCTAAAATCTGTTCTGAGGCAGAGTAATTTACACTTGGATGAACCCCTCCCAAGAAGTTATCACATAAATACCTTCACTTTGAGATGCAACTCATTGCTGGTTAGGTAACTCCTATAATAAGTGTAAGTGTGATTTGTCTGTCCCAAATATCTGAAATGGCTTCAGAGCAAATACTCTGTTAAGCTGATGTAGATGTTGGAGTGGGAACTACACAGTGTGCCTGTGAAGCACTTGCTGTTACAAGATATTAGTTCTGGACTGCAAAACTGCACTTGTAAAAAGATTCTCTCAAAACATCCCATAGGACTCTTCTCTAGTAAAGTAAGAACTTAAAAAACCCACATATTCCCAGTCCCATAGTGAACTGAAACTCTTCATTTTGCCCATCTGCTGGTCTGGCCACTGCAAAACTACTACCTTTACTTCTGATACAGAGGCAGAAATAGCAGAGAACAACAAAAATTGAAGGAAGTAATAAGGCTAAGAAAAAGAGATGAAAATTCCAGACATCTCCAACTGAGGCAAACTAACCTCCAACAATGGGTAGTCACACTAGATATTAACTGCTTCCCTGATATTTATTAGGACACTCAGAATTAGTCAGTGTAAAATATCCTTGTCAGGTAACACCATCTTGCCTTCCCAACAAAGTCTGTCCTTGGATTACCCAGGAAGGAGGACATGCCATTGAATTATTTCTCTAATCCATCTTTACAGAAAATAAATGATTCCTATAATTGGCGACATTGCAATCCATCTCAGTTAGGTACAAAAAAATCCTTATGTGTTTTGTGAAAAATCCACTTCTGCAATGGCAACACATCCCTCCAACAGATGAACAGGGGTGGGTGGAATGAAATATGAGACCTTCTGTCCTTCAGGGTGCTACTCAAAATCTATCAGAAGAATAAAGCTGGATAGGATGGTAACGACTTGCCTTTGGAGTTCACCACTTTGGTACCAGGTAGCTCAGCATATTGCTACTTGAAACACCACCAGGATTTTTTAAGTTAAATGTTAACTTGAATTAACTCTCTTAAAAGAATCTCTCTTGCCTGTCAGTGAGTTTCAAGCTTTTGGGGAATCTCCTTGCTCAAGAAAATACCATTCTGTACACTTTCTCCTATCACCTTTGTTCTGCAAACATCCTCGTAAGCTGGAGGCAGAAATTCTTATTCCAGCACATTCTCCTCATGCAATAATATTACATTAAAAAAAAAAAGGAAAAAAAAAAAAAAAGGTGTTTTTCATCTCTTACCACATAGGCAGTACAAGGTCATAACTTTCCCTTCAGCCCTGTAAGCCTCTTTGCCAAAGACAACAGGACATGTTTACTTCTGGATGTCTCCATTTTACAGAGAGAAAGGAATAGGGAAGAAGAACCAAAAAAGTGGCAACTTTTCCTTAGATATTAAAAATAAAAATAAAAATGTGAATTTAGAAAGAGAAACACACAATCTAAAATATTTATTAAACTTTTCACTTTAAGTCTTAAAGCAAAAACAAACAAACCAACCAAACAAAAAACCCCACAAAAAACCAAAAAACGACTGACCAAGCAACACAAAACAAAAAGAAGCAGCACCACTACCTCATGCTCCACTGGGAAGACTGCAGGACTTACACATATGAGCCAGATGTGTGGTATATACTTCTGAAGGTCTTCTTCTAAGGGGCGGCTCTAAATCATCCTGAGACCTACTGTTGACTGATCAAGGAGTGCAGGAGCACCTCACAGAAAAGTCTACCTGATATAGATGGGGTGGAAACAAGCAGAAAAATCTAAGGTATCAGAGCCTCAGACTTTTCACAATTTGGATGTCTGTCAATATTAAAGTGGAAAAAGCAAGTATTTGATAAAAAGATCTGATAGAAAAGCAAAAGAGACATAGTGATAACTAACTTGATGAAGAACTAAAAGGGATAATCTAATTCAATCTGATCCATATAGGTTTCTGGAAAACAGATCTTGTCAAGCTAACCTGATATCATTTTCTGATGTGATTACAAATGGGACTGCTAAAGGCAACCATCTCAATGGACGCCTGTATGAGAGCTGGCTTTGTATCCCACCATAGTTTGACCGAAAAACTAAAACAAGAGATGGGATTCATCCACAGTAATTACAGCTGTCTAAAAGTTTGGCATCTTCTCTTAACTCCTCTACTTTCCCATTACAATCAATGAAAAGAAAAAGGTTCTGTCGAAAAGCAATTTATGTCTTTTCAGATAAGTCCACTACATCTTTTTGTGAAGGTCTCCATCTCTCTTCATTGTCTTATTAAAACCTTAGAAAACTACCAACCATTAGAAGCTAATTTTTGGATGGCTAGAAGTGATTAATCAAATGGCATCATATGCTGTTTCAAACATAGCAGATACATCTAAGCCATCATTCCGTGATTGGTGAACAAGGCACCAGTACTGAAATTGGTTATTGCTTCCTAGATTATCTTTTATTTTTGTCAGAAAAACCTTAATTTTTACAATATTTGAAGATGACTAGAAAATGAAGACAACAGTAGGGGTAGATGAGCATAACTAGGCATTATATACTTCAGTATAGTCAACAAGAAGGCCATGAATGAAGGAACAAGTATAATGAGAAAGATTTAATGAGGGAGGACTCCAGGAAAAAGAAATCCTAAAGAGGAGGCAAGGATTTGGGAACAGAGGCCATGACAAGTAACCAGATCACTACGAATTTCTAGAGTAGTGCAGTAACAAAAAGCTACTATGCTTGCCAGACATACAAACAACAACAAATAGGAGTAGGGAGTAGGTTACGCTATATTATTTGGCATCAGTGAAGTGACTAGTAGTTTTGCCAGGTTCATAGTGTTAAGAAAGACTATGAAAAATTCCATGGATTATGAGGAAGCCAAAGGGACAATTACAGTATTAAGAAACATGTCTTGCTGCAAGAGACTCAATCAATTAACTTATCAAAAAGGAAGTTAAAGAATTATTTGATCACAGTCTACAAGTGCTTACCATAGGGAACAAAAATTTGACAATAGAGGGCTCTTCAATCTAGCAGGGAAAGGCAGAATAAGATCCAAGGGCCAGAAGTTACAGCAAGACTAATTCAGTCTAAAAATAAGGTGCAAATTTTAAATGCTCAGGGAACAAGTTGAATTATCTTTCCAAGAACCATGATTTATTTTCCACCACCAGAAAATAAGTTTTAGTCAACACCCAGCCTTGTTAGAACTTTATAGTTCTATTTCTAAGATTATTAATACATTCATTCTGAGAATGTCAGAACGTTATTGTGGAGAAAACAAAAAATGTTGTAAGTTAGGAAGCGTTCACTGCAGTATTCATACACAGCCAAGACATTTCATTTCCATTCAATCTCCAGGTCCCAGACCCTCTACTGTGAAGCTTGTCTAACTGTAACACCTTCTTATTACTCCACACCATGCAAACCTTTTTTATTAATGAGCATTAACTCAAAGTAGATTGCACTAAAATTAGGAAGCAGGAAGAAACCATAATTTGCAATTATCTCTCACAGAAATACCTCAATACAATACTTTAGTGTAATTTTAGGTGTACCATTGTTTTCCAAACGTAAAGGTAAAACATAAATCACAATAAGGTAAAGATCTCTCAGTAGGCAATTACAAATTAATCAGCTAATTAGATCAAATGAAAGAGAAAATAAGGCTCAGGAAGACATCCGTTCTAATTAACATAATATTAACTTACAAAAGACTTGATCAGACAAAAATAAATCATCTTTCTTTCAAATATCAAACCAATCAATAGAAGGAAACTAAGTTATTTCTCACCTTGTTATCCCCGTGACCAAAGCCAAAAGGAAATGACAGTAACAGTGAGTCAACTGCCTGTGAAACTGTATTAATTTCTTATTATTTCTAATCTTGTTAACTATTTGAATCCACAATTTAAACTAACATATTATATTTATGGGGATTCTACCTATATTGTGCCTACTCTATAGTTGCTGTGCCTCCTAAGAATCTTCCAGGCACTTAAAAATAAAGTTAATTAGATTCAAAGTCTCACCTAGGTTTCTCCTCAGCTAGGCAATTCCTAATTAAAGCAAAGGGAGAGACAGAGGATGTTAAAATAAGAAAAAATGTGGAGGGATTCTTAAGACTGTGTCAAGGATGATAACATATACTCTCAAGGAAGGAAATAACATTATAAGACACCTTATTGAATAAACCTGACTGGTCAAGCGGAAAGGCTCAGGCAATCAGACAAGGAATTGGGCATGGTTGAACCTAATTAGATAGATTGCAGAGATTAGAAGTATCTGTAATTATAGAACAGTTCCTAAAATATTTTTTCAAATGTCAGATTACTCCAGTGATGACCAACCACCCTGACCTTCCGGTTGGAGTCACAGGACACATACCACAGACTTTCAAGTACTCCATGTGATTTAGAAGCTGGGAGATGACCATGATTCCCAGCACTCCAATGCAGCAGCTATAGGGATAGATCCTAGCACAATCCACAAATACTGCATTTTGCAGCCCCTCTCAGATCTCCCATGTGTTATCCAGATTCCTATTATTCAATGGCTGCTTTGCCAGGCCAACACAGCTACCCTGCCTAGCTCGTGATTGCCTGGTTTGGGAGCAATCCTTGAACTTCCTGAGGTCTGCATGGGACTGTGCTAGAGGTCAGGTCTGGACACAATGGCATTATTTACTTTTGCAGGGAAAAAAAAGAAAACCAGAAAGAATATGTAATAGTTTAGAAGCAGACTTCCACAATGAATGTATTTCACTTTGATCACTCCTTCTAGCCCATAACTGAATTGAGGCAGTATTTTGTTTTGTAGAAATTAGTACCTTCAAGACCTGCAGAGGATTTATTATTTCTGCCAGGGCTTGCACTTCCTTTCTGATCCACTGCTGTAAAATCCAGAGGGACAGAACAGCACAGAAAATTACTGCGAAGATGTAGTGTGACATAGGAAGAGTCAGACGCATTATGTGTGAACAATACGACAAAAGGAAAAGCCATCTGAAAATAAATGAAAAAATTAATAATCAAAAGGGTGTCAGATTCTTATCTAGGCACTTGTTTGCTCCCTCTACAAATTAGGACCATCAGGCCATGGTGTATAAAGCTGGAACGGACATTTTCCCCAGAATTCAGTCCTGCTTGAGGAAGGTGCCAGAAGCAACAGTTCTGGGGAAAGAAACGGTGCCATCACAAAACAAGTGAGGCATCAGAAACATTATTTTTCTCTTGCTTCATTCCTGAAACTAGGGCTCCATGACCTGGGGCCAAACCTCCATATCCACTCCAAGCTTGGTCTTGTCACTGAAATGACCAATAATGGCAGTTAGGTCACACAGGGCAGTGGTCCAATAATCAGGTACTAGTCAGATACTTCAAATAATTATGCAGAGATAACAAAAGTGCTGTTAGGAGAGAGTAACTTCCAATCACCCCAACATCAAAACCAGCAGCAGTATATGCTGCATAATGAGAGTCACACACGCACATGGAACAGAGAGACTTTGTTGTTATGCATGTCCATGTAAACTGTGGCTTACAGTTAATGGGATACAGACTCAAAGGATAATGTACAGAACTTAGAAAGAAACAGCCTCAAAAAAAAGCACTTTGGTAACAGAAATTGTTTTTTCAACTGAAAACTATGAACACTTCACATATAAATAGTCTACCCAGAAATTGCTGAGTATGTTGGAGAAAAATGGAGAATGACTGCACTTGGAGAATTTCATACTAGTTTGATCACTGATTCTTCACTAAGCTATTTAGGACTGCAGGCTAAACATTCTCCTGGAACAGATGTATCAATCAAAAGCTAAGCCTACTTCAAATAAATAAACAGTGCCTATTTTCTTCTCTGGAATGCTTGATCAAAAAGCTGTCTTCTCTGGCCATCCATTCTCTGGCTTTGTGTTTGGTAGCTGGCAAAACATTTCACTGATTTACACTGTAGCATGTGAGAGTTTTAGCAAGTAGAGGTCTCAAATACAGGTCACTTTTTGTCACTGATGAAAGAAATAATCTACAGGATATATAGTAGATTAATATTTGTCAGGCTTCTCAAACAAGCTGGACACCTATTCTTTCCTGTTCTTTAAAGAACCGTCTAACTGTTTTCTTATAAGGGATAAAAAAAAAATCCAGAAAGTAAGAGAGCAGAACAGAAAACCTATTTCTCACTCCTTGATAGCCTGGAGCTGTAATACAACAGAATCAACAGATTTTATTATTTTTTTTTTAAAGGAAAACAACAGAAAACATTGTTGCTGTAATTTCTAAGAACAGGTTTTGGTCCTGCCCTTATTTATATCTTCTCTTCATGTATAAATAGTAAGGTAGCTGAAGGTTCATCTCAGCTCAGAGGATCACCCAAGATGCATGTCCTCCTTTGTACAGCAAACAACTATAGTATGGACATGAGTGAAAAATAGCGAAAAGCTCTGAATTCTCCTTGGCAGTAAGGCCAGATGCAGCAAATATGCAAGTGGATGGAGGATGGCTGCCTTATGTCTCCTCCTGGTGATTCTTCAGTGCAAGTCTACGAAGTATGAGGCAGCACAACGCAGAGATGCCCAGATTATTATAACTGTTCAGAAGAAGAAGCTGTCGAGCTGCCTCCAGGCAGCAGTGCACTGAATCTAACTGGTCCAGCTAAGATTTATGGCAGAAGTTCTATAAACACTCATCTACACAGTCTTGCACAATCGTGATTCATCTCCTCAATGGAGTTTGCCCTGAGCACTGGTGAACAGCTGTGGAATTAAGCCTATATTGTAATAAATACCTAATTCAAGGCCCTCCTGGTGGCCATCTCCAGCTTTGTGTAAGGGTTTGGAATCTCCAGGGCTCCCTACAGACCTCTGCAACTTGTAGCCTGTTCACTGCCTGACCTAATTCTTCTAAATGGCCTTCCCATTTTGGCTGACAATTTCCTCTAAATGCCCAGACACCAAGCAATGGAAAATTTCCTTTAAATGCCAGTTAATGAGCAATGGAAAATGTCATCATGATGAAGTTATGCAGGTACTTAACTGCTCTGCTGGATCAGGCCTTTGTGAGCTACATTCTAGTCTCTACATTTGATGAGATTTTCTGTATGTGATAAATAAAATAAGATGAACCCCTAGCATAAGAAAAAAAAAGATATATGTAAAATATTTTTAAAGCTTCTGTGGCTCTTGGATGGCAGGGTAGAAAGGAAGAGGGAAAGAGAATGCAAAAACATAAACTAGGCTATGCGTGTGTAAATTACTCTGACATTTAATAACTCTACTAAAAATTCCCAAGCCAGGCTACTTCGGATATTTTTAAGGTCATGTATCATTTACTGTCTAGGTCAATTTATGCATCAGCAAAAATTGCTGCAAACCCTTCTGGACAGCATTTTAAAAATAAAGGTATTTGTAACTCTTTTGGCCATATTTTCCTCACCAGTTTCTGTTCCATGAACATTTCACCTTGGAAAATTGAAGTAACATTCTGTAATGTGAAGTCAGTATGATATTTCAAGACAAGCCAAGGACAAGCTCTATAACTGCTATCAAAATGCTATTAATAAAAGCAAAAATACACACACAATGTCTGTGTCCCCCTAAGGATGGAAAAAATTATTGTCCATTTTGTTAATGTTTCAGATACCCTCTCAGTTCTTCCTAAGGTCCCAAAGAAGGCAACAAAATATATATCTCTTGCAGTTAACTTGTATAAACTATCTGCTATCGTGTAGTGCTCTATTTTAGTAAACACTCCAAGGCTTCTTAAGAAAATATATGGATGAGTAGGATTTCAGGGGTGGAGGGGAGGCAGAAAACTATGGCTAGAAGATTCTGCTTTCATCGTTAAGTTTTATACTGTTGCCTTAGTTTATTTTTGTTTCAGTCCATAGGGTTGTATTAATAAATGCATCTTACATTAGGCGTTTAAATTCTCTCCTTTGTTTCTATAGCTCCCCTCAGCTCCATGGTTATCCTCAGGACAACCCATACAACAGGAAATACTAGCATCTCCTTTTGACAGACGTGAAGCCAGACGTATCAGGGCATGCCCACGAGGTACGAGGCAGCCCTGCACACGCATCTCCAAGCCAGCTCTGCATGGGCAATGCTGGCTGGAAAATAATAAGGCACATTAAGTTACCTCAGTCAATGCCCTTTTGCACAGCTCTGTGATTGCTAAGCCACGCTCTCTGCCGAAACACGTGATAAGGCTGAGGGCAGTCTGCACCACACAAGGAAGCATGACCAGAGACTCCTGGTCTCGGAACTACCTGAGATTTCCTGAGGACTTCTGCAGAATTCTAGACCTATTCCAGTGTCTCACCACTCTCATAGTGAAGAATTTCTTCCTAATGTCTAACTTAAATCTCCCCTCTTCCAGTTTAAAGCCATTACCCCTTATCCTCTCCCTACAAGCCCTTATAAAAAGCCCTTCCCCAGCTCTCCTGTAGCCTCTTCAGGTCCTGGAAGGCCACTAGAAGGCCTCCCCTGAGCCTTCTCTTCTCCAGGCTGAACAACCCCAACTCTCTCAGCCTGTTTTCATTGGAGAGGTGCTCCAGCCCTCTAATCATCTTCGTGGACCTCTTCTAGATTCACTCCATCAGGTCTATGTCCTGCTTGTGTTGGGGGCTCCAGAAGGACACAGACCTGCTGGAGAGAATCCAGAAGAAACCAACAAAGATGATGAGAGGGTTGGAGCACTTCTATTTTCTTGACACCTGTCTTTGTCAGAATTCTAACTCCAGAAGCAAAGAGACTGTGACCTGTTTATTTTCTTCCCTTAGGTGCACAATACAAGTGGCTACCCAGCTACAGACACTCTTTATTTAACTGTTCCTTCCCTAGGAGGAAACGTTTATGTTTGAAGTACCATATAATGGTATGAGTTGTAGAGTTTGTAATCACAACATTAAAAAAAAAAAAAAAAATATATATATATATATATTTATATCTATATATCTAAGGTACAGATGGCTTGGAGAATTTGACTTTTCACCTGGCCTCAGGTGGTCCAAATGCCCACACACATTTTCATCCGAGACAAATTATGAGCACATGTGTGCTTGGTATTCTTTTTCAGTGCTTAAAAATAAAACACTGTTGAAACGAAAATGTCATTTGGGAACAAAATAGCACAAGACAGCTCACTTCAAAAAAAGCACAGAGCATTTAAAAAGATTCTGGAAAAAGGCATAATTTGTCAAATTAACTTCCTTATGTATAATCACTTCTGTGCTCTAAGAAATCTTGATATTTTCACTGAAATCACTATTATTGATTTTCCCTTTTTTCCAGCCCTAAGAAAAATGAAATATGAACTACAACATAAATTCACTCCTCCTTGTTAGTTACACTGATGTGATATGTTAGATATTATGAAAAACCTCACTAATGATAATTACATATTCTTTCCAAGATAAAAATGCTCACTTTAAAGCTCTGTGCTCAAAGGACTTTAAAAATTAACCTTTTTCCACTCTTATTTTTATTGTTCTCCTTTCACCAACAGGAAATTCTTAGGTCACTTCTCAGATCTTCCACATTTAATTAATTTAATTTTAGATCCTGGTCTCATAAAATACAGTGAAAAGTTCTCAAATAGCTTGGAGTACTATTAGAAACTAAGCTAACTTTATTATTCATTCAATCTCCTCCATTATTTATCCCTCTTGATTTGAAAGTAGGACTCACAAGTGCAGCACCAGGAGTTTGCTGTGAGTCTCTGGAACTCAGCCTCACCACAATTAGCCATTGATCCAGCTGCTCCTACCAGGACAAGGGAACACAAACTCCTTCCTCCTTGAGGCTACAGCTCCACAGAGAAACCCTTCAACATCAAACATTACAGACTTCTACCACTACATTTCTTAACTCACAGCATTGGCTCAGAGCTAAGTTGCTGAGCTGCAACGATACACACACTTTTATCCATTAGGAAAGTGGGGGAGACGGAGGGTGTCCCATAACAAATTTGTCCAGCTTTTCTATACTTGCATTTTTTTTTTTTTACTGCCAACTTTTCATAAAGCAACTTTGCATACACTTCAATTGATGTAACAAGATGTCTCAGGCAGAACTAGATATATGTGAAATAGCTGGTTTTTTTCAAAATGCTTTTACTCTGAGTAAAACCTCACTCATGTGTGAAAGACCTGTAGCAAATATTCACATTTTATAAATGAGGTTACTGAACAATGAGCTCGGAGAAAGGAAAAAATCAAAGGTGGCACTGCAAAATTCATAGCACTTGGTGAATATGATGGATGTCACTGAATTTTCATTATTGACAACAGTATTTCAGACTATGCTTGTTACCATACAGCAGTATGAAAGCAGACTGTTTTACCGTGCGCAGCTGCTAAGAGGTCACTAGGAAGTGGTAGGAGACATCAAGATTGTAGTAGCACTTTCTAGTGTGTAGAATTTGTTATCCCTCAGATTGTATCTACCATCATTATAAAAAGACAAGTTTCTTCTCTGTATTAATTTTAATTGGCAACAATGAGCAAGTAGCTTTGTACTGATGAACAGTACAAAGTTACTAACATGGGTACAGTAAAAGTACCCACGTTAGTACAATTGCAAGGCAGTAGCCATGTTCAGATGTCTGCTACACATTTTGAAGCCTAATTCTTGACCTGTGTTCTCAGTCTTGTCTTTGATTTGTATTTGATAGGTATGACATAAACAAGTTGATTATTCAAATGTCACAACTTTCTGTGATTAACTGTGATGCTTTAACCGTGCATCTTACACAGTTTCTCTGTTTCATACACAGTACTTAATTTAAAGTCTTCTACTGACTTTAATTACACTCATGAGAATGAAAAAGTGAAAAAATATAGTTTGCCTGAGGCCTCGGGTGGAAAGAAAAGGTTTCATGGCTCAGGGAATCACTCTGTGGTGTCACTGAGACTTCTCGTACTTCTCATCCTTGACTGAAATCTACTGGTTTCATCTTATAAATGAAGTGTGATCCCGAAGTACTCCAGATTGATGAAATGAAAAACAGTCAGGGAACCTGTACACAAGTAGTTCACTCCCTGACCCTACACACTTGGTAAATACGTTTATGCTTTTACGTATGGTGCCTCGGGGAGGAAATACCAACCTTACGATGTCATGCATACATGTGCTTGCGTTTATATTTTTTAACGTAACGGTGTAACACCACAGTCCCTCAGGAGCCTGACGTTAATTTCTTACCTACCAGATCTGGCTTCTGTAAGTCTCTCTGCGCCAGCCCCGCTTCCCAGGCGGGGCTGAAACGGCTTTTGCGCCGGTCTGGGCGGGTTTCCCGCTGAGGGGCTCCCTCCCGCAGCAGACCCTGCCCTCTCCTCCCGGCTCCCAGCGGCCGCAGCAGGGCCCGGGCCCGGGCCCGACACAGGCCCGGCGGGGCCGCCGGCGCGAGCCGCCGCGGGGCGCGCGAGGCGCGGGGGGCGCGAGGCGCCGCCTCGGAGCGGCACGCGGCCGCCCCGCGCCGGGCCGGGCCGGGCCGGGCCGTGGGCGGGACCCGCCGGGCCGGGGCCGCGAGCCCCGCCGCGCGCGCGCGCACGCCCGCGCCCCGCCCCCCAGGCAGGCGCCCAACGGCCGCTGGAGGCGGCGCGGCGGCAGCCAATCCGCGCGGCGCGGCGGGCGCCCCGCAAGATGGCGGCGCGGGGGGCGGCTGCGGGCGGCAGGCGGCGGCGCGGCGGCGCGCGCCATGCCCGGTAGCCGGCGGAAGGGGCCCGGCCCCAGGCCCGCCGGCCCCGGGGGGCGCGGCGGCGGCGGCGGCCCGGAGCAGCAGCAGCAGCTCGCCCTGCGGCGGCCCCCGGAGCCGCCCGTCGAGGAGGAGGCGGCGGCCGGCGGCGCGGAAGGCGGCGCGGGCCGAGGCCTGCCCGGCGGGGAGGCGGCGGTGCGCGGCGCTGCAGGTAGGGCGGAAGCGGCCCTGGGAGCCCGCGCAGGCCCCGCGCCGGCGGGGCCCTGCCCTGCCCTGCCCTGCCTTCCCGCCGGCCCCGGAGCGCGGGGAGGCTCGGCCTGCTGCTCTTCCCGTCCCTGTGCGGTGGGAAGGTGCCTCCCGTCAGGGAGCGATGGGGAGCGTCTTCCGCAGCAGATACTGAGCACTGGCTGAGGAGTCTGATCCCCTCCGGGGGAGGATGAAGCCTGGCCGTGCTAAGCGCTGAAGTGCAAAGCGTCTCTTCAGATGCTTCTCACGTTGTAACTGCATCTTCTGCAAATATTTCTATAGGCGTCCAAATCTGCAACGTCATTTCTAAAGGGCAGGGGTGACCAGTTGAGCCTCACGTAGTGTGTTCAGTTCACGTAGTGACCTGAGACTGCTGCAGGCTTGTTTTGAATAGCTGAATTCCTGCTTTTAATAGTCCTAACTGAAAAGGCCTGCTGGAGGAAAGTGCAGACATAGGTAGGTTGTGACCCAGCACAGTTTGGGGACCCACTGCACTTGTGACCCAAGTCAGAGTGCTGGATGAAAGAGACAGAGCAAGCCAGAATACAAAATACTCTCCCATGTAAGTACGTGTATTTTTTCTCCTCACATAGGCTGAAATCAGTGTTTCCTCAAATAGGAGGATTGACAGTTCTCATCCTTACCATCAGATGCTGAGCATACAGCTGTCAGCATCATGTAATGCTGTCTTGTGTCCGTGGTGATGTCACTGACAGTCATATTCTGCATTAAATGTAGAGTTGCAAACAGTATCCCTGTTGTAGGTAAAGAAATGTTGAGTTTGAATTTGATTTTTATTCTTGGAAGTTCCTAAAGCTTTAAGCTTTGACCTGTTGTATGTTCTAAGTTATTTTGGCCTTTTATTTGTTGTTTTTTAATAAGGGTCATCCTTCTGTTTACACAGAGTCATCTGTACATAAAACACCAAAGAGATCGTTGAGTAGGAAATCCCGAATACCTACTTTCAGCTCTCCTATTAATGACACTGATATACAGCAAGAAATCTTTTGGGATCCTCATTCACCGATTGCACACAGACTAGGTAATACTAACAAAATCCAGACTTCAGGCACTTATTGGTGCATTTGGTGGGAGTGTACTAAAATTTATCAAATTTCTTGAAAAAAGGTCCCTGTCTGTTATTATGGTTAAGTCGTTTGGTTTTATTTTTATTAAAATCCTATTAATTTTTCAAAATGGTGCTGAATCAAGTTCTGATTTTGGCACATATTGTTTTAAGTATCTGAGATACTGCACTTTGTAAAAAATTAGTTGTTTTGCAGTTGTTAGAAGGATTTTTGTTTGTTTTCACAGGCAATGGAAAAACCAAACAGTCTGCCCGTAGATGTGCAGTAGAAATTTCAGAAATTGTTAATCGTATTGCTCCTCAGGTAATTGTTACTTTCTGTGCTCTGTGTTTCAAGTAATCAAACAGAATAGTGATACAGTGTTCAGTTTTAGTGAAAGCTCAAGTTTAGTTACAGTAACATGGCAAGAATTGGGTTTGCAGAAAACTAGTAACATGTTCATAAAACAGGACTGAATTACAAGCTTAGCATTTGGTGTTTGCTATTACGAGTCACAGATGCTGTAAAAAAGGATGTTTTAAGAAAGCAGACTTACAGCAGCTCCATTTTAGAAAGTTTTACTTTCAGAATTCAAGATATTGCCCCTGGTCTTTGGAATACTGTTGTGTTTGTTTACCCTTAATCACTCCTCTGTTAGAAGGTAAGAATTTCTTCAATATATACTGGATTTACTTGTCAGTTTTTTTAAGCATTCTGAATGATCCTGAATGATGCTGAAGTACAAGAACAAGACTCAGATGAGAGACTCCACAATAATATAAAGATAGTAATGTTACTTCCTTATTCTAAATAATTTGCCATTTTACCCTAAAAGCTGTGCTCTTGGTGTCTCTCTTGCTGTAAACTTGATGTCCACAGCATGGAACATGAACATAAGATAGTGTTGGCTTATCATTTTCCTTCTACTAAGTGCAAGAAGAGAACCTGTTATTCCTAAACCAGTTATATAGTAGTTAGCTTGCAAAATATGCCTGCTTATTTACCAGGACCATGTAAAATGTATTCACTTAATGGTGTATTTGTGAAAAATTATACTTAGGAATTGGAAAATCATTAAGGGATGCCACTTTCTACCCTTTAAATTATTACAGCTCTGTCATAAATGTAAACAATCTGAGATTGGATATGCTTGCTTATGTTTTTTCTTTGGAAAAACAAACAAACAAAACCTACCTCAAACTACTCCATTTGTAAAGTTCTATTCACAGTCATTTCTCACATCCAACACTTGGCTCTGGCCCTTTACACATTTTACCACTGCAATATTGTATCTCTTAGATTTCAGAATTCAAATCCAAGCCTAAACTTTGAAGCTTTAAAACAAGGTTCATTTCTTAAACATTACTGATTTCTGTTTAAAGGGTCCTTGTATACATGAGTTGTAAAGGAAGAAGTCAGACTTTTTTCCTGGAAGCATACAAAGTAGAGTTTATTTCAAATTCTCTGATCTGTTAATGCAGCTTTCAAGGGATAAAGACAGTGCATCTAAGCTAACTCCTTAGTAATATACTGGACTAGATCATAGCTTGTAACATGAATATTGCAGATTATGTGAAACCTGAAGTAGAGTATTAGATTTCAGCACTGAAGTAAAATTCACTTAACTGAAATTCCTGTACAAATTGATATAATTAAAGTGTGCTGCACTCTAACTATCAGCAGACAATGTAGCTCTAATCTTGCTTAGCTTGCACTGGTTTAGCTTCTGTCTGTGGCTTTCAATAGATTTGATCCAGTTTAATTTGTTCAGCAACTTTAACTAATGCAAGGTGTATGTCTACTCCAATCTTTACCTGAATTCAAATTACTAAGCATTGTAAATCTAATCATCCAGGATGAAAAAGCAACCTGTAATGAAGGCTCCCTTTTAGGGACATGGATTGGTGAGGATGCTATTCCCTGTACACCTGGAGCAGTAAAAGTGCGAGCTAGGACAAAATTAAGTTGTACAAGGTAAGTTTTGTCTTGCCCCTAACAGCTGGGCTTTCAGGAAAAAGGGTACGTGGTGTTCCTTTATATACATGTAAGCCACATAATTGTACATAGCACACAGAATCCTTTTAATTTTGGGCTTGTTATCTCTTCTCAATAGGGTATATACTGGGAATTCTCAAAGAGATTGCATGCTGACTGTGCAGTGGAAGCGACGGGATTCTGTCGTATTCTCTGTAGTTGTTAAATTAAAGAATCAGCACTTCATATGGTCATGTTGTTTAATTTGGCTAAACCTTCTCAGTAGGTCTGACTTTCTTTTCTATATTTTTTTCTTCTTTAATCTAGAGATCTTAAAATAAAAAATCCTGAAGAGGAACTAATGAAATTGGCTAAGGAATTTGATAAAAATCTAGTAGAGCTAGATACTGTTCAGGAACAAGAGAAGCTTGGTCATGACTTCATCCAAACTGCCTCAGAGTCTTTAAATAATTCTAAAGATGAAGGAAATACAAAGAACCTGAAATCACTCCTTGGTGAAGTTTCTGAAACAGATACTGCTCTGTCCCTGAAACCAGTTGGACAGAGCACTGGCATCCCTGCTGCAGAGCCCTGTCAATCTAGCAGTCAAAAGTCTGTAGACCTTGAGGCTGAAATAGCCCTTCATGCTCTCTTTGACTGCTCTACGCAGAAGTGTAGTGGACGGTTGAGCCAAGAACTATCAAGTATTTCATTAAATTACAGTTTCCACGAAAATAAAATCACCTTGGAAGAGGAACGCACTCCTGAGCAAATTAAAGACCTGCAACATGGTAATTCAAAGGCATATCAAGAAGATACTCAGTGTGCACTGGGAAGCACGAACCAGACTCTTCCAAAACTTGATACTCACACGGTAACAAAAAAAAATTCCTGTTCTTTGAAGACACAGCTTGTGTCTAGTAAGCTTGCTGGAGTAGTTAATGATGATTTTGATGACTGGGATACAGATTTTTTGGCAGATGACTCTTTTGTGATGCAAATAACCCAGAATCCGGAATTGCTAACTACGGAAGAAGCACCACCTATTCCTACAAATACATCTGTGAGTGGTTTCAGTGATGGTAGCAGAACAAAAGAAAGAAGTAGTTGCAATTCAGTACCTTGTTTAGAGAGTGTTCAGAACTCTAAGAGTTTGCAGTTTTCACCTTTGAAACATTCCAGTAAAACCACACAAAATGTTGCAAAATCTCTTTCTTTACAAAAGCCATATAAGAAGACAGAAAATTCAAACACAGAGACTGTAGCCTTTCACGGCAAAGCTGCTGTTAAGCCAGATAAAATAAATTATATCTGGAAAAGTGCCCAAAACAGTGATTTGAACCATATTCCTGTTTCAATGCAATCTAAAGTTAAGAATGGAAATGAAACTATTCAGCCTAAAAGTGATCCTCTTCATCTTCTTCCTTCAAGTTCTAATCCTCATAGGCAACGGATTGAAAAACCTGGGAATAATGCACACAATATTTTCTGTCAATCATCCAGTGTTTCTACCAATACAAAACCTAATGATCTAACTACAGTGGTTAACCAAACTAATACAGGTCACTTAAATCAAGTTGAAATACCAAAGAAATGTCCTCTGTCGTTTGATGACTGGAATGAACCAAAATTCTCTGATGAGGTATTAGATATGTTTTGTGAATCGGATAGTCTTTGGGATGCAAACTGTGAAGATGATGAATTGTTGTATCAGGTGTGTGATGATATAGAAAAGCAGACTCAGAGCCAGGATGTTAAACAAGGAAATGAAAGAGCTAAAACTATACCAGGACCCAGTATTATTTCCAGATCAAATGCTGATAACAGCTTCCCATCATCTAAACAAGGACTACCTGGTGACCTCTTGGCACAAAAAACAAATGCAAAACAGGACACTCTCTCACTAAACGATTCCTGTAGGAATTCATCAAAGGTTACACGTGGGCTGGCCACAACAGGTCAAGTAGTGAACTGTAAAAACATCTCAAGTCCTGTAACTTTGATCTCAGGTACTTCTATGGAGTGTAAATACACACTGTCTAAAAACTGTCATCAAGCTGCTTCTGAAGATCCTACAAGGACTGTTTTGGGAAAATGGTACAGGTCAAATTCTGTGCCGCTAGGAGAGACTGGTTCAGAAATAAGTCCTGTTAATACAGTAAACATTTTTAGTAGCAAAACATTGGATAGCCCAGAGCTTTTGTATAATATGGGAAAGATGCCAAACAACAGTTTTGGTAACAAAACATCACTTGTGCCTTCAAAGTTTAAGTTTCGAAAGACTAATGGTTCTCAAAGTGCTCTTCATGTAGGGTCTGAAAATCCAGGGAGTCATTCTGGTATTGGTATTACTCTTCAGGGTTTGGAAGACAGCAAGAATCAGGTGAATGTGACTTTGCACAAGCAGCTTGACAGTAAGAAACCACCTTTCAAGAGGCACATTTCAGAGTCTTTTGCACTGCCTGCATCAGGTATTTGTCCTTATTGTATCACTGTTATATGTTTTTTTGTTTTCTTAGTGTCATCAGAATGTCAGAAGAGTTAATACTGTATTGCATCTTACAACAGGCTTTGATATTCATCCATTCAGTTACGATGTAAGTCTATGATTTTGTGAGACTTCAGAGGTTATTTTCTCCAAAACAAAACTGATGTGATGCATCTTTTGAATTCCTGTAGTTAAGGACTCCTGTTTCGCATTTCCATTCCACTTCTCTGAATACTTCACACTAGTGTGAGTACTACTATGAACAGTACTACTATTTTGTAGTAAATGTTGAAGTGTGAATCGGTGCTTTGATTGACAGTTCATTTTGAAAAACATTAAAAATTACTTATCAGACATGATTCACAAAACCCCAGATAATGGTGGGGCAGGGAAAGAAGGCAGCAGGTGACACGTAATGCTAATTTCTGTTTATTACTGTACACCTAAAAATTGAAACCTCAAATCATTTGAGGCTTCTGAAACCTTGTCCTGTATTGTTTTTGCTCTGGCTAAAATTGCTAGTGAAGTATTCTTGTGTTATCAGTCTAAACACTAACATTTCCTTTCATCTAGATGGAAGGTCAGTCACTTTTCCATTGGCAGTCTGTAATTTTCCATGCAGTGGTGTTACTTACTAGGGAAATGCAAAACCAGTGAAGTGCTAGTCAGTCTTGTTTTTACTTGATCTGATGGCTTGGTGAAGTTTTAGTCAGTTTTTATAAAAGTGTGCCTTTAGAGTGTTCTGTATCAACCTCAGTTTTCAGGAAGCACATACAAAAACAACAACAAAAAATTAATTCCTGCAAACTGTCAGCCACCATTATTTGAAGAAACAGAGTTTTAATCTGTGTTTCTTCCCCAGCAAAGCAGCAGATAAATGGAAAGTAGCAATTTTGGATGTTAAGAGGGAAGGGAGAGGAAAGATAACGAGTCATTCTGTGGAATGTTCTAGAGAAAAGGAATGACGCAGCATAGATTTTCTTCACAGAAGAACATCAACAGTCCTTACTTCACATTTTTGTGAAAGGACACTGCTGTAACAAAAAGATGTTAAGTGATCCTTTCAAAAACCGATGTGTAATTTTTCATGGACACCTTATTTTTAAGAAGCAAAGAGACCCTTTGTTTTATGTATTTGCATTGAAAGACTGCTTATTAAAAATACAGTAATTGGAAATTGGTGTATAAAAACAATAATCTTGACATATTCAGGGAGTGTTTCTGTTGGTTCCAATGAGAATGGCAATTTATAGTTCTGTAGTACAACATATAAAATATTATGCTTAGCTATCATGTTCTTGTCTCCTTTGTCGATTTTTATTCCTACTTTTGACCTTTCTTCAACCTTTGTGGTTTTATTTGTGTGACACCTGTACTGTATCTGACCCCTGTGTCTATACCATCTCTATGCCCATATCTCTGCCTAACTCACTAAATTGTAGAGCCCTTTTCACTCTGATAGCCTTAATTTTCTTAAGCCATCACCATCTCCTATGTTGACTCGTGATGTCACAAAGTTCACTTCAAGGGCAGGCAAGTAAAATTTCCTTGAAGCAAATGTCTGCATCTCAGTATTTTTATTGGGAGGTAGTAATCAGTAGGACTACAAAGGTCATGCATCTTATCCCCTCTCCTGCCTTGGGGAAAGGATAGATAAGCCATTTTTAACTTGGGTGCCTGCTATGTCAGAATAGTGTGCTCTTGCCATAGATCTTCAAACATTGCAAACAGATAAGTTAAAATACATATTGAACAACCTTGAAGGTTCCTAATACATGCTTTTCATTTACAGTGTCTGTGGTGGAACAAAAAAATAGAAAATGTTCTCAAGAAGAAATTGAAAGAAAAAAACAAGAAGCTCTTGCACGAAGGAAATCCAGGATGCAGGCATCCTTTAAAGATGCTTGAATTTGGAGTTTGTGTTGTCTATGGAGTAAGTTTTTGGGAGGGAAATAATGTAATGCTGGAAGACACTTTTAAAATTCTGTTCACAGCTACTGACAACAAACTTTTTCTATTTCTCAATTTAAAAAAAAACAACCTGACCTGAACCATAGCTAATACTCTGATGGTAATTAGTCTAAATTAAAAACTACCATTTGTAAATATGTAGTCCTAAACTATCTTCAGCTTAATGAAGATTGTTTTGAGTTCACATACTGTTAAGTGTTTTAAGTCCTATAGTCTGAAAGTCATCAGAGCATGGAAGTGTTTGTAACACATGTAAGTAGAAGATGCCAAAATCAGATTGTATGAATTTTGGCTTTATTTCTTTTATTGAAAGTATTTTAATCTATAACAAGACTTTGAATGAAGTACACACAGACTAGGAAATACTAATGTCTTCTGTCAGGTAGAAGAAAGCCTTTATGTTTTGGTTTAGAGAAAGTACAATCTAGAAAGCATTCAACATCAGAAAATTAATGGAAATGAACAGGATTTGGAAAGGTGTGCTCAGTTTGTCTCCATTACCTTAGGTAAGAATTGTACATAGTGAAGGAAGAATTTAATATAAAAGTTTGATAAAGTGGAAAAGCATCCAGGAAAGGACTTTTTTTTTTTCTTTTTTGAAAAATTCCCTTAATGAAGAGTTGGAAGTGCCCTAGCTCACAAAGTTGGACCACTTACTTCCAAACATGTGTTACCAAGCTAATTAAAAAAGGTAGCTTATGTGGTTTTAACAAACTGTGAGCAATATATAATACACCAGGTGAAATCTCAACTATGAATCAGTTTAGCTTTATGGCTTATACATATTTTTCAGACTAAAGGCTGTTAAAACATAAAAATGCAATGTCATGTCAGCTTAACAGGGCCTGATAGAATTTTTTATGTGATAGATGAGTGCAGAGCTCAAACTGCAAAAACTGCCTGTGGGTAAGCTGCAAGATATTTTTCAACTGAGAAATGCTTATATGTAAAGATGTGACACTATGAAAAGTGACTGTAATTTTTCTTTGTAAATAAATAACTTTGAAATGTACCAAAGGTTGGAGGAAGCTCTTGGTTTCTGTAGTATGTGCCATTTTTGTAACTCGTAAAAATGTAAGTACTGTATATTTGTAATAATCATTAAACTTTTTTACCTTTTTCTGGTCTGTTCTGGAAAATACTATACTACAGAAGCTGGTAAAAGGAGGTGGGATGGAAATTCCACATGGACTTTACCTGATTGTTCTCTCTTGGTAATTTATCCAGTTATTCTATGCTCAGTTTTCTACCTACAGCAGTGACAAAGTGTCTCCTTTGATTCTTTTAAACTAGAAATCCTTGGTGGACTAACTAACTAGTTCTACAAATAACCATCCACAGTAGAGTCTTGAAATACTTCACTATACTGTAGTCTTGAAATACTTCATTATACTATATATTTTCAAACTACTGAATTTGCTTTTGTATTAACCACCATTCTTGGTGCTAGCTAGTTGATTATGAAATCAAATGCCCAGGTTCACCAAAGACAGTGGTGCCCAATACCCATTTCTTACAGTCTGTGGCTGCAGCTCCCTATACTTCTGCCAGGTCCAGCCATTGTGCAATACATGATGAGTTGGATCAGCCTACTCATCTGACTGAAAATCAACCCAGAAAAAACGTTTTCAGCTTTTCGGATAACTTCAGAGTAATGATACTTTTAACAGTAATTTAACAGATAAATACTCTATATAGTTTCATTGGTGGAGTCAATGCAGGCAGAAGTAATATTAATTAGGACTTAGAAATAGTTATAAAGGAGAACAACCTCTACACTATCAAATAAAATGCCACTAGCAAGAAATTTCTATCTTTAAAATATGTATGTATATTCATATTGATTGATCAGAAACATGTCAATGTTTTAGAAGAAATCTAATTAAAAACAAACTGGCTAGCTATGTATGTATTGGAAGAATAGACAGAACACAACTTTTCTCTTGTCAGTGCCTTTGCTCGAAGTGCCAGTCTTGCCCTTCGCCTCTTCCCACCCTGCTGGTGCCAGCAGGGTGCTGGACATGGAGCCAGCCTGGCAGACAGGGTGGCGTTCTGACACTGACGGGTGCAGATGAGGAGTTTTGCCTTTGCCTGATTTTGGAACCTCTGGATATTAAAAGCCAGCCACACAGCAGGGGTGTAGCTAGAGATGGTTCTGTGCCTCCTAACCTGAGGGGTCCTTTCAGGTACTCTAATGGTAAGCAGTGAAACAGAGCACAGCTCAGACAGTAGGTGCCTGAACGAGGTTTCTGCTGCACTGAGCTCTACATCAGCAAAAGCAGCCGTCTGCCCAACAGATATTTTAGGGATGCAGTACTAAGCCCAGACAGCTGCTCTGCTGTACCTGGGCAGCCAACAACTTCAGAGAGCAGATGAGAAGTGAAAAATCTGCAGCTCTACTCCTTGCTCCCATGTCACATTCCCTCTCCTCACCACCTAGGAAGGAAGTTGAGCAGCAGCCTCACAACCCCACAGATTTTGCAGGTTATGCTCAGCATCCCTCATGCTTCCTGCTAAGTTCTTCGTGACCCACTGATGATGCATGTGCCTCAATTATCCAGTCTTTTGTCTGACTGCTCGCAGTAGACAACAGATCTTCATTAGAAAAGTATCTACATAATTTTAATTAATTAATACATGTGTATGCATCAGAAGTTTGGTACTTCAATAGCTGACATTACACTGTGAAGCCAGATCTTCCTCCAGGCAAAAGAGACCTATGCAAATAGTACCAACAATCTTAAATACATTCTAAATTAAATTATGACTGTCATGTTTCATTACAAATTAATTTATGACTGTTTGCTTAAGCACTCATCTTCGTTTCATTCAGAGCATAGTAATTTTTTACATGAGCAGAGCAATCAGTGAGCTTAAGTTTAAATGTAAATGGAATTCCTGCATGTCCCCATACCTGAATATAATTTTTATTCCACAGATATCGACGCATTTCATGATGAGTGATGCTACTCACTAAAATCCAAGGATTCTCCTTTTCAGGTAAAATCTGTGGTGGATCCTTTTTCTTTTAGGAAAGGCACATATGATCAGGTAAAGGATCCATTTATCATTATTCTCCTTACCTTTATCTAAAAGTATGTGTTGCAGAATATACATAGATACAGTCACACCCTTCCAGTTCATGCTGGTGAGGGATCATGTTTTAAGCATTTTAGAAATTTAGTAATATTGACCTTTTGTTGTGTTAGTTGTATCAGATTTTCAGAAGGGTCAGCATCCAGCAGCTCTTCAAATTTTAGCCTATAAGACTAAAATTAATCTTGAGGCTACAGTTCAGGAATAGCAATGTAATCTTATACTATGTGTACCACTTATTACATCTAGACCTTCATATCCAGAGGAGTAACACGGATTAATTCATTGATTATATCTTTTTAAGCCTAAAAAGAGCTACAATCTGTCAGGAAAGAATAGCTGGAAGCAACAGATAGTGACCTAAATAGTAGAATTCCAAAGATAAAATAGAAGAAAATGAACACAAATGCTTTATTATTTGAGAGCTGTATTGTCTGCAACACACTCCAGTGAATCCAGTGTTTGTGGAAGAGGCCGAGGCAGATGTAATCTGTGGAGCTAAAAATGACAGCCTGAGTAAGTAGCCATCAAAAACAAAGCTAGGAAGACTCCGGCAATTGTGCTGTAAATCATAACTGCAATATTTGTTCAAAGCTCTGGTTACTACACATACTGGTGGTTTTGTTAGAACAGTCAGAAAAAGTCCTGCCCCATAAAACACGGATATCTAATGTACTGTTCTTGTGGACCTAAAGATAAAATTCTGTGCCTGATGTCTGGGCATAATGTCAGCATGGTACCCAGCAAAACATGAAGGGCCTGATTCTACTCTTGCAGTAATTTCCTTAGAGCATTGGAGATAATGGCATGACTCAGGCAAACAAAGAATCAAGCCCATGCATTTCATTATTTTAAGTACTTCTTGGGTTTAGCACATAAATCTAGTAAAACACCATTGCCTTTATCAGAAATTGTTATTATTTATGCACATTTTCAAAGTTTTTTTGGAAAAAAGGTTGCATTTACACATACCTTTTAAAAGCCACAGTTAACAGCTTTCACTTCAAGCAATGTAGTTAACAGAGGTGAGTGCTACAGGATTTATAGATTTCCTTTTTAATGAGGCTGTCTGCTCTTTGCAACTTGTCCTCACTAAAGGGAAAACTTAATTTGGGTTTTAACCCTGGAAAATTAGGTCCCATGTAGACATGGGAATGAAGCTTTGCCACAGTCTCTGTGAACAGAAGATGGACTAGTCCAAATAAAATACCATAGTCTAACTAAGAAGAGCAATTTAGGTTTTGGTTATTCAATTTTTTTTGGCTAAGCAGGGTGGGATTTCTTACATGCCTAAACGTAAGCACCACTCTGGCATGTTTTGCAGAATGGTGGCTGTAGGGCCAAGTGTCTAAGAATATTTCAGCACCTAGCAGGTCAGATTGGTAATTCGCACTAGTGAGGAAAAAAAGCTAGATGAACAGCTGTTTTTTACTATTCCATTGGAAACTTAGCCGCACCTTTGGGTGTCGAGAGACCTGCAGAAACCTGAACCTCAATGACAAAAAAACCTGACATAGTGAGAGAAAGAAAAATGTGTTCTCCAGGGCTTGGATAATAGTTTGGAAACATTTGGCATCTCCAATAATGACTCACAAAGTGCTTGTTTGTTTGTTTTAAATTAGCTCACCTGTTCTACAGCAAAAATCTTAAGTTTATGCTTAGAAATATCACAGATTTAATTCTTTTCTTCCTGGTTGCTTCTCAAAGACTACACAGTACCTGGATAAGGCTAGATGTTTTTGTAAACTAATGCTGTAAATGAAGCTGACATTAACCCTAATAACTACTTTGTTATTGAACCTCAACAGGTGTTAGTGATTAATACATGGAACTGAATTTTATAGCATGACTATGTTTTCCATATCTCTTGCTGACTTGTGTAATTTCAGTGTAAGCTACTCATCAGAAGTGGCAATCAAAACAGCAAAGACCTCAATTTACAGTATAAAATATGAGAAGAAACAAGAAAAATTTACATTTCTTTATGTCCAAATCTCATACAGGCTTTCTTAGAAGCCCTTCAAGGCCTTATTCCTCTCCATCCCTTGGTAACCATAATTCTTCACTGTCTGATGTGGTCATTAAGCATGCTCTGCAGATCAAACTAGGAATCATGTCCTATTTATGGATGCAAATTGGAGCATAGGAGGTTTAAGGTGAATATCAGAAATATTTTTTTTACTGTGAGAGTGACAGAGCACTGGAACAGGCTGCCCAGAGAGGTTGTGGAGTCTCCTTCACTGGAGACATTCAAAACCCGCCTGGACGCATTCCTGTGTGATGTACTCTAGGTGACCCTGCCCTGGCAGGGGGGTTGGACTAGATGATCTTTTGAGGTGCCTTCCAACCCCTAGGATTCTATGATCAGAGCTATCTACTAAGTTTTAAATTTACATTTACTTTTAGTTAGATCTTTAACTCAGATATTTTCTAAGGCATAAGTCATCCACTTCTGACATTTAAGGATCCCAAGCTTGATGTGATCAAGCTGTAGAACCTGTAATCTGTGGATGCAGAGGGGAATACTTGGACTGCCTCTAAAGGAGGAGTGCGGGGTGAGCGAGAACATCAAGCTTATATATGCTATACAGCAATCTAAGTGAAATTTCTGAAAGGCTCCACATCACCCATGAAAATTTTTCTAAAGATCAAAAAAGTTTGAATACACTGCATTAGTGTGTCAAACCTTGACAATGTAACACATTAAAAAGAGTTTGACGAAGTGACAGTTTTCTACTAGATAACCATAAACATAGGAAGAAAAGTTGGAGGACAGCCTGTAGAAAGAGTTACAAAGGTGAATGGAAAGAAATTTGAAGATGGTTTAAGATAATGTCAATCAATGTAAACCAGATAAAGACAGACCCTTTTTCATTTTCTTGAGAAAGTTTGAGGCACCAATGAAACTACATAAAACACCTGCTAGTTATAAAAATGTCAAGCAAGCATATATTTGGGAAATGGAGAGATTCAAACATTCATGAAAGGGCAAGAGAGATTCTTGGAAGACATGTCGGATATATTTGTCATCTCAGCAACTTGCCTGTCCGTGTTCCAGAAAAAACACAAGTAGTTTTGTGAGCACTGAAAGTAATCAAGCCTGATTTCCTACAGACTAACTAATGGAGTTTCTACATGATGCAAGTTCCAATTGAAGCTCTTCTGGTTAAGATCCACAGCATAAGAATCCAGCGTGGGTTCTCTAGGGACTAATAAGAATGAATGCACACCTGAGCTCTTCTGCAGACACAAGGGATTTTTTTAAGACTTTCTCCTTCATCATCCCATTCAGTTTCATCAAAATTCTGAAAAATACCATTATTTTTTAGACTAAAGAGCTGACCCTCCTCTTTCCAGTCTACTCAGTGGAATTTCCTCATCCTTTTCATTTTATAGTAGTGTGTACCCATGATGGCTTGAGCACATACAAGAAAAGATCACTTTCACCCTCCAAACCTGACTAATTTTTTGTTATTCACAGCAAAAGTCTTGTGGTCCACAAATTAGTAAGTAATTTGATGTTATTTCTGACCTAGGAATGAGTAAAGATAGGAGAGAGACTTTCATTCCTTAGCAAGCCTTGTGTGGGACTCAGTGCTTTTCTCCACGTTGTTGTTGCTCAGCTACCTCGCTGCTGATGGAAGCAAGGCCAGTCTGCTTGCCTGTAAAGGCTGAAACCACCCGTCCTGCCGTATTAAATATAAGTATTAATATTTTAATTAGTTTTTATACAAGAATATTTATCAGCTAAAATCAAGAAGTAAATCTATTTTAAAATGAAGCTAGCTTCCATATTTACTGCAACTTAATGACAACTTTAGACAAGAATTTAATTACATGGAGTCAGCATACCATATATATTGCAGGGATGTACCATGGGACTTATTTTAAAGTGTAATTTAGAGTGTAACTTTTAAAATGCTCCTCAATATGAACTTAAATCAAAATATTTCCACTGATGGAGCACATTCCTCAAAACTGTTTACAAAAGTAGCCACAGTACTAATGGAGGCTTACTGTAATTTTATGTGTTATGGTATAAATGACTTGCAAGAACACTCTTGGGAAGTTGTACTGTAATTTAATATCTTTAAAGCTAAATACTGCTAGGGAAATATTTTTTCACGGGGACCTACTTTTTCCCCTGTTAGATGTAGAAATACATCTTTCTGCAGGACAGTTTTGTATCCCTTGCAGGTCACATACCACATCCAGAAAATACACTGGAATGTCATGCTGCGCTTTGCAGAACGAGCATCCCCTGAGGAGTGGACAACAGATGAGGGCTCCAAGCTTTTCCTCCCTCCTTCTCACTGCCAGCTTTCTGCATGCTGATCTGAAGGAAGTTTTCAAAGGCCAGTAATGGTTTCCTTGTTCACTGTTACCCTTTTTTTTTGCTGGCACCACTGACAGTGTTGAGGGGAGAGGGAGGTGTTCTGAAGTAGCTATCTGTATGTGCCACACAATGCAGCACAGCTGCATCCCAGCACAAGGAGATGTGAATTACCCCTGTGAATACACAGAAACTAGCTATGTTTAACAGTCTAGCAATACAACTAAATTCTTATTTACACTGATCTTATTTTAGTGCAAAGAGTAAGAAAGTTGCTCTGTGATGGTACTTTAGGTCTTGCCTACATAGGGCTGCTCTTCAGCTGTTTAACAAGCTTCTTTCAATAAAGAGTGGCCGACACCATTCCCTGACTAAACAATTTCTAGAAGAAAAAGTAGGTAAGTCAGCACAACACTCTTGGGTAGATGTGGAGCTAAGTTTATTCCAGGACATAACTGCTTAAAGATGCAGACCTGAATGAAATCAGCTACACCAAAACACAAAGAGATTTTTTTCCTGTGTGACAAGTTTTTAGTGGACATTATTTGTAGATCTTTATTCAGGTAAAAAAAGCTATATTGCAGATTGCTATGGCACCATTCTACTGTAACGTAATGCCAGGCATATGCTCCAGGATGTTTCTACTTTAGAGACAGGCATGCTATCTCCTAACTGCTCCAAAAGCATCTAAAGGATTTACACCCACACAGTGCCATAACAGCTCCACAGGAACTCTAACTAGCCATGAGTAAATAAGGCCCACAACCAAAAACACTGAGCAGCACCTCTGTTGGTGTAAACTGCCACAGGTCCTCTGTGGGCTGGGGACATTTTACACAACGGAAGGATTTGTTCCTCTGAATGCACAGAACATCAACCTCCAATACATAAAATGTCCTTGTACAGCAGGAATGTGCAAACTTTCTTTTGAGCTCAGTGGGAAATCTGTGATTTCTCACTCCCAGCCCCACAGGTGTGCTTCACCTTTTATTGGTCAAGGTGGGTATTTGCAATGGTCCACTGGGTAACAGAGAGATGCCTTTTTAAATTCCTTTCTAAGATATGCTCTAGCTGTGTCTGGAAAAATTTCCTTGCAGCTAGAAGCACGTTGGGTAAGCCACACAGATTTTCAGTGCTCTTAAGAGAAAGGCAGCGCTGCATGGCCATTCACTGCTGTGCTGAAAGGGTCATGAGGCTTGACTAGCCCTGACGAACTCAGACGCCAGGAATTTCCAGTAATTAACTCGCACTTAAGCAGAATCATATAAACATATCCAAATCAATTTTTTATGGAGAGGGCAGGACAAGGCCCTGGCTGCCAAGTGACAGCCAGCTGGGTCTATTGACAGCACACAGACAGTTACAGGAAGGGGAAAGACAAGACTTTGTGCCATTCTGATCAGAGGCACAGTGGAGGGCTGGTGGTCACTTTCAGGTTTTCTAGTCTACAGACAAGTCTTGAACTGATTAAGAGTTCAAAGCTGGCTCGAAACTGAAGGGTTTCCAAAGGAAAACCCTTCCTTTCACACTCAATGAGATGAACGGACCTACACAATGCACAGGTTACAAGAAAAGTGAGACAGGGAGGCTGTTTAGTGACCCCAAGCATTTAATATAATCCTGTTTCCTCTAGCGTGTGACTTTTGGCCACCATAAATGTTGTGGCATGTGGATACTTGAAAACAGGCTGCAAATCTAGAACTGGATCTTTCCATTCATTTCTCTGTAGCTCTCACCACTTAGAAGACTTCAGCGCTAGACCTTGTCCAAACTGTATCATGGTCTGGACACAAAAAGAGTCATTTGCAGAACACAGGATGTATCAGTCTGACCTGAAGTTCATAAAATCAAGGGCAGTTGTGCATGAACTGGAAAAGAACTCACTTGGCTGCAGCACAGTGAGAATATTGAGTCAAGGCCAAGACAGCCTCTGGATCCTGATACTCAAGAATGCATCATTCTGTAGTAAGAGTACTATATGGCATTATATTCTCTCTTTGTATCAGAAGGAATATTTCTAATAATCTCACTTAATGGTCCACACACAGAAGCACACAAGAGGATGTTGGAGGTCTTACCTTGGGATATTCACTCTGTCTTTTAAAAAGATTACTAGATCCTGGCAGGGGAAGAATGAAGGTTAGCAGACAAATACAGTCGTGAGCAAACACAAAGGGTTTGAAACTCCCAGCCCAGTATGAACATCTGTATGAGAGGCAGTTTCTGGAAGAAGCCCTGACCCTATTAAAGTCAATGACAAAACTCCTGTTGCCATCAACAGAGCCAAAATTTCACCTTGTGTCTATGGCAATTCCACTGAGACTTCCAACATGAATGCCAATTAGTGCCAGTTTCAAAGGTGACATTTGTGACACAGATACATGCTCCACTGGGAGATGAGCTAAGATTATCAAATTGAGTTTGCATAGACCAGTAAAGGTAAGTGTGACATTCCCTGTCCTAACAATCGACTGAGGCAAATAGATACACAAAAACAGCTGAGATTTTTAATATTTCCAAAGCATACTAAAAATGGCATCATTATTGATTTAAAGAAAAATAAATAAATAAAAGGGATTACCAACTCAGCTTGTGTGTGGCAGGTCTAAATGAATCAATTAGCATGTTAAAAGACACGCATAAAATAATGTTTAATTAAAAAATTGGGGGAGGGGGGGAGGTGGTTTAAAGGGTAACCTGTCTTATCTTTTAAATTGAATGAACAAAAAAAATGACCTGAGGATAGTGGATTACTGCTTGGAGGCCCTCAGATGCTAGACTTATGTGTCAGCCACTATTAGCACATTCAAATTAATAGTTCAACAGTAATGGGAATATTAAACAGAACGTGTCATTTTTATTTTGTAAAACATACATCTGAGTATTTTACTTAATGCTGGGTTGATCTGAGATGTAAGCAAACTCAAAACAGTACTCAAAACAGTTACTTTTTTAATTTGCATGTTGATGTTCTACATGCTATGCGGTCACTGTATGATTTAATGCACAATGTCAATTCAATCTCCTGATAACAGTGAACCCCTCCCACTTTATAAACCTCTGCAACACACCAATTTTAGAAGTATCTATGGTGAATCAGACCTGTGGTTTCCAATACTACTATCCCATTTATGAATGTAAAACTGGGTTAATCCAGTGCAGAGATCCTCAGTTGTGTTTTGCCCAAGTTTTACACAGATTAGAACCTCTCCTAATGTGACTGATTCCAATTCTCTGCTCTGCTCTATTATTTTCATATAAACATTTCATCTACACTTTTCAGACAAGTATAACAATGTCTTAAAGGAGTAAGGGAAAACCACAAGGATATACAAGCTACAATAATATATGCTGGGTAGCAGGTAAGTCACATTTCAGCCCCTGAGAGATTCCTGCTTCAAGGCAAATCCGTATCTCACTCTAAGCCAGGTTCTGAATAAATATATAATCATATCAGGAAGTCACCACATCATTTATCATTTGCGCATGTACAGACACAGACATCGCCCCTGAGCAGCTGGGAGTATTCTCAGGGGAGACACAGGCTGGCACAGCAGAAGGGTTGCAAAACTAGCCTGAAAGTGCACTGGCAGCTCTGCGTGCAGAGGCTTGCACATCACCTGCTCACACTGTACCTAACTCTAGGAAATGCACTACATCTTCTAAAGTTATACATGTCAAATTCATCAACAGCTTTAAAAGAGAGAAAGACAGACACAGATTATTTATTTAACTGTTCCCATTATGTATGATAAAAGAAAAATAAAACTGAATTAGTGTAAATTCACTGCTCTTCTGCTGCTGTGTGGAATAAGGCTTCCCTAACACCTCAGTACCTTTAACGCTTGGGCCTATTAGATGAGCAATCCCAAGTGAAACAAAATGAGTAATCAGGCTTTCTCAATCTGCATCACCCTGTCCAGGTTTGCTCTGCTTTTGCCCAGCTTGCTGCTCTCCACAGATTTCAACCACAGCTTTGTGCAGAGATCACAGGTAGAGTATAACTGATTGGTTTGATATAATACTGGTGTCAGAGAGAAAAGGCACGATCCCAACATGCTGAACATAAGCTACCCAGTGCCTGAAGTCAGGCTCTGAATGGCTGTCCCAGTGATGGACGCAGAAAGCTGAGAAACTTAATAGTTTTTCATCATAAAGCTGTGGACTAGACAGGTTTTTCTTACAGAGACACGAACTTGTCCACTCCAGGAGACGGGTGGAGGGGGGGTGCTATTTGTGTATGTGTCGAGTGAGGAGGAGATAGGTTTAATTAATCTTAAATGCCTTTGCAATTCAAGAATTGTAGCCCTGGATCGGTTCCTGTACTAACATGATTAGCAAATATTGACTTTTGAGTACAATAATAATGTGTCATCTGAAACCCTTGATAAGTAACTTAAGTACTTCCTTAGCTTGCATCTTATTAAATTAGATGAGGTATGGTTGAGACACATTACACAAAACCATTGAAATGAGAAATCAGACCTAAAGATTTTAGCATTGATTAAGGAAAGTCAAAAGTTACAGTAAAGATAAAGCTCTATGGCCCATATTCTGATCTCCATCCATTGCTGTGAGCACGGATTGCCTCACTCTAGGATTTACATGGATGCTAGTGAGCTGTTCAAAATTTGTTTCAGTATTTACTAACATGGATGTGTTTTCTTTGGAGTTCCTAAGTGTGGGGTGAAGTCACTTTCTTCCATGTTTGCAATATCATAATTCTCACAGTTTTAACAGGGGTAAATATTTGCTATTTGTGACTTTTTGACATACAATCCATCATTTGATTATGTATGATGACCATATAATGTTAGTTTTATGGAAGGTCAACTGGCATAGGTTTTGAGGTTTTGAAGTGAATAGAAGGGAGAAAAAGAAAGGCGTCACACTTGTGTGCCTGTGAATATGGGAAGTATAACATACTCAAATCTCTTCATAAGGTTTAGTTTAAAAATGTGTACAGCAACTCAACCAAGAAAGGAGTTAAAAGATGTGATACTCCTCAAATGCAACCTGACAAATCTTACTTTATTGATTAGTTTTCAAAGGCAGTGCAGTGAGAGCACTACACTTTTACAATAGACTTTGGAATGAGTGTTGGGGGGGAGAAAAAAGCTCCAAATGTCATCAAAGCAAATGGTCTGTGAATGTTGCTTCAAAGCTAGTCATTAGTTGCCAGGGTATTTTGCCACAAAGCTTGTAAAGAGGTTTTCCTGGAGGGGAAGGTATGACAAAATGCACTTCTTGGCAAGATGACTTCTGCTTAAATAGCAGGACACATTAATTCTTGCTTGATACATACAATTAATTAGAGGATTAACATCCTTTATGAAATTTTGCCAGAGATTTTTTTTTTCCTTTTTACCAGGCATAAACCCCAGGCCTTTTCTGTACTCTAATGAAATTGCAAATTGACTTGTGTTCAAATGATGCTTGACTAAAATGAATAATTAAAAATGTATTGCTAACAATGAGATAGGTCAGCTGATCTTTTCAAGGATTAATTAGTTTCAAGAACCATCTTTTGTATGTAACACAGCAAAGGCCAATACCAGAACACCTTTTTTTCATGCAGTAGTTATCCTTGAAGTCAATGGACCCATTCTACTCCCAGTTATCCCAGGTTTTATTCCAGATTCAATCTGTCTAGAGTGGGTAAGGCAATTCAGAGAGGAGCTATGCCTGAAGGAGTTGTTATTCTATCTACAATTCAATGGGTCCGATTCCTCTCTCTCTTAGGGTCTGATCCAAAACCAAGCTGAACTGGCACGAGTCTCCTGTTTGTCTTCATTAGGCCTTGAATCAAGGCCAGAAAAGTGCATTACTGTAAAACCGAAATACCTCTATGGAGGTGAACAATGTACCGTCAGTGTAAGATCTCTGTGACTGCAGAAGGAATCATGATTAAATTTTCCATAGGTCAACAAGGGGATAAATGGAGAAAAGCAAAGACTCAAGGGAATAAGGAAGCTTGTGTGTGTAGATGTGCATGCTTGTCTGTAAAACATGTTGGGATTTTCTGCTCTCTGACATCAATAAGGAGGTTCAGGATCTAGGAAAAATGACTCAACATAAATTTTTCAGAAGCAGGTCAGGAATCTAATTCTCAGATTTTTCAAAAGTTTAAAGTGCTTAATTTCCAAAAACACATATGCGCAGTTGCTTAGTTTCCATTTTCACAGGTGCCTTGAAAAATCTCACTGAATACTGATCCGTTTCTTTACACATCTTCAAAAATTGGCTCTAAGTCCCCATTCTCAAAAGTGACTTGCATGCTGTGGCATCCCACGCTGGCGGGATGCCATGCAAAGCAACATTTGGTTAAGAGCAAAAAGCTGGAAAAACTGCCCTACTGCTGTGATTCCATCCCTTTCGGTATTTGAGTTAGGTCATTTCTTTAGGGTTGACATGGGTACACTTGCACAGTGCTGTCCCATGCTATGTAGAACTTTTCTTGGGTACTTTGGAAACTTAACCTTTAGCTTCACATAAGGTGAGATTTACAGAGGCATAAAGCTGCAAAGGGAGCTAGTGATTAGAGCTGAGGACCCAACTGGTAACTTGCCACTGAAAATCTCTTTCATTGATCCTCTGCTTTTAAAATATGAAATGTCTGAGCTACTTCCCTAGTGTGTGCAAATAAGCATGGTTCACTTTTTAAATTCCTTAATCACCTTGTGTGTTTGTAAAAGGTCCCTTTCTGCAAGAAGAATTTTTTAAAAAGGAAACCTAACATTCAATTTCAGTGTTTTCTCAAAAAACTTTCTAATTCTCAAAACACTTATTTCGACTTGCATGTTTCTGAGTTCCTGTCTCTGATGTTTTTTTCAGATGTGTTTTATGTTGTGTTATGATGTTTCTAATTTGCATGATGAAATGTTAAAAGATACGCCTGTATGAAATTACCCAGTGGCTCTTGTGAACTAACCTCCTATCTTATTGAGTATGATCACTCTGTCATTTGCTTTGGCTACAGCAAAGCTTTCAGATACAGCAGGAATAAGTTGGGATCCCCAGAGCCTACTGTAGAATTTGAAGGGGGGCAAAAAGACATAGTTTCCTTGCCTAAGACTCACTAGCCATGTGTAAAGAGATGATGCTCTGGAAAATGTTGTTTTTCTTTGGCTGCCCTTTAGTCAGATCTTCTCACTGCTGGCATTATGCAGAGTCAGCTTAAAAGGTGTATTTAGCATTGAGGGATTTGGTAAATACTGCTTTACTGTGCTTCATAGTCCCTACAGGGCATTCTGAAGAGACGAATAATAAGTATGAACAGGAAGAGCAAGTTTCCAGTCCTGTCAAATTAATTAGAGCAGTGCAGAATGAAGTGAGGTTTGCCGTTAGGTAGGTTGAAAAAAGGCAAAGGGAATCACTCAGGCATATACAAAAATGTTACCCCACTTCTGTTAATATTGTTTGCTTTTGAATCAGACATAAAATGTAGCTACGTTTTGTTACCCACACCAAAACGTCTCTCAGATACTGGGTACATAAATAAAATAAGCTGGATATGCAGAGCTATCCCCCTACTGTGGCAAAAGCAAAACCTGCCAAGCAATGACGCTGCCCTTAGAGCTGCTGCTGGAGAAGTGTTTCCTTACGGATTTAAGGGAATTAGTGACACCCAAGTTCAATGTCATTTAATTCCAGAAAGACATTTCAGAGCTTGACTCAGCTCCCAGCAGTAAAGAAGTCCCTCTGATTTGCCAGCAACCTGCTTTGTAATTTTCTGAGACTCATATTTTTCCTTATAACAGCCCCAAAAAAATCATTCTTGGTGTCATACTTGGGCTCTAGGTTTGTGTCTTTTCCTAAGTCTTTTCAGACAGCCATCAACGTAGGAGGTTAAAAAGGGTCTGACCCAAATCCCACTTGAGTCAGTGGAAAAGATTCCTGCTGAATGAAGTGAGGGCTGGATAAGATCAGTAGACCCTATTTTTTCATTCCCTGCCTAGATAGAAGTGTTTTCTATTGAGCATTTCCAAGTTCTGGTATGAAATGACTCAAACTCTGAGGCTACTGCTTCTCCTGAAAACTACTCCCCAGACTAAACAGATCATCTGATAAGAAAATTATTCACCCCTTTATCAAAACCCACCCTCTTTATTTTGTTTGCCTGGAAGTCTTAACTTTTATTCTCCCTCAGTGTTTTCACATTTCAAGTGATAATTAAGCATGTGACATACTCCTCCTGCACTTCACTTTTGTACATATTTAGGTGCTTTCCTACTTCCTTCTAACTAAGTTTTTCCCATTTTTTGAGCAGTTTATTACTCTTCTATGGCTTTGCTCCAATACTTAAACCTTCCTTCTCTCACTTGCCTGAATATGGTGTCGAGATGTGAACTGCTTTGCCACAGTATACTACAGCAGCTAGCCCCATGGACAAGAATATTTGGGATTAATTTGATTCTTGACATTAGTCACCCTAGACTATCTTTCTGCTGATGAGGGGAAAAAAACCCGACAATTTCAGGGCCTAATTTATGTCATCCTAAAGCAGACGTTTCAAACAGGTCAGGCTGTGTCCCAAAGTGCCTGTTCCTCTACTGAGAGACCCACACAGAATGGTAGGGGTTGGAAGGGACCTCTGGAGATCGAGTCCAACCTCCCTGCCAGGGCAGGAGCACCATCTAGGGCAGGTCTTACAAGACAGTCTAGCAGGACTGGTGGGGCTGGGAAGACATCTCCTGTCACATGATGAGTCACATCCTAGGAAATGTGCAACTGGAAATGTTCAAAGTGGCTTTGAAAGGGAACAAACCCCATGCCTAACAAAATAAAGCTGTTCTGAAAAACTTCCTCCACTAACCTCTTGTTCAGGGAGGCAAACAAAAATTAAGCATTTTTATAACCTTGGAAGCTTCTGCTTTGATGTTTTCAGAATGGAAAGTCGTGGTTATTGCTGCTGTTTTTGTTGAAAAGTGTTACAATGAAGACGCACTAGATTTCTAAAGTTAATGAATAAAAAATTATGCTGAAACATGACTAAAATGTTTCAGCATTCCCTGCATCCCATTTTCAGTTTGTTCTTAGGTTTCTTTTTCTGGTTTTGGTTCATAGAGAATTTCAAGCTTCTTATGCTCAGCCTGCTTCAGAACAAAATCACACTTTGATTTGGGATTTCCAGCTAAATTGAGATAAGTGAGTTAGCTCCTGCTTCATTCTGTTCTTCATACACAGCTTTCCTCAATCTGCATTTTTGTTGCTCTCTTTTACTGTTCCACTCCCATTTTGCTCCATTTGTCTTCTTTTTCTGAAGCTGCTGTGAGGAAGTCACTGCGGGCCTCTGGTAAGCACAGCTTGTTCTCCAGCTCTCCATGTACCGTACTTGATGGCGAGGGTGTGGGGAGGAACACAGAAGGTCAGGGAGAAAAACTCATCCTTATGCTTTTCAGTCCAAAATTCATCTGATGTGAATCAGCACAGCTCAGCTGAACATTGCTTTGTTCCTCTGAAGAGCTCAGATGTCACCACAGTATGTGCCTGTGCCATATAAAGCCAGGAAGGTGTATCACCGAACACTCTCTCCTTTTTAGGGTGGGTACAGCAGCATGGGAGTAAAAATGTCAGCTCATTGAAAGAAAACATGATGAAGATCACTTCAAAAACCATGGCATTCCTGCAAGCAGGCTGTTACCACTTATTTCCTTTCAGCTCCTTAACTTCAATTTTCGGCAGCTGCTTTAGAGCAGCCAAGGAACTCCTGCTCTAGGATCTACAGAGGGAAGACGGTCCACAAAGGGAATAGTTTCAGCACTGGGGACAATAAGAGGTCTGGGCCCTGAGACTTCGAGGCAGACACTCCCTTTTCTTTTTAAGAGAATTTCAAAATGCTTTGGTTTTCATCCCAAATTGGAGAAAAACAGACTTTTTACAATTGCAAAATCCTCCATAAAACTGAATAATCTTTCTCCCCACAGCTCCATCTGAAACAGATGGGAATTTCTTTAGTGAAGTGACCACTTAATTAAAAATATGTAATACCAAATTAATACCATTTCAGCAGGTACTGGGAAGACAAGTGAAGATTGTCCAACCTTCTCCAGGTGTCTAACACAACCGTGTATTGCTTTTTAATACGTCTGGCAGCTGGTAAGTAATTTAAATGATGCTTGTCGGCTCCCAAATAGAAGAAATAAGTGAACACAAAAGAGCAAGATTTCAATTAAAGTTCATCATGTAAAACAGGCCTCATGCCTTCCCTGACCACAGAGATTAGCTTTTGTGTCTGGAATTGCATTTCATAAACCTCCCCTTGACATGGAACATCTGCTCCCTTTAGGACTATTGTTTTACACCCATAAATAAAACATAAAATTACATTTTTGTCACTCTTCAGGCCAGATCTTCAGCTGGCATAAATCAATGGCAAGCAGTCAACCTCAGCAGAGCTCTGCTGACTTAAACCCAGTGAGGATCTGGCCCTTGACACTTTGGTGCTGAAGAAAATAATGGGTCTGGGCAGAGTATGTAGGACATTGTTTATCAGAGAATGTGTGTGAAACTACGTGGAGCAAATAACCATAAAGCATGATTGATCTCTCCAGCATATTTTAACACTTTTTTTTTTCAGTGTTTATTGAAACCTTTTCGGTAGTGCAGTCTTCTCAGATATCATTTAATGTTTGAAAAGCTTTCTAATTCATAATGAAAAGTTACGCGTCGCTCCAATGAACCTCTAGCTTCAATTACTTGCTGTGCAAATGGTTGGCCTGCATTTTGACCAATGTTTATGGTGCTTGGCAATTTTTCAGTAGCTACTTTACCCTGATATGATTAATTTCTTGCATAATATGAGGTTTTGCATGTGTGGAGCTGAAATAATCCTACTAGGCAGAAGAGAAATAAAAGAGCTTGTGTGTTTCAGCTTTTAAAACATTTGAAACATAACATCACAATTTTAAGCATGCCAATGATAATACAAGTTAGCCATGGATGAAGACAACCACAAGAGACATGAAGTTCCTGATGGGATTCAGCAGCATGAAAGTCATTACTTGGCTAGTAAGGTCAGTACACTAGATCATGGTGGGGCAGCCCCAGAAGCAGGGAAGCAAGAGACAAGCCTGGAGCTCATGGTATGTGACTGCAACAGGAGAAGTTAGAAGGGCTACCAGTACTCATTTGCTTTACTGAGTATCAAATCCTCCTCTACGTGCTGGTCTCCCATTGCACCAGAAATGCTAACATATATTAACTACCCTGAAGTAAATGGAGGTAAGGCTTCAACAAACAAATCTTAATTTAAAAATACTTCTAGCTTTAAGCACCTAAGAAATCTCACTAGTGTCATACTGGAAAGGTAGGTTTGTGCTTCAGTTTCCTCTGCTGAATCGGACTTTACAGTAGGTGACTAGGTAGTGACATTTGGATCTACACAACCCTAAAAAGACAAATATTGCTGTTTTTTGAAAGGATTTGAGGTGAATGAGGTACCCAACCATGCATTCTAAAGCAGGAAGACATTTCCATGGGACCTGGCACAAAGTTCTCTTTGGTCTCTGTAAAATGAGCAATATGGAGCATTATCACCCAAGCTGTCTGCCTCCTTCTGCCATACCAATAGATACATCTGCTCTGATTCAGTTCATCATTGCCTTAATGCAAGCACATCCTCTTCAGTGATTTAAGCTAAAATGTGCTGAAAACTCAACTCGCGCTTGGTGGGCACGTGATCCTACATGCTGATTCACAAGGGAAGTTATCTTCAACAGAAGTTGGGAAGCAGATCACTGGAGCTGGTAAACTCTTAAGCCACCTATGAAAGAAGCCCTTAAGTGCCCTCAAAACCCCAACCTCTGTATTTTTACTTAATACAATCACACAGTTGTCACCTTAATACAAACTATGTCTACATTGCAAATTCCAGTATAGCAAAGAGGTACCCAGACTGGCTATAAATGAGCTAGCCATAAATGAGCCTGCTTCTGGCAGGATAAATTAGCCCATATGGAGCTAACGCTGCCAAAAAGCAGGGTAAATTAGTCCTATTGGTGTTCTCTGCTATCTCATTTTGACTATGTCCAGTATCCACAATGGTTCATTTACTGCTAGCTTGGGCATTTCTACATTGTCATGTGAACATACTCTGAGAATCTTGTTATTGCTGCTGAAACACCTACAAGAGCACAGGAACTGAGCCTAGTGGGGATTAGCTACCTTTCACCTTTGCCTTTTAGCTCAGTGCAGAGGAGTCAGGTCAGAGGCGACAGCACTGCAGCACAACATCACTGAACACAGCAGTTATTTCTGCTTACATGAATGTACACCAATTAGATGGTCATCTTGTGTGATAACGAATACTGAGTCATCCACAACCCAAAAAAATACTTTATGGTCCCAAAGATACGCCGCACAGAAGCATTTGATGCTAAGACTTTTGTGAGATTTTTACTTTATAGCCTTTTTAAGCCAGCCTTTTGTAACACATTCAGTTTAAAATAAACAGGTGATATATGTGGGATTAGTTGACCTACCCTGAGTAGGGAAACTAGTTTGGTCCTTCAAGTTCTAAAGAGACTGATCCAGCAGCATTACTTAGTTTTTAACATTTTTTTTAATTTCAAGACTATGTCTTTGTGAATCCCAAACACTTCACATAGTTTGGCATGAAAAAAAATGGATTTAAAACATAAGAAACATGTTAGAAAATTACCTGAATTAGCTGAATTCAAAGCGGATACTGATTATCTGAAACATCTATCCCTGAAATACGAAGTGATGTGGATCTTCACAAGGCACCTACATAGAAAAAAGAAATGGAAAATTGAGCAAAGATCAATCTATACTTAGAATCTTCAGATATATTGACAGGTAGGAAATTGCTCAGTGCAGATACACTTCCAGTGTCAGGGTAGGGCTTAAGGCAGGATTGTTTATTTCAGTTAGGTGAAGTTAAAATAAGCTATGCTAGTAAAAGTTGCACCAGTATATCTGCATCTGACAATTAACACCTCCACCAGCAAAGCAATCTGGCAAAAAATCTCATCTAATTTAATCCACACATGCCAGAAAGACCTCTAACAGCTCCAAATATAGCACGTTAACAGAATTCTATAGGTTTCAGAAACTAATTTCATCCAATAGTGCATAATTTTACAACCAGATAGTACAACTCATGAAAATACACTTCAAATTGCTGGTTGACTTATGTGGTCTTCCTCAGTACCATGAAGAGTGGTGAAGACAACTTTAAAATGCCCCAGTGCTCTCCAGTTCTCAGTGTTCTGCCTTGTCTAGACTTTGCAGCAAAATGGGGTAGAGCCATCAGCATGTGATGAAATCTCCTTGAAAATGTGAATGCAGCCCTTTCTTTTTCTGTATTTACCTACAGATCAGTGTACCCCCGAAGAACTATAAACAGCTGAGAGCAAAAAATAAAGGGACCTCTGAAAAGTTGAAAAGTTTTATGTCCTCCAAACTATAAATGTCAGGTGGCAATACGAGGCAGTTTATTTTTCTGTAGAAATGTATAATTTTTTTTTCCATGAAAATATTTTCTCTGAAAAAAAAAAGCTAGCTCGTCACTGGCAATTTTATGAAATACATGTATAAATTTGCAGTGGTACTGATGAATGCCTTTAATAAGTTGAGTTGACAATTATTTTTTTTCTCCTGCCTAAACGAAAATAATGTGTATATTAAAAAGTCCTCACATTTTTAGTTTCTTGGTGGTTTGGATTTTTTTTTTTTTTTTTCAGACAGTAGAGGGGTAACGAAAAGGACCAGCCAGAAGTAATGTGCCCAGAAGTCTGTATAAAAATCCAGGTAAGGCAAAATTTTGGTACAGCAGCAAAGAACCACAATGGTTTGGGTAACTTCAGGAACAGCATTTGCCAGACCAAGCATTACATTTTTGCTGAGCTAAGGGGCAGCACACAATGGGAAGCAATGGAGCTGAGCATGTGCACATGGCTGGGGGGCAGGAGACACACACCACATTTTCTGAAGGTGGGATTCCTTACTACTGTGCTTTCCCTCCCCAATTAAGGGTTGAAACAAGCCACTGGAATCTACCGTATATCCTGGGGAAATGAACACCCTGGCTGCTTTCCAACTCATTTCTCTCTTTCTACAGCAAACAAACAATAAGCCAACTAGGATGTTGTATGTCACCCCGGAAAAAAAAGAAAAAAAAAGTCAAGTATTGATAAACTGAGATTAATTTTTACAAAAATGTTTATATCAAGTGCATATGCTTTGCCTCTTGGCCATTATGGAAATGTCAGGGGTTTAATTGGCAGCTGTGACTAGCAGCACCTGCAAACAGCTCAGGGCTTGTTCCTGTGGTCTGGCAACATTCTTACTTTATGCTTTAAATAAAGGCTTACTCACTGAGACAGAAATAACTGACAGTAGATGATTGATGATTGCCCATCACGCAATGGCTGACATCTACCATTCACTGAATCCATTTACAATTTCACTTCCAGATTTCATTAACAGAGCCGTGACATCTAGGAACGGGATTGATACAGATGGCAGCTCAGTTACAGAGTTCAGCTGATGCTGAGTGTATGTTAAGCATGGAAAACAGATTACTATGAGCTCCAATCTATCTCAAGTGGTACATTTTGGAAACCCTATCTGTTTACTCCAGGTAACCTTTTATAGTTCTATTTATCCTGCCTAGTTTCAAACCAGATAGCAATTTTCCATAGTGGAGAATTTATAGTGCCATTTGCAATGTGCGTTTATAAAATACTTACTCCTGTGAAATATTAAGACAAGATTTTGGCATTCTAAAGGTTCCCTTTTTACTTAAGAAGGAAGAAAAAAATAAGTGAACACATAAAATCCGTTATTTCCCTCATCACAAATATCCTCTTCTGAGCAAAACAAACGGCTCGCTCCCCAACGCACACCTGCATAGGTCTCAAATCCCAGTGGTTGTGGAGCTCAGAGGCAAATAAAGAAGTATCCAGCTTGAGGGGCCAGTCCCACTTCACTCGAAACTCCCACTGACCTCTGCCTGAGATGGGACACAGTGTCCTGCAAATCCTTGTTTTTATCTCAAGCTCATCGGGTTTGGCACAGGCTGTGCTTCAGGAAGGCTGAGGCTCAAAATGCAATTTTCCATTTTCAATAAGAAGCTGGGCCAAATATCAGATCTGAAGTTAGTTTTCAAAACCCAGGAAGTCTTAGCTGCTCAGACACAGGATTTCAAGTCGGCTCAGGGTTAGGGTGGGGGACGCTTCTAAAATTCATAGCCATCTTCAGATTAAGGGCTTGGACACATTTCATTTGGTATTTGTGTGAATGTCAGTACAGGAGCAGCAGACAGTGGTCAAGCAGCTCTTGACTCCTTAAAGAGTACCAAGAAATCTGCAGGGCCAGCCCTGAACTAAAATACTATTCTGTAAAACTGAACAATCACAACTTGTATCACAACCACCTCTCCATGCAAACAACCAGAACTGAGCCTCCAAAGGGAGAAGAAATAAGCAGGGTAAAAACTAGGTATAACATCTCATCTAAGTCAGCAAGGGTGACACTAACTGGGTCGATGCAAGTGCTCTGTACAGCTCAGCTGTTGAAAAAGTGTTTTTTCCCACCATTATTAGATCTTGCATTTGCTTTTCTAGCTCAGCTTGTGAAGTCTTCAGGCCTTCTCACAGAGCTCTCTCTGGGAATACACTTTTGGGCAGGTGCAGAAGCAAAGTCTCTAAGCAAGGTGGCAACTGGAGCTCACAGGGCAGCTGCCAGAAGCTTCAAGGAGATGGTCTTAATTTTCACATCAGCCCATGACCTGCAGCAAGCTTTAAAAACCATGCAGTGGGCCTTTTCACAAATGCTCTATCCTGCTTTTACCTTCTTGAAGTCCATGTAGCTTTATGCTCTCCTACATGCTGTTGGTAGGGTCTTCTGAAAACCAGATTTGTTACTTCTGTTCCTAAGGAGTGGAAACTGGTGTTAATACAGTTCTTTGGCAGGTGCAGAGATAGCCAGTTTCCAGACAGACACTTGTAATGGCTTTCCAGAAACAGCTCTGTTTCATCTCAGACTTGCTAAGCCAAATCCATTCCTTCTGTATTTCAACCAACTTTGAACGCTTAAGCCACTACTTCAATCTCCACACATAATTGCATGCAGTCTTTTTTGTAAAAAAAATAGGTGGTTCTTTTCTATATTATGATTATTTAAAGCAATTAAAGACGACACACAAACTCCAGAATTAAAGTTGTGCAAATATTTATACAAAAGCTGAAGCTAAATCTTTTCCCCCTCTCTAGGTGAAACATGGAAGATTTTTTTCCAGAAGAAACATTGTCCAGTTTAACTACAGACAGCATGAAAAGTCTCCCTTCTATCTAATCTAAAGAAAAAAATTGTGACACTCTTTGTAAAGAAAACAACCTTCTTTTCTGTGTGCCATCGTTGATGGTAACAGATGACAGTACAGAGGTTTTCCAAGAAATTCCCTCGAAGTTGCAAAAAGTACCTTTCTGTAACACAGTTAAACTAAATTATGCAAACAGGATCTTGCCAAATACACAGGAAAAATGTAGCAATTGTAACAGAAACAGCCATTCCCTGCTTTGGAAATGAGGACCTGTATGCACAGGTTTAAACAAGGCTTTAGAAATCTAGCTTTAAGCACCCCATTTTATTCCTGCTTCTGTAATTTTGATCCAACCAAATAGATCTGCACTGAATTTTCTGCTGCCTAGCACACAGCTGGAGGTAGTGGAACATTTTTGCTATTCTTTGTAAATATCCCATTAAAAGCATGCTAAGGAGCTGCTTCAGCCTGGCACTCATTCAGGTGGGTGGCCAGTGCCACCAACCACCCTGCAGCAAAGCCCGGAAGCAGCATTTTAAAGTAAAGCATGTGCCCTGGTGCTGTGTTGAGCAGGGGCTGAAAACTATGATGGATGTACCCCAAAGTCAGGAAGAACAGGAGTCTGCTCCAATTATAGCTACTCAAGTGCAGGCATCAAGCTCTCAGCTAGCTATCAGGGCTCCCTCCATAGCAAGAGGACAGAAATAAATACTCCCAGGTTGTGAATCATCTTCTGCTATGGTAGGCATCTAAAACAGATCAAATCAGTCATGACCTCCAGCTGTCTGTTTCCTACCACTGACTAGATGAAACGTTCAAATGGGTGGCTTAGATATAGGCACCTACTTCACTGCCATCTCAAATGACCCAAGATGCATCGCATCTATAATATGGGTGGTGATACACACCCCAGGAGTGGAGAAGTTCCAAGTCTAAAGATCTTCCTGGGCTTTTTTCCTTTTTAACTCCTGCAGGATCCTGCTTAATCAGTTTCCAGGTAGGAAAAAGAAGAAACAGGACAGTTACTACAGTAAACAGTATTGGGAGGATCTGTGCTTCTACCCTGTAGTTATGTGAAGCCTGGGGATGCTGCAGTGAGGCCTGTAAAGACAGAGAGAGGTACTTCCAGCAAGAAAAAGCTCAGCTTGTGGGTTGTCACGAAGTACTATCCCACAGTTCTGCCGTTCAACAGGACATGGATTACCTACAATGTGGTCCAAACCTCTCCAGGAAATAAGTGATGAAGAACATCTTGGGAGGTAGTATTTGGTATTAGCCTAGCTAGTTCCCTGAGAAAATGCCTTAGTATACTCTTAGGTACTTTGGATCTCTGTGTCTCCAGGGCATTCTTGTCCCCAAATGTCCCTTACAACCCTAGGATAATGGGGGAGAGACAGATGCCTACACCAGCACATGCCAAGGACTTCACTTAAAACCTAATTATTGCCTGCTTGGACTTGCTCTCAAAAGGCATCAACTTTCTTGTTCTGCATATATGGTAGACAGAGGAGATTTTTGTGCTTAAAACTAAGTGCCTAAATCCATGCCTATGAATCTGGGAGAAATATACTTCCAGGTCTACTTCTGAAGGAAAAACCTACAAAGATTTTGTTACACACAGATTCTGCAAAACTGGGTACTGTGGGGAAGACTAAAAGACTATTACAAAAAAAGAAAAAAGCCCAAACTTATTTTATACCAAGACAAACAGTATTTAATAAATTAAAGCTGTAATCAATGGCAAGCATTCAGAACAAACTGCTTTTTTGGCTACACAGCACCCATCTCAATTAGGCAGGGATTTGGTGCAAAAGCAGTCTACAGCTAGGTAATAAAAGATGAAATCTGAATGCGTACATGGAAGGGAGAAGAGTAAAGGCCAGGCCTGCCACACTCACCATGTCACTTCTTGGTTTCTGAGCTCTTCATTTTGCAATGGGGCCATTCCTGCAGCATAATGGGGAATCTGGCACCAAGAGCTACACAATACATTTTTTTATTATGACCTAGCAAAACAGAAATGCTACGTTCCCAGAGCCAAGGAGCACCTCTAATTTCCACTGAAGTCAGTAGAAGTTTTGAATCCCCAACAGTAGGCTTTTTTAAATTTTCCATTTTAATTGTTTCAAAATTTGAGAGCTAACTGAAAACAGCATAAAACTATGTAAAACAAATGGCACTGTAAACTGTGCAAAAAAATGTATTAATAGATACTGGCTAAGGTACTACTCTTCAGATAGTGTCTCCAGTTGCCTCAAGAGTTCCAACTGGCAATTACAATTGTCTTCAGCTCTACTCCTTGTTTTCCTTTAAATAACAATGCATCCATATATAACATAACAAAACACAACGCGATCCAAGGTAACCCTGTAGAAATAAAAATGTGCTTTGGATCAGATCCTTGTTATTATATAAATGGTGAACGTTTGATCTGTATTTATTGCACTTGGACTGAAGTGCACAGAAGAGTAAGTGTCCTCAGTTGGGCAGTTAGCAGATCTTTAATTATAATTTATAAATAAAGACTATGTTCCCATGAACAATGCCTCAGTGCAACCTACTAACTATGGCTCTTGTGCCACTCCACTTAAATAACTCACTTTCCTTTCCTGCATGGCTGTTGTCAAATTCTTAACAGTTACCCTATCTCATATCTCAAAGGCACATGGTGTGGCACTCAATTATGATTTTGAAATGAAAGAGAAAATTGTTTTTGCAGATACTGGAAAATATCAGAGGTATATCAACTCTCTTTGGGATGTCCCAAGAAACAACTCTGCTCTCCTAAAGTGGGTAAAAAAGACAAGAGTGGAGAAATTTGTATTACACTACTCAGACTTGTAAATTAAGGGGAATTTTCCCCAGTTCAGAAAATTCAGCCTCAGTTTGCTGTTAGGGTAACATTTTTTCTTGAAAGGAAAGGAAGCCATTGCACCTCCTCACGTACTGGCTTCTGTTTACACAGTCTTATTGTGCAACTCATCCATGCTGTTGATCCTCTTACACTCTGAATCATGACATTTGCTTGGACCATTACGATAAAACCTCATTCATTTTTGGCAGATAAAATCTCTGTTTTCCATGCATGAGGGCAGACAACAGAGTAACGAAAACACAGATTCAAAAGCAAAACACTCACGAGTTCTTCAGGGCAACATGTGGAAAAGGTGGAGAAGCATGTCAGAATTGAAAAAAGAGGCCACCAAATGGGTGTAAATAACATTCTCCTGCAAGGGCATTTTTCTCTGCCAAGAAGGTGTTAGGGAGGCCTCAGTATTAATGAGAATCAAGCCTGAGGCAGAGAAAACAGATGTTGGCTCACAGCCCACAGGTAAATTAATGGCAGTTAGCACAGTACAACCTATGATTTACCCCAACAGTACAACTCAACTGATTTTAACACAACCATACACCCCAAGATTTTGATCCCAAAGGCAGCAGTCCTTTACAACTGCATGGACAAAATGTGGGTGAAGAACAAATTCCCAAGAGATGACTGTATCTGCTGCAATCTGCTGCCTGGTCAACCTGGATAACCTACCATCCACTCAAGTCAAAGGCATCCTTGCAATAGGATCCTGATTGATAGTTTTCTTTGGATAGGAACACCATCATGTGTTTTAGCTCCTCAGTAAAGTTTTGAGATTACTTATCTATGCCTTTACTCAACCCTCCAAGAATGATCCTGCTGCATAAATTCACGCTGAGGAGAAATTAATAGCCCTTCAGGTAAACTGGAGGTAGCCTTGAATTCTGGAAAGATGGGTCGATCATGATTTTTCAAAATTACAGACAATCTATCCTGGTCATTTGTATACAATCATATGCAGGAGTTTCATATTTTTACTTTTTTTTTATTATGAGAGAGACAGCTTAAACAGGTAACTACCAAGTATTACTGACAGAGGAGACACAAAATTTATTACCTCTCCCACTGAAGGCATTCAGAGAACTTTCCCTATGCAAAACACCAGCACGAGACCTCTCCTCACCATGCCTCTGCTTTAATTGTGAACCTCAGCATCTGCACTGAGAGCAACTTTTTTTTTTCCAGGGGTTAATAACTCAAGTTTAACAGATTGCTCTACACTGACACACAGTTCCAACTTGGGAGCAAGCATTTCTTTTATAAACATTTTTTTTTATTTTCTTTTAAATGGTGATTTCTTTTTGGTTTTGCTTGTAATGTATGTAAAATGATTTGGGATGCTTTTGCACTTGTGTACAGTAACTCAAAAGCAGCTTTCATTGGAACAGTGGAATTTGGCAAGTGAACAGTCAATATTACCCTCAAATTGCTTTTAGCATCTTTGCAAAAATAAAAACGTCATTTAAAATGGCTGAGATATTTCAATTTGAAAAGTGGCTACTGAACAGGCACAATAATGGCATGGATTTTTACTTTGCGTATGTAATGCACATATTCAGCATAATGAGATTCCTAAAATACACATCTCCAGATTAGGGCTGTACTAATCACTGATTTTTTTTTTTTTTTTTTTCCCACGTCTGTGGTGGAAATTGAAAAATAAAATCTGTTTGGGTTGATCAATGAGCATTTTTACTTCTTCATCTTTCTCCATCAAAATTAAAAACATTTTCCTATAGGGACAACAGAAGGTTTTTTCTGACCCAAAATATAATTTACCATCAACATTTGGGGTAAAAAAAAAAAAAAAAGTTATTGAAAAAAAAAAGCATTTAAAAAAGCTACATTAACCACCCCATACAAGAAAACAACATGATCATGTCCTTCTTCTTCCTGTTCAACCCCCATGTTATATTCTGAGGACATACACCCTGCAGTTTAAGTTCCTTTTCCTTTAGAAACCATAATTATATATTGACTTGGGAATGCTTTTAATATTAGGCTACCAGGTACCTTAGGAGGTCCATTCACAGTCACTCTCAATGGTTTCTTATGTCCGGTATAAGTTAATTAGCTAAACAGGTCTTGACTTTAAGACTTCAGTTTTGAGTTTGCTCCTGAGATCTGAAGACAGATGAGAGTACGTGCCCTTCCTCCACTATGGATTATGGTCATATTGACTCTCTCTGCAGGCCAATGAATATTTAACAAAATCTTGCACCTCTACCAGTTTTGACAATGCCACCTTGTACCTAAGAGTATGGGGTATCCCAACATGAGAGCAGTTCTATCTCCAGGCAGAGGGAGGAGGATCCATCACCTCCCAGGTAACTGCTGTCATCATGGCGTAACAGAAAGTGGAAAATGATCCCTCCTTTCCCTGTTGATGTTTCGGGTGGCCTTGAACAAGCCCAGGCTTTGCCAGTGAGTGGCAGGGGGATGCCTGTTTTGTGAAATTTGCCAGGTTGTATGGATATTCACAGTCCTACAGAATAACCAGAGTTTAAACACCCACAGTTGACTGGTCCACTAGATACCACAAATGTCCCTACACCATGATTTGGCTTTATACTGCTTTGAACCTCTCAAATGACCAAACTAGCCTCTCTTCTACATCACGAGACAAGTTTTAAGATTGCGGGATTGTTATAAATACATTGTTTTCATTTGCCATGCATTGTTTTTAACAGGCAAATTGGCATCGCACTTTTGTCCCTTTCTTCTAGGCTGGTGAAGATCAAAGCTTTTGTTTATGGTTGGCGTTTGGTTTGTTTGGGTTTTTTTTACAACAAGCTAGGGATGAGTCTACGTCCATGTGACTCCAGAGCCTGAGGCTTTAGAAATCATCACAGGAATTTCACTAAACATCATGTGTTGACAGCAGTGCAAATAGCGAACATTCACTTGTCTAGTGAGATTGTGTATTAATTCAAGACCATCAAGAACCAGGACCATATTTCTCTAAAAGGCAACAACAAGCTGGGGGGAACTAGCTGGGAGAGAGGGCTGAACAAACAGGCATTGTTCAGACCTTTTCATCCCAATGCTAGCGTGCTTCAGTGTGAGAAGTCCCTGCTGTACCTCTCCCATCCAACCCCCTTGTCTGACGAATCTGCCACAGTCTCTAAGAGGCTTTTAAAACATGGCAGTAAGTTACAATATGCCATTCTAGGTCTTTTTCTGACAGGTAATCCTCAGCTCCATCTGTCCAGATGGAGTTAATTTGGCTGAACTATGCTGACCTGGGTGAAGGATTTCCAAATATAAATGGTACAAATGCAACTTTCTCTGGCAACAAAGTCGTCCTATGTTACGATTTCCACCATCTCTCCCCCAAGCCTGCCTTATAAGGAGCGCGTTCCTTCTACTGGGATTCCTTCTGTCATTAATCTACGTCTTCTTTCAACATTAAAAGAAATATGGAATGAGATTACCAGAATGGATGGCCTGGTGCAGACTAGAGAACACTTCTTTTTAATAGGGATTTAAATTTGACATCAGCTAAATGTCTTGTGCCATCATGTTTCAGCTCTGTTATGTGGATTCTGGACCAAGCTACCTACTTGGATGTGAATACACTGCACTGATTTAATACACTGCACTGATTTAAGGCTTCTGCCCTGGCAATTCAGAGGAACTGAAACCCTGTATTCTGCCCCAGAGCTCGCTCACTTGGCCAAGGCAGTGGCACAGGGTGATGGAAGCTCTTCTCAAGAGGCACAGGCAGCCGCTCTTCACAGTCTGGCAACACTGTCTGCCCAAGTCAGCTGGGAAAGAAGGAGTAACAGGAGGGAAAGGAAAAGGGCTGCCTCCAGTACATGGGCTAGCTTCTGCACAGCACACCTTGGGCCTGCCTGAACTTCTTGTCTCCTTGACACTACTGGGACACAAGAATATTTGCTTCAGTTACCCTGCTGTGAGAGGAAAACAGGGCCAATGGAGCAACTGTTTCTTATCCCAAAAGTGACTCTTCTAATTTTCCATTACCTAGGTTTAATTAATTACCCCATGAATCCAACTGCAAAAGAAAAAGTTTTGGTCCACCAGTGTTCATGCAAGGCCTGAAGCTGAGAAGTGAAAAGCTCCTTTGCCTCCTTTCACTAAAACTGATATGAATTGTTTTCCTTCAACAACCTCAAATCTCTACTCTCAGACAAGTTTGTTGGCACTGGGACTATTTCTACTGGCTCTGAGATACTGCACAGTACATTTTGGCTGCTGTGCTTATCTCGAAAGAAATAATTCTGGGTAGTGGGAAAATAAATTTAAAAATAATTGTCTCTTCCCTAGAGAGAGGCGTATGTGTTAATTTTCACTCCTAACTATCTGCCTAATATTGTTGATCAAATCTTTGATTAAAATAACATTAGCAGCTGAGCCTGTGTGACAGGATAGGAACTGAGCAAGTTTGCTTCCCACTGTTATCACAGTTTGGATTTCTTAAGTGCTTTGTGATAATACAGTACCCCGAAGAGCTAATATTTGTTCAGTAAGGGCATGCAACATGATTCTTTTATTTTCTGCCTCTCTCTCACACACGCAGTGATTGCTAGATACCAAGACAAGTTTTTATTGTTTCTCAATAATATTGAGGCAGTACCTAGAGTTCATATTTTCATTGTGTGCTTCATAAAGAAAGTAAGATTCTGCTCTTATTCAGAGAGAGCAATCACTGAATAGACAAAGGGGGGAAAAAAGCAGGGAAAAAAAGGTTGGCAAGGGAATAAATACTGTAGTCCTTAAAAATGTGGAATCTTCTTCCAGTTATTTATAATATGCATTGCAGTAATGTCTAGCAGCTATTATAGTAGCTGCTATGTATTCACAGAGTAATAGATATTCCCTGTACTAAAGAATTTATAGTGCAAAAATAAGATGGGAGAGAAAACAGAAAGAGGAAATTACCTGCCTAGCTTGGTGGCAGGGCTGGGAATTCACCGGCTCACTCATGAGCTGATTCCCAAGCCAAGCTGCTGGGCTATGCAGTGTGATTCACTGGCAACCACAGTCTTGTTTTGACACATAAGAGGAGAAGGTGTCTGCACACCAAACGTCCACAGCTGATATACAGAGATGCAAGATGAATGACAGAAGGGAAAAAGCGTATCAGATTTTCTATCTCTGGTTATAAGATTCACCGAAGGCTGCATGGTAGGAATGGAATTTGAACAGGGGCTTGAAGGGAAGGAGGGACAGAGTTTTGCTGCTAAACTTAGAGAAGATAAAGCAGACATGAGAGCTAATGACAAAATATCTTATCCTTTGGCCTACATTTTTGCTTGGAGAAAAAGGCAGGACCTGCCATTGCGCCTTTCTCAGTCCACAGAATTCCTCACTCTTACCTTAAATTGGGAAGGGCTTCTCTTGCAACAAGTTCTGTCATTCTTAGAGATCCTCTCTTCATTACTGGCTTTGATAAGAAGTTTGTTCAAATAAAGACCAAATAAAAGTACTGAAGACCATGTGCTACATAGTCAAAAGACCAACACAAAACCAATACAACCAGGTAAATCAGGGGCAGACAATTGAACTTTTCTGCCAGCCGAAGTTATTTATTCCCTCCTCCCCCCATAGAGCCACAAGAAGCTACAGCAGATGGATTTCCAAAAACACCACTTGAAGAACTCTCTCAAAGTGTAGTATCTCTGTGAAGTGCCCTGGTCTGGACATCCACGACTGAATGTCCTAGCTTGTACATACTGTTTTGGGTGACCTCCCCAGTTTTCTACCCCAGCTTTGTTCATTAGCATTGCTTTGTCTCGAATGAAGAGCATTTCTCAGTCCAAAGACAGCCAAAGGGGAAATTACAAACACACAAATACCATTGCAGAAAACTGACTTTGTTGGCCCAATGGCCCTCAGGAGCTGCTAATGTATCCTCACCCAAAGAAACGTCCACTTTGTAAAAGTAAAGCTGCTGTGGTACCAGGGCATTCTTAGATGTCTAAATGTAACACATTGCAGGTCTGAGTGGAGTCCCATGAAAAGAAAGGGCCATGCCTAACCTTATAAGAAGAAACTTGCTCCGAAAAAAAATACTAAAAAGTATGACAATTCTGGAGAAAAAAGAACAGCCTGAGGCTTTAGCATGGCCCTGACTTGTATTAAATCTATAAACTGATAATGTATACCTACAGAACACATGGAAATAAATTCTTGCTGTTACATTCTCCGTTCTGTAATTCAGTGTTGTATTTTTGGGATAATCCTGAGCTGCAAACATCTGAAGACCCTAGAATCGCGTGATGCCAGGCCACCAACAGGCAGGAGATGCAGAGTCGGCCTGTGTGCCTGTGCCAGTGGCCAACTGTCCAGACGTCCCACAGCTAGACAGTGTAGTAAGCAAGTGGACTGCCAGATAACTGAAAATCCCAGACAGACAGACAAAAGGGACAATAGGAAGACAGATAACTTGCAAAAAACATGCCTTAGCACAAAAAAATTACAGAATTTGCAAATATGAGATAATAATCCTTGAGTTCCATGCTTGCAGGTGCAACAGATCTACTAGGGTAGAATTCACAGGCTTTCAAAAAGACTACCTGAGGGAAAGCTGAAAAAGTATCTCAGTGAAGGGTCTAAAAGTATCCTGGTGAAGTGTCTAGAGCACAAGTCTTGCGAGGAGCAGCTGAGGGAACTGGGGTTGTTCAGTCTGGGAAAGGGAGGCTGAGGGGAGACTTTATTGCTGTCTACAGCTACCTGAAAGGAGGCTGTTGCAAGGTGGGCGTTGATCTCTTCTCCCAAGTAACAAGTGACAGAACAAGAGGAAATGGCCTCATTGTACCAGGGGAGGTTTAGTTTGGATATTAGAAAAAAATTCTTCACCAAAAGGGTGCCCAGGGAAGTGGTGGAGTCATCATCTCTGAAGGTGTTCAAGAAACTTGTAGGTGTGGTGCTTAGGAACACGGTTTAGTGGTGAACTCAGCAGTGCTGGGTTAGCAGTTGAGTTCAATATCTTAAAGTTCTTTTCCAACCAAAATAATTCTGTGATTCTAGCTCAAGATCTTATACTGCTCACATGCAGCTGAAAATTCTGATCCTAAGGATATTAGCAGGTAAAGGACTCTTCAGATACAGCAACCATCCCTGAGCAACCCCCTGAACCCATACCGAATTCAGTGGCAGCTATGAAAGATGAAGTGATAATTAGAGCTCAAAGACTGAACACAGAACAATGTTCTTAAAAAATACCTACCTACCTGCCTAATCTACCTGCCTTCCCACTCACTCACACTACTTATTATTTACACTGGTAGCTTAATTCCTTGAGCTGTTAGAGAAACTGATTGTCTGATTAAATTTAATGGCATTCAAGAGGTAACCAAGATCTCAGAGAAGAGCACTCCATCTGCAGGAATGTTTCAACTTCTGCTTTTGAAGTCTATGGTGGTAATATTCCCATTAATTGAAGTGTATGATTTTATTCTCCATATCAAGGAGTTCCTCTAAATCCAGCCCTTTTAAATTGTGGAAGGCAGTAGTAAATGCAACATGCCATGGTCTTGTCCTGCTTTTATAGTGAGGATCTACACCCTTAGGCATTCAGAGGGATTTCATCTTCAGATATAAATATATATTTTATATATATATACATACACACACACATTACACACACACATTACACATATACACCCACATATCTATAAATACATTTAGACATAGGACTGTTTTTATGATATAAAACAATTGCTTCCTCTTTAATACCCAGCTTGTGAATAATTTGGGAAGACTGAGGTATTTTCTCCTGCTTTACAAGACTTAATTGTTTGGCTTCCTCGTTTATCCTTGGCTCTGATTTGCAATTTATGCCTTTGCACAGCTTTGAGATACCTAACATTTCTTTTGTCCCTTGCCCATAACATTTAATTCTTCTCCTACTGATTATTTATCTCTGTAATTTAAAGCTATATTATTTAATGCTGCAAGCTATAAAGTGTTTGGGGATGCCATTTGTATGAAAGATGTTGCACAAAATAGAACTCTATTGTCCTATGACTTCAAGTTCTTTATACGTACAGTACATACCATTTCCACAATCATAGCACAACCATCCATTCCATATCAATATATTGTTTATTTTTTCAGGATATCAAACTGTACAGGCTTTGAAATATATAGAAGTACTTTCCCCCCCCTACTGAAATGTCTGATCTTTAGTGTCTTAAACTAAAAGGAAGCAGAAAAAGCTTTTGCTCAAGTAGCAACAGTGACCTCTAGTGTGTTTTTTAAATTTTATCCTTTGCACATACACCCATTGTTCGTTTAACCTTTAGGGCATTATTTAAGAACAATTTTCCGGATAGTATTTGGACTAATTTTCTTATTGACTCTCGTCTATACCAGAATGTGATTCTTGGGTGATCTTCTTTTATCCTCATAATCTATGGTAAAGTAAGTGTGTCTTCATTAATGACTGTAATTATCATATATAAAGTTGTCATTTAAATGAGCAATCATCTCTCTCTCTCTCTCTCTCTCACACACACACACAAATTGAGCTTTATTTGTAGCAGGAATTGAAATTTGGCTAAATACACTATATAGCTTCAAGCAGTAAACATCAGGAGCACAGATTGCATTGGTTGACAGAGTTTGTCAGCCAAGACCACAGTTGGGTTTTTTTCTCCCCCCTCCCTGTTTCTATTTTTTTTTTTTAACCACACTAGTCTATACCACGCACAGATTGTCTTTCAAATGAGGAATGTTGCAAGAACACTCCATAGTGCATACAACTGTTAAATTGGCACTGCTGTCACTAAGCCTGTGTCAGCACTTCCAATCTAAGTTGCTATTTTCAGGAGTTTAAAATTCAGTTACATGAGCTGTTATGTACTGGCACTTCATGCACGTGGTCCTTCAGGGAAGAAGGTTATTCTGAACTAGAGAAGCATGTGTTGGCATTATAGGTGAATTTCTGTGTGTGCATGTATGTGTGCAAGTGTCCAGGCATTTGCATGTTTTGAAGGCACATAGCAAATTTTCAGGTCTGACTACGGAGTGCCATTAAACTTTTAGAAAAGCAAATAAAAAGATCTCCTTACAACAGCTACTCTCCCCCTCCTTCTACAGATGTCAACACCAGCCTTTTAATAAAATGTTTCTCTAAGCTCTTTTGATTTTTAAAAAGAAAAGTGAATTGTTGATGAAGCTGGTTAAGTCCAGTAGTCACGAGACAAAACTCCTTACAGGTTAAAGAGAAAAGATCTGGGGATACATTTTAAAAGCAAAGCATCTGCAGACTGTGTGTGTACTAGTGAACAAAACTGTAGACATAAAGAACAGATGAGCCCACTTACATCCTAACAGAACCCTATATCCTGTGCACTAAATTATGTCTAGGCACCAATATTTTAAAGTATGACCCTGATCTTATTCACCTTTTTCTCCTCTCATGGAAACACCTTCCCCGTAATGCTTTGTCTGAGCCCCAGTTCAGCCAGCATTCATGCTCAACCTTAAGTAAGTGATCTCAGTGCAACTATTTACGTGCCTAATGGAGGATGCATCCTCAGTGGCTTGCTGGGGCTTTTATTTTACATCACCAGCAAAAGAGCATCTCCCATTTATTTTGCTTCAGAGGCAAGGATCCCTGTGATCTATCAAATCACTAAGATGTATTTTTTAAGACAAAAAGATGACAAACTGGGACTTCCACCTTTCAGTCATGGTGCTGAACTTCCAATTTTCCTTCCCACAAATGTGTGAATTAGGGATGGTGATGGCTTTAATTTGGTTCCTCTGGCTTTTCTCAAGTTGTGACAGCACCCCAATGCCTGTTTTTTTTTTTTTCTTTCTCTTATTTTTTAATTTAAGTGTGTCTGGATCCATTCAAGGCAAGGGAGGAAAACCTTTGCTCACATATTTAGATGAACAAATTAGTTCAAGAAACCCAAGAAAAAGGTGCAAAGGGATTATAATGTGTAAACCTTCAGTGTGCTAACTGCACTACTGTGGAGGAGGAAAGTCAGGTTTCTGCTTGGCTAATGGAAAGGAAAAAGAGCAATAAGGAAAAAGTGAAGTTGCTGAGGTCCCAAACTGGTTTCATGAAGGGCTTGGACCTACCTTCCTTGAACACCTTGACTCTCACTGACAAAAATCAGGGATTACAGCAGCATTGAGCAACTGACGAGTGGTAGTGGACCTGCAGCCTCACAGCAGGGCAGGAGTGAAACAACACCCTGGTTCCAGGCTTTCATGGGCACACACCTGAAGTAAACAAAGCACTTCGTGACATCTGAAACACAAGCAGGACATCAAGGCTCTAGTTTATTTGGGAAAGGGGGGTGTTTTGTGTCTGGCCAGCCTCAGGTTGGTCCAAGGAAGGACAGAGGAAGAAGGTGGTCAAAGATAAGAACACAAGGCTTGTCCAAATTCAGGGTGAAACCATCATCTCCATAGCTCTGGTCACGGATTCATCCTCATGTTGGGTCCTGCTCAGTGCACATTCCCCAAAACCAGCATTGTTACTGTTCCTGTCCCCTGTTTGTTTCCTGAGAACCCACTTTGCTGAACTGGGCCCCACCTCAACAGAGAACATCCTGCTCCCAGGCTGGTCCTTCCTCTCCAGCTAAACAAAATCCCCTATTGGGCCGAACAACATTGTCTGGCAAATGCTAGTTTCTCCTAATAGCAAAGAACAGCTCCTAGAGTTTTCAGAGCTTTTCTTCTTTTCCCCTTACCCAGTCTGTAAACAGCATAAATTAGTAATCAAAAAGATGCAGCCCTCTGAATCTTTTATGATGGTGTGAGCAAGAGAGAAATTTGCAGACCAAAGTCTCTAATACACATATATTTGTCAAGGTCTTCTTTGTTTTAGGAGAAGAGTGAAAAGGCTGAAGACTTGCCCCTCCCCTCCCCTGCTCTTTGTGACTTAATTACAATCTGAATTAATTGTCTGTCTCGGGGTCTTTCTTCAGGGCACTTTCTTGCACAATACCAAAAATCTAAACTGCTCATGTCCAAAATCTCTTTTATTACTTGGTTTTAAAATACCCACTTGTAAAGAAGTTATGCCACAACCCCAAATAACTTGAACTGCTGCTGGAGCATACATGGACACAGGATCCTTGATTCTTTATTTTTGCTCATCTCCCAGAGTCAGCATATATACACGTATGTGTACATACTGTGTACATTGGATTAGGCAGATCTATCTATACAAGGCCTCTTGCAGCAACACAGTGGAGGGAGGCCATGCTACACATTAATAACCAATGACCAGCCCTTATTCTCCCAATCTAAGAAGTTTGGAGTGACTGCTGGGACTCTGCTCTGCTTCAGCTTGAGGTCACTCCGCTTGGCAGCTGCCACTGGAATGCTTCAGTTATAGAAACCCAGGGGAAAAATGGAGCGAGGGATGCATGATCCTTTCTTGGTTACAATGTCCGTGTCCTGGTTCCTAAAATCTATGGCTCCAGGATTTCTTGACCTGCAGGTTCCACCTATTTCATTAATAACGATCAATTAACCTCTCCTAATAAAGTTGCCTAATCCCATTATTTTAATTATTTTGAATCAATTTATTCTTCAGGTCTCCTCAGCATCCTGTGTCGATGATAGGACAATTTCATTATATGCTGTGTGAAAAAGCACTTCCTTTTGGTCTTGTTTTTTTAAACTCCCTGCTTTGACCATTTCTGGGTGCCTTCTCCGGTTTGTATTTCTTTCATTCTAGGCTGAATGAGCCACAGGGCTCTATGGGACCAGCAAAGCCCACACACAGCAGTCAGAGAGGAGAATTCTCAGGTCTTCCCCAACACAAACTACAGAAGGGATTGGTGTGAGAGAGATGCTCTAACTGCTAAGCACAGGTACTGCAATCCCTCCAGCTTTGACAATTATGACAGGACCCTGACTTGATAAAACTTCCATCATATCCCCATGTACAAGACTGTCACAGCAGCTAAAGAGTGCAACAGCACAGATCTACCACAGCGTCAGTCACCCAAATGCACAAGCTTTGTGAAAGGGGGAGGAGGGGGGCAGGGAATGAAACAGAGAAGTGGAAAGTAAAATTAAAAAAGCCTGAGTTGCATAGATGATGAGCACTGGCTTGCAAAGAGTTAAACAGGTGCTTCCCTAGCATAAAAGAAACAAAGCAACCATTCCTAGGGTCAGGTCCTCAAGCACAAACATTAGCTTTATGTCAAATTACTGGCAAACGTGGATGTACATTGGTGGTTTGGAGTTAAGTAACAGTGTCCACAACAGTGCTGAACAGAGCAGTTCCCTCAGATATACAAGTGCAGAGAAGAGACGCATCCTCCCCATTGAGCACATGCAAGACTGCTGCAGAGTGAGTGATGCTTTTCCCAAGAACCTCTGAGAGAAGGTTTGGCAATGATGGCATCTGGTCTGGGAGAGCTTCCCTGAATATCATCAGTCTTTTTACACGTTTTAAAGGCGGGATGAAGTTTACGTTCTTTTGCCTAGTGCATCTTTTTAAAAGAACTGTCTTACTAGATTCATTTTTCCAAATTGGATTCTTTCTCCACAAAAGAGGAAAGAGTTGGGAATGGCACAGGCAAGGTTCAGTATTTCACTCAAAGGCAATAATGGCAGAACTGGAAGTTTTCTTTATTATAAACTAAACACTAATGTATTGAAGACTAACTGTATTATTTTTTCTTGGGTTCCAACTCACCCTCACCCCTCCTCTCCCCCCCCCCCCCAATGTTTTGCTCCCAGCTATGTGATTGCTTTGGTCAAGTTAAGTGTGATTATTCAGAAAACCAGACTTCAGTCACTTTCCAAGTAAGAAGAAATTGTACTGGCTGCAAAGGTATCAATATTTCATCAGGTCTTTGTTCAGCACTGGTTTTAGCTTTTCTTAATGGTGCACTTTACCAGGCAGCTTTTTCATACATCATTAAACAGCAGCTATAGCACTTGTGCCCTGTTTCTGATTTACCGTAGATAGTAATGTTTAAGATCACATTAAACACCACACATGCTCTCAGCTATTTGAGCAACATCAGAGTAATGAACAGTCAATAGTCTTACTAAATTAGTACCCTTTGGAGCTCTCATTACTGAATCAAATAAGTATCCTTGGTCCTCTGGTGGAGGCAACTCTAAAGTGAAATAATGAATTTACTGTCTAATCAAAACTTAGGGGTTCCTTTTCCCTTCTGACTTTCAAGAGTAAATTATATAGATTATGTAGAATAGATCTCATAATTCCAGCACCCAAGTCCTGCAAGACACTGCTTAATAATTACCATTAGTGATTGGGAAAACAAGATCTAGCCGCATGCTAAGAAAATCTGTGAGGGAGTCGAAGGTGGAAGAGTTGTTCTGGGGTTACAGATATTCAAACAAGAAAACAGGATGAGTTCGCTTTCCAGTTTTGCCAGAGACAAAATGCCACATACCCTATTTGCACCTCTGCCTCCTCTCTGCAATATAAGAATATCAATGCTTCCTAATCTTAATCTGCTTTTTACACTATCTGTGTAGTAACACAGGAAATGTTTTTTACAGTAAGGACCCAGCACCACTAATTCCTCATCACTAATGTCTAAAAACTTTGCCGTGATTAACTGCAAGAGTTCTTTTAACTAGAAGGAAATAGGAGGCAGGAATTAAGATAAAATACAACTAATCAGAAAATAACTTGCAGACCCTGGCCAAGATTTTCCAAACACAGAAGCCTGGCACTCAACTCCCTGAATCTAACCATGGAACACATTTTCATACTGGCTGATCCACCAGCCAATTCCAAGTTCCTGGTACCTAAGTATGTATGTGGATGCCCAACTTCATGTTCCTTTTTTATTTTTTTAACTTGTAACTCCTATATAGCCATTAAGAGCTAAGCATTTGCACTCATCTCCATAGAAACAATACAGGACTCTTGAAAGAACGAACTGTTCCATATAAACCAGGAAGCAGACGCTTTAGGAAAGCTGTGTCATTGGCCTATGGGACAATAAGAGAGGTAACAGAATTTATGCTAAATTTAGAGGATATTATATTTTCTCTTCCTTGTCTTCCATTTGCAAAATGTTATCACCTACCAATAACATCATTAGCCTTTCAAAGCGCTCTACAATTCCTCGCAAAGAAAACACTGTATTTTTTAATGAAAATTTATGTTTCAGAAGAAGATGATGCAGCCTCAATATTCTTTACAAGACACTGTTCTTACTCTTAATACTAACACTCTTTTAATCAGGTTTCCCAGTCTTACATAAATAAGTGGTGTGAGGGTTGTATTTAAAGGCTAGCCATTCCTGAGCAGCATTTACACTTATCATAAAATATTTTTAAAGTTTTGTGGGAAGTACTTTCAGTTCTAGAGAAAGAATTACAAATTTCTGAGTTCATGTCCCCTATACGTTTTGAAAATACCCTTTTGCTTTCTATCAGATCCCAGCAGATGAAAAACAGGATGAGAATATAATTGGGGCCTCTGTGCTTAAAGCCAGTCTCTGAAATGTTGGACCCCAAAATAGCATGAAGCATGTGGCACCGTGTTTCGTGGTCTGGGGGTTCCCTACAAAGCTTAAGGGCAAATAACGTATCCTTCTGTCAAAGGGACTGGCTGCTGAAGATTTCCTTTTGTGGAATACACCAGTGTATCACAGCTACCTTTAATTGTGCGATGTCACTGGGGCCACAGACACAGCCCTGCTTTGATCCTCATTATCACCCACCTTCCCTATAGTTCTCAAAGGGAATTTTCATTGAGGTTTTGCATCTGGCAAACCTGGACTTCCCTAGAAATCCCAGCCTAGGCATTTGTTATTAAACACACAAGATGTCTACTTACAGTTCAAGTGCCTACACACCCCAGTTTTGTATTTCACCTAAACAGTTAGAAGAAAGTTCAGAATTTTGATTCCAAGAAGCCTTGACAACTGCTTTATTCTCTGCACAGGTGTCATGTCTGTTCCACTAGTTTTTGCCTCCTAAAAATCACATGCTTTCTCCAAGTTTACCCAGCAACTGAACAGAGATTTTTTTTCCACATGCATATATGTAGTATCATCTGCATAAACCACTGTACAGAGTTGCCTGTCTCTCCTTTCAGTAGTTAGAGATACAGCAAAATAGAGCAAGGAAATGCAGTTTAATATTTTTTTTTTTAATTTACATTTACCTTTGCAAACTTTTATTCACATTTTAACCTCTCCATCCCTTTTTAAAAGAGTCTCTTTTCTGCAGTAAGTTAAAAATGCAGCATTTCCATATGAAACTGAAAACAAGTATTTACCAAAACAAATCACATTTTCCTTTGCCTTTTCCACAGTAGGGTCAAAACACTGTCATGACCAACTGCATGTGCTTGGGCATGGTGGGCTGCTGATGGAGAGCTTTTTAAAAGAAAAAAGAGAAAACAAATCGTTTCCCAAACAGTCTGACTGGTCTGTTTAGCCAAAACCACACAGCAATGCAGGTGAGCTTGCTCAGAGCTCACACTCTGGAGATGAGCAACAAAGCTGGTGAAGGGTCTAGAGCACAAGTCTTACGAAAAGCAGCTGAGGGAGCTGGGTTATTTTAGTTTGGAGAGAAGGAGGAGAGGGGAGACCTCATTGCTCTCTACAACTACCTGAAAAGAGGTTGTAGTGAAGTGGTTGCTGATCTCTTATCTCAAGTAACAAGTGACAGAACAAGAGGAAACAGCCTCAAGTTGTGCCAGAGGAGGTTTAGATTAGATACTAGGAAAAATGTATTTACCAAAAGGGTTGTCAGGCACTGGAAGAGGCTGCACAGGGAAGTAGAGTCACCGTGTCTGGAGGTGTTTAAAACGTGTAGATGTGACGCTAGGGAACGTGACTTAGTGGTGAACTTGGCAGTGCTAGCTAAACGGTTGCACTTGATGATCTTGAAGGTCTTTTTCAACTAAAATGACTCTATGATTCTTTACAGTAACTCCTCCTTAAGTTGTAGTTTATTAAAAGGAGGGTTTTGAGGCTTCCACAGATGCCCTTCACTTCACATTTTCCCTTCGAACCAGGAGGAGTACCAGACATTAGAAGATGTTTCTGCAGAATGGAGCATACAGCAGAAGCATCAGAACTGTTTCAGAAACCAGCCCAGTGTAAAGCTGCACAGTTTTGGCAGCACACTGGGGCCATGTCAGGATTACGCCAAGTCACCACATGCAGCATGAGGTCCAGGACTGCTGTTCTCCAGTGTGGTGCACAGTACAGCTGGGCTCAGAGGCTCACAGCTGACAAGAGCCATGTGCTGCAACAGGATTTCACCCAAAGTGCTTTGAAGTAAAAAGAAAGGTATTTCTGATTACAGAGAGCTTTGATGAAGCCAATGCAGAGGAAACAGACCTGATACTTCTCATAAACAAGGAAGTTGGATTTCTTGCCTGCCTTTGATTGATTTTGTCATTCACTTGTGACTCCTTACTACTTGCTCCTGTACAAGGCTTAGTTAGAGAGTCTAAAAGATAGCAATGCCTAAGTCCTACAAAGACACATACCTTTAACTTTGCAGTAGCAGTTTCTTAGTTCTAGATTCAATAAGCAAAATAGGTGCACAAGTCTTCGGATGTTTGGGACCTTGAGTGCTCACAGTTCTATTAATAGCACAGACTAATCCATGAGGACAAATCAAGCTAGGGCTTTTGTTTTATTCCTTTTAACTGCAAAAAAACAAATAAACAAAAAATCCCTAAAAGTACCCTTTATTATCTGAAGGTCTCACTCTTTTTCAGAGATCTCCCAGAACCACTTTTGCTGGCTAAAGGCTGTCTCTCCTGGCATGCAAAACATCCCTTTTGAATTCCCTTGGCTTATGCAGACATGCAATTAATTAGAGAAAATGTAACAGATTTCCTAACCTTCACTGGTAGGAAGGTTCCCATTTCCTTCACCCTAACACATAAATCCATATTTGCTCTTCATCTGACAAGCCTGTGAAGGGATTATATATCCTTACAGGACTATCCAAGGTTCTACACATCTCTCATCCTGCTTAGCAATCCCGATTGTACACAACGCCTAAAGTTTCAGATCCATCAAGCTGTCATTCCTGCTATCCGCATGTAGAGAGGTTTTGGCTTCAGTTTGAAGTTTATGAGCAAGATTAAATCAGTGCTAACATCAGGTTCACATTTAATTCTTCAGAATAGCCATGTTCTTACAAGATTTTAACCTCAGAAAGACAAGAAGTCTGGGAGATGAGCTCCTCTCATGAGGTTTCCGAGGTCTGTAATGGTGGAAATCTCCTAGACACATCCAGATGATTTATCCCATCTTATAAATACAATATAAAGCACAAAGGATTCTGGTTGTCTCACTGAAAGTTGTAGGAATACAGATCTACAAACATAAAACTCCCACCCTGCAAAATGCAGGGTGGGACAGGATCTGGGGGGTGTCAGGCCCATTCCCAGTTCTAAGGTGCCAGTGCTTTTCTGGAGAGCATGATATATTAGTAGGATACGGCACACTTTTTTCTTTATTGGCTATGAAAGTTTGTATGAGATTTAATATTCCTTTTTATTATTGGTTGTAAAATGTTGTTCAAAAACTTAATAAAAAGCCAAATCTAAAAAAAAAAAAAAAAAGGTACTTCTGAGCCAAGTTCATCCAAAGTCTAAGAAAGACATCTGGGAAGTTACTGCAAATACTTTACAGCAATATACATTTGTGCATTCATTCCAGTTTTAAAGGACTTGGATTCAATTATGTTTTTACCTTTTCTGTGTTTTCTTCCTGTCAGAGTTCTAGTGAACAAGTTTGCTGGTAACAGTATTTTCAGTGTTTTCAGTGACCCCTAATGAAGTACTGAAGAGCTGTCATGGAAAGTGTTTTAAGTACATTCACTATGAATATTCAAACTAGATGCCTGCTCCAAAATACTACATTTATCTAGCCAAAGAGAAGTGACGCTTCATAGCTTGTTTAGCCAGTCAAAACTAAACATCAGACCTTGAACGTGTGGCACAAACAGGGAACAAAGAACAGATAACTCATTACTCAGGGAGCAGATGCACTTGAAAGAGCCATGGGGGCAATTTTTGCCTGCCCCTGCCACACCATGCAGAGGCAAATTGGAACTATCACACCTCACATATCTGTGGAAATGGATCATACCTTCAGGAGCAAGAAAACAAGAAGCAGAATAAATAACTCGTTTATGCCTAATATTTAGCAAAAGCCAAGCTGAGGCACATGTGGCAAAATCTACAGGAAGGTGAGTCTCCCTGCAGACTTGTGCTGAATGCTGAAAATCAGAAGCTTGCTCGTTCAGGGTGAGCAGCCAAAGGCAGCTGGATGTACAAGTAAGAAACACTCCCAAATGCTTCTCTGGCTGCAGAATATGGCCCACTAGCCCAGATTATAGCTAGTCTGAGGATTCCAACGCTGAGGTGGGTGGTTGTGTTCTTGTTTGAAAAGTCCATTCACTGATAGAAAGACCTGCCCCGCCTCTATGTGACTCCAAGGAGGAGCCAGGCTCATGTAGCTGTGACACATGCAGCTGGACAAGTATCTATGCAAACTTTATATCCACACCTGTAACCTTTCAGGGCACTACATTTTCTTGCCAGATTGCCAAGACAAGAGAAAATAACATACTGTGTGTGCTCAAGTCAGAAGGGCTGAACGTACATGCATAGAGAATGTCAGTACAAAGGGTCAGATTCTCCAGCTGTTGTGTATGAGCCCAACTCCACAACAGGGTTCCCTAGTTTTCAATCTGGCCCACGAGTGCTTACAACAGGGTTCATAATAATTTCCTCAGCTCAAACTGCTTACCCTCCTGACGAGAATGAGAGGTGGATTGAACTATCCAAAGGAAAAGGACAATTAAATGTTGTTCAGTTAGTGATATACAACTCTATCTCACAGGTTCATGTACCTCAAAAGGCATTTTTGGATACCACTCTCCAAACCAGTATTTTCACTTTGTATGTTCTGGGCCAGAACGTTGGCTTTGAAGAAGCTATTGTAAATGCCAAATAAAATGTCCAGGAAAAGGCTGTTCCAGGGGGATCCAGCCACTTTCTAGTGCAGATTAGATCAACTTGAGAAGTCAGCTACACTATGCTGGCTACAAGAAGGCTCTCTGTAAATTGCCTGATAAATGAAGACAGAAACCTCTCCATTCCCTAATGGAGTCCCTCATGCTGGACTGTTGAGGGAAAGACACATGTATTATGACAGCTGTGTGCTATTTAAGAATCTTTTAAATGGAGAGTATCCATTGCTACCACATCCATCATATTTAGGCTTTGAAAGCACCTAAACTAGGCTGCCGCTCTGATGAGCCCTCTGGGCAAGCCTTCCTCTTTCTGCCCTTTGACTGTGCTGACCCCCTTTTGCACCATAAGATGCATAAAAGCTGGCTAACAGCCTGGAAAATATAGCTTCAACTTAGTTAGTGCTGTATCTCCTCCATCAGCTGGACAGATCAAACAGATACTGCTGGACAACTGATTTCTTTTAGCAAAGATAGTTTAATGCAGGTTTGCATCCCTCCTCCTTTATCCTTAGATAAACGGCATGACAGAAGGCAAAATTGCTTCCTGTCCTCCAAGAAAACCTAATGGGAGGAAAAAAATTGAATATGTTCGTATCATTGCCAATAGCTGTATTAACTTCAGTTGCAGCAATATGTTCTGGATGAAAGGGACAAGAGATAAAAGTAAGCAGATATATTACCTCTCCATCTCACGCCAGATGGGCAGATTCTTTTCTCAACATGTTCTACTGAAAGCAGTGGGCATGTCTGCAGCCCAGTAGCACAATCTCAGCAAAGAGCAGGAGTCTGATTCACCTTGCGAAGTCTGAATGCCTACAACATAGAGACTAATCTCTGAGCAAGCTGAGGGGACTCATTTTCTATTGATGGGAGCCCTCATCCTAAAGCAGACATCTATATCAGACTGAACTGACCACAGAAGTTCTGTCTTGCTTCCTTGGCTAAGCAAGAAGTCTAGACATGACACCCCTACAAAGGTATGTCCAACAAATGTGCCCAAAGGTAGGTGAGACGATTGCTACTACAGGTATTTTATGTATGGAGTTGATGGTCAAAAGATTAACCTTAATTAATTTTGCGTACTGTCATTTGTCACAATTATTTTGAAAGACAGAACAGCTAAGAATTATCTCACACTTTTTATTCCTAAAAATAGAAATAAAAAATAAAGCCTTTCCAGACTTTGCTTTACTAGTTTTACTTCTGTTCCCTGTTACTTCTGGCTGGGCCAGAAATAACCTGTTTTTTCTCGTGATACCTAATTAACCTCTCTTATGATATGACTGCTTTTGATGATGTCAGCCAGTGAATGAAAACGGCTCCTAATATTCTGATGTTTCCTATTAGACCCAGAGGTAGCCCAGAAACACAGATATAAGAAGAGTTTAAACACGTAATTACAACTGTATGTCCAGACAGCAGTTTTCTAGCTCATGGCTGAAGTGGGCTGATATGCTACACTGGTATTTTCCACTGTGAAAAAACAGAGCAAAACAGTAGCAACTTAAGCAGTCAGATTCCTCCCCCTCTCCCCTCACCTTCAAATTCTCAATGTACCTATCTTGCATTTCTCAAGTCCGTTTTCACCGTGTCAGCCACCCACCCCCTTGCAGACAGCAGATTTCACTTTCTTTTTTTACTTTGAAGAAAAACTGTCCAATTTTACCCCAATTTTATTTCCTCCAAAACTGGAGAATTAATCCCAGGTGTGATATGATGTCCAGTGACTTCCTGCTAAAAATGAAAGTGTTTTGAAAGCTTGGACAATGATTGCTAAAAGCAAGGGGCCAGATTCACCTTGGCATTGCTCTATTTCTACACTACCATAATAGCACTTTAATCAACAAGCAGAACTGGCAAAAAGCACTGATGCATCAGGCCCATCACATAGAGTACACCCACTTAATCAGGTAATCAACTTAATCAGGACACTTCCCAAGGAACCAAATTAAGCCTAATGACACCAAGTGGCAAGGACTGCTGCTTAATTGGGATAGTAATTCTGCTTATGGTAATTGGGATGCCTGCAGGTGATTAAATGGTACTGAGCTAAGAAGATACAATCTCTGTGATGCTCAGAGACTGTCAGTGATTTATCTCTTCTCAAAAGCCTCTGTCAACAGTGGATCAGCAAAACAAAACTTCTATGATTCTCCCATTTGGGCACTGTTTGAATAGAGCATTTCAAGATGGAAACAGGAACATGGAAGTAAAAGGAGAAAAAAACCCTAGAGATTCCTTAGGTTAGACTGAATGGGACAAGGAGGCTAGTGACCAAAACTCCAACAAACAAAAACAAAAGAATCAAAACAAAATCGAGAAATAGCAAAATATCTTTGTTTGGGGGAGACATAACTTCCAGTCATTAAAAGCTGCTTTCTGCCTGCCTTTTCAAACATGCCTGTAGCTGATGTTTCACAGCATAGTGAAATGGAATCACTCAGATTCTGGGAAAATGAGGACTGTTACAGGTGAGACGACACATGTGAGGAGCAAAGGAGGGGTCACAAAACTGCTTCACATTATTTCACAACCTATTTTAGATCACAGAAACAAATGATGTCTGAAGTACAGAGACGGCTGGAACTTGCAAACTGAAAATATTTATTGTAAAAATGATGTATTTTAACATTTCTAATTGCTATTCAGAGTAGGTGTGAGATGTTGTAAAGTTAAAACCTGTCCTTCCTTTGAAATGGCTGTTGGAAATAATGACATTCTTCTGGAACTAGGTTGCTGATACAACAGCTGCCTCCAGAGTCCTCATGCAAGGCATGGAAGAGCAATATCTTCAGAGTTCAGGCTTAAATAACTGCTTTAAAGTGCTTTTTACTTGCCAGTGGCCACTTTGGACAATGCAATTGGTCAAAATGCAGGGTGTTGCAAAGCACTCCATTTAAGAAAACATGGGGATGTTGGGGATGCAGTGCATTTTCTTTTACACAGCTTGTTTATTTGCAAAAATGGAAAACAACTTGGTTTGATTCACTTTTCCTCATTCTCCCCTTCTATCGTTTGCCTAGTCACCAAAACCTCCACAGATTTACAGCATGTCTACGACTCCTTTCTTCACTGTTTTACACTGAGATACACACCTGCTACTTCCCCTGCTCACCTACCCAAAACACTGGACATGAATGCTCCCTGGTATAGAACCCCTGGGGAGTGCTGCGGCACCACAAGCTGCATGTCCCTGCAGCCATCTTGAGCAAAGGACGCTCCCTAAGCCTTCTGCCCTCAGAGAGTTACCCAAGTGAACAACAATAAACCTTGGGATTTTTTTGTTTTAGAGCAAAGAAAGTCCAATTCAAACTAAAATTTGCACCCATGTCTTTCCAAAATACTTGTGTGTAAAGGAGAGTTTGGAGTACGCAGCTTTGGAACTAGATTTTTGCCTGAACTGTAGCTCCAGATCACTGCTGCAATCTTGTCCACCCATACATATCCAGAAGGAATTAGAAGCTGCAGAAAACAACGGTTAGAAGTGGGGGACCCTTCACCACTTTTGCATTTGACAGTTGAGATCACCTCCTCATAACCAGAGTTCACCACAGTGTTGGAACCAAGGAACCACACAAAGGACGCCTGTTGAATGCTTGTAACCTAAGCCCATGTGGATTTGCATGAGTACATGTGCATTACCTGGTTTTCAACCTAGCCAGAGAAATCCCTGTGCTGCTTTCCATCCTATTCAACAATTGTCTCATTGCTGTAGCTTGATGGTGTCCCTCGTATGCAGTACTCCACTTTTCTTTCAGAAAGGCAGATTTGTACTTACTATTTGGCTATTTTTTTTTTCCTGGACTTCGCTACACCTTTCTTTCATCACACACTTCATGATTCAATGTGTTCAATATATACCTGTATGTTTTCAGGTAGGCTGTTCTTTACGTGACAGTTACTACTGAGTATTATAAAGGATAACTGACTCTTGCCTCCATGAGCATTTAATCTGCTTGTTCCTGATTTATTGCCTTGTCATCTTATTAGCTTCATTAGAGGAATGAAACAAGCGTGTGTGTGTGATATGAGAGTAGAGGGGAAACTGAAATTCCTGTTTGCCTTTACCCCAGTGCGGAAATTCTCCAAAAGGGACCATCAATGGAAAGCTAAGAGAATGAAGTCCTAAAAGGTGAATTTTTAAGTCTCCAAATGGACAGACCTCTGCCCATTTGTGCTTCTCAGATTCAGTCTACCCACACAAGAGTCCCCAGAGGACTGCCAATAGGGAACAGCTCTGACATGCTTCCAAAGCTATGGCATTTGTGTTTCCTGCTTCCTAATGACCACGCCAGTAGGAATTTCCCCTTCACTCCCTGCAGGTTCCACCAGGCTCCGGGAAGCAGCCAGCAGTTGCAAAGGTTAATTGTTCTTAACAAAAATCTTCCAACATGGTCAGAGAGGCTGAGCGAGCACCACCGCAGTTGTGTTTGTTGGGAGATGCAATTTGCCACATGAACTCATCGACTTGGCTCCCCCACTCCCTCCCTTTTTCTCTGCTTTTGCCTGCTTTGCATCACGTCCAATGAAACCACTTACAGAGCAGTTGCTGGTGAGCCCAGCACGATGACCCCCTCCCCCATTAGCACTTACAAAATACAATAAATAGATTCTAATAAATATATCTTCAAATCAAAACCATTTTGAGTTGCTTAACTGAGTGCATATCTAGTCCTTTGTACACATATTTGTACAAAGTGTTGCCTGTAATTTTAAAGATGCTTGCCTCGGGGAGGTTTCATTTTTCCATTGAAGTCCCCTTGATTTACTGTACGCAATATGTTACAGCTTCCTTATTTGCTCCTTTGGGACAGTTACTGACAGTAAATCTCTATTAAAATATTCTTCCATATGGTTGCATGAAAATTTTATTGCAGTGAGCCTGAGGCTGAAGGTCACAGCTGAGTAGCTGCAGTTAAGTATTGCAGTCTATGGACTCTGAGGTACATCTGTTCTGGGAGCTGGAGCAAAATTAGAATTTTACTGTCAATAGCAGTTCTCCAAAACTAGTTCCATTTGTTTACCGTCGCAGGCCCGTAGCAAGGCAGTACCCACCATATCCATGTTACAGGCCATTGTGGCTACATGATTTAGGTCTTTAGCTCCAATTAAAAAAATTACAGAATCTGGAGGTCGTTGGAGACAGTCCCTAATGTATATTTCATTTATGAAACATGAAAATTTAATTTTCTCTCACGTGATTTGACTCTATCACTCGCTTACACGCTTTTTGGCGTGAGCTTCCCTGTTCATTGAAAGCTTTTCTGGGCAGTATATCACACAAACTTTATAAATGATATAGAAGTATTATTTTTAATCAACTACTTGCAAGCAGCCAGCTACAGAACACCTTGCCACAGCCTGCACAACCAGGTTGAGAAAGCCCCCGATCATGTCACCTGGCTGTGTGGTTTGGGTGCCATCAATCTCCTGGTCAGTATGTCAGGCTCCTGTTGCAGAAATGCCCACAATTTGTACAACTTGGAAAGCTGTTCGAAAACAATGTTGCATACTGTGGAGGACCACAGAGTATCAGAGTGTTAGATTGCTCTAAACATTACATTTAGAAATTGCTGCCAGGGTCAGCCAAATGTTAATCTACTGCTTGTATTTGTTTGAAATAAAAAAGGAAACATCTAGGCATATTTCTAAACCCATCTTGTTTAGCAATATGACATCTATCAGAATGGCTCTGAGCCAAACTCCGAGGCTTTTCCAATATGTGGCGTAATTTGGAATTTCTAAGAGAGAAATCAAACCTAAAATGCATCTGTGATTTTAACCTACGTTAACAACATTTTTAAAAGGTTACAGCATCCAGTTTGATGGCACTGTGGAAAACTGCCAGGCGAGAGATCTGAGGAGGTCAGCAACAGAGTGAATTCTTGTGACACTAAAGCCTGTGAGAGAAACGCAATAATTTGGAGAACAACCTCCTGGGGACCCAGGCTGGAGATGTCATAGAAGGGGATCTCACCACTGGTAGCACTTGTCCTGACCTTGTGGGATAAAGGCAATTTTCTGAATGAAGCCATTAGACAGAAAATCTGACAGGGGAGGTGGTGGGGAAAGGGTGACATTTTATAGTCTGTTCACAAATGGTAATATGCAGTGAAACTCGGATCATTGTTGCAAAGCAGTTTATTGAACAAGGAGATGTGGTACCACCTTGGTATGTGCCAAACTACCCATTTCTGAATGAAAGGATGGACAACACTGCATGCATGGCATCAGCCTGAATTCACAGTGTTACAGTTTATCTGAATGCAAGGATACCTTGGAAGCCTAACAGACTTTTTTTTTTTTTTAACAACAGCTATTTCTAGGTTGATGTCCGTGCAAGAATGTACTTCTACTGCAAGTACAACATCTAAAACCAGGCATGGCACATACAGCAAATGTTAAATAGCTAGAATTTCAATTTCCAACCTCGCTATCAATTACTCTCTTAAAATCTTGTATGAGTTAACTAACTGTTAGCTCTCCACTGCAATTGTAGCACATTTCCACATCCAGAATACACATCTGGCACACCAGGAAGTCATCTCCCTTTTTGGTGGCCAAGCTGTAAGGCATGAAGAGTGGTTTGGCTTGATGCCTCAATAAACTGCAGATGAAGATACCTTTTGAACTGGTGATCAGCTCCCTCATAATATGTAATAGGTCTTGTCATACTGACAATAATGTGCTCCAATCAAAAGCAAGTGCCAAGTTCTGAGCTGGGAAGGTGCTGTCTTTAAGCAACTGCCTGGCTACCAGATACTGGCTCATGATGCATTTCAAATTAGATGGAAATGTATTTTTAAGTGAAGACATTGATCATGGTTTTACAGGTAAGAGTTAATACTAATTAGATGTTTTGGTACTCACAGGCTTAATTAGTTCACTTGAACCTTATTTTTCAGACTAGGACAGACATAAACTTGCCATAATATTTTACCAAAATAGACATGTACTATGAGGAAGGGAAACAAATTCCCCACTGTTCTCTCCCACGCCCTGACAAGCTGATAAAAATGGTATTAGGTGATTAAATGTAGAAATAAAAAAGGAGGCAGACATAATGATAAACTGTAATGAAGTTAAACAGCTGGCAGACTCCTTGGTGAATTTGCCACCTGATGACTTGTACTAAGACGCAGGCAATGCCCCCGGCTCACGGATCAGACAGCAGCCCTTGGTATACACACTGAACATTGCCTCCCATTCATTAATTGGCTTGATGGAAACTAGCTCTCTTGCTGTAAGGACAGAAAACATTGATTTCATATGTGTGCATCTGGGGAGAAAAAAAAAAATAAAGGAGCAATTTACAGTCCTCTAAAAACACCCACAGTAATGCAAGATTAATGCTCTTGAATGAACTAATTTGCAGACTGGGACTGGACCTACAAACACCACTCTCATCCAAAAGACATAAAGGCTTTGCTTCTCTTTCACTTGAGTGGAATGCGTTTCAAATTCAGATTTTGAAACACAGGAACTGTTATCAGAAAAGGTCACTTCTCACTGAGTTCCAGCATGGGGGTAAGGAAAACGAAGCTTCTAAATTGTATTTTAAGGAAAGGAGAGTAACTGACAGGAAAGCCAATGTTATCACCACCTAATCTCCCACTGACAACTGAAATTCCATTTCCATTTATTGTTTATAATAAGTATCAACATGTCTAAAGCCAGAGCCATCCTTGGTTGCTGGCTGTATTCCCATGGCTTAATGTCACATCAGCACCACACGCAGAATACGCACAGCGGTCATGACTCTGCAAAGCCATCTGCACATATGCTGCGCATAAGCACCTGTCTTGTCCCCATGACTTCTCAAAGCAAAGCACATACTTAAAAATTCAGAAGCTCAGATGTTACTGATGTCTGTACCTCCCATGCTGCTTCCATTCCTACACAGAACGGGCTGCAGGAGCATGCAGACCCCTGTGCAAGCATTTGCTCTGTGTAAAGTAAATGCAACACAATGAGATCCTTAATGGCTATTAACATAGTGTTACAAAGCACAATCATATCATCTTACAACTACCTTCCCCATCCGGCAGATATGGCTCTCTACTAACTTGGAACACCATGTTTGGCATGAACTATGAGTAAATGTTGCTCTTTGCAGGGTTTTTCAAGCTATATGTATGCCTACTGACTCATGTTTTTCTCACTTCATCCATGCATCTTTTTACAGATAATGGTGGTATAAGATGTTAGCCCTGGGGAAGGGGAAAAGCCTCAACCTTTTTTTTTTTTTTTTTTTTTTAAATTATCTGCTTCATTAGGAATTATCTTTTACTATTTAATGTGTTTTTGACAAAAAGGGATGGCTTCTCTTTGATATTCATATTTGCCATACTAATGATGACAACTTCTCACAGATCAGCAGAGCAAGGAGCTTTGTTAAGTACCAACGAACACCAACTAACAACTTTGTACCCTTCATTCCCTCATCAAGTTCCCACCCTCCATATAAATAAATATTAAAATATTCTCAGAAAACACAGTTTGCCTCTCTGCAGATTTTTTTCTTTAAGTCTAAGCCTGCACTTCTCTTTCTTGGGACCTGCAGCTGGGAGAAGAGCTCAGCTACAACCAGCCTGTGCAGCAGAGCTGGAGTCTGCCCCAACAAGTAGGACATCTCCATACCTGAAAAAGTTTTAATTTTAATATCTGAATTTGTTTCTTTTTTTCCTGCTTTAAACTTTTAGCAAATCCTCACTTTTTACCTTACATTCCTTCTCATCTGCTTGCCTGTTGTCTAAATATTATTTTTTGTTTGTTTATGTTTTATTTGCATCACTGTTTATTTTTCTTAAAAGTGCCTTTCCCTTCAAATTCTGTTTCAAAATTTCTCTGCTGCTCATTATCAGGCCTCATTGCTTCTTAACACCTTATTCCTGACCCTTGCCCGGGCTCAGCTGTCTGCTCCTTTTCCATTTCTCACTTTCCTTTTCTGCTTGCTCCCTTTTGCCCCCAGTTTCCTCTTGATGGTCCAGGTCACCCTCTCCCTCCCTGAACTGGGGCATACAGCAGGCACCCGGCAGGGTTGGCCCCCTTCCCCCTCACCCAGACGTCTTCCCATGAGCACAAAATGCAAACGGCAGCAGAGGGGTCTTATACATGTGTATCAAAGCTTGATGCACATAAATAAAAGCAAGTTGGTGAGTAATTTATTTTCTCAGTATCTATTAAACACAGCTTAAACTGCCCCGGACATATTTAGTCTGGAAATGAGAAGAAGGTTTATAACCACGAGAAGAAAGACAGCCTCTCAGTAGGAGTAGTGAGGGCAAGAAACCTAAATGGCTTCAAGATGGAAGTAGATAAGTGTTTGAAAGACATCATATGATGTGGTTGCCTTCAACAGCAGGGGACAGGACTTGATGACTTAGGAAGTTCCTTTCAGTCTTAATTCTTATCTTCCTGTGTGGGCCAAATGTCACCCACAGCAGTCTGCAGACAAGCCCTATAGAGATGAGGCACAGGAAAGGTGGCCACAGGCCTCTACCGTTTGCAGTCACCATTCCAGCTCCAGTGTGCAGCTCCTATGCAAACTGGGGTGCAAAGGGAACTGGTAAGACTTGAGTCCTGCCATCAAGTCCTCTTAAGTATGTTTTGAAAGGATTACAAAGTGCCCAGGTTGCTCAGATGTGAATGTAACACACTGTAATGCTCTCTCTGCTTTTCCTTCACACAGAAGAGGATAGCAGCTAGGCTCTTTTTTCCTATTTCTGAAAAGTTGCCTGCCTTTGGCTGGGAAAACTCAGGCTCTGCAGCAAGCAAGTGATATTTGCTCCATGTATAATGTTTCAGAGAAACTGACACACTGAACTACAAAGTAAAATTAAGCTAAAAACGAAAATCCAACATCACCTGCTGGGTTCAGTCACATGCTTGCTTGTACAGCAGCTGCAGAACTAGGGCTCACAGTGACACCCCAGGCATAAGCTCACAATTAAATGCAACCAAGCCAGAAGAGCTTAAGAAGGTACCTCCTCTTAGCTAAGCTGTCCCTGCCTGCCTGTAGTCCCCACTCCAAGCTCAAAATGTTGCCTCAGATCTTTATCAGAAGGTTGATTTTCACATCTTCAGGGAAAGAAGTATCAGCTGATACATTCTGCCTTGCCATGGAGGTGGGCTACCAGTGTGAACACAGACATGCAATGCAAGTAACTTGTTAAGTTGTTTTAGCTCACCTGCCCAAAACTGCTGCAAGTGTTACCAGCTGGGGATGGCAGGGTCAGCAGTGATGCCTGGAGAGTGGGTTGACATCTGTGAGTCTTCTAAGACCTCCATAACACAACCCGCAAAGCCCTGTCAGACCAGCTCTGCCTGTCATTTATTATTTGCTCCTTTGCCTGCAGCTCCTTTTGAAGCTTTAAAAGCTTTTGGTTTTGATAGTAAAAAGATATTTGTGCCTGCCTGTGGAAACGTCAGGCCCTGTATTGTTCAGTCCACAATAAAATATGCGTTTCAGTTTGATTTATTGCTCTGAGTTTACTTTGCCTTAAGTTGGCAGCATTTCATGGTTTGGATTTTGCTGATGGCTTTACAGTTCCTTCTTCTGTATTAGGGCAGCCACTTTTATGTTTGTTATTCCAACTCCAGGACTATATTCAAAATGACTAGGAGTTGTAGTGTTTGAAATTTGATTATTTACAGCAATGCCTCTACTTGTGTAGGCATTTCCAGTAGAAATTGTCTGAAAGCAGACACATGGACTCAATTGAAGACATGTTTTTAAAGTTACTTGTCAGAGGAGTGAATCCTTCTGGCCACTTCGGAGCTTTTAAGGGTTTGCTTTTTTATAGTCCAATTCTATGTAGTCCAAAAACTAAAAAACCGCACCACTGATCAGGTTTCTAAACGCAAGCCTGCCATGAGAGCCAACACTAGGACAGTCAGGCCCAGGCCCCCCTCCCCGGGGTGGGAGTGCTGTGCAGGCAAACCTGTCACCCACAGCACCCAGTGCCATCCTCTGTCCCCCTCTCCTGCCAGCTGAACTGCATGAACACATCCATGAACTCCCTATGGCCAGAGCTGGCACGGGTTAGAGGCAAAGCTGGCCAGCCAGCCCACATTAGTTTCTCCTCTGCCAATGTCTCTCAAAGTGTCTATCACGGGCTTGCAAGCCTCCCCACAGCCCACACAGCACCCATGGATACAGAACTAACCTGGGTGGGTGAGATTTTGTCCCACTCCCTAGGCAAAATGTTTTGCTCTGTGTAGTTTAGCTTCCTAGCTGCAACACAGGAATGAAGCTGCCAGGCTGCATGTAAGTGCCTTGAGAGCTGCAGCCTGGCACTGATTAAGTCCAAAAGAGATTAAGTGCCCTGATAATCCATCTCAAGGCTCTGAAGTCCATCACTGTATTACCACTACTTTCATAAATACAAATGCCTAGATAAAATCTAAGGAAACAGCCAACGAGGTCCTCAGAAGAAAATAAGAAAATCAACAGAACAGCTGGCTGGATATAAGTTGAATAAAAATGAGGCAAGAGCAATGTTTCCAGGCCAACACAGGAAGATTTTCCTACCAAGACAATAACACAATTACACCTTTCTGAAAATTTGATGTAAAGTTAATTGCAGGAAGATAATTTGTTGCTTGTCTTTGTGGGCTTTGAATTATTTGTTAAAGCTGTCTCTTCAATGTACTAACCCCTCTGACTTCTCCTAGAGTCAATGGGAATCAACAGGGCTGGATGCAGGGTCCATAGAGTGGAAACTGAAATTTGAAAAATATTTTCATTTAAATAATCTTCTCATTGGCTGGCAAATTCCTGAAGAGGTGGGACACACAGCCAGGAAAAGGCATAAATCCCTGGACACATAAATAGAGTGGCCAAAATTCAACTGGATACCGGAGTTGTCAAAACACTCTCAGTCGACTTGGGGCAGAGCCAAACCAGACCTTCAACCTTTTCACTCCCAGTGTAAGTAGATGGTGCAAGACCTCACAACCAAAGTTCCCAAACTCAAGAGTACTCATCTCCCAGCAAAAATGAACACCAGACCTAAGGAGAACAAGATTCCCTTCAAGTATGGCTAGTCTTTGATAACAGCATCTTTCTTTCCTGAACCTGCACACTTTTCTGTGGACCAAGAAAAAAAAGGAGAAACATGGTGGCGGGTGTATCTGCTTCATTTTCCATGCCCTTTTCTCAGCTTGTGATTACAACCTATGTGTCTCTTAACATTTGCTTTTGCTTTCTCAGTGACAGTATAAACTTGAAGAGAAAATGGATAAAAGTATTTGAGCAATCCCCATAAATATTTCGCATCCACTTAAGAATATATATAAACATATTGCTTCAAGTCACAGGAAGCTGGTTTAACCATGCTGGTAACAAAACTTACTGTATGCAGATTGGCTTTGAAGCAATGGGTCTAGCTGCTTTCCCTGGGTTCTTTCAGTATAGATTTGATCAACAGGCCATAGAAACTCCTTTGAGTTATTTCATATACCACACACAGTAAATCACTTACAGTTAGCATATCAATGATACAACTGACCATGACAGCTCCTCCGGAGCACTTACAGTTTATCACACCAATGGGGTTGTCACACACACTTGCAAAGCCTATGAGATAAACACCTGCATTTTAAAAAAAACTTCACTGCACAAGCTCATGGCCATTTTGGAAATGCTGTAACTTTCTTTATCCTTAGCAATTACCACCCCATTAAGCATCTGCTAGACCAATGTCTAGCTGCACCATTCTGCCTGAGATACTAAGATGGGATTACCTTTCTTTTTAACAAGAGACTACTACCTTTACATGGATAAGGAAGTATTTTCTGTTGTCAGGATTTATTATTTATTCTGTGGTCACATCTTGGGGTCATGAACGAGAGACTTCCTTCACTTGCAGTTGAAATCCTACCCTGAAGCATTTATATGCTGCTTTTTCACATTCCATGCTTACTGCTTAATTTGATTTCAAATGGTGTATGTTACTACAGTTGGACTGAAGTGAATGGAAAGAGTCCAATTTACACCATGTAAGAAACTGGCTCCCCGCCACTGAAAAAGAGGCAAAATTAAACTACTCAGAAGAATTTTATCTCCACACTCTAAACCCTTGAAGATAACATACCTAGTGACAAAACCGTAACTGTGTTATTAGGAAGAGTGTGACACGCTGTGTGAAATCCGGACAACAGCATTTCAGAAAAAGAACATGGGTCAACATTTTTGGCATGTAACATTTGATACGAGATTGACTCCCGGATTTCCTTCAGAAAGTAGCTTAACTCGCACTACTCATGAACATTTGCAAATCCTACCCTGCACATTTCCACCAGCTCTACCTGTTATCCTTCCATACAAGCCCATTTCATTCTGCCATCTTAAAAGCAGATTTCAATGTCTAACTTTGGGTGCCCACTTTGAAGAAGCTAGGCATAATCTTCAACTTCATGGTTTGAAGCTTGAAACAAATGACTGACAAATGTAAACATGCCATAAATACCACAGTTTATACTCTTGCCTTCCACTTTTATGGGGACCGAAGACAAGGAAAAATGACCCCTGTATACTCAATACTAAATTGATATGCATTTATGTTAACATCGCAGGAAGCTGAAACTCCAAGCCACGTCGTTGTCTTTCTTAAGTAAAAGCATCGCATCAGCAATTCTGTTTACTCAGTCCAAGGCTGCTTTCATTTCTTGCTTGTTTTGCTATATATTTCTATTGAGGGAACACTTTCTCAGCAGCTTTTAGTCACTTCTTAAATGCATTTTATGAGGAGACAAAGTCAAATCACTATTACTTAATTAACACAATTGTGAAGACTTCGCTCCAGCTACACAATAGCTCTCCTGATCTTGCAGAAGGATGCATGACTTCATTATTGAGTATATTGTTTCCTATAAACATATAAAACCCCTACAATAACAATCCCATCAGCTGAAATGAAGTTATCTGAGAACAGAATTAAACTCTAAATGACCCTTTGCTCCACTCCATAGACCCCTATTAATAATTCTAATCTAATCAGTGTGGATAAATGTACTGTTGCAGTCTATGCCAGGCACTCTGCCAGGAGGTCCTACTGCAGTCCATCTGATTCATTCCAGCCTAGGGCTTCTCTGGAGAAGATGCATCTTGCACGGAAAGGCCACACTGGCTGACTTCCTCCTTTGTTATCTTTTAGTGGCAAAGTTGTGTCCTTGTAACTGATAGACACTTTTCTTTGTAAATAACCCTGGAGTGACTGATAGAGCTTTTGCCAGACAAAGCCTGTAAATAGCTAGGCATTATTCATGTCAGGCCTGAGAACACTGTGTCACAGCTGACAAATTTATGGCAGATATGAGCTCACCTCTTCCACAAATATATACTTTCCCAGCAAATTCATCACACGTTTTAATGGCCCCATACTGAATTTGTCAGCTGTCTGTCCCTGCACATTGCTTCCTTTGGATTCCTGTCAAGGATTGTTTGTTAAAATCATCTCCCTCTTCCATCCTTCAGCTGCTAGCCCCAGGAAAGATCAATGATGACACATCTATTGATAATATTTTATATTCAACTATTTGGATCATAAATCATTTTAACAATGTTGATATGTTTATTGAGTGTCTGCTGGCATTGCAATTATATAGAAAGTGATGTCACCCTAAATCTTGGCTTTGCTGGATTGCTTCTTATTTCTTCCTTCCCACTCCCACACAACTTCATAATTAAAATATGTCACTTTTCATTTTTGCATTCACACTTTAGAAGTATTGAGAATTTTGGCATTTCAAAGAAGGTGCAGAGTTCCAGGGCCTCCGTCCCCATTAAAACCAAATGCACAAAAGCATTTCCCAGCAGTGTGTGAAGACACAGATTCAAGTCTGCACAGATCCCTGGCAGAAAACAGGATGGAAAGATGGAATAGCTGAAGGACACCACTTTTGCTCTCTATCCTGACTGCAAATCAAGCAGAGGACTCCTCTCTAAGCCCTGCACAGCTGGCTCTGTCACCAAGGCAAAGGGGCACCTCACATGGGAAAGGAGTGGAGAGAACATAATGAAATTCCATGGTGATCTGTCCTGCAAGAAGGCTCAGAGAGGCTGAAAACGTCACGCCTGTCCTGCATGCATACTCAGCAAGAAACCACTCCCCCTGCAGATTATTACCAGGAATAATATGGAAGACTAAAAAAGTCACTGTTACTCCTGGTTTTGCTGTTCCCTCCCTGCACAGCTCCAGCTTCATTGACTCCCAGCTGTTGCCTCCCATTGCACAGAAGGACCTGACTCTACTGTGCAGCTCTGTACATTACTTCACCTTTGAATTCATGACCACAACATTATGCAGTTAATATCTTTCTAAAAAAATATCTAGGGCTTTGCAATTCATTTAAGGCTGTTTTTCTTCTTAGTGAGCTTCTGTTATGTGCACCCAAAAAAGAAGAAAGAGAAGCCAAGAGAGCGCTGGCCAGCAGGAAAAGACACACTTGTTCCTTGAATGCAAAATATCTTTGATCATTAGAGAAGACTTGAAAGTAGAGCTTCTCCCAAAAGCAGCCAGCACATGAGATTTACACAATTTCACCAACTTGCTAATTTTAGTGCCTTCCTTCCTTCCTTCCTTCCTTCCTTCCTTCCTTCCTTCCTTCCTTCCTTCCTTCCTTCCTTCCTTCCTTCCTTCCTTCCTTCCTTCCTTCCTCCCTTCCTCCCTTCCTCCCTTCCTCCCTTCCTCCCTTCCTCTTTTCTTTGTCTTTCTTTCCCTGTAAACATATAGGAGGAATGATTGGGGTATGTGTGAAAGATTTTTATAAATGCATAAACACAAAGGTGAAAAAAGCCTGAAGCAGGTTTTCATTGGGACGCGTATTTTCCTTTATGTACCAAGATACACAGAGCTGATTTTGTCATTACCAATGATGGGACATGCCTCTTAAAATATGCTTCAAATACACAGCCAACTACCTTAGAGGTGTTCCACTAATTTGAAACTTTTATGATCTGCCTTCACAAGCCTATAAAACTGGAAAAGAACTCTGATGAGAATTTCAGGCTGTACAGAAATATATTGAGAATAACAGCTTTTCCTGTGGCATACTGGCACATCAACATGTACATTTAACCTTTCTCATCACTTTTCAGAATGTGAGGCTTCTAAGGTCAGATTTGAATTTAATTCATCCCAGTATAATTTAACTGTCAAAAAATATTACTTTAGATCTACACAGACTGAAGCAAGAGCACAGCCTGGTCCTTGATTTCAGCTAGTAATGGGCCGAGAAAAGAAGAGCAAATCTGCCAAAAGAGGACATATTTAGAACTGTAGTGAAATCTGGATCTGGCTTCTGGGCTTGCAAGGGATGCAGATACATTTCTATTTGGATTTCAGAACATATCTGAAAGACTTAGGAGAACAAGAATCACAGACAAGAAAAAATTCCTGGAGGATAATTGCACTTTTGCTTTTGCAAGTTGCCTTGTTCACCCTGTAAATGTTTGAATGAATCTTGGCTGAGTCTCAGTTTTTTTAACAAAACCCCCAGACCAGACTACTTTCGTATGTTCTCTGTTTTTTTGCAAGCATTTTATGGTTTCATAATTCTGAAAGGTATTTTCCTGTTCCCAGTGCTTCCACTTCCCTTAGCTCTGAAGGCTGAGATACCTTATACCATTTTTATCTTAACAAATTCTGGTAAAAAAGAGGGAGGTCAAGCCTTTTCCATGGGGAATGCAAAAGAAATGCACAACTTAGAGGGAGCTTAGCCTAAATTTGACTGAGGTCAAAAAGAAACTCTTTGACTTTTCTGGCCTCCAAACAACTGTACATTCCAGTATAATGACTGCAGGCATAAATCAGCCCTCAGTTATGCCTGTCAGATAACCCACCAGATATCTACTTAGCCTCATTTGCATTCAACAATTTAATTTATGTACACACTTTTCAGTACTATTTGCATATAGATAGATGACAAAACTTGATACATAAACTTAAAATAATCGTGATTTTCTCTCTAAACTGTGTCTCCTGCTGTTGTGTGCAAGCAGAGGCCAAACATTCCTATCTATAAGGCTCTTAGATCTGACTTTGTTGCTAGGCACTATGGAGATATGGTGGGAACCAGGCAGACCAGGGGTTCAAAATGCCTCAGAAAAGGTCACAGGTCCACCTAGCTCTGGGCAGTTAACCACAGTGCCCACTTCAGAAGCCTAAATCATCTCAATCTCAAAACTGCTTCTACTACCATGAAAAGTCACAATGATCTAGCCTCGTTGAGATTCCCCTTTGTATTCCCACTATAGAGGTACCTGAGATTTAGGCACAGTTTTTAACTGCAGTAAATGAGATGGGATGAGCCTCACATACGTGATTGTCAGATGTCATTTATTTGGATATTGATGTCTAAATATGTGCAAGGATCCAAGACACCTATTGCTACATCAAGTCACCTTTAGAAATGTAGCTCTAAATATGTACAAATCCATTTGCATCCAGGGTCTTGTGCTCAGAAAGAGGGTGCTGCTTTTCCAAAGAGTTCTTTAAAAAAAACAGATAAATCACAGGGATGTCAAAGTTTAGTTCAAACTCACTTCTAGGTACTGCTTTGACTCCATTCTCACTTACAGAGATGATAATCAGGAGCCAATGTACTCATGCCCATTTAAAATCTGGCTGGGATGAGGAACAGGCCCAGTACGTTTATCTAACAAAATAAATTGAAAAGCATGAAGAAAAATGTTAACAATGGTGATACATCCTTGCAAGTATATTTGATACATTATTTGGCTGTCTTTATTATCAAGGGAACACAAATGTCTTGCTCACCACAGATTCCAGAATATTTCAAGCATGAATGGGTTACTGTGTTTGTTTTTTGTATTCTGAGCAGTATCATGTATGTAGCCATAGCAAACCCAATTCTCCAAAAGACTGTGAGAAACTTAATTTCCCCAGCAATTGTTTATATCCATTTTAGCTTATTCCGCTAAACTTCTCTGTACCAGTTGGGGGTTAGATATTGCTAATGCTTCTGCACTTTAAGACACAGGAGTGACTGGGAGGAGGGGTTTCATTCCCACATTCACTTAGCAATAAACCAAAGCATGTGCCTTTGTATGATACTTCTGCCAATTCCATTATTTTATATACAAAATGTCATTATGTTCCAAAGGATTATAATTTCCTTTTTTCCCAGACAGTGACTGTCTGTAACATGCTGTTTTGGAAGGGCTCCCTCCCAGATTCTGGGTATTCCCTTCACTTACAGAACTGTTTCTCACCATAAAAACAAAGAAGGGAGGAAAAAAAAAAAACAACAAACACAAACAAACCAAACAAAACCAACAAACCAAATGAAACCAACAAACCAAACGAAACCAACAAACTCTCTCCGCCCCAAAAAAACCACAACAAAACACATAAAACCCCCAAAAACAACAACAGCAAAACCCAGCAACAAAACACCAAGAAAGTAAGTAAGCAAGCAAGCAGAGTATTGGAAATCCAGGCATATAAAATCCAAGGTCACCTATTAGCTTTAGCTTAATTACTGATCTTCACTTGTACATTTTCCCAGGAACAACATTTTAGAGGAACTGGCTATCTTTACACACTGGGTTATCTTTTGGATCTCAAACAACTGCTTACGAATGGGCTTTTCCAACAGGATGCAAGCTGTGTTTGACTTAACTCAATGTATATTTATGTGACAGAATCTAACCAAACTGGACTTTGTGCTATAACCATAATGTTTGCACAGTTACACCTGGGGAGGAAAGCCCTCCTACTAGAGTACTGACAGGATGCCAGTGGCAAGAAAGTTTACATAGTAAAATCATGGTTTAAAGGATTTATACATTTGTCAGTAGAACAGCGATGACATTCCTCATTTACAAGCATGGTACACAGCTTCAGCTGCGAGTAAAAGATGAAGGATAACGACAAAAAAGGTCCCCTGTATATAGATAACAATGTGTTTTATTCCATGCCCCATTCCTCCCTCCAGATCCTGAAGGGCAGTTTGCTGGGAACCTGTCTTCTATATGGCCTTTAGACGCACGTATGTGTGTGTTCCCATCCAGCATGGCCAGATGTGAACTTGTTCACATAGAAACAGCAACCACAGAGTGGCATTTACCATGGCACTGGGCCTGTAAGCACCACAAAACACTCCTTAGTGCAGTCAGTGGCTTCCATACAGATTTTGGTATTCTCCTTTACCCCTTTGCTCCCTTAATGGCCAAGATTTGCAGCCCCAGGGAGCAAGAGGAAGGCGACAGAGCTAATTTGAAAGGCTTCAGCTCATTTGAAACTCCTCCTCTTGGGAGACCACCCAAAATGTCTTTGTACAGTTTGGGACACATCTTAATCATCTGGCCATTAAGTCCTACAGCTCTTTTCATCCTTCCTGGTTAATCAAACTTCTCAGTCACTTCACCACTTTTGAGGCTACTCTTGGGATTCCTCTCACATAGGGTGATCACATAGGGAAGGCACAACTTACCTGTACCTTGGCATCAACATCAGGGAGGCTTGATTTTCAAAAGAACAATAGAGCAAGAACAGCCCACATTGACTCCAGTGCCTGAACACAGACCCAAGAGCAATGCTGAAGGCTACTGGTTTTGAAGGTCTTGGCTAGAGCTGATGACCCTTACTTCAATGAGCTGCTATCAGACCCGTATGCCAAGTGCAGGTATCGGCACACAGAGTGTCAGGAATATGCCGATTTTCTTCTCTCCCAGCTGCCAAAGACAGTGCCAGGAACAAACCTACTTGGAAGGGTAGAGGATGGAGAGGGGGAGATACAGACAGAAAGAAGCCAAGGAAAAGGCTGTTCAGTTTTCCTAATGAAAGTGTCAGGCAATAAAAGAGGGATATAGGAAAATACTGGGACTCACTTGCCTAGCCAAGCTCCTCTGAATCACTGCCTTGGGGAGGTGAAAATTAGCACTGCAGGAGCTCAGGGAAAACTCACCTGGCAATGCAGCTCACTTGTTAAATGGTAAAGTGTCTGGTCCTCCCAAACCAAAAGAAGGATTGGGAGGGGAAAGAGAGTCCAGGAACCTGGAGCACCAGAGCACAGTGATGGTGTGGGGAAAAGTGCTGAGATTACGCTGTGGACTTTCTTTCTTTATTGGATCCCTTCCTTGTTCGCACCGAACAAGGCAGCTGGCACGTGGTATCTGGGAGTGCAGATGGATCAGCAATGTCAGACGTGCAGCTGTGCATATTTAACACACAGGGATCTTATTATCTATTTGCTGGCTAGCCAGCAGCAGGCTGATTTTGGAGGCAATTGCTCACAGTTGTAGAGAGAGAAAAACAGAGAGTAGTCCACAGTCATTAATCTTACACAACAGGCTGTGCAGTATTAGAGCCAGAACTGCTACTCTCCTGCATCTGTCCCTCCCACTAGCCCTAAATCACTGCCTCTCAACTCCTCTCCATTACCAAGAAGAAAACTGTCTGAGTTGGAATTAGATACCACAACAGTGCAAGCAGCCCTGCCGCACAAAACGGCTGCTACCAATTTTTACTAGTTTCAGATCTCTAACAAGCCTTTGGTCTTACCATCAACCAGCCGGTGGGGAAGAAGGCAAAAAACCCAAGAGTTTTCAGGCTGGGCATTGCAATTTTCAGGTTGGGAATCAATTTCAGGCTCACAATAAGGCCCACTTTTGTGGAGCTCATTTCCTGTACAACTTGATTGGCACCAGAGGCAGGGGTATGCTGCATATACAATCATTCACCCCTCATTAGGCAAAGTGATAAGGTTTCAGGTCTTCATTTAGCAATGTCCCTACTTTTAGTTCATTTTGAAGTTCAGCCCATCTTTCAGAGCTTTGCTGAACCACAGTCTAAGCATCTGTGGGAGCCTGAGCCCATGATCACAGTCCAGTTTTTCCTTCCCCCTTATAGTGGTGGCAGAATGGGATAGATCTCAAAATAAGCATCTAGCAGCAATGTTCTCAAGGCAGGGAGACTCAACAACAAGAAGAAATGCAAGAAATCTGCAGGGTTCTCTGTAGGAATAACAACCAGTGGAAATACACTCACCAAAAAATACCTCCCGATATCAAATACCAAAATCAACTCACTTGCCATAAGTTCAGCTAATTTCCACCCAATCAAACTTGTACACTTTGGCAACTGTGTTTTTGAAGATATAGCTTCAAAAATACCTGCTTACTGAGAAGACCATGTTTGTCTTAATGGTAACCAGCCAGGTCACGTTTGAGGTAAACACCTTTATAGGCTCAGATGACAGTTTAAAATAAAGAGTGCTGAATTGTATGATATTTAACTTCACCATATCAAGTAAAAGAGGTGGTTTTTTTCCTAATGTGCAACTGGATTTAGAAAAAATATCTCTACCAGGAAACAGCCACAGCAATGGAGACACAAGCAGGTATTGTAAAATGGTCACAATCCTGAAAGCATTCAGCATGTTTTCCAGTTATCACTGAAAAGTAGAAACTAGTCATACCTAGAAGAAATAACCTCAGAATTCAGTGGGTGGAGGGGTGGGGAGAAATCAAGAACTTTGCAACCAGAAGTGAGATGTTTTCAGTGAAAACACACCATTTAGAAGTGAAAGAGCAATTTAGAAATTAGAAGTATGTGTAATAGTAGGTAAAGCCTGGGACCACTTAAAACTATTTGAAACTTTTCAGCTTTTTAATTGCAAACTTGTTCCATTACGTGCATTGTAAAAGCAAAAGCCTAATCTCCCAGTGAACACTAACTCTAAAATACAAATTATTGCATAGAGAGAGAAGTGCAGTGAGAGACTTTGTGCCTGTGGAGGGAGGAAGCCTTAAGCCGTGTTCATCTGTGGAACAACAGAACTTTTTTTGATTTCTCTCAACTTCCTGCAGAACACCCACCTGCCTTATCAAGACTGAAACTGAAACACCAGAAAGGCAGAAGGAAGACTGACAATAGCTGACAGATCTAAGGTAGGTGCAATAAGAGAAAGCTTTACTGAACAGAAAACTAGCTTGGAAATGGCAAAAATAAAACCGCAAGGACTCTGTATGGAAACTGAACCAAGAAGAATGAAGACAAGGGTTCGGAAGGATTGAAGCCACTGACAATGGCAGTCTTTTCTGGGACTGCAGGAAGAGCTGGCCTCATTGAAAAGGATGCGATTAAATAACTTAAGACTTTAATGAAAGAGATTACGTTTCACTAGAGAGGGGCTGTCTCTGAGAGATTCCTTATCAGCCCATACTGCACAATGAAGAAGAGGTCAGATTCAAGTGGTACATTAGTCAAATAATACGATGGTATTCCAGCTCACTCTTTTTTTATGAAGGCCACAGACAGTAATTACTAATGGATAAGAGAGGTTTATTTGATGGAGACCTGACATTCATTACAACAGAAGTAGGCATGGTTAATTGATCAGAAGGATAGTAAGTGAAAGAGTTACACTAAAAATAATGCTGTTAAGGGAGTGATGTAAATGTGCTATTGGTCAGCATAATTTCATAATTAGGTCACTTAGGGAGCTTTTGAGGTCATTGATGGTGGAACAGCAGCCAAAACCACCAAATATGCCTGCTGTGACAGATGCCCAAGTTACTGTTGTGCATAAACACTACAGGTGCTTGGGAAGAAACAAACCTTACAGCCTATAAATATTTTAGCCATGGCAAATGAATAATAAATTGGTGAGAACAACATGACATGAACTCATGTGAAACTACACCACACACTGTGAACAATATGGCCAACTGCATTAAAGCAGGACAGTTTTTAAAACATCCTTAAGAGCTGTTCATCAGTCTTCTTGATCCTGTTTCATGGCTACCTGGTATCTGGCTTGGACATAGATGATGAAACCAGTAAAATCAGAAATGCCGGCTCTCTATGCGAAGTGAAACTAGAAGAATCTGTTTCCACAGTATTATTAATCAGCTGCTAAACTTGCGGGGAGTGAATATGGCAGCCCCAGGCACTGAAGTTGATACAGGTAAGAGAATAACAGTGATGGAAGACACACACCAACAAGACTAGTAATGTTCAAATACAAAGCAGAAAATAACAAATCTGTATCATGCACATATTTTCACCCTCCTCCAAGGAATAAGCTCACAAATATTAATTTTTACTAAGTAACAACACAGTTTAAAAATGCCCAGGAACTTTCATCCCCAGACTTGGAGAAGGCAGATAAAATGGAACTTAAAACCGAACCTGCCCAGTCTGGTTTTATGTTATGAAATCAAATTATTAGTAATGAAGTTCTGGCCAAAACAAATCATCCCTGATTTTCCAGTTAAAGAGGGAATTTCAGAGCCCCAGGGCTTGGGTAAAATAGGTCTGAAATCTGTATCGCTGTTCATCTCAACTTCTCCCAATGCTAAACTTGAATGTCCCTATTCTTTCAACAGCCAACACCAATGCCATTAGAAATTAAGAACACACCAACTCTGAAATGATAATGAGACTTCACCACACACTCTGGGTAAAAATATAATCTTCCCCCTCATTTGGAAAAAAACTCTGTCCTGCCAAATTGGTCACCCATCAGTTTTTCACTGTGCCAAAAAGTATGCTGAAATTAGTCAGAGCCTTTCCAGTGTGCCTGCCTAGCTTTGGGTCAAGCTTGTCCTGATCAAAACCAAATTCACAGAAATGAGCTACAGGTAGATGACAAAGATGTCAATCAGAAGAACATAATTACAGGGACTTTTCAGAAATCACTGGTTAGGCCAAATGCATTTTTCCCTCAGTCTCATACTATAACTCACTGATTTACATTTGAGTATTATTTAATTAGATCAGCACAAAATGACTCATGGTATTTTGTCATTTTAATGATTCTTTATATTTCTCTAGTTTGATGGGTTAATCATTGCCTATCACAGTTTATGGCCTCTATCTTCTTTATTGTGTTTTGCCTCCCATCAGCTATCCAAGGTGATGTGAACTTTGTGCTATTGACTTTTCTCACTCCTCTGGGGAGGTTGTCATGGAGAATTAAGCTATTGACAAATCAACAGCCAACACACTGAACTCCTTCCTGCACGTCATTGTTAGGAATGTGGGAACCAGCCAGCTTTCGTGTCGTCAAGAACCAAGATGTTCCACTGCATGAAAGAAATCCTGAAAACCTGAGTCTGCTCTCATTTAAAGCTCTACAAATCTAGAGTAAAATTAAGATTTCATCCTGTAGCTTAACAAAGTTTTTTTAAAAAAAAGTTCAGGCAGCAGAATTAAATAAATTAATTTCAGACTTCTTTTGAGAAATTTAATCTTCTCAACAGACATAGTTTTTGTTTCCAGAAACTGCTGTCTTCATTAGGTGCAACAAAGCAAATGAACTAGGCAGAGGCAAGTAAAACAGTGCTAACTGCAACAAGTGGTGAACAACAATTATTTTTCAAATGCACTTAATAAATGTTAATTTGATCCTTTTTATTCTTATTATTCTGAAGTGTGGGAAATGTTCTTATCATCTAGATAATTAGTCTGTCAAAAACAACTAGCTTGTGAGTCAGTACAGTATCACTCCTTAATACGGAACCTCCCATTATTATATAAAAGATACCAATTGATAGAAAAGATTTCTATCAATCTAGAAGGTAAAAAACAATTAATTATTTGCTGATATGTGACAGCTGAAATTAAGATCTATTCTGGTTCATATTTTGAAGGCTGCCCTCCCCTCTTTGTTGGCCTGATTCACAAACAACTTCTGTGGATATGGAATTCAACTGCAGGTTTGGTTTTGTTTCTTACATTGTGGATTTGTCCAGGGGCAAATGTTATTCCCAAGCATGCCTCTGCTTAACTGAAAATAGGTCTCTTAATGTCCTATTAAATATACCTCTTCGTGCTCCCCCTCAAATGTTTTCTCAGATTTTAATGAAAATGTAATTTCAGAAATGTTTTTTTTCCCCAAAGCTGTTCTGCTGCCAAGTAGTAAAAATAAGTCCAGCTTCTTGTTGTTGCTGTGGTTGTTGTCAGAACAGATGATGAGCCAAGGAACTTGCACTATATGTTCTGTTTCCATTCCCCAATGGAGAGCTTTAGATAAGCTCCTCCAACCAGGGTTATGGAGACCATGCCAGGAAATGCTGTGGGAGCTGGAGGGAGTGCTGAATAGTTTAGAAAAGCAAATTTACTTGAAGCTCCAAATTCAAAACCTAAGCCTTGCAGATCCAAGCCAACTCCTTATTTTTTCAATGGCATAATATACTGCTTAATTTCAGGCTTGCAATATAAAATGATGCAGTTCTCTCTTCGCTTCTCTGTAGTGCTGGTTATGCCAGAACTCACCCTTTTTCCTGCTTTAAGTTAGCAGCAATCCTGCACTGTATTGTTTCATGTCAACTGATAAATCAGTCAAATTATCAGATCACTATTTTTTTTATGAACTGAATTTGCTTTTTGACAGCCGTGTTCCATCCACTCCTATCTATTTTGTAGATTACAAATACACTTAAATTATTACTGCTAAAATAATGCAAATTCAGTAGGAGTGAGACCCTTCAGACCTTGTATCAGCCAACTCTATTAACTAAGCTATATGGTGCCATGCAGTGAAAACTTAAAGCTTGTCATAGCTGTGACCTCTACAAAAAGAATATGACTTTCAGACTAGGTTTGACTTTAGACACTAAAAATTAGCTGTCTAAAAACAAGGCAAGACAAACTGGTAATCTGTACTCCCAGAAGAGCCTATGCAGACAGAAATGGCCCTTCCAGAGAAAAACTTGTGTCTAAGATAAGTGGATGACCCACCAGGTCTGGTCTATCTCCAAGGGGATTATTATTATTACTATGATTCTTATTATTGCTTTTTTCTTTTTTTTTTTTTTTTTTAAAACTCACTAGCTCCTCCAGGAGCATCACTAGACTCAGTGGTCAGTATTGTCTGGGAATCCAGTGTCAGACATGGAAGCAATCAAGGCACAAACACATAGGCAAGACACATTCAGTGAGGTCAACCTGTAATTTTCTTTTTTTTCATAAAAGAAAACAGAGTCTCTTTTTAACAAGCAGCTTACTAATTTCCCCTAGTCTTGCACTCTATACATTTTGTATTTATTTCTCTTTGCCCATTCACCTTCTACACTCCTCCACTTTCTGTCTTTCTCTTCTGCTCACCATATCCACTCTTCCTTGGCCAATTATTCTCTCCTGCACAAGTATCACCTCTGAATTTGCCAAAAGAGAAACAATCCAGGTGCCCTGAAAAATGTTTGAAGAAATTCTTATATGAATAAAGTAAATTAATAAACAATGAGACTGAGTAGGAAAAGGAAATAAAACTAATAAGCTGGACGACAAACATTGTCCTGATCTGAGTATATCCCTTTGCCCAGACTGGTCTATAAGAAGCCCCCGGAACTACCAGGGGAATGTTTTAAATGGACTTTCTGTATCAATCCCACACCCTGTCTCCATTTCTGTTTTTTCATACTCTCATCTCTCCAAGCCCATGTGCTCCTAAGCTTGCCCAAAACTGACAGCAAAACAGGACTCTGAATTCATGGAAGGTCTTTGGAAGCAAAGGGTGCTGAAATCCCTGTGAGATAATCTCATGTTTTGACATTGGCTTGAATCCTGAACCAGGGTGATAAAATAAGATTATCTTTTTTGGATAAAACTCGTATTCTGTCAACAGGAGCCTAAAAACTGTCTGTGAAAATACAGCTGCAAAAAGAGACCCCCACTGAAGCCAGGCAGGTACAATGCAGGAGAGAAGGGAAATGTGAATAATCAAAAGAAACAACTGCCAGGAAGTCAAAACAACCAACAGTCCCTTTTGACTCCAAAATCTCTCAAGATGTGCAAGAGCTCCAGCAGAGCCACAAGCTAGTACTACTCTGACCTGAAAAGAAATGTATCAATGGACACACACAAAATTAACACAACATCACCTTTCCTTCAGATTCTTCACTGCAACTTTTAAAACAGAAACACCGTTTTCTGATACATCAGCTCACTAGATAAAGAAATACCACATTTCACAAAATCCAATAATGTTAAGTCATACTTCTAATTAATGTACAATTTATAAAGAGCATCCCTAGATTGGGTGGCCCATGGGGCCATGCTGCTGCGTGAATCCATACAAGATCCAGGGGAATGGGGATGGAGAGACATTTGCATCCTCTTTGGATAACAAGTGTGGAAGTTTTCAAGTTTATTAAAAGCTCTCCTTCAACAGAACATGTGAGCCCTATCTGACATCCAAGTGACAGTCTTTGACTGACTTCTCTGGGAGTTGGTCAGCCCCAGATTTGTGCTTATTTAAATGAGGGTACACACAAAGAAAGTATTCAACTGTTTTCTTTCATACATTGCAAAAGAATGCCATTACCAAATGGATTAATCTGTCCCTTTCACTTACTAGGCAGCAAAAATCTAAAGCCTTCATCTTTACCCCTTTGACCTACCCTGCAGCTTTGTCTCTGTCTCACTATTTGAAGAAGAAGGGACCTCTGATTAAGAGTTATGTTGGGACATCGGTCAACACAGAGCCAAGAGTCTCATTTCCTCCTGCATTAATAACTTGCTAGTGTTAATTGCAGTTATGGGTGAATAGGCAATACTGGAGAACAGAGGATGTGAGTGCTTTGCCATTACCGATTACCTCACATCACACATTCAAAACAAATCTGCTTTTCCCTGAAGTCCTTGGGTCAGAAAAAATAACCAAAAAACTAGGGGGAAAAAAAGCTTGTTGTTACTGACAGCTGCTCTTCAAAGGTTAAGGACTACAATAGTTGGAGCCCTGCAGGTCAGGGCTGATGTGAACAGCACAGAGAAACTCTCCTTGCCCTCCCTGCAGCTTGGCTGTAATGAATGTTATCTGTCCCTGTCTCTTTATAAGCTTCGAAATCACATTAAAAAAAAAAAGAGGAAAAAAAAGAAAAATAAAAGAAATAAAAAATATTTACAATGTAATCTCTTGTTTGCACACACCTCTTCCAATCAAGCAGCTATGAAAGCTGTCCTCCTGGCAAGATAAACTATCATTTCTTAACAAGGTAGATGGATGCCTTCATACATTTTTAAGCTGGGGACAGGATATATTTTGTGGTTTATTTATAATGACATCAATTACACTTGCTCCTAGCCAATAATTTACTCCTTTATAATTATTTATGAGGTGATTTTTACTTTTTTGAAAGTTTTATGTTTATTGATATATTTGGTTAACGAACACTTAAATGACATGGTCAGTTGCTTTGCAGGATGCAGGAGAACAGCAAAATCAATATGTTCTGCACCTGAGAACAATCTTCTTAGTTTTGTAGTAATGATTCCCTGAGCAAGGTCCCAGGAGCCCAAGAGATAATTGCAATTCCACATAGTCAACAGTCTGCTCAGATCTATATAATCACTGTCTTTAGCTGCTTCATTTTGTTTGGTTTTGTTGCGTGTGATCTTTGCCATTAACATCTCTGTCTCTGTGATCTCAACTGCCTGGTTTTTGCCTCCCAACCCCTCCTTTATCTTTCATTTAAGAGCCTCACCTCTGTTGAATTTAGACCCCAGTGCCAAGTAGAGAAAGTGGTTAGTTAAGTAGCTGCTTCTGCCACTCCATTTGTCTTTGTTGATTGCTACCTTTAGAAAATGAAAGTTCATAGTGCTCTGGATAAACATTAAAAAAAAAAGACATAATAAGGCTTAGTAACCCCTGCTGAAGATAACTGATCGTCTCAGTAGCTTTAATATGCAGAACACAGACAGGTGCTAATGGAATAATATATTCCATGGCCCCTCTGTGCTGGGAGGCCAAAAGCACTCTGCATAGTGAGGGATGGTAAGCAGGGTTACTCCTCCAGTTGAGAAGCTGGCAAAGAAATTTGTCTTCAGGTTGTAAGGCCTTTATAAACGCAAAGGAGAATATGTGATGGTATTTCAATCTCCAAAGTGGCTTGTGCTCTGGCGGTGGCACACAGGTTTTTTTTAGAAAGACAAGATCAATGGTTTAGGGCCTTTTTAAAGCAGTAATTGTACCTTTAGCATATTTGTGAAATGCCTGGCCCAGCATTTGCACTGAGATAATCAGGTATATTTGTAAGTTAGATACGAATGCAGAGCACATAAACCAAGACAGAACTTACGAGAGTAAACCAGTCAGGAAAGAAACAATCTGTGATCTCTTACAGTGTGGTCCTGTGGCCTTCTTCAATACTCCACAATGCAGCCATAAAGACATATCTGACAGTGAAATGGGCAGTGTTTTCACATAAATGAGAATCCATGACATTCCACAAGATCTTGAAGGATCTGACACTTCTAAAGTGGTTGAGAATCACTGTCTTCCTGGATTGCCACACACAAGATAAAAATTACAGCCTTTTACAGGGTGCCAAAACTTTCAGACTGAGGCTTCCTCTTCCTGACATTCAGTTATGGTTTGTTCATCAGCTCATGCAGACACTCATCTGCCACACTGATAGGATCAAGTGGTTTTGAAACACAATCTGATCCAGCTTATTAACATGCACATTACCTAAAGGACTGCATCCAGGACTTCAGCTACATTAAGCACCCTGTTGCAGGGTATCAAGCACACCTTTCAAGTGCAGATGCTTTCAGAGCAAAGAGAGTATATGAGGAGAGACAGGATCTGGTAGAAAGGATAAATAAGGATAGATTATTTCAATTTGGAGATTAAGGGGAGGCAGACAAAAGAGCAGATTTCCTCATAGTGAGCACCTGAGAGCTGAAAACCAGATGTCTCAGCTGAACACCTTAACTATCAGGTATTCTCAGCAGCCACTTTAGAAAATGCAGCTCTGAATCCTTTGGTTAATACCAAATAGGCCAAACAATTCCAAACGGTCCAGTGGAACCCTCCAAGCTTACTATTTGGAAAGTTATTGCCTGGTAGCTGACAAAACCAATTCTCCCCCTTCATTTACAAAAATGAAAATTGGTATAATTCTTCTGAGTTTCAAAATAGACCAGTAGTCATGTTAATATGAATAAATCTACTAAGATGTTTGTAAATCTTGATCAGCTGAGGAGATAAAGTTACCTGCTATAAAGGAAGATAGCTGATTTTTCTACTTCCATTAACTGTTGCCAAATCTCATAAATGTAAACAGAGAATAAATCCTTTCAGTCACTGAATATGAATATTCTCCTGGGAAAATCCAGCTGGCATCCGACCTGATTTGTGTGCTTTAAAAAAAACATTTGTTTTATGAGCCTAGGTTGAGCTTTAAAATACAAACTCATATGCAAAAAATACTATGGCTCAGGACCTATTTCAGCAAAAAAATTACATATCCTCTTCTCAGCTGCCAACCATTCCCCATGCCAAGAGCAAAGGCATGTGAACTCAGGGTCACAGCATCTGCTGGGAGGAATCTGTTAAACTTAGGTATTGAAACAATGACCTCTAGCATCACGGCCCCTTTCCAGACAGCTACTATGGCTCCTAATCTTTGCACTGAAATGAGAAGTCTGGAGCCTCAGTATTTGTTGGATATAAGCTTACGTGGCTTTTACATAGCCAAAGAAGAGAATCAAAACCTTTCCACACAATTCCATCTTTGCTGCTTCCCATCTGTGTCACTTCATGTGAAACACTACTTCCCCCAGCCCATACTTTGTAGATGCTCCTAACATCCATCTGCTAACCCTACTCTAACAACTAATACTTTAGCCAATATTCCACACCTGTCCTTAAGAAGTAAAATTCTTAACAAACAGTAGCATTACTAGCAAATTTAGGCCAACTACAAAACACACTGCTCTCCTAGCCACAGAATATTTCCCAAGCATGAGAAGAAAAGATACCTTACAGACACTTACTACTCTTCCATGTCTTTCCTCTTTGTAGATGCTCTAACCAAATTATTAAAGAACTGGACATATTTTTTTTCTTTTTTTTCCATGGCAAGGTCACATTATTAAGCAAAACATGATTACAAGGTGGTGCAAGGGAGTGAGTTCACACCAAAGAAGATTTGAGAGAAACAGTGGATATTAAACTGGTTCTTTCTCTGTGTTTTGCATCTATGCCTGATTAATTGGTCTAGTAACGTACTCCCAAACTTGAAGATTTGTTTGTATGCACACATACAAATATACACACACACAAAATACACACTTGTTCGTTATATATAGCATATATATATATAGCATATATATATATGTATATGCTATTTTATTTTCAGTCTTGGGGAAATCGAGAGAACAGTGCCAAGCGTGTTCTCAGCTCTACTCTGTAGAGGCCTGAACTAAAATTACGACTGAAAAGCAAATGCAGTGACCTTTAAAGAAATCGAGAAGCAGCTATTTCCAGTACATTACTAAATGCTATATTTTAAAGGTTCTAACCTTATTTGCTACAAGTGTATAATATCAGGAAAACCTTGTGAGTGAAGGTTCTGCATTCATCACATAGCCCAAGTCACTTACAGAAGAGATGGGGAAAGTTATTACTTTCCCCCTTGCAGACATTAAAGTTCAACCTCCTTTCCTGTAGTGTTTTGCAGCATTAAATAAAGTTCAGGGATCACTTTAAGAACTACAGGCTTCTTAACAAAAATACAGTTGCCTGCAAGCAGCCATAGATGCATCATCAAACAGAGAGAGCAATTTATGAGATACTCATGTCCTAGATGGCTCAAAAAAGCTAAGGAGAAGCAGGTACTGTTATCTGATATCACCATAGCTTAAACTTCATTGAATGAAATACTCTTTTATGAGAATTATAACAGAAATGGATTTACAAGATACAGTTTAAAAGTAAAACATAGGAAAACAAAAGACATACACTCTTGTGAGGTTACCCTTAAGCCTGGAGTTTAATGGCATCAAGTAAGTAACCAGAGGTGTGTGATGGTCTGTTTGCGCAGTGCTTTAACATCTGAGAGTCAACAGAGACTTTGTGTTTTGATGCTTAGAAAATCACAAAGTGAAATGTTAACTTTGCTTTATTTATTGTTATTATTGATTGATTTATATTTTACCTTTCGTATGTCTAATGGTATTCTACACCAAATAAATCAGGAAGTGTAAAACCTTCATCACAGCAAATAAAGAATGAAAGCAAGCGGAACCAGAAATGTCAATAAAATGCAAAAGTGGTTAGTAAAACAAGTGTGGGGTTTATCTGATTTTTATAAGACTCTGGAATGAGCTGTATGGGATATCGTGGTGTCAAATATTTCACTAGATAAGTTCCTAATAAGAAACCACAATGTATCAGGACACAGACCAATAAAAATGAGGTGGAAAATGTAAATACTACAAACCAGAGCTACAATGTGGCTTGCACAATGGAATATAAATGGAGTCAGGAAACAACTCTAAGAAAATACACAAGATCTGGAATTCCTTTAAAAAGCAGTGAAACACTTATAATTAAGAAATACCTAATGCAAAGACAATCTGCTACCATTCAGGTTTCATTCCCGCTACCTGAGTCCCTAGACCTGTATGCTACAGCATGGGATAGCAGTGGGCTCAGAATTAAGCACATAGTTCATTGAATCACTGCTACATATTACATGTGAAAATGGGAAGAGAAAAACTCCAAAAATACTGCACAAATAACTCTTTTTACACTTCATTTTTGGCCATCGATAAATATCTCCATTTGTTTCAGTATAACATGATTGCACCTTTAAAGAGCTTAAAGAGTTACAGACCCTGGATATCCTTTAAAGCAGTACAGGAAATCACAAGCACAGATATGGTACTTGACCTTTAGTGGTGCAACGAAACCACTATAATATATGTTAGGCTGCAAAATGCTGAGATCTTCTACCGTGAAACAAAACAGATATTGATTTTTCCTACATACCTTTTAGTATGACAGTAAGTCAAAAACGGTGCCAAGATGATTCTGGTTGGTTGAGATATCATGCAACATGTTCAGTAAAAGTCAAGTGTAGTGAGAGCTAGTACTACTGCACCTTGGTTTTCTAAACTAAATTCACCAAAACTGTGGCTTAAATGAATGTGCCAGCGATGTCTCCCTCTACCTTACATCAAGTGAAGCTTGGTGGAGCTTTCCACTAGGCAGAAAACCAAGGGAAGACTTTCAAAGATTCCCGTATAACAGAGGACTCCATGCCTCATCAAAAACCACTGTAAATTCACATCACATGAGTCTAGAATAACTTGAGGATTTGACTATTAGCTTTTTAAAATAAAAATAAAATAAAATAATTTTAAACTACTGAACTAGCTAACCCTGAAACAGAAGTACAGCAACATAGTTTTTACTCTTCAGGAACAAATGCTTCTCAAAAAGCCTTTATGTGATACGTAACACCTGATGGCAACAAACTGTACTGAGAAACAACTTTGTACACCAAATATATTTCTGCATTTCTGCAACCCAAAACACAGTGTTGATTTTTACAGATATGTAAGTAAGCAAGGACAGATCAGTCTTGGTGACCTTGAATACGAATCTGCAAAGCTGCTTCTCCCACCCCACCATGGGTTCAAGAGGCTGAAGGCACACAGAACTTTCTAGCATATCTTTTGCACTCTGCTGCTGTGTGATCCTACTTTCAATACAAAAATCTCAATGACTTCACTACTGGTTGCTGTGGAAATCCTTGTAAGATCACAGACGTCTCAATGAAAACAGAAGGAACTGTCAGATTAAAAGTGGCTTTCAATACACCCACAGAGCTCTAGGTGTTTAAAACTTCAATTAAAATCCACAGGTCTCCTATTCTTAGTGACCTTTCATAAGTCACTACATGGATACTTGTGCACTCTGTGCAGGAGTCCAGGGCCAGGGCATATTGATCCAACTCCAAACCCACACTGCCTACTTCAAGTACCTAAGTTTCAGGTAGAGGGAAGATCCTTAATTGAGATACTTCAGGCTGTTCTGTAAGGCCTGTTGCCTGTCATGATTCTTGAGTTGTTGCTTCGTCTCCACTCCAAGCTGGAGCTTTTCAGGACTATCAGCCTGAGCTATCAGGAAGGCTTCTGTTCTCCACATGAGGGGAGTAACATCAGCATTGATGACCCAACCTTGCCATCCCTGCATACTCACACTCTAGTCCTGTAGCTATACCCATGTTATGTGACAGTGTCAATCCAAGCAGCAAGGCCAGAACTACACACTACCAAGAACATGGGTCTTCAGCTGACTCCAGAAGGAGTTCCTGTACAGCAAGCATGGGGAGTCAGCACTGCTGAACATTATTAGTAACTGCAGCTGGGTTCCTCCCAGCTAAATCAGCCTCATCCACAAATGACCACCAGAACATGAAAAAAACAGATGACTTGCCATACCTTAAGTGAAAAAATATGATTGAATAAATCCCAAGCATAAGACTTTATGCCTAATTAGTTAAATCCCCTTAAGACACCAAAAAGAAAAAAAAATGCTAAAAGGGCTCTCAGTAATTTGTAATAAGATGCTTAGATAATGTGCTCACTATCAAGGGAAGTTTCCAGTTTCACTGCACTCCAGTTTTTAACATCTTGGCAAAGACCTTTCTCTCCCTTATGCTAGAGACCCCCCATTGACACTGTAACGTTACCCTGGGAGCAGCTGGTGACTATTTCTGATGAATGGCAGGTGAGAGAGTTTTTCACGCTAAACCAACACACACGCAAAACTGAGTTCTCCATCTTCGTTTCCTTCATTTAGCAGTTTCAAAGAAGCCCGAGACATGGCTGGCTGGGACAGTTAAGGGTTCACCATAACAAGGAGGCTGGCTGCAGGGGGGCAAAAGCAAAGAGGGAAAAAGCTTTGAGGAGGAGCTGCTTGTCCTTCGGCTCGGCATTAATACACTCCTACCGTGCTAGGGGCTCTAGCAGGGCACGAGTTGCAATACAGGCCAGATGGGTACCTGAATGTGACAGTCCACAAACAGATTAAATGTATTTTGGAGCTGACCCAGAATGAAAGGGGCTTTCTGCATAAAATAAATAAAACCAAATCAGTTGAAAGGGCTAATTAAATCATTAGCCTTTGTCTTAATATTTAATTTGCAGGGGTATTTCCTTGTTCTGATTCCATTTTTGCCTTTTTTTTAATTTAATATGCTTAGTTTAACTTGGACCTGAAACTTTATTTCTGAATGAGAAATTAAAAAGAATTTTGATTTTTCACTTTTTGTACAAATAGTTTTAGTTGTTTTGAAACTGCATTGAAGTTGCCTGCTCCCTACCTATCAATAAAAACACATAAGAACACTCCATGTCCAAATTTATATCCCAACCTTTCATCAATAGATTCAATTTAAACCAAGTTTAAAGTAGAGCTGGATAATACTCTAAAGATGCCAACCAAAAATGTGTCTCTTATAGTGGTAGTCCTGGCCTTTTAGCACACTGTGATTAGAAACTGCTCTGGAGACCACTGACTGGAGACCAGGTATGCTCATGCTCCTGATTTCTGTACACGAAGAATTCTGTCCACAAAAACTGCTGAGCAGCCTCAACTGACTCAAGTTTTACAAAAATCAAGGGCATTCAAAACCAACTAGGACTGCCCGCTCCCTCTTAAGTTCATCAAAATACATTTTTACATTGCTTCAGCTTTTCTTTTTGTGTCAAGTTCCAGCAATAAACCTGCTTTATTAAACTGACATTTTGCAAGTAGTTAGTCCTGAAAATTGACTAAACCCTTTCGGTATTAGAAAAATCATTCTGGAGACAGCTGAAATATTTGAAATATTAAAAAAAAAAAAAAAAAAGGCGGAAAAAAAAAAGCTAATGGAACAGCAGGAAATCTGATTAATTTATCTCCCCTCCCCCCCCCGAGCAATGCTGATGAAGCAAGATAGCCATTTTATTCAGCAGTGAGGTAATTTGTTTGGTAAAAATAGAAACTACCTGAATCCAGGCTCAAAATCTAAACCATGTTAGCTGAAGCTCAGAAGTATTATTTAAGTTCACTTGATTTGTGTTTTCATATTCCCCCTCTGATTATGACAGAATGGCACCCATACCAAATTAAGAGTGACCAAGAGGTGGATGGGAAACTTAAAGAACAGTGAAGTTCTGCCTGAAGCAAAGAGGGTGATTCATTTGGAAGGAGGTTTTCTGAGGAATCAACATTCCAACTTAGTTACCTGGCAGTTTGGGGCAATTAGATTGGATATTTGAAACCGCAGCCAAATTACCAGTCCTGTGATTTAATTTTGTTACTCTCCTTAGTTAACTAAGTAAACCCTGAGAATCAGGGTTCCTAAGTGAATTTGGAAGTGGGCTTTAAAGAGAGCTTTTTGAAGCAAAAATTAAATATGCATAGTATATGGATATACCACCTTGTAGTGTGTATTTGCATATACAAAGCCAACAGTCAGGTACTCCACATACTCTGCACGTCTGGTTGCCTGCTTTTTTAGCTAAACACACCAGGCTGAATGGCACACACTTCAATGAAGTGCCTAGATCAGATAGGCAATCCCGAAGAACGATTAAATGCAGCCAAAACCCAAGCTGCTCTCCCTCTGTGTACCTCCACCAAGCCTAGTGTGAGTCTACAGTACTGGAAATCTTAGTTAAAACCTTATTTAAGCACTTGTATTTTTGAAGCATCAAAGCAGGTTTTACATGCATATTATTTTGTTGATTCAAAGGCAGCTACATTTTTGTGAAAGCTTTCTTATTGCCACGAATTTTTGGTAATTCTAAGGTGTCCTGGTGACAAAAGAAAAGAAAAAAACATGACACAAGGTAAAAGAAAACAATTTCAGAATATTAGTTCATCTGATAATGTGTAAAGTACTCTTGCCAGTTACTGTAAGGCTTCTTTTTTTTTATTCTGTACCAAAACAGGTAAATTTTTCATTATGTTTCTTTCTGACCTGTTTGGAGGAAAAGTGACAACCTTTATTGCTGCCTAACAAAGCTAAGCCCCTGTGTCACACTGCTTTGAGCAGAAACACATCAGGCAAGGATTTGCTTGTATTTCATTCTCAGGACAGGAAGAACATGCTGGTTATGAAGAGAAAATGAGATTATATCAAACAGAACAAAAACTACAAGTGGGAGCAAACCCAACCAATTCAGAGCATCGCAGCAAGCTTACTATTATTACAGATTGCTGTTTCACCTTATAAACCAGGTTTTCATTATGTTTCTGATAAAGCTACATGGAAAAAGGGACTGCTTTCTTGCCCTGCTTTGAGAGGATTTTGCTTACCAGTTGGGTTGTGCCACAGCATAACATGAAATTCGCCAATGAGTATATCTAATAAAGCAAGCTGCAGAACAATACATTGAAGTCATGTATGTGCCTTCAGCCCTTTAAATCACAGTAATTTAAAAAAACAAACAAAACCCAAACAAAATACACAAAATCAAACCCCTCTCAGCTCTTCGGGGTGGTACAGCTCTGAATCATTACTCTTTCCAAGTGGGCAGCTTAGTCTGGTTTCTACAATGTCATCGTACATTGCAGTCCATGTCCATATCCAAGAAGGTACATTGATCTGGGAACTCTTGATTTAATACATGTTGCCACATTACCCTTGACCTCAGAAGGACTTTGAAGTTTTCTGGCTGCAGATGAAAGTTACAGTATCTGTGGCAGAGCTAGGCTGTAGAGTAAGAAAGAACTGCTAACTCAACAACTTGTTAAAACACACATTTCCAGAACTTTGTTTTATTATTTACTTTTTTAAAACTAATAAACACACTATATCCAGAATTGCAGTCCTCTTGTTCAGATTGATAGGACGAAAAATTAATTTGAACAGACAGATAGATTAAATCAAAAGTTATGAGTAAATTATTTCCAGTCCTTCAAATCTGGCTGATGGTATGCATTTCCTAGACCTCCTTAAGGATTTCTGTTGGAGTGTGGCCTATAAAGCTTCGATCCTTGTGTGCATCACCAGGTTATGAGTAACAATTAGATGAGAACTGAGAGCATCTTCCCTGAGAGGCCTTTATTCTTTGGAAGTCATTAAGAGGAGACCAGATTCAGAAGCTGCTTGTTGTCAATGTCACTTTCCAAAAGAATAAAGAACTTGCAAAGGCGGTTGATATAGTATGACCCAGTCTGTGTGAAAAACAAGAGGGATGAAACTCCCCAAGATTATTGTTTACCTCCCTGTCATATGTTCATGCTGTTTGGACCCAAAGCAGACATCTGTTGGACAGCTTAGTCATGTTGTTAAACGGCCAGATGTAATTAAAGCATGTAATCATCTCTTGCCAATCAAAAGGAACTGAAAAAAGAACACAAAACCAGAACATCAGATCACAGTTTTCTCTTTCTCATAAAGGATCACATTTTTATAAGTAGAAGCCTTGTGATTCAATGTGCTGGGCAGAGATTCACCCATAGGCAGGGAAGCTCTTGACAGAAAAAATACACACCTCCCTAGATCTCTCTTTGGACCTCTCAAAACATATTTCATTTCCTTACCAGCAAAAAGCAGAGTCAGCTCTTGATACCACTCTGTGCTTAGACAAGCAAGAAGACAGGAACAGCTTTTGAGACCCAAGGTTGAACAAGGTTTGACAAACTGGACACTGGGTATCTAATACTGAATTACTCTGCCTTTGGTCAAAGAGGAGTCAAGCAGTCACAAGCAAAAAATGAGTTAAAACCACCTTGTGAATCAAAGAGCTTGAAAGAAAAAAAAAAGCAAAAAAGCATAATCTGTTTCTTATGCCCAAACTGGATAAACCAGCAATTATGGGCACAAACCCCCACCTGAGAGATTCAGGTTGGACACTAGCAAAAAGTTTCTGACTTGTAAGGTGCCGAATTGAATTAGATTGCCTGGGAAGAGGAGCACATGATCAAGTTCTCAGCACTAGGGATTCGTAAGAACAAATTCAGCAAGCATATATCCAGAAAGTTAAAATCAGCCCTGCTCTGAGCAGAGGACTGGATTAGATGATCTAATCGTTTGGGTGACCTTCATCCCCAAGATCCTAAACTCCAAGTTGAATCCCAGTGCTTGCTTTGCCTGCACCTCCTGTAAATTAATTGTGATAATTGTTAACACTTTTCCAAGAAATCAGTATCTTTTAGGTTCACAGCAAGAACAGTTGAGCAGAACCAGAAGACCGTAATACCCTTTAAGCAACAAAACACTCTAAAATTGCGAAGTAAGAGGACAGAATGTCATCTCAAGGACTCCCCCACCAATTAGAAAAGCTCAGTTAACTTTAAGTTAAGCAAAATCATTTGGCCATCTTGCTAAAATGTGTTATGATTTACAGTATTCAAGCACAGGAAACACCAGGGAAAGCAGCAGTACATAACTCTTTTTCTTTTTTTTCTTCCCTGCTAGTCAGTGAATTGGTTGTAAACTACAATAATTTATAGCATGATGTCCTGGAAGTACTTCACCAAAACATCTCCACACCATCACAGGTTTACAAAGTGTTTGCAAAACAGATTTTCAGTAACTAAAGTACTGGCAGACATATGGGCTGTTCGTTTGATTTGCTATACCATGATGCTGGTAGAATTCCTCTGAATCAAATATCAGTACTAAACTCATCCTTCGGCGGGATCCAAGAGCATTCTGAGTGCAGACTGGCAATCCCAGTACCTTTTGGGTTTTTTCCCAATTTCTGAAACACCACTCTCAATCCATTCCTGCTCAGAAATGTTCCTAATTGCTGGAAATGTCTTCCAATTCACTATTTCACCTAGTGTTTCCAATAAACTAGCTCTGGGCAGCTCCCTTCTCAGTACCTTAAGTAGACCCAAGTGGTTTTTCGAGGCTAGCTAGCTCTCTGCAGTGACCAGGTAAAGGGGACACAGCTGGAATTTAGGCTGCCTGCATATGGCTACTTTCTGCTGGGTTACTCACAGTCATACAACTAAGGAGGAAAAAGCCTTTTCACAGACATGCATGCATTCAATGACTATTAAGAGAAGTCCTACCAGAGTAAGTGGATTGAGTTATATGCTTAAAATTACAAGCAGGATGAACTACTGATGGCTTCCTTTTACTGTTGCTGCTAAAGCACTCTCTATTCACTGCACAGGTGCTGACAGATCGTTTGATGAGATTTTCAAGTCCAAGAGATGAGAAAAGCAAATATTAAAACCAAAAGAGAAGGAACTATTTTAATCCTGCTCTTCTTTCATACTTCAAAAATGATACTTCTGTCTCCCCCTTTCTACTTGCTCTATTTTGGTTAATATGGCTTAGGTCATTTAGAGCAGTTAAACAATATGGAAGTGCTAGTGAACTGATCCAAAAAATAATTTTTCACACCTAACTAACATGGATGTTTAAAAGGGGAGACGTTTTTTTACTTTGGATTATTAAAGGCAGATGTCTTGGATCAGAGATGGACTTACTGCAGAACACACTGCATCCACGTTAGCCATAAAAAACTTAAAAGTTTAAGTCTAGGCTAGTCATGAAGGCTGCCTGCAGCCAGCAGAAAGGGACAGGTATCTCCAGGGTAGGATTCAGCACATCCTAAAATAACTGTTAAAGACAATATAGATTAATCACTCCATGCAAGTAATCATTTATCTTCCACCAACTACTAAAAGAGCCTATACCATTAGGTTAAAGAAAATTAATTCCTAAGCACTTAAAAATATGTTAGATGAGAAAAATCTCCCCCGAAACTCAAAAGTCAGCCTCAAATTGAAGCCAGTATTTTGAATCAGACCTCCTCTTTTTTCTTCTGGGATCAAACCTGCCAGACTAATCTGCCACTAATATTTCTTATCACAGAATCATAGAATCATAGAATCATAGGGGTTGGAAGGGACCTCGAAAGATCATCTAGTCCAACCCCCCCTGCCAGAGCAGGGTCACCTAGAGTACATCACATAGGAACGCATCCAGGTGGGTTTTGAATGTCTCCAGTGAAGGAGACTCCACAACCTCCCTGGGCAGCCTGTTCCAGTGCTCTGTCACTCTTACAGTAAAAAAATTTTTTCGGATATTCACCTTAAATCTCCTATGCTTCAATTTACACCCATTACCCCTTGTCCTATCACTGGTCATCACTGAGAAGAGCCTAACTCCATCTGCCTGACACTCATCCCTTACATATTTGTAAACATTGATGAGGTCACCCCTCAGCCTCCTTTTCTCCAAGCTAAAGAGACCCAGCTCCCTCAACCTTTCCTCATAAGGGAGATGTTCCACTCCCTTAATCATCTTAGTAGCTCTGCGCTGGACTCTTTCCAGCAGTTGCCTGTCCTTCTTGAACTGAGGGGCCCAGAACTGGACACAATACTCCAGATGCGGCCTCACCAATGCAGAAGAGAGGGGGAGGAGAACCTCTCTTGACCGACTAACCACACCCTTTCTAATGCACCCCAGGATGCCATTGGCCTTCTTGGCCACAAGGGCACATTGCTGGCTCATGGTCATCCTCCTGTCTACCAGGACCCCCAGGTCTCTTTCACCTACACTACTCTCCAGCAGGTCAGCCCCCAACCTATACTGGGACATCGTGTTGTTCCTCCCCAAATGCAAAACTCTACACTTCCCCTTGTTGAATTTCATCATGTTTCTCCCTGCCCAACTCTCCAGCCTGTCTAAGTCTCTCTGAATGGCAGCACAGCCTTCTGGTGTGTCAGCCACTCCTCCCAGCTTAGTGTCATCAGCAAACTTGCTGAGGGTACATTCTGTACCCTCATCCAGGTCGTTGATGAAGATGTTGAACAACACCGGTCCCAGTACCGACCCCTGAGGGACTCCACTAGTCACACACCTCCAACCAGATTCTGCCCCATTGACTACAACTCTCTGACTCCTTCCCATCAACCAGTTCCTAATCCACCTCACTACCTGATCACCAAACCCATACCTGATCAACTTATCTACAATTTCTTGTGCTAGACTTTCTTATGTTACAGGTCCAGAAACTGAGCAACCTACTAAAACATTCTCGCAATTTTTTTCAGCTCTTACAAAAAAAATTGCAGGACCTTTCTGACAAACTGTCATCTTGATTGTTTCCTGCTTCTAGGAAGAGAGAGACAAACCACATAAGCATCCACAAATTTATATCAGCTCAACTCCCAAGTTATTTTAGGCTTGGCCATCAATTAAGCTGTGGGAAAGTTTAGAAACTATATGGCTGATTAAGCTTTAGCACCCCTCCCAAGTCATATTGTGATACTAAATATTCTTCTATTTACATATGCTGGCTTTTCCCCATGATACAGCAATATTTTATGTGTTTGTTTTTGTTTTTGTGTGTGTGTGTATGTGTTGTTTTTTTTTTTAAAGAACAGTGGTATTTAACTGCTTAGGATTTGGTTGGGTTTTCTCCCCAGTCTGTCTTATTTGGTCATACAGCATATTCAGCATGATGTTTTGACAAAACCAAATTCCTCATGTCCAGACTTACTACATTTGTGCTTTCTATTCACGTATGTGCTTCCCTTTGGTGTGTTTGTATCATCTGGTTTAGGCCAAGAACTATCATCTAGATGGGAATCGTTCTGAATTCAGAATTCCAAAAAAACTGTGGGAAAAGATGACAGATCTAATGGGCCAGTTATGGTTAAACTAGCCAATTTCATACTTTGTCACAGATAACGGAAAACAAACTCAAACGAAATCACTCTGATTGCTCTCAGTAGCCTTTTTGCTCCCATCTAACAAATGTTAACTGTGCAGCACAAGGCATTTCACTAGGAGCTGCATTTTCAAGCTTTAAAACTCAGAAACCATTGTGACGTTTTAGAGGTTTGGGCTTTGAAAACTGATTTTCACATTTTAGTTGCCTGGATGCATGGCGGTGAAAGATCTGATAATATCTCCATTACCTCATTCTACCACATTTCACAGCAAAATGCATCAGCACTCCATTTTCATGGTAGACAAAGAACTAAATGTTTATTATGGGTTTTATGACACCACACCAGAAGTATAGATTTTACTATATAATTTAAGATTTTATATATTTTAGCTGAGCCACATAAAATATTCCTTTAGAAGACAAAAATTTTTAGTCAATCTTCATATTCTTTTTAGACCTAGTCTCATCCCAGCCTTTTCATCCAGTCCTTTCTCAGATATGACTGCATCTTTTGGAAACGATGGTAACCTATAGTAAGTACAGCACAGTATGGGGTCTTAGTAAAAGAACTAAGCAATCCATCACCATCTCCTTAAGCTTATATTCTGCATTCAGGCTCTTAATCCTGGCATTCTGGTGGCTTCTGTAGGTGCTTCTCCAAAATGTCAGAATATTTCCAAGAAAAAGCCTCCATTCTGCACTCACCCTGGCACAGTATAGCAGCCCCATTCCCCTCTACTGTACATCAGACAATCCAGTAAGTTGATATCAAAATCAGTTATATCAGTCAAATACGCCAGTTTCTCTCACACAAATTACATACAAATTGCTTTACTGATATATATATTACATAGAGAAATATTCCAAATCAGATGTCAAAGGCTCAGCTACTCATATTATGAAAACAATTCTTATCATTCCCATTTCTCAAATGCAGTCCAACCCTAAATACTATAGCAGTTAATAACCTTTCCTGAATTCAGAAGACCATTATGATTCACACATGATTATCATATTAACATTATTTATGCTGAAGGAAAATGAAAATATAGACAAGCAATTAGCACACTGAAAAACAACATCTCAGTGAAGAAAAGACCTTAGCCCCATTTAGTTCACAGTCTAATCTTTAAATAATTGGCTGCTCTCCATCAGTTAAATCTTATATAAAAGACTTAAACACTGAGGCAGACAATCCCATTTTAATAGGTATAAAAATATTCTGAACTTTGTAGTTAATTTATTGCCAGCTTATAACATCTTTGGATTTGTGCACCTCCACAATCTACAGTCATGTGATTCTCCTATAACAACATGAAAGACAGAATTAGGTCCAATCTCATCCTCTATGCTCCTTCCATACTGGAAATAATTTTCTGAGGATGGTTCACCCCATTCTATGATACAAGTCAGAGGTGAAATGCATCTTCTGGCAGCTCTTGTTCTCCTCCTTTAGCTGAAGAGTGAGCAGACTTGGACACAGAATTTTAAAAGGCTCAAGTCCAGTAAAAAGAGCCTGAGCAAACCCAGGAGAACTAACCTACATTCTAAAGAAACAGTCTCTCTTGCCAAGTTGAATATAAATCCTGATCTAATTCTAGAGAGAAAAAAATTCTTCATGATCTCAGATTTTATGGTCACATTTCAAGGACACTGAGGAATTTCTGGAAATGTTTGAGAAAGGAACTCCTGCTCTCTGTTTGTGATTGAGTGACTTAAATTTGCTTCCACTTTGAAAAATGCCTCATTTATCCTCTTGCCTGTCATATGAAAAACACCTTACTCCACAAACTTTGAAACAGGTAGGTTTCCTAGGCTTGCTCCTATCCTTGTCTACAGTAGGGAGGAGAAAAGATTACTTGATTTTGTACTGATAAACATAATGAATGAAAATATGGCAGTAGAGAATTGTTGGCTTCCCAAATGGTCACTGCTGCTTTGCAAAAGGAAAAAAAGAAAGACTTTTACATGTGGTAAACCCCTCTGTTTCACGACCACTCTGCAAAGTATCTGCAGTGAGATTCATCTGGGATCAACAGGCAGCTTAAATTACTATTTAATCCAGTGAGGAACTGCAGAAAGCTTGTAGCAGAGCTCAGTGTTATCCTAGACTGAGGAGCAACCAGTGCTACATTTTATCTACCATTTATCCACGTTTTATCCACCTATTCCTACAAAGTTTTTTGGTTCTCAATACTTAAGTCGTGCCAGTTATAAAATCTGATCTCCATCTTTGCAGAGTGCCTTGAAAGCCACAGTAAGGCATAGTTAGCAGTGACATTTCATTTTCAGTTAGTCCAAAGACATGGAGTGAGTTCCTTTCTGGCCTATTAAAAATAGCTTCTCACATAATTTAAAGCCATGACAAACACAAATCTCAGTATGGTTGAAAATGTGAGTACCTAGATCTTTTTCTGTATACAACACATACACACTACTCACATTCACTTCAAGGAACAGAAATGTATCTTTACATCAAAGCAAGAAAATAAAAAATTTTGCTAATTTTTTTTACTAATCTTTCATTAGCTGGGTAAAACAAACAACTGTATCAATAATTTACAATTATTATTTTCAATTTTTCACATGCAAGACCTATAAGCTCATCTACCTAAACAGAAAAATGGGACTTAAATAGACCATTTGGTTTACCTATTATCATATCATAACATATCATACAAGGGCTTGGGTGGGAAGGGATGTTAAAGATCATCTAATTTCAACCCCCCAGCATGAGCAGGGACTCTTCCCACTAGACCAGGTTGCTCCAAGCCCCATCCAGTGTGGCCTTGAGCACTTCCAGGGACCCACATCCACAACTTCCCCGAGCAACCTGTGCCAGTGTCTCACCATCCTCACAGGAAAGAATTTCTTCCTAATGTTTAACCTAAATCTCCCCTCTTCCAGTTTAAAATCATTACCCCTTGTCCTGTTGCTACATACTGTTGTAAAAAGTCCCTCCCCAGCTTTCTTGAAGGTCCCCTTCAGGTACTGGAAGTTTCTCCAGAGCCTTCTCTTCTCCAGACTGTACAACAGTACAAAAGAAGCTCATTTCTTTAGAGTGCAAAAAGACTCCAATAACAGAATGTTTTTCACCAGACACCTTCTTTTGAAATTAAGTATTTTAAAATCAGAAGTACCATATGGAAAAAATACATTAAAATAACCCATCCAAAAGTCAGCTCAGTCTTTGTTCCATAATGAAGTACATATTCAGTATTGCTCCCCAAGCTTAACAGATTTATTCTATTATGCATACAATCTACAGAGAAATAGAGTCTTAACTGTCCTTTCTCCAGCTCTTAAGCACTTGTGGTCCATGAAATCTACATTAGACAATTCCCATCACACAACAACTTCAATTTTTATTTATTTACACTTTTTTTTTTTTTTTGAAAGCTCCCTTTCTCCCATTACTCCCAAAGAACTACCTCAGTGGGGACCCCCATTTCTACAGTGAGGTTGTATCTTTCTTTACCCCTGGGATATCTTTACCCTGTGTGCTCAGAGACTCATTCACAGGAGCCTTAAATACACATTTAAATCAGTCTTTAGTTCTTACTGCAGAGGAGTAGCTACACAATCCTAGAAATACACAGTACACGAAGACAACACAGCCCAAACCCACCACTTTAGATCTCTGCTCCTGCCCACAGGCTGTTGTGGAGCAGGAGAAAAATCTTGGAGCCTTAATCCAACAGCCAGGCATCAGTCTGCTGAATTTGATGGCAAAGTTTCCACTGCCTTCACCAGAGTCAGGATTCATGCTGTGACACTGCAGTTGCTAGCACTGCTAGTAACAGTTACATTATACACGCATGTGTATGCACACATAAAACACAAGCACTTTGCAAAACGTAAAAAATGTTGCTATAAAGAGCTAGAAAAGTTCCACGGGTCTCCTCACCTAACCACCTTTCTCTGGCCATGCCAGCCACAGGTTGCTGCTGTTTTTTTCACTGAATTAACTCCAAGCATTTAAAAGAAAAAGTATTTCAGTATGTTTTTCTGACAGGTAAGAAATTAACTGCATACCAGGAGCTATTGAATTCAGCTTTAATAGTATCAATAAACATTTCTGATTAAATTATGAAATTGATTTTATAATTTTGACCATTATGTTTTTACATCAATATCCTCATATGACAGCAAATGTAGTTACTGCTTCCTTATTGATCTTAGACATAGCACTCCAAAGTACTCGTTTGACTATATTACAAAATCAAACTTGATTTCCTGTAGTACCGTAGTAACTTTTGGTCACGACTTCATGTGAAGAACCAATAACAAATGGATTATCAAGTTATTAAGAGGTATGCTTTGTCCGCAGAAGCCTAGGCACAGCTCTGTGCCATGCTTTTAGCAGCTTCAGGGCAAGTTTCAGGACTTAAGGATGTTGTTATTCTTTTATGTCAAATAATCCCTCTGCTTGCTCCTGATGAGCCATCTATCAGGTTTCTTGTGAGCAATCTAAACACTATGTATTAATGACAAGGAACAAAGTGCTATTTATAATGTTCATTCAAGCAATCCAACAAAAACTTGGGAGTTTCTGTAGCTTGGGAGCATTACTCTTGATCTCACCCTCCCCTATGTCAGGATAATAGTTACGTGTTGGGCCACTCCATCTCCCCATAAGGTTTAATGTTCTGTTAAGAGAATGCATAATTCAAAGGACCAGTGTTGCTCTGATAGATGCATAGTAGTAAATCAAAGGTGTAATGTGCTGGATATTTATGTCTCAGGGTTAAGAACATGTCCAATCAGATTAAAGAAATTTCAGTACTTGGCTTTTTGGCTGCTGTAATTTTTTTCCATAGTCCCTCCCATGTCTGAACCTTTCTAGGCTGAAGGACTATGAGGTATCTTCATTGATATAAACTGCTGTCATGAAAGAGGAGCAGTGAGTTGAGACCTTAAGCTGTTTTGTCAGATTGCACTTTTGTAATGGATCTGTGGGTCTGCTGATATGTTACCCAAAGGTGTCTTTTCCAGTCAGTCAGTCATGTTTCTTCCTCTCTAATTATAGGGGCATCTGTTTCAAAATGTAACTAATCCCTCCAGATTTTGTGGGCTGAGGAAAGGGGTGGGAGAGGTCAGCTGGAACTTGTGGTCTTATCCCTCTTGCAAGATCATTCCCTAATATTCACAAAAGTATTTAGGCCATTGACAAGTATTTGCCCTGACAAGCCTGTGGAGAACTCGATCCACTCTCGTCTGTCTCAGATAAACCGTTCCCTGAAACAAGACATCAGCAGAGCATAGGAAGTTGTTTCACCTTGCTTTGATTAAAAACAAATACAATTGATAAGCTGCTTAAAAAAAATACTGGCCATCTAATGCCTATGGGAATGAGTGATTTATATAGTGCTGGCTAAATCAGTCACAGCATAGATAGGCAAAACATTATGGGCCCTGTAACTGCTGCTATAGCATATACAGTACCCTACAGTGTGGTCTAGTGGTGGCATGGGGCTATCAGCATTTTGTTCAGATTATGCTGATGATCCTCTTATTTCCTATCCTACCCTGCACAAGGTCTCATGATGTATTTACACAGAAATGCCTCAGTAGGTCACCTATCAGCAAATGGGGTTGGGGGGGGGGGGGGGGGGGGGGGCGGGGGGTTGGTGCAATGGAGTTTGATGCCCTGCACAAGAGACTGGTGTGTGGCCTTTCAGTTCCAAGCCCTTTTGCCACTACAGCTTCCCCAGATCTTTAACACACACAGCTCAAGGCTCTCACTCACCTGACATTGTCTCAGATATCCATTTTTGGCTTCCCATCACTGATCACTTTTCCAAAACTACACCTTTACCCTGGAAAAGTTTCAGCATTTCACTCAGGATACTGTTTGGAAGTGTAAAAATACCATATATCCACTAAACAATTGGGCTGGAATCAAGGCAATAGCTCTGCTGGCACCAATAAAGCTTGCTTACTGACCACCAGCTCAGGACATAGCCTCAGCTGCAGGTCCGTGTCTCTTCACTGAGCCATCTTGAGTCAGCAGCCTGGCACCTGCAATCTTCTTGATTCCTGATGTTTACAGAAGGCAAACACCCTAAACTCATCACCACAACATGGCAAAAGGGGGTAAGGTCAAAAGGGCTCAAGGAACAAGCAGCAATTCAACACCAAGCTCTCCCTGCAAGTCAAGGAAAGCTTGAGTCTACCATAGAGATGGGGAAAAAAATGCCTGAAGGACCTGTGCTAGTTTTTCAGCCTTCTTGGGAAATATGAAAAATGAAGTGAGTGCTTCTCACTAACTCCTGAAACACTTTGCCTGTTAGAGGTTAAGATAACAGCATGCTCTTAGAAAGGTGCTCCTTTTAAAATGGAACATATTTATTTTCACACATACTCACACGATGACATAGGGAAGGATGAGTACCCTTGCTCTACAGAAACAACCAACCGGAATACCATTAGTAAAGATGCAAGTCCTCTCACTTCATCTTAGTTAACCAAAGTTCAGCATCCCATCTCATGTTTTTATATGTGCTCCTTTGTACCTGTTGGAAAGATATGCCTTCAGAAGGTAAATTATTCCGTCCTCAAGTAACTGCAGAAGTGGGATCAATCACTGAAGACAGACAGAATTTCAATGACTAAAACTAAAAACTAAACTAAATTCTAGATAGCTAAAATTATGTGAAGTTAATTGAATCATAGAATCATAGAAACATAGGGGTTGGAAGGGACCTCGAAAGATCATCTAGTCCATCTTGCACCCTAAATTATTTTCCTAACCTCGTAAAAAGTAAAAAGTTTGCAGAAAAATGGAAGAATCTCTTTTCTCCAGTCTCACATTAATAACTGAACCATCATACTTCTCCCTCGCTGCTGAGCCACCCTGTCCTTGTGTCTACTCAGCATTTATCACCAAGTGAAGGTTTTCAAGGGCTCTGTGCGCAAAGTGATAAAACGGGTAATTTTGACTCAGATCTGGGTTGTGAGCCCTGATCATTATTCATCACTTACTTTCCATTTTCAAACCAGTTTTTCCTCAAGAAGTGCCAAAAGGCCTCACTGCCTCCACAAGCCACGGCATTTAGTACCTCACAGGCCTCTGTTCTTGGGCCAGGAGATGCTTGTGCTGCCTCTAGCCACAATTTACCAAATCATGGATGAAATATTTGGATCTCCAGTCTCAGTTTCACTCCCTTCAAGCAGTCTTCCCAAGCAACAACTTAGTTAAGTAAACACATAGCTAAAGAGTATAAAATAGACTGGGCACAAGCTCTGACTACTTCCATTTCCAGAACCTACAAACAGAAGCTTCATTATTGTGCATTTACCAGTACATCTCTGATGCAGAAGTAGGAAAAAAAAAGTCTAAAGTTCTCTTCCTGGGTTAGCTGAGGTTAAACAGGTGTTTTTGGTAAGGATTGCAGTTACATTTTGATTACACTAGCCCACATTCTTACATCACATAATGCAATATGATATACCCAAATGGAGTTCTCGGTGCCAAACTGGGGCCCCCAGCTTGATGTTGTTCTAATTGTGTTTTTCATTAATCCCTGTGACCTCTGCGAAGCATCACCAACCAAATACAGGTTCTCAGAGATGTGTGTTGGGTTTTCTTCTGGGGTATTTTTTTGCACCTCCACTTCACTTTGGGATGGAGCAAAGTAAAAGCAAAAATGAGTTTTCAAATTCAGCTGTGAGCATTAAGTCTGAAATGTGTCTGAAAAAAATACATCTAAGGAACCAGTTTATTACAGCTGGATAGTGTGTCTTCCCTAGTAACCTGATCTAGCCTCCAAAAGGAAAACTCTTAACTTCTTTAGAGGGCCTTGGACCCAGCCTCTGCTACAGGAATGCAAGCGTGAGGCAATGTAAGCTTCTTTATGAAGAACTAATAATAAAGGGGAAGTTGGAGAGAAAGGCCAATTCTTGATCTCATCTTGGAGTCACTCCACACACTTCAAATATGGCCAAATTCTGTCTCCAACCACTCCCTGGCAACCTCATTTCCTTTATTAGTGTTGCAACGGCTGTATCTGGGGGCAGAATTTGACCCAGGAGACCTAGTCCTTTCCTGGCAGGAGCCCGCCACCTCAGGAACTGGGGCTCTCTTGGGCCCTGGAATCAGGGGAATTCAGAGAGATTTCTGTGGAATTACATCAGGGACACTGGTGGTCACTGACATCTTCTGCTTTGGGCAGAGGAATAACATATTTCACTAGAAAATATGGGTCTGAAGTAGAGTGTGAGCAGGAAAGATTTCAACTTGGAGAAGCTTCACTGGCAAGATAGCGGCAGCACAGCTACTATGCAGCTCACCTGCTTTGTAGGTCTGTAAGTGTATTTTTGCACACTCTGGAAAGCATTTGACAGATGTGCATTAATATGCACAGCAATAACTGGTGTATATTAAAATGAGCTGCTCAAGAGAGGAGGAGAGAAACGATGCACCTGTTTATGCATGTTCCGTCTACCAGCGTTTCTTCACTGAAAAACAACCATTGATTTATACTCATCTGCATAAAAGGAAAAGACTTTTAAGAAGACTTTTCCATGACATGAAGGATACCCAGTGTCTATTTTGAGCACTCATTCTACCTCCCAGGTACACACTTTTCAATTCAGCTCTGAATTATTCTGCAACCAGTTGGACGTACTACACCAACTGCTGACACACACGGGATGTATTTTCTGCAGCCTGCTCACTCCTGTCCTATCACTTGCTAAGTCCCAGCACAGCTTTCTAGTATCTCCTTCAGAACATCTTATTTTCCCCTAGTAGCCTTTTCCTTCCTCAGCTCTTTTCAGATTCTCAGCTTCTCTCATTTGTTTCAAGAAAGGTCTTTGCTTCTGCACTTGTTACTATGAGGACTCTTCAGAGTCACCCATATGATCACTTTAAGTCTCTCTCACTTCAGAACACAACATGTGAGGTGAAAGCCAAGCCACTGAGAAAACAGTGGGAAATCACCATTAATTTCCATGCTATCAGGATTTCTCCTTTGCCATCTATATTTTTGAGAAGGCAGCTAGAGGAAGATGTTCTGTCCATACTCTGACATAAGTGACAGAAGATGGTAAGATACTTCTGGAGAAAACCTAGGCTTCTGTGCAGTCTCATTCACGCAGCACAAAAGCATTGCAGGAATACATGCAGACCTCATCGAAATGACAGGGGGAAGGAGAAGCAACTGTGCTGCTGCCTCTTGAACCCTGAGAGATGCCCTAACCAAGGCCATGGCAGAAAACCTTGGAATTGCTGAACGATAGCTGCAACTTCCCTGCCTTTCACCTGCAAAGCTGGTGAACCAGTCTTTGCCAGGAGATTGCCCAGGGCTCAGAAAGGTGACTGGACTTATGAGAAAATCAGCAACAGAGAAACCAAGTGACTCAGCAGGTCACCAAGATGGAAAACTAGGCAACAGCCTCAGTCAAAACTGACTATTTCAGGACTATTTAAAAGCTAAAGGGAGCTTCAGCAAACAACTTTGCTGTGGTAAAGGTGAAGCACAGAAGCAGCTCCCCTGCTGCACAGAAAAAAAAAAGCCCAGAACCAGGAGTCTGTGCACTGCATGGCCATCACACACACTGTCCTGTGCCCTGCTTTCTGAGAAGACAAACCACTGCCCAGAAGCAATACAGATGGACAGACAGAATTCAAAATCTAACCCATCATTATGGTACAGAGTCTTGAAATACAGTATAAAAACTGATCATATACAGACTTTTCACATTTCCCCAGTCTTCCTTTTCTCAGTCATATGAACGAGAGGACAAGAAAGGAAATCCCATATTGACAGCTTGAACACAAATCTCTAATATCAGTAGGACTAACTAAGGAGTAAGGTTCAGGAAGGGTGTCAGAGTAAGACTCAATTTGGATTTATTATTTCATACTGTTTCCAGATATGTTTCTATTTCATCCACAAAAGATTAATCCTGACACTTTTAGAGGGCCCCTGGCCCATTTGCTTATTGCTCTGATCTTTACTAGCAATGAAACTAGAAGTCTTTGCTTACTCGACTTCTGGAGAGTTAAGAGGATACCCTTTTATATCATTCGCTGAAATTGCTTCTTGGCTAAAATATTCTCCTGTCAGTGTTTTTCATGTGTTCGGCAACATCTGCAGGATGTGGAAAGAACAGAAACAAACCAGATGCTGCATAAGGTAGTAGCACCAAGAAACATAATTATTACAGTACCTTTTTCATTTTTTTTGTCCATCTTATGCCTTCAAACATCAGTAACTTTTACTGCTGAAACAGAGACTGACTCATCTAAGTTTCCTCTAAACAGATTTACAATAATTTGTAAAAATTGACATATACCCCCCATCAAAGCCAAATTTCCTGTAGCAATTTCAGAGGAAAATAGATTAGGGGAATGTGGATATTTATCTCAGCCATCAACATTTATTCATTTAGGTAATTATCACTTCATTATGCTGTCAAAGAGAGCATTCGGGAAATTCACCACTGATGAACCAAATGCCACTGAAGTCCTCCACCTCTCATGCGAGACTGGGGTGCCAGCTCATGCCCTTGCCAAGCATTTGTCACAGTGATGTGACAAGGGCTGTGGGTCCAAAACGGTACAAGCAGAGGCTTGTGAGCTGTGCGGGGAACAACTGCAGCCTGATCCAATAGCGCCCCCATAAGCAAACCCAGGGGCAGCTTGACACCCTGACACCTTCCCAGCACCCCGGCCTACAGCCTCTGCTTGTGTCTACTCCATCAACTAGCTATTTTATTTTAAAAGCTGTTTATTTGATTAGAAAAAGAGGAAAAACTAAAATAAAAAATAAAAAGCATTACAGCCTTTTGAATGCCTGTTACAGCACAAAACTCAGGAGTGTCTCTGCTAGATTGGGAAAATTTTCCAGTTATTTTAACTCAGACTTCAGGAATTTTGTAGGGGGATCAGAAGACCTGCAAGCTCTGCCAAATTCTGAGGGAACAAAGTATAACTAGATTAATATATAAATCTTATTAACTAAAATGTAGCTGAATACAGTCATTTGTTATCAAAGTCTTTTGATTGTTTAACATATTGCAACATTTTGGTCTCACGGGCTCCCTGCCAAGTTGAGGCCTAATTAAGGTGGTTGGAAATGAATAGTGTTCTAATTAGTTTAATTACAATATGATGAATTATCAAACTAATTTTTTAAAACAATGTGCAATTAGCCTTTTAGCATTCAACCCCCATTTTCCCAAACAGGAAACGAAGCGGAACATACTTGTTTTTTTATCAGGAGGCTGGAGGCTGAACCACCCCAACCCAGAAGTGCCTGAGGACACAGCAAGACACACTGCTCTCCTCCTCCTTTCACCCCACTTCATGCTTTGGGCATCCACTCCAGAGCCTATGGAGAGGTCTGTGGAAAGCATGTTGTTCAGTCCAAGGCTGGATCGATGTGCCTTTTCAGATTCTCAGCCCAGAGTTTTCCCTATGCCTTCACTTAACTGGGGTTACATAGAAAATCCTGAAGTGGCCATACTGGCTTGGTAAGGTTTTTTTAGTATTACCTTCCAAAGCAGTGAAAGAGCAAACTCATTTACCTGCGAATCGTAAAGGTATGGAAGTTCCTACCTATACCATGGAGGAAAGTATTGTGTCCATAATGCCAACTGCACAAATAGTATTTTGCATTTTTTGAGTATATACTTTTACATTTGTCCCCCAAAGGCTATTTTCTGCCCTTGGCTACCAATCCCACCGCGTCACCCCCCCAGACAAACCTTTCCACAAATACACTTGTGCCTGCATAACCTCAGTAATGTTGCACCCTTGGAAGTGAAAGCACCATCTGGTCCTACCGTAGAGCAGTTCATTACTGGAGGAGTGTCCAAAGGTCACCACCTTTCATTAGCACTGCCAGGTATATAAGTAGAGTTGGCTCAATTACAGCATAGCTCATTGCCAAGCAATAGAATAGGACATATTAAAAATATAGGCACCGATTGAATGGAAGGAAGGAGTGAAGAAGTTCACTTTAATGACATGAATCCTTTAACAAATAATCAGGTTTAAAATGATCCACTTGGTATTTTGATGAGAATGGATTTTCTCATCCTGTGAACCAGAAAGAAAATGTGGCAGTAAAATAGCTTTTGGCATGACTTAATTATCCCCAGAAAGACTTAGGAGCCTGCTCCATGCAATGCACTTAAATGCATGCCAAACTTTAAGCACATGGGCATTCTCAAGGGACTATTCATATATCTAGAGATAAGCATATGCTTAAGTGCTCCAGCAAGAGACAGATCAAATTGGAAGTCTCTCATCAAGGCGTGAAGTCACAGCCAACCCATTTGGCAAGTGTGAGAGCATTTGAGATGTCCTGTCCACCTGGGTGCTTATAAAGTCCCTGTTGTCCAGACTATTTCCCAATAAATGAAACTAATCAATAACAGTTTCCTCACTTTCTAACTGACACTTGGAAAGAAAATTTAAATAGGTGCATGTATCTGTAGATTAAATCAGTTTATTGGAGGGAACCAAAACAAGGAGATTAAGTTGCCGTATATTTCTGCTTGTGCCAAAGCTAGTGGTCATGCTTGTTTTTCCTGGAAATTTATTCCACAAGCTTAGTCTGGCTATTGCCAGAATCTTCATGTATTTGCTAGCAGCAGTGACAATCCAGCAGATGAGGCTCTTGTAAGAAAAAAAAGGACTGCAGAGAGCACTAACCTCTCAAGTAACTATGGTCGAACCCGCTAAAGGCTTGAACATCACAAGGGAGGTGTTCAGCTGAAATCTGCTCCTCAAGTCACTCCAGGCTGTATAAGGGCACATTGCTATGGGACTTGGTGATGTTTTTTGGCAAAATGCATGGCTAAGATCCTACACTTAAAAAACAGGCATTGCTGCTCAAACACCAGGCTTCTGTGGCCTTGCTGCTGTCCCTCTGCCAGTCACAGCTACAAGCATCCAGTACCGTGAGGACCACAGAATCACAGAACATCTTGGGTTGGAAGGGACCTCTAAAGGTCATCTAGTCCACACCCATTACAATAAGCAGGGACATCACCAACTAGAACAGATTGCTCAGAGCCTCATCAAGCCTGACCTTGTATGTCTCCAGGGATGAGGCCTCCACCACCTCTCCAGGATGCCCAGAAGAGCTGGAGATTGCTGATCAGTCCAAAGGCCTAGGCTTTCAATAGTCAGGATACAGGAGAAACACAGTTTTCTGAAAGACTTATCTCCTCTTTTATCCAGTTCTTAAGAGAAACAGAGAGCTAGCTCCATACCTTCCTACCAGATTCTGCAATTAATTTTTCCAAGACTACGACTGTGGGGAGGATTGCTTTTTATGGGACCCTAAAAGCATCCCTCTATCTTGAGAAGAACCAGGAGGCAGCAAGCCAGGCTGGGTCTGTCTGTTCACTAACAAGTGACACATTTGGTGGGACAAGTGTTTGAAGCAGGTGCACTGCCAGCCATGCACACTTATGAGAACTGAAGAAAACATTAACAACAACGAAAAATAATTTCTGGCAATAAAAAGGTTAACACAGAACAGTAGGCATAAATATAACTTGAACCCATCATTAAAGCAATGCAGTTATTTAGTCAATTTTACTTATTTACAGGCTAGCAGATTAATGAGCTCAAATACAAACTGAGACAGTAATTAGGTTTCAAAAACATACTATAACACAATCAATCATTGCTTAGGAGTATAATGACATTAGGGTAGAGCCCTCTTTCAGCTGAAGTTATTAGCATGTGATTGGTGAAGACTGGACTTGAAGAGAGAGTCTACCCCAGGGTCCTGTAATAAAATGAGAGAGGAATCTTAAATAAGGAGAAACTATGTCTTTGACCCTTTGTCCTTTTCCTGTAGATGTAGAGATACTGTATTCGGGATTTAGGGCTCTGTAACAGGACTTTGGGGAATGATGGCATTTCAAAAGACAGTTGGTATTTTACTTTAGACAAGACTTTACTTGAGACCTAATACGACATAAGACAATATGTATATGTCCTCTAATCTGGTCTTTGAAGCTATTAGCAGCTCCTTTCAAGGCATTTCAGATCTCTTCTCAAAGTATTTGTAAATACATCAACTTAGAGAAGGGATTCAAAACGTTATAGAATACAAAGTGGGAGAAAAGGTGAAAATTTAATGTAATGAAAGGAAAAGCAGAAGCAATACAAAAGCAAAGTTCTCAATTATGGTTGCTAAAGCATTATTTGCTGGTGAACTACATAAATGGCTTTTATATATTTTCATGGCAAGGAATCTTGGTAAATGTTCTTTGTGGTAAATCCAGTGGTAAATCCACTGTCAGCTGGGTTCACAAAGAAAGAGAGGATATGGCTTTTAAGATTTAAGCCAAATTTCAAAGTCAGGTTTTTATGCATGGTACCAGCCTAATCCACCCCTCACAGGTATCAGCCCCCACTGATATGAATATGAGAAAATTTACAACAGTGCATATGATTTTTCAAATTCCACCTAAGTAGATAAAATCAGACACCTGAAGCAAAGATTTTCAAAAGAGGCTACAGCATTTTCTCACATTCTCTAAAATGTCTTTTGAAAATCACATTCCAAAACAATGTTTGAGTAATTGGCCTAATTTTCAGAGACACTGAGTCATCCCAGACTTTAATAATCGCAGTATTCATCAGCTCTTAAAATCAGACTCCTTCCTTTGATGTACCTATATACAGGGTTTAAGTGCCCACATTTGAAAGATGTCAGCCTTAACACCACACATAATTCTCATGCATACCCCAGTAAACACACACTTCCACAAATAACTTATGCATCACCATCACATCTAAAACAAAATCTTCGTAGTTTCCTTCACCTCAAGAGCTCAGTGGCACTGCCCTTGCATTTTGCTACTAGCATCATTCCCTACAGACATGTAGTTGCTATTATTTATTCACAGTGGTAATCTCAACTATCCCAATTCCCTAATGAACAATTGAAACAGATTGCAATAAGGACGTGACACACAGGAAAAAGAAGCTGAAATGTATTTCCCAGCTTCAACCTCCTAACCTGAGGAAAGGTTATGATGGCTGACTTGACTGGGGTCAACAGCAATTGGTTCTAGTGTTTACTGTCACATAGATACTATGAATACTTCTGATGGCATTTCAGACCAATCATAGTGGCTGGTAAATCCAAATGCAGAAAAGCTTCAACTCAAAACGTTTTGTAAAAGATCTCAAAATGGAGGAAAAAGAGATGCAGAAGCAAAACTGTATTTCAAAGCAAGAGTGTGAAAACAACAACATACAACTCCAGTCAATACAATCAACCCTGATAACAAGAGCAGTCAATGCAATTACATTTTATAAAATCAATGCATCCTCCTACTATGAAAACCAGGCAAGGAGGGAAATGAACCAACATCCCCTCTCTATCAGCATGTGACAATTACAGTTTCACCAAACACAGCTAAACAAGGAGCAGGGCAAGTGTAAGTTCCTGAAATCTTGGCAGAAGAGCCAGCACCATAAAAATCTTTGGTCCAAAGGACAAGCTTTTGCTTGGCTGCTCTTCTGACTCTCTACACTTAAATTAATCTTCACCCACTGATAAAAAAAATATATATATATATATTCTTCCAGTAACATTTTTTTTAATCTAAGCTGCTGGACCTCCTTTTTTTTAATCTCCCTCCCTTATAGATTAACAAACTTGACATATGACATTAAATCCCCAGGTAACGTAACTTGTGAGCTCTCTCTTAACTTCCCATATCAATTTAGGGCACAAAAGAGCCTAGATGGAATAAATGACCATGTCATTTGTCAGTTTGAAAGTTCTCTTCAGTAGACCAAAAGTTAATTTAAGGGGCTTACAAAAAAATCCAGTAATACCTCCAGTTGTTTGGTATTAAGAACCTTCAACAGGTTCAAGCTCCCATCTCATCCTCTTTTCCAGGAGAAACCCCTACAGAAGTCAGCACATGCCCTGCAAAAGGAATGCCTGAAGGATGAAGCTCTCAATACAAGAAATTCCCAAGAGTGAATTTTAGATTTTACGTCACTTAGGCTCCCGGCCCCGAGTGAAATGATGTCTTTCTTTTCAAAACACTACTGCTGACCTTAGCCCCGTGATAAGAGACTGAGTGGAGAGAGACAGAGCAGAAAGCAGACAAAGGACTCTTTCTGATGTTTGTCCTTAATTAAGAAGCTAGCTTTAGGTTAGAGAGTATTTGATGATCTTGTGATAAATGTTTGAACCTGGACTGCATCAAGGAAGGTGTAGTTCTCATAGAGGGTGAGATTAGAGATTTGCACCACCTAACTGTGGGGCATCAACCTTCCAGAGATGCCTTTTTTCTCCAGAAACAACACAAGAACTTTGGCTGTTCGACAGGGTACATGATCTAGGTGCCCACTGTCAGAATGCATGACTCACGCACCAAGGATACTTTGCAATGTGTGTGTATGTCTGATTGAAGGATAAAACCTCATTTTAGCAGGTCCTGGGTAATATTCCCCGCCATCAGGCTTTGCATGCACTTACCCCATCACCTTTTCCCCAGCATCTGTTTGGACATCTGTCCAAAACAGAGATGTCATTTATTTTGTGCGTGGTTGCAAATTGGTTTTAGCCATGGCATCTCTCTGCAAGAGCTGGCTGATCATCAGCATCTGTAAATGATGAAAGAGAATGACAGTCTTACTTAACTACTCTGTTTTGTAGTATTCTAAGCAACAACACTGCAAACATAGTTCCAGCAAATCTTCTATTTCCCATTTAACTAGCACAAAAGAACTTCAAATACAAACAATTACAGCTGTTACATTATGCACTTGCATGTGGGAGAGAGAGCACACATAGTTTTGCTTCATTTTTCTTTTCCCTCTTATGGAACTGATCCAGTCTTAACACCCCTCACTCTTGGAAGTGAAAGCTGCAGTTATTGTTTCCTGATATTTCCAGCTCAGCAACTACTCATCTGTAGTTTTTTACTCACCAGTGTTTTACATGTGTATGACCAGCCTCAACCAGCCACACGATGACAAAAGTATTTGTGGGACCCTGTTATGCTACCTGCATACTTTCCCTGTAGTATTCTCTCACTAGTTTTAAAGTGTCTCAGGAAATCTCCATGGGACCCCATGGATCAGATAACAGGTCAGGTTTACAGAACCTTTCATAAATTGAATTGTGGACTACTACACACAAACAGTAATCCCTAGCCATCTTCTGCTAAAGCTGCATTCTCTGTCTTGGAGACAGTTATGGAATGAGCTAACATAATTTATTGAGAAAGAAATCAAAGAAAGCAATTATGAAGATTAGAGAGAAGGAAATAAAGTTGGAATACATCTTAACACCCCACTGTTTAATATTTACCAAAACTATACTGAGCATTTAGTAAAGAAAATAAGTCTCAGAGAGGAGCTATCTTCAACTTTGGCAGAGTTAAACTACTTTTAAAACAAGGAATACTGCTCACCAATTAGCAACAAAAAAGAATTGCAAAGTAAGAACATGTATGTTCTTCAGCTTGGCACGTGTTAGTGATGCCTGGATAGACTTCACACTTGATGAGAAGGCTGAGCTACTATGTACGATCTATGTAGCTCATTTCACAGAAGGAAAACCAGCTAACACACTGAAAGGCACCAGCATAGCTGCTACCATGGAATGATGCATTGTGTCACCCCTGTTACTGCTGTGCTGGATTCTGACCCTAGAGAAAACTTAAATCAGTATGGATCTTCCCATCTGAGCTTGAGGGGTCCTGGAAAAAACACTAACATGTGCATTCAACTAGAGACAGAATTCCTCTTGGTCATCACAGATGCCTACTTAAGATTAAATGAAATACTACTGGAGATCCCCAGTGCCTAGACCACAAATGAATTCAGGGCTACAACAAAAGAAGTGGAAAATACTAATCTCCAAGCAGTTAATACTCACACTGCTGTAACATTTTGGCCATGGTCTACACCACAGACATAGCCTGCCCCTGAACCTCCTGGCTTTATGAAAACAGATCACAAACCAAATGGTCAACACACCTAATAGCCAGATCTTCCAAGACCCATGTGTACAAGCAAAAGCCCCAGTAATTTGAATCTATTGTGATTGTTACAGCTGGGTTCAGCTTCATGGTCTCAGCAAGACCTTCAAAAATGATGAGGGTTTGAGATTGAGCCAAGCTTCTTGTCAGCGCTTCATACTTCAAGGCATTTACATTTATAATTCCTGTTACTTAACAACAGATCCTTGCATGACAAATCCTAGAAAACTGTTATGCTGGGGTCTTCATTTTCAGGATTTGCACCAGAGCTTAATTAAATTAGTAAGTATTTGTACAACATCTCTGTTTGAGCTGCTGGTTGATGTTTTATGTTTTAGTGTTTTAAGTAAAGTTTCTTATGACAAGTCAGTGGAAGTGCTTTTAGTAGATCAATAAATCACAGACCTATCGTATCACTGGGTGACAGCTATGCAAAGCATAGAAGGAAATCTGATACTATTCCAATAAAACACCAACTACAGCTACTTCCAGCTTAGCTGCAAAGCCACATCAGCCTCTGAATTGAATAAGCAAATAGTTGTATTTCAGGGAAGGAAAGCAAGGCCTCTGTAGATTTTTATCTGTCTGGTATTTCTGAAACTCTCTTGTGGAGGACAAAAACACGATTAATTTAATCTAAAATGGTCCTCTGGATGTCCACCATGGAGTCCATTCCATAATTCCCTCATGTAGAGGAGTGGGGAAGGGGCTGAGAAGAAACACAAAGCAGATGAAAAAAAAAGAAAAAAAAAATATAAGAAACATTTCTGAGATTTAATTCAGTTCTGGCATCTCTCCAACCATATGGAAACTGAAGGGATGTTAAAAAAATTATAAGACAGAATGCCCAGGACAAGGCTGGGAAGTCTTCCTCATTATTATTATTATTATCAGAAGGGGAAAAGAAAAAAGAAGCTTTTTATATAAAAGACAGCAGCACACCTCTCAAATCAGGGTGTGTGCCCAACTTTCAGTTGGAAAGCAACAACAATCCAATTGCACTTTGAAATTGTTTACATCTGATCAGAAACATATGAGAAGTCTCACTTAGACAGGAGGCAGAGTTTGAAAAAAAAAATGTGCAGGGAAAAATTGTTCTTACCCTCTTCCATTCCACAGTGCTTTCAACTGCCTCGTATAGCTTTTGCCAGCAACTGCAGGTGGTTATGGCCTGGTGTAGCAATCATTCTGTGTCTAGCCTTGGGTCTGGGCTCCATGGCTGCAGCGCAACAGCAACAGATCATGGAAGGACTCACGGCTGGAAGGCATCAGGGGAGACCCATGTTGAAACCAAGTGTCTAGTTAAAATTAGACTACTGTCATGTTTTCTTCAAATGTAAAAGGCAAAAACATGTGTGTTCATTCTGGTTGCCACTTCTTTTCTGACTGTAAATTAAGGGATTTAACAAACATAAATCTCTTTGTGAGAGGACTGTTACTCTTAAAACCTGATAAAATATCCATGGATTCCCCTGCCATCAACACTAATCAATGCATCTGTTATGCACCACAATGGTATTGCATATAAGGTTTGTAAAATTTGAGAAAACTTGGGAAAAATATTTAAATCCACTACTGCTTTATCTCAGGAGCTTAGCCCCTCCATCATTTGCAGCTTCTGTCCTCTTCTAAGGAAGAGAAATATACCCCAGTTTTAAAAGTGAATCAGAGAATAGAGGGTACAATGAGTCTGTGAAGAAAGGCAAAAGGTAACTGCATATCAAATCAAGGTCTTTAGAGAGACAGGTATTTCATTACTGCAACCTTCTCAGCCCAAGAACAAGATCCATTTGAAGTCGTAGAAGCTAGGATGCGAACCTGCTGCAGCAATACCTTCTGAGGCAATGCTCAAAATAAAAACAGTATCTACAAAGATGTGATAGGATTTCATATAAGATATCACCATGATTTCACATGGGATGACTCAATGTTCTTCCTGTAAAGGCTCAGCTGGCAGCTGGCACTGGGTTTTGAGAACAGTACATGTAGGGCATGTACAAACACCAGTGGTCTAGGTATACTCATGAAAGACAGCCAGTGATGCTTTTTTAGCATACAGGGAGATGCAGCAAGTTTAATTGAGGACAGAACTGGAAAGCTGGCTGCAGAAGCTGCTCCTGTACTGCCCCAGTCAAAAGGCTGGGTCACTGAAGTGGTACTCCACAGACTTCCATTACAGTGTCAATCTGACCAACCTTGGGAAGATCAGTTTTTCTCCCTCTCTCCTCCCTTGGTTAACCCTGCCCTTTGAAGTATAAGATCATTAGGGTGAATTACCAGATGCACTCAGTTTTAAAGCTACTGACTGTCTTATGTCGAGCAGGAGACTGTAGTAAAGTATCCCTGATAACTCTTTGAACTCCAGTTGTATCTTCAGTCTTTCCTGCAGAGGCAGGGCCTTACTCTTCCACGTACTGTATACAGAATAAGAAAGGAACATTCCTCATCTTTTAAAGACTTTTGGTATATGAGACACAGAAGATCATAATCTAGTAGCACACACTCTCTTTTACACATTAAAGCACTGTTCAAATGACTTGCAGATTCAGATCTGAATGAAAAGACTGCTAAATAACCATATCTGCAATGCAATTCGGTTTACAATTAGTAAGTAAGCAGAAAAACTAAGCCTGAAGACTTGTAAGAAAACAATAGATAGATGATCTTAACTTCTGTTATAGCAAGTAAGACAAAAGAAAGGAAGAATGATAGACAGAAAAAGACAAACACACACTGTTAATCTCAAGTAAGTACAGTAGTACTGAAAAAGGTGATTATAGTGAACAACATGATTCAAAGGGATTGATTATCATTAAGAAAGCAGCATAATTCTATATAAAATATGGGGTCCAGAAGTGGAGTGTAAAGATCAGAGGGCAAAGGTGGTGTAAAATATGATAAGAAAGGCAAAGATGGAGAATTGAACAGAGCGAGATCACAGGAGGGGTTAAGATAAATAAGACATTTTTTAAGTACATACGGAAGGAGGGGGCAGTGAAGGAGACAAAAGGGCATCTTAAAAATGGCAAGGATAATTTATTGACACAAGTAGTAAGGGCATTGTTTAAGGGGAAGAAAAATGAAATTAATTCTTTGCCTGAGTGTGCAGAGAAGAGAGGGGACAGATGCCAGAAAAAGACATAAATTTCCCAGAGGAGAAAGAGAAATGCTTAAGGAAATCAAGATCATACCAGTACCAGTGATCGAGAAAGTGGCATGTTGGAAAACAAGAAAAAAAAAATATGCGGGAACAAACATGATGTATCCCAAAATCTAAGGGAGAGGGGAAGAAATACTGCAGAGACGTTTAGAACCTGGAAAGCACTTGGCGGGAAGCCGTATGTGCCAGCAGAAATCTGACACTGTGCTACCATATGGTTAAAGCTAAATTCAGGTTGTGGATGCCACCCAGCAAGCTGGTATTTTTGCTTCAAAGACCTTTTGGCAGTAAAGGAAATTTTACTAGCAATAAAAGGGCCAGTTTTCTTTGCTTCCTTCTTGCTTGTCCCATTTCCTTTCCACCACCTGCTTTTTGCATACTTAGCTTGTGACAGAAAAGGTACCTGCAAGGGAATATTCCTGAGGAGCTGTGTTGCCACCATGTTTCCCCATAGCATATCTCAAATCCCCACTTGTGGCTGTAGTACTTGGTACTGCTCTCAGTATGCATTTCTACCTTTAAACTGGATTTTTTTTAACAGTTCTAGAAAACAGAAGCCTTACCAAAGACAAAGGGAATCCATATGAAATTGCAAAATCCATGACCTCAGTCTGTAAAAGCTACAGACCCTAAAAGACTTGGCCTCGCAGGCACCAGCCCTGCTTTAAGCACATGACTGTTCCATTGACGCCAGCAGAATTGCTCACAAACATCCAAGTCCATGTGCTATTGCTCTAGCTAAGAGGCAGTAATTAAACTGGGCCTACAGCACGTATATCATACAAATGGAAAGAGCAAACAGAGCTGTAGAAGGACTAATGTTGGAGGGAGATGGTGTCAATGACATGCACTTAAGCAAAGACAGAGTCAGGCCTTGTGGAGAGTTCTTAAAAGAATTTGTGAGGAATTTGGCTACACTAATAATAGACAGTACTTGGAGCAGCAATGGGGCAGCTGCTACTCGTAGAAGTTTAGAATCGCTATTCTAAATTTAGTGTGCAAGTATTCAAAGGTGGTAAATACTGAAGGATATACACAGTTGCTACCAAGAAAATAAAAAATATTATCAATTGAAGAGCACAATCAGGCAAGATGCTGAGTGCCAGTTCCTCAAAGGAGCTACACTTACCTATACAGGTTGAAACCTAGCCTCTACATGCTTCCTTCCGCTCCTAGCAAAGATTTCAGTGCTCTGCACCACACAGAAACATTTGTCATCATGCAGGATTACATGCAGAGGGCATAATCCCACTAACTTCAAGAACAGACTTTTGAAAAGCTCCAACGGTTGCTGTGGCCTTTCAATGAGCATATCCAGTCACATCAGCTACAGCATTTCCCCCAGTGACCATCGAGTAAGTGGCTTTACTTTGCTGCAGACAGTTTTGATAATGCTCTCGATCAGCACATGAATTAAGGCCATTAAAGTAAGTTGATGTCAAGTCCAATTGGATGCATCAAACAAATACTGCAAGTGCAGGGAGGACAACAGGGAGAATTCAGACTCAGGGTGTGAAACCTTAGTTATAAGTGGCTAGGAGGTACAGCCTGCATTCTTCAGGTGAAATTCTGGCCAGTAATCACTCAGCGACCTTTGCAGACAATAATGACATGTCTAAAATAAATAGAAGTGCAGCTGAGAAATTTAGGACAAGACAGAAATAAGAGCAGAAGCTGTAACTCTTTGGAAGATATATAATTTATGACCGTTCCATGGCATGAGTTCAACTGTGACCTCTCAGCTGGCAGCTGTCTTTATGCTGCTTTCTCCTTCCACCTGTCTAGTGAGAAAACAGCCACCGTCTCTGTGAGCATGGATAAATCTGTCATACTGACTTACACAATGAACTCCCTGGAGGGAGACTGAAGCAGTCCAGAGAATAAATCTAGCCCTCAGAAACAGCAGCAAGGTTGTCCAAGTTTACAGCATCTCCTTTTAACCCCTTTGGTGTGGACCTTAATGGCTATAATTATAACTGGCACTGTCTGACATGCTGAAGCCAGGAATTCTCTGCAACATGATAGATGTCTCGCTCAGGACAAGTTGGAGTTGGACACAAAAAGCAGCTGGGACAGGCCAATGATGTAATACACAGCTCTCATCTGATGTGGTAGCCCTGGGTTTTAAAGCCTTTCTCAAGGACATACAGGTGGACAAAATGATTTTACAAGAGAAAAATGTCTTTGCTGAGGTGCTCAGATCACAAGGACAAAGCACTGAATTAGATCATTAGATTTTTAAGGGCAAAAATGCATTATTAGTTTAGATGGAAAACTGGGTTCCTTCCACTCCTCCTACCCTTCTGATGGTAATATGGCAGATGTTAAATTGATACTCAATGAAACAGATGTCAGAAAGATACCACCCTCTAATAAAATCTCCCTAAGGCAAAACACCTTGGTATACACCAGCAAAACACTCTGGCCAAACCAAATGGCTGTCTGTGACTGGGGGTGACAGTTTGTAAAAGAAGCTAATGTTATTTTAAAATGAGAATAAAAAGCAAATATCATAAACTACTTTTTATTCATGGTTAATATTAAAAATTGGTATCTAAAGAGCTTATAAGGGCTAGGATTAATCTGTGTTGTGAATTGCCCATCACTGTAGCTTACCTTGAATACTTCCTGCAGGTGTGCTTGTACACTTTTCAAACATATTTACAACATGCCTAAGATATCTCAAGTCACACAGAAACAGGACTTTAGTACAAAGGCAAGGAAACTAGAGTGTAACACAACATTATGGCCAGAACCAGTGTCAACACCACAAAATCCTCTCTGGGCAAGCCCATTATTCTCACCAGATCTTCATTTTATTCATGCAATTTCTTTCTCCTGTAGCTCTAGTTTGCATCTGAACTTGATACAGTCTCATGAATAAGGAAAGTCATCTCAAGACATCTGCAAAGCCACATTTGACTTCACTATAATGTGGTTTTGCTCTGGAGGCAGCAATAAATGATAGAACATGACTGTGAAGAAAGCCCGCACCCACCATTCCTACTGGAAAGGTTGCTATGCAGCAAGGATTATTTTTTAATTCCAGGTCCTGAAGAGCACACTGTGACCGGTCTATGTTATTCTCATCCTGCTATAATTCTCCTCCTCATCCCTGTTTTGTGTAGCATTAGGAGTTGAAGTCCTCTGCAATTTCGTCTCATCTATTCCTCAAGCCTTATCACACACACCAGACAAAGTTTTCTTCTTTTGTGCTTAAGTTGTTTTTTCCTGCAGTGCTTCAATTCCAGTAGTCCGTAACATTTGCCATTCCTTAACTAACAGAGAAAACTTTATTGTGCAAAAGAAGTATTATTTGTCGGAAACTCATGAAATTACAACTCAACACAATCGCTTTGTCACAGGCTTTCTATTCTATTATGGCAATACCAAACAAGCCTTCTGGCTTGTAGATTTCCATCAGCAGCAACAACTCTCTTTCAGCCCTTATATATATATTTCTGCTTTGTATCCAAAACCTTCAAAGAACAGGGAGGCCTCTGATGGGATGCAAAAGAGCACTTACCAAAAGAAGGCTCAGTTTTCCAAGAGGGTTTAATGATAAAATTGAATGCCAAAACCAATAATCAGAGGCACTTGGTAGTAGTCACCTTTCAGCTACTTCGAGAAGCTCTTTTGGCACTGAGGCAGTCTGCAAGCAAGGAACTGGACTGTGTACCTTCAATGTGCTTTTCTAAGGAAAAAAAAAAAACAGCTGTCAAGGACTTCTGTACAAATGTCCCTGTCCAAGTCCCACAGCAACATTATGAACCAGGGAAAGAAGAAATCATACAGTGTGCTATTCCAGCTGCTAAAGCCAGATGCTCAAAGGTGCTGAGTACCCTCAACTTCCCATGACCTGAAGGGAGCAGGGAGTACTTAAATAGTTTTACTATCTTGCAGAACTGGGCACAAAGAAAGCCACACTGTAACTCAACAACCTTACATATACTTTTTCCTTTAAACATGTATTTCCATATTGCTTAATTATCTGATCCTAAAAGCATTCTGTTAGAAGCTGTATGAGGCACATTCCAATAATGGAGATGTACTTCATCTTCCAAGATTTAGTTCATAAAAGCACTGGGGTAATCTTAATATCCCAGATACTGTTGACAGTACAGTAGTGCAATGTAGCATAACTGTCTGCCAGTTAAGGTAATGAGCAGGTGGCATGTGACAGAGAAATTAGGGAGAGACGAAGAACAAGCTACTGGCCAGTGGAAGAAAATCACCATACCTCCTTGCTCTCCTGGTAGAGATTTTCTCAAGCCTTTCACTCCTACTTTCCTGATCTCATCCTTCTCTTTCCTTGCCCTCCTGCCTACAGTATGACTTGGATCCTCACAGGGCCTCACATCTCAGTTAAGAGTTTATTCTCCCATGGCATTAGATCCTACTACACAGCAGAAAGCTGACACCGCTTTCTTTTAGCTCTAAGGTTACAAGATCTCTGCAAGCACATGTTTTGACTCTCTTAACTGATGTTGCCCTCAGACTGCTAAAATTCCTTTCTAAGCACGCCTCTTCTCAGGAATATGATCTTTCAGCTCCTCTCTCTTGCACAGAGTAAGGAGGAGTCCCTGTCTTGTCTGAACTGATAAAACTCTAAACACAACAGAGAATAAGAGAGAAACAGGTAAGTCAACATGCCCAATATCGTCATCAAAACAGTGACACAAACTGTCAAAGTAGATGTGAGCACACAAGCCCCTCGAGACCATTTCTAAGCACAAACTAAAACTCCTTCAAGAAACTATACTGATTAGTATGCATACTTACAGATTAATCTAAAAAAAAAAAAAGTTCACTTATTTGAGGCTAGATTCAAACCTGAACCACAATGATTTATACTAATTATCTCCTCTACTGATCTTCCCCACATATTGTATGACAGTGCACAACTTGCTTGTGTTACCAACAAGGTTCCTTTCAGTACAATGGTCACCATCCACCCACCACAGAGGTGTCTGAAGTGATGGATTTAGAGAGCACAGAGAGTCACAGCACACAGTGTTATAACTGTAGCAAGCTGTTTTCTTCTTCCTTGCCGTCTGAGAACGGGATATTAATGCTGAGCCTGGATGTGGAAACTCAAAAAAACAAAAGTCTGGGGAATAGCAATAAGGAATGTTGTTTGGTCAGCAAGATTTGGGAAGAAAGGAAATGATCTATTTTGTGAATTGAAATTATCCCCTTAATGAATTTGGCTCAGTATTTCTAGTTAAAAAAAAAAAAAAGGCAAAAAAACCCACCCACCTCACTTTATTTTTGTAAAAAAAGTGTCAAAAGTGTCCAAAAATACTGAACAGCTGTCCTGAAATAGCAGATTTCTCTGTATGTTTTTTTTATTATTCAGTCCATTCCATAATTTTGGAATGAGAACTGCAGACAGTTCTATTTTGTTTGCAAGAAATATGCACAATATGCCATGTGCCTCATAATCTTCTGTGATTAATGTATAAAAACACAGAACATATTTATACGATGGCTCGTAGAATTATAGAGATTGATCTTGGTTTCACTCATGGCCAATGGCTAAGGAGCACTTTAATCTGCTACAGGTGAAAAGGTAATGAAAACATTCTCATGTTTATTTAGGACAGCTATTGGGAATATTTCATGCCGTATTTCAAATTCAAATAATCTTTTCCTGTCTTCGAGTCAAGGAAATATAAAGTCATTAGTATATGGTTTTCTACAATCTATTGTAATATTAAAATTACACAGGCCATTTGACCCAAATTGAGATTTCTGCCTAGTTTCTTCACAATCTCAGCTTAGAAGGGACTGTGAGAGGAAACAGTCTCCACCATGGCATCGCAGTGTTGCAAAGCCCACTTCATAATGAAGTGGGAATGATATTCTAGGACATTCTTGGCAAAGGCTTCAAGCCATCTAAAGACTGAGAGTAAGAGTCTGCTGTCATCCGAGTCAATAGAAAAGCCCCCTTCGCCTTTCAACATTGCTTTTTAAAAATGCTTTATGTGAATAGTCTTGAATCTCTCTCTCTTTTTTTTTTTTTTCTTCTTTTTTTTTAAAGATCCTCACCTGATGTCAGCTGGATTACCATTTTGGCATTCACATGAGAACCTTTCCTAAGGAGTCTCCAAGGAAGAGTTTACACATGCCAGCAATGTTTAGTGTTCAGCAGGTAAATTGAGATTATTACTTTATGTAGGCTTGGACTCATTTTCATAGAAAAAGAGAATCTCCTACAAAGATCTAAGAGGTGGGGTGCCCCATGCAAATCCACTCATTGCCTAGAACACCTCTTCAGTAGGGTCACAATTTACTTACTTCTTCTCAGGAGGTTTGCATTTCTTCTGCAAGCTGAACCTCCAAGTCTAAATCTACACAGTGTACTTCTTGCACTTCATGTGCTAAGGAATTAATCTCTACCCCAAGTCCTTCATACAAAATAAATAAATAAATAAATAAAAATCTTAATTTTATCCATATGTTAGATAAAACACCAAGTCAAGGAATACTTAAACAATTAACAATGGGATAAAACTCCAGCAGCACTTGCATCAAGTAGCACTCAGATCCCAGAAACTTTCTCCTACTCCTTCTCTTCCATCCTAATGACACTACTTTTCCAAAATCCCCATCTGCTTAATTTTTTTTTTTATTTTTTTTTTTTTCCCTCTCTGACTGTCTGGAAGGCTTCAGGTTTAGTAGCTTTTTACAGTTTATCTCTGCTCTATAAAACCACAAAAAAAGACTGGAAAAAAATGGAAACAAAATGAAACAGGAGATCAAAACAACCTCAAACATATTCTGCATCAAACCAACTTATGATACAGGGGATACATCTTTACTGAAGTCAATTAGGATTTGGCCTGAGACATAATATGGCCTGATACAACTTATTGCCTGAAGCCTAGAGTACCTTAGCTCAGCCTTGCAGTGATGAGAAAACTGCATACAACTGGAGAGTTACTTTCCATCTACTTTGAATATTCAAGTGACCCAAGCAGTCAGTCAGTCATGAATAGCAATATATGAAACCTTGAGCATCTTAGGCAATCAGACTGACAATTTTGGACAGAAGTTACATCTAGTAGCACAGGGTTACTCTGAAAAATGAACTCTGGCTATTCATTCAGATGACAACTCCCTTCAGTCTAAGGTTAGTTATAAAAGACCAGCCAGATACTGATGCGCATGGGATTGGGAGACCTGGGTGCAGTATCTGGCTCTAATAAGGACTCTGTATGCAATTTACACTCAAAAGAATTACTATCTAACTTCAGGCGCCTGAGCTAGGAGCTGAGTTCCACACATGTGCAAGAAGACAGACAAGACTCTTGAGGTGTGTGGCCCTTTCACAAAAAGCTACTTGTCCACCTTCTTTGCAGAAGCAATGTTATTCATTACTATTGTCAGAAGATAAATATAACTCCACTGTGGCACAGCTCTACTCTTGCCCACCTCACAACTCTATGGAACACAGAGAGATGCTAACAACATTTATCTGCATTATCTGACAGATGGGTGACTTGCATCTTGATGGAGTACGTGAGCAGCAATATGCATGTCGCTACAACACAAACTGTCCTGCATCAAAAAGCTTCACTGGGGGTGGATTAAAAGTATAAATGTGGCACAGGGTTGTACAATCATAGAGACCCATCCAGTCTATATCATCACTGACTTAAAAAACACACTGATGCTTGCTGAGCTGTCGGAAGTAGCTCCTCCTGAGCAGGTAGATAAAGGTAGATAGCACTAACTGGAATGCCTGCACCTTGTACTTCACATGTTACTTACTGCTTTGGCAGAGGGGGAAAGATGTGGCAATCCTTGAGATTTTTCTCACTCCTGGGAAGGTATCCCTGCTGCAAGAAATGGGCAGGCTGGATAGACAGCACATGCTGAGAAGCTGATGGGAGTCACCAACTCAAAAAAACCCCAAACATTGACTCATTGCCCTTCCCAAACTCTAAACCCTTACGTAAATAATAAAAAAAACCAAAGTACTATTTAACAGCATTTCACATGAGACTCCTCACTCTTCACACAAGTTTCCACAGCAGTACCTTGCTTTGCCCTGGAACAGCATGCTTCTAGGCATTCAAACACATGCAGAGGGGCTAGAGAGAACAAAGGCAGATCAAAATATCATTTCATCCCTTGGGTCCATGAGCTACTGGCTGTGAATGTAAAGGAATTATCACACATGAGCTTACTTCTACTGGCAGCCTGGCAGGAATGCATTCCCATTCAGTTACAGATCCTTCACAGTGAGCAATAGAAATGTTCTCTTCCTTCAATATCTTTTCATTCCTTTTCAAGCATTTATACAAGTATTCAGGGGCTTAACCAGAAATGAAAGAAATTCATTTTAGGTTATGTGTATTAAGAGGCTCTGGGACTCCTCTACCTGCTGAAGATTTTGATAGCTGACTCTTTTTTTACCTCTGGTAACTACCAGTAAATCCCAGGACTGGATTATTCGGTCCACCTGAAACAAATTCTGTTTTCACACTGAGAAGCATTCAAAGCATTTGAAGAAGTATGGGATTTGTTTGACCTATTTACTAAAGAATTTAGTTGTAATCACTCATAAGCATCTGTTGCATTTTAGTTCAGTAAGTATAAATAACAGAAATATAATGGCATGTGTACATTGGATGCCATCTCTTGAGGAGTGGGAAAAAAAAGTTACATTTCTCTTACCCAGCACTTGATCGCCAAAAAAAGGAGAAAAAAAAAAATCCAACATACTGCTTGGGGAAGCAAAACTGATTAATGGGCTAGCCTGTTAAACCATCTGCTCTTGAGGACCCAGCTTTGAATCCCAGTGTCCCTAGCTGGGTCAGCACTTTTTCAGGTGCTGAGAAGTGACATTAACTCTGCTGGCCTTTGCTTTTAGGAAGGAAGAAATAGTCCATGGAATTTCACTTGTCTTGGAATAAAAGAAATACCTTCCCAGATTCTGAGCACCACTGTTAGCAAAGTTTGGTAGAAAGGAAGTATTCAATCAGCATTGCCTAGAAAACAAAAAAAAACATGTAATGCTACAACTCAAGAGGACTGAGTTCAAAATGTCTCTCTGGGAACAGAGAATAACATTATCATCCTTGCAGTGGAGCATCTTCACATTAAAAAGAGAAAAAAAAAGGGACCTGGGGCTTCTCTGTGGCACACTGAATAAACGCACTTCCTGACACTGTATATGATAGCTTTCCTATCAGCTTGTCACTTGGGCAAAAGGAAATGCCAATGTAGCAATAAATGCTGTAATGATGTTTCAAACTCTTTGAACTAGGTATCACAAAAGCTGGGGGCAGTCAAAATGCCAAATAAAGTTAACTAAGCACAAGAGTGGAGGCCAGAGACACGTGCTGTTAGTTGAATGTCAGATCAAGGGATGAGATCAACAAGGTGCTTTAAGAGGCATTTCCTGGTTAGCACAGGAATCTCCAGCAACCTTTGTAGTCTTTCAACCAAGCCTTATTAAAAGGACAGAGTGTGGGTTTTATAAGGGACATAGAGATACAAATGCACATCTCTTTGAACTCATCAGCTATAACTGGAATTGTTTTGGGTAGATGTTCTCCCCTGTGCAATTTTTCAGTTAAAGTTATCATGTAAGTGTATACAATGAGAGATTTCAGTCTGAAATAGTCAGAGCTGAAATAACATTTGCTTTCTTGTCTCCAGTGACAAGTGCCTTACTACACAGATATTACTAGTAACTCTTCCCCCCCAGAACCCCCAACTTATTAACAAACATTTTCATCAGTATCAACAATTAATAATTAGCTTACTAGTACTTTGTGCACAAAAATTGTATGGAAAATGAGTTATAATAACACAAAATAGTGTTCCCTCCCATACAGACATCAGGTCCACAGTTTAAATATGGCCTACATAAAAATTGCGACGAAAAACCAGCAACTATAAGCAATGATGGAACAGCTGTCTGGGATATGTTGTACCTTAAGCACTGGCACAGTACAGGAAAGACTTTAGAAACTTTAACAGTAAAATCACAAACTCCAAAATCCTCAACTCAGCAAGAAGTGTTCCTTTGGCTTGCAGTGCCAATGCATTACTGCAGCATTTCCTCTAGCAGCCACCTGGGAACAGTATTTCCAAGATTCCAGTGATGACCTAGCAAATTCAAATACACTAGACTTGAAACTCCAGTTTCAACTTGGCGACTCTCTGTAACATTCAGTCCGTTACTGTAGAAACCTCCCTTAAATCATCACAATTACTTCAATTCCCAAGAAGCCAGGAACCGGCAACCTGGAAGTCCAGGCAATCTGAATGGCTTTTTCCTTTCATGGACATAAATACATGTTTGCACATAAACACATTATGGGGTTTTTTTATACTTGTTAGTGACATGCTGCCATACTGTACAATAGAAAAGGTGGAATGTAGGTATTTTGTTATATATATGCAGATACATGTACATGTCTGTGTTAACATGGTACATATGCCAGACAGATATTATGACGACTTGGTGGCAAATAAGGCAAAATTCTCCCAGATGGGAAACACCAAAAGTGTCTCAATTTTTTTCAACTTGAACGCAGTCAAGTACTCTCGCCACGCCTTTCACAACACAGACAGAACCGTAACCCAGTGTATGATTAGCCATATGTGTTTCACTGAAGATGCTGAGCCAGATACCACTGCCAGCGCCCACTGAAAACCCAACAGTTGCATTTGAATAAGACAAGAAAAAAAAAAAAGATACTGTATTTTTCTCACAAGTAATAGTTTGTGCTGCTGGTAAAATAACATCTAAGACTGGTTTATGGTATAGCTCTCCTCTAGCTTCTCTGCTCTTGAAGACATACAAGAGAGAAGTTACAAAACCTCACTGTTCTCAACTCTCATCTTTCACGTGCCTGTGTGGTGTTGCCTGCTCTAACACACACTGATCACTGCTCCCACAGCAGCCCATGTTATTAGCATCATTAGATGAATTATAACTGAAATCTGAGCCCTGTTGTGCTGTGCTCTGTAGAAGAGACAGTCCCAAAACCTACCAATTCTTACAGATGAGATAAAAAATGGAAGGAGAAACAGAAGGTACCGATGAGACCAAATGACACATGCAAGAGTTAGAGGAAAGGAGCTCAATTCATCCTATCCAGCACATTAATCTGAGAGCACTGTGCTTACCTCCATTTATCTTTTGAAACTGGGGCAGAAGACAAGCTTGAGCAGCAATTTTTTTCACATTGAATGGACAGGAAATGTTAGAAACAAGCAGTAATGGGTGGCTTCCGAGTGAAATAGTCTTGACATACTGAGCATTGTAGAACATTAAAGTAACGTCAATATTTATTATACAGATGTGTATTGATTGTGCAATAAAATGATCCCAAGTAATATATGCTATAATAATAATTGAACTCCATTCAGAAAAAGAGCACTAAGATCCAGAGAAGGAAAATCATGAAGGACTATCCCTTTATTAAATTAGTTCATATGGGCACCTGATTACCAAGCAAACAGGAGTAGCTACTACAAAGCACTAGACATGCTGCATGAGCAAAACAAAAAGAAACTAAGGCCTCATTTCTAAAATACTCCATTGCAGCTCACTGAGATTTGTCGGTTTAGAGCAGCTGAGAAACTGGCTGTAGCACACCGCAGTTCAAATGCAGTGACTAATGAATGACTAATGAATTTCTACATTTAGCATTATCACATGACACATCAATGCAAACACTGTACAGTGCTTTGACCATGAAGACATTACCATTTACAGAATAGTAACTGTTAATTCAGAAGAGATTTGGATAAAATAAGAAAGACTGCACTTACTTCCAAATTCAAATGGTTGTGGCACCTCCCCTGCTTTGGGATTTTCTCTGTTTTTATTATCTGCAGTGAAATTGGATTTATTTAACTAAAATGGCTGTATATTTAAGTCTCTAAGTTCAAAAATTATCCACATAGTATTCCCAGGCTCCGTTTTGTCTAGTTGCGGGTAATAATTCCAGCCACAGGACTGCTCACAGTCTATTTCCCACTCCTTCACCCAATGACAGAATCTTTTTTTTTTCTTTTTTCTTTTTTTTTTTTCTATTTGCTTTTAACAGAGGAATTATAATATTCAGCATCAAATTAGAAATGAATTTTCAATTAGAAACTGCTAACTGTTTGGACTTGTAAATATTTTCAGGAGTATCTAGCTACTTGGTACCTGGTGTTGGACAAAGCCAACCATCAATAACGAATCAAAGTCACCAACTTACAAACCTGTCTGCAAATCTGACTGTGGTCATTTTTGTAACCCTTGACTATGCTCTAACTCTGTAAACATTTTCTGCTTTGCAGGAAAAGCAGTAGTGATATACCTTAGGGAAGGCCATAGTTCCGACCCAGTTTGAATCAGGAAGCGGCAGAATTGACCTGATGAATGTCTCTGGGCTGACTACAAGCTAAGAAAGCTTTTTAGCAAGCTCTAGATAAACATCTGGCATTTTGCAGACCCTCACACTGCTATTCTGGTAGTTATATGACACTGCAACACCCACACCTCTAGCCTCTGCCCTCCAGGCACATCCTACCTGGACCAAGAGCAGTCACATGAGGAATAAAAATAATATGGGCAACTTGCCTCAGAAACCTGCAAGCATACAAATGGGTTCAACTGACATCTAATTTTGTCCATACAACTATATTCAAAGACCAAATCTCTTTGCAATGAGCCTATAATAATAGCAAGAAAGGACCCAACTAACTGTTTTTGTGCTCTGAGATGGTTAAAGACATGCCATGAGCTGCAGAAATGTTCATTTAAAGCAGTGCTGAGCTTAAATGCCTGCTTTCTCCCTACTCTACATGTCTCGTTTCATGCTTGGATGGAATGATCACTAAACAAATTTGACCTGGGCCAGCCAGATACATCCTGCACTACTTGAATTAACAAGAACCATTTCAACCTGTTCACTCCAGTTGCTTCTACCAGCTAACACATTTCAGAGAAATTCCCATTTCCAGGAAATTTTGGCTTCAGCAACTGCTCCAGCAGCCAGCAGAACACAATACAATCAGCACATGTTCCCAAGATTAGTTTGCCCAGCTGCCTACAGGTGGTAAGAGCAAAGGGTTGTGTCATAGAGGTAGGAGGGAGGAAGCTCTCAGCCTGTGCTCACCCACCAGTTCCAAGCCAGGTGCCCACTCGCAGCAGTGCCCAGACATCAGCAAGCCCTTCTCCACATTGTTGAGGAGAAGCTGCCCTTCAGCACTTACTGGTGATCCCACTGGTGCCACTGTGTTTCAGAGTTGTTGTAATAGGACATTCCAGACCCTACAGGACTTTGTGATAGGGCCTAGAGACATCTCAGTATTTCAGATTTCAGTCACTATACAAAAAAATAAGAATAGAGAGGAGGTGGCAGGAAAGCAGAATCCAGATGGAGAAAGTACAGCCTGTTTTGGTTCTGTTTTGAAGGGGCTTTTTTTTTTTTTTTTCCCCCTGAACTGAAAATGCTTGCATTTAGCTTGCAGCCCTGTTTGTATGGTGCAGATACACTAATGATTAATGATGTGCCAAGTGGTTCAGAGAAATTCAATTCAGACCCACAGATACTTGTCAGACCCCAAGGACTAAGAGCGTTTTTAGAACTAACCTACTAATTACCCATGAAAAGATTCAGGTAGTAGAGCACACTTGACCTTGTTCTCAATGGCAGCAGCAGGTTTAATTCAGAGAGTTTCTTTTACTTCTTTAGTTTTCCCGCCTCAAAACTTGAAAGGCCACAGTCTAAGATCAGCTTCCTCTCCTCAGTAGTTTCTTAAATTTTCCAGATGATATTTTGCACAATGATGTGTCATTTCATGTTGTATCAATCACATTACAGTATGTCACTTAATATAGCATAAGGCAATATGATTGACACAAACTGAGATGACTTGTCACAACACAGCTCGTCAACTGGGACATTTGTATGTTTTGGATTTATGTACACACACACAGAGCCTTCAAAGGAGGGTGAGGGGGGTGGTGGTGGTGGAGGGAGTACACTGTCCCTTCTTTTAAAGTTTTCACAACACCTTCCATTGTGACAATCATTCTGTTAAGTATACTGAAACTTCTTCAGTTCTTTCTCTAGCCTCCATCTAATAATAAACTACCAGAGCTTGAGTTTATTCCAGCCTCTATTTATAGTGGACACCTTCTCATGACATACGAAGTGCTCTATTCCCAGGAACTGCCTTATTGTTCGCGAGTGGCATAATACAAAAACTCATTACAATTATGCACTTATCCCTTGGTAGCATCTGATGCTAATTCAGCTCCCTAACAATTAATTTGGAGTAACCTCACAAAGCAATCCCTAAGCAACAGTAATTAGCTAATTCCCCTTTACTTAGAGTTATGCTCATTATATTACAGACAACTTTAAATCAGGCTGTCATCACTAGTTCTTGCTGTCACCAACGTGATTCAGAAGATTAGTTACTACACCCATGATCGCTGGTAACCCGTCTGCAAAAGTAAAGTTCCATGCAGGAGCTCTGAGAAGGCGGGAAACCCCAGGCTGTGTTCTGCAGGCATTTGAGACCACAGCAAGACTGAAAGGAAAGCTGAGGAAATTACAAGACTTTAATTCCCAGCAAAGAAGCATGGCTTCTTAATGAAATTTTAAGGAAGGCATGTTTGCTCTAAAATCTCCAGAAAGACGAAGAGACATACTGACTGGGGACTGGGATTTGAGTCATGCTATTGTATTCTTCACCTTCTTAGTGCTTACCTGTATAGCCAGGCACAGACACCTACCAGCTAACCAGAACCACCAACAAAGAGAGTTCAGGCATGTCTGCGCCCACCTGCAAGTTTCATGGTTTTCTACCCTATGCCTTGACTTTGCACTTAGCAAACAGAGCTTGTACTTCACAAGGCATGTTTTGAAGTAAAAAAACTCACAAGTGGCTGAAAGATGTGCTGAGACTGTTGAAAAGTAGAGTACAGAAGGATTTCATAAGCCTATTAAAATAAACTGGATCTTTCTTGGACTGCTGCCACCTTGTGCATCTGGGGAAATAACTTAAGAGTGGCAACTGTACAGCCAGATGTTGCAGAACTACTATTTTAAGTTCTTTTTTGTGGCACAGTGTGGTGCTACACAGAGATATCAGAACAGAGTCTAAATATGCTAACTCAGGTATCAGAAACAGTATGTTCTGTCCAAGACAGCTCTGTCATCAGTCAAAAGCTATAGCAAAAACTCTGTGATTGACTTAGCATCTCCAGCACAGGGATGAGAAAATTCTGCCATGGCATATGGTGTATCCTGACCTGATGAGCAGCTGTAGGGAAGTCAGAAGTGCAGGTATCTGCAGTTATGCCATCTCAGATCACATCTGAACAGTGGTGCCTGGCCAGAAATGCAGTATCCCATATTTGTTCTGAGGTTGCAGAACTACAGTGGGTGAAGAAGGAAAATATTACAGTAGACTCAGATCAAACTTGTCCCCTCCCAAAAATAATCTTCAAAGACTTAAATGGTTCTATTTGCCCCAATATGTTCACCAGAGTTTTCTGCAACATGGCAGTGCAACTTGTATTGCCCATATGGTGAGCCATTTTTTAAAATTCAACACAAAGATATTCAAAAGCAATCAGTAATTTGTAAGCAAATGTGAATCAAGAAATGCACTGTTCTGTCAGCAGTATTTCTTCCAAGTACCATAGTTCTTCCAGCTTCTAAACCTGCACTTACAGATGGGGTAGAAGTTCAGTGGCATAGAAAGAGCAAGAAAACTGTACAGATGAGACTGAGTGGGTGTCGTGTTTTATTTGCAGTATTCCTAATCTGTGGAATCAAAGACGGCAGAAGCATAGACCATAAAACAGGAGAAGAGACCACATCCTCTGGTAGTATATTGTCACAACTCTCATGACGTCCAGCTCAGCATATTAAGTATATCACAAATGCCAGCTAGAAAAAAACCCATATGGAGCAGTGGGACCTATTTATTTTCAAAGCTGAATATTCAAAAGTTCAAAGACACAGAGATCAGCACTGAGAATTTCCCTGACTTCTCCTGAAAACACAACCCTCATTATTAGTCCTTTCTGTGGGGCAATGCTCACAGCTCCTGCACTTGTCTAGTCCTTGGCTCAGGGGGGCACTTTGCCACCCAGATAAACCCATTTGAGTGGGGCAAAACAAGAACAGGCAAGCCAGTCACAGTACAGAGACTTGACCGTGAGATGGACACTGCTTCCATAAGGAAATGCTCACCTCCTTCCTTGTGCGGAGCCAGAGCTCTGTTTTACACAATCCCCTGTGTGTTGCTTATTGCTGGACTACTTTGTGTTTTAAGGAAAGAAGAATAATTTTCAGTAGTTTATCTTAATTAGTAAAAGACGAGATGGAAGGAAATATGAGGAAAAGCAATTGCAGACTGAGAATTGTTCCCCAAGAAGGACACATGAACAGTTTTATAAAGGACACAGCAGAACAACTAGAGCCATCCTGCTCTCCCTCCCCTACTCCAAGCTATTGCACATGTAAATTGTCCACTCTCCCTTATGCTGTAGTTGCATGACTAACTCTCCAGTCTAGAAAACTATGTTTTTTAAGGCTGTCTTTTTTTCCCTGAGACAATTCAGCACAGGACACTGGGTGGCAGAGAGGGACAGCATGGAGCAGGTAAGCTAGCAGGTTTCAGAACACTTTGGCTACCAAGACAGCCACATCTCTGAATATGTAACCATGGATTCCACCTTGTTAGGTGGACTTTTTTTTTTTTTTTTAGTCATAAAAACAGTGCCTGGACATTCAGTGATCTTTTGCAGCAGCACTTGTCTGAGATAACTTGTTTTCACCTGGCTGTTACAGAACTGGCCAGGGAATTCAGCAGGTTAAAAATAACCATACAAACAACAGTAATACCCCAGCCCTGATATTTGGATTAAATATAATCTAAACTGTTTTCACTGGTAGGAAAATACTGCATAGGCTCTCACTCGCTGGGATAGCACCAGAGGAAAAATCCCTCTGGAGCCCCTTGTCAATATGATCTGAAGGTCTCATAATGAAAGGCACTAAGGAAACATCACCTTCCCCTCACATTGTGTGACTTGAGAAAACTTAATCCCCACTGAGTATATCTACAGTACAAGACAACACTGATCGTTATTGCTGCACATACTCTGCATATAAATTTAGGCCAATACAAGAGGACAAACAACTTCTGTTTGTTGCTGTTCATTTTTCTTTTAACGTTGTCCGTTACATAATTCCCATTTATTTCAGAAGGGAACATGGCTGGGATTGGCCTTTTCAAATACATCACCCAGCTGATGCACAGCCAGCACTGAGCACAAAGCCTGCTGGTAGTTGAGTTTCTACATAAGCCCCCAAAATCTGCTTATGTAGTATATTAACTTAGTGCTGAAACAGGTTTGCTTGGTAAATTTTTCCAAGTCTTCTCCAGAGAAAGTTTCAGCTCACTGGGCTGAATGGCCAGTTAATTACCAAGGAAGTTCTGGATTTGAAAAACCCTGGAGCCAGAAAGTCTGTGGCAGAGCCAACTCCAGACCCAACACAATGGTCTTGTGAAACTAGATTTGAACAGTGTGAATGCCTTCCTCCATCCACATGGATTTGCAACCCTTGATTTTCTACTTTGCATTTCTCATCAGAACAAGCACCAACTCTCCAAGCAACTTTTGGTCAACACAGTCAAGTTTCACACCAGTTCCTCATTAAAATACCACACAGAACCTCTAATTTGGTGTGACTGCAGAGCTCATGGTTATTTAAAACTGATCTCTTGAACATCAGAAGTGCATCAAGGCTCCTTCAGCAAAGCATATTTAGAAAAGTAAGAGTAACACCACATTTTTTTACTTACGGATTGAACCCTTTTTGAGTTAGTCTCTTCACACCTGCTTGCAGGTTTGATCGTTAGCATCTCACGTGGTTTTAGCTGAACTTAAGTGTGACTTATTGTTATATCCACAAGTGTAGCTAGTATCACACAAAGTTACAAGCTCTGCAGTGACCTCAGCAAAATTACAAACCAAGATTCAGCCTTCCATGAATTTTTCCACTTCTCTGTATTAAAAAGCTAACATCACTTCAAGGGCCTGCATATAGTTTAATTATATACATTCCATCTGGCATAAATAATGAGTAAGCATATTGCTATTGATGAGCTGGAATTATCACTGCTATTTCACTTATATAATTTGAGGGAATAATGGAACAGTTAATTCTTCTCCCGGTAAATGTAACAAGGGACAGCTCTTAAGGTCACTCTGAAGGAAGGAAAAGGCTGCTCTACCATCAGGAGCAGAATCTGTCATAGACAGCTTGCTGCCATGGAAAACTGCCTTGAATCAAAACAGTTAACTAGAGTGATCAAACTCACTGAGAGGGCAACTGCCTGGAACAATTCTTAGCAAAATATTTTTTTGATCAAAATATGCTGTTTTTATTAAAGTGGGAATATTTCACAGTGATATCTATTTCAGCTGCATTTTCAAAAGGAAGATCCCTGAGGCCTGGGCTAGACCACTCTGTCACTGGGAAGGAAAGAAACCGTAAAGCTGAATTCTTTCACAAAATTCCCTCCTGTGAAATGCTCAGGAGCCCTCGCCTCTGTTCTAATGATGAAGAAAAACAAATATTTTAAAACCTCAAAAGTTGTTGCAAACACTGTCATTCTCTGGTGGGCCCCAACACCAAAAAGCTATTACTGACTCTGACGGCTAGCTCTAGGTATTACAAAAATTTGTGGTGTGTAAGTCAAGACCACCCAATGATGTGAAATCTGTATCTATAACACAAATTTCCATGAGATCTTTAAGATCAGACTGAGCTCAAAGGAAGTGGGAAGGACGTAAAATTTTCTTTTTTCTAAAATGTAAAATACTATTATTAATTTCCTCTCTGATAGCAGCCCAACACAAGCAAACCAAACAGGTGTGGTACAAAGGTTAACAGTGGGAACAGCCGCAAAGATGGCTGTACTAATAGAAGATCAGCTGTGGGGAGGTAAAGATACGCAAAAACCCAAATGAAAAATGGAGCAAGTATTGCATGTTTTAGATGCATTAAACAAACATGGTTTTGTTAACTTTGTACTGGTACTTTAAATACTTTTTTTGAAGCATACAAGAGTTGACACAAAGAACCTTGAAGGTTTAACGCCATAAGAAAATGTCTACACTGTGAAAAAAAAGGTGGGGTTTCCTCGCCCCCCTACTAAGACTTGCAATGAACAAGGTCCTCAAGGGAACTTTCAAGGGAGTCTCAGCACCCAATTCTTACCTCCTCTTACTGTTTTAATTTCCTATCATGCCTTTCCCAGCTTCTCCTACCTCACCAAGGAGCTCATCAATCCTATGACACTCTCCACTGACCTTTCTAGTATCGCCCCAGCTGTCTCTGGAGCTCAGTTCTCAGGCTTCACTGCTCTAGGTTTCCCAAGCTACAGCATGAGCAGTCATAGAGCATGATATCATCTGCCACATTTCATCACAAAACAACACGTATTAACACTTGCATGAGCACTTATCCATTTTGCTCTTGCAAAAACATACACGACAATAGTGGGGCACTCAGCAGCAGCAAGGCAAAAGCAGCAGTTAATAGAGTCGATGATGTACATCACCACAGAACACAGCCCTCAGATCCTTCAATAGAAAAAAAGCCAAGGAAATTTCAAAATGTTAACTGACATTGCTTGCCTCCTACTGCATTCTCTAAACTTTTTCAGGCCTGCTAGAGACACACTGCTTCACTGACAAAGCTGTGTTGCTGACTGTAGTGAGAATAATCACAGGAACCCAACAGATCATAACTGCCATGATAGGGCATGAAGTGGGGGTGGGATGGAGAAGCAATTTTCTCAGATAACCTTGTCCCAGGGCTTTAAGGGCTTAATAAGATCATAACCAACACCTTGAATTATATCCTGAAATAAACAGGTAGCCAGAACAGAGCACAAAGCTCAAGATTTATGGGCTAATAGTAGGCGACCTTCAAGAAAAAGGTTGCTGCAGGCTGTATTCACTGAAGTCCTTTACAAGAGCGGCCCCAAGCACTGAGCGCTAACCCCAAGGTGATGAAGGCGTGGAGCACATACATCACTGGGAAGCCATCTCCGCTTCCAGAAAAACCATAAATGAAAGAAATAGTACCAGGAGGATTGGAACTAACGAAGTCTAGTTTCTTTCTTACTTGTTCCTTGTGGTTGATTGACTTCTGCAGCTAAGATGGCACAAAAGTCTAAAGGTTTTCTAGCACAGGACTGTTATGAGATTCCTTCCTATACGGCTTCTCTGGTGTTAAATAACATATGAACTCACACTGAAAACATCCTTTCAGTAAAGGATCTGACAGTCACTCCCTTTCCTAACTAGCTTATTTTCCCCAATAATGAAGGAACTTAAGTTACCTTTGAGCTTAAACTCTTCTTTCACATGAGTTTAAGAATGAACAACACTAAACTGTTACAGAAAATAAAGGAGAGGGCATATACAGATATACATAAAATGCAGATATATTTCATTTTACAGCTGGCTATATAGGGAAGATTTATTCTCAGTGGCAGTGGGGGGAACCCAACGATGATGTTTTCTGAAAGAAAGCAACAAGCTAATCTTTTGACCTCTAGCGGGTGACCAAGTGACATCAGACCTGAATACAGATGACAGCTTGTGGAAACACCACGAGCCAAGGCAAACACAAAAATTTGTTATGATAACCAATCGGGGGTTCAGTTGCCCATATAGAACTAAAGCTTCCAACTAAGGCCCATCTCTACAGCACCAGTAAGCAGATGCTAAAGTTCCATTACTTCATCTAGTTGCAACAACCTATCTTAGCGAACAGGTTTGGACAAGGACCATAAACAAACTTTCCAATCCGTTTAGGCAGGGCCCTAAGATCCTCCACATCAGTATGAAGGGGCACATGAAAGCGCAGTGCAAAGAACTCGTGGTTTTCAGTTCTGTGACAAAGAATGTGCTGCTCATTTTTAGTCCCACCAGTATGATAGGCTTATCAAATACTCTTTTCAAGGAAGGAGAGAAGATAGATAGATAGACAGACAGAGGTACAGATGAGAAAAATCTAGGCCAGATTGATTCCCTCAATACTTCTGAATCAGTCGTGGTACCCATTTCAGCTGTGCCAGTTTCCTGAGCTGAACCACAAACCTCTTGGTCAAGTTCTGCTTACGAATTTTATGTAGAGCTGTAAAACACATTGCTCAATCCTGGTTTCCCTCTACCTCAAGTCATCTGTAAACGTATTGGTCCCATAGGCCACTACTTGAAATTTCCATTAACTTTTCTGAAAAATAAAAAAGCTCAGTAACTGGCATCATCTTTTAAGAAACTGCGAGTAAGAACAGGGACACAGTGAAAGAAGCAACAGACGTTGGTTAGGCAGGTGGCTGAGTTATATTTAATCCTAAACCTGTGTCATAACGAAAGATGAAACATAGTCCATTCTGTGTTGCAATTAATGCCAAAGGTTAATTTTGTTGCGGGCACTTTGTAAACAAAGGGGTATTTATTTCAGAGTCCAAATAGGTCGCAACAGAGAGAAGGCAAAGGGAAGGGCAGTTTGCGGTGCGGATTAAGAGATGGCTGCAAGACCTGGTGAAGCCAGTGCTGACAGATTCCCTTATTAAAAAGTGTAGCCTTGTGGAAGGCTTGCCATTGACAGCTCTGACATAGCCCAACTTCAGAAAACCAGGCACAATTGGAAGACTGTACTGTGGCAGGGACAGTGGGGCTAAGGGGCACTTCTAATTTGTCAAAGTTGTATCTAATTCCACTGAACAAAGTTTGCAAAGAGAGATGAGCAGAATCCACAAATGATTGCTCATTCACCAAGCCCTGATGGAAAGATAGGCCAACGCACAGCTTGGGCTTTGTAGAGTAACCTGAGCTGCTCCAATCAACTTTGGATAATTCTGCCTTGTGGGCATAACAGTTTTCCTTGTTTCTTCTTTAATAGGATTATTCCACAGAATATTAAAAAGATAACATCAGTGTCTTTCAGAGTCCTCAAAACTATTTCTAGGTATATGAATGGATGCTTCAGGTGGTTTTGGTACTATTTCTGATATAGGCTTAAGAGAAATTAAGATCTAAGAGAGGGATTTGATTCAAGCCTGACATTTGTTCTGTAAATAAATTAAAATCTCTAAGTTCCTTTTAAAGGAGAGATCCTCAAAACTGGCACAGTAAGAAAAAAAAAGAGAAAATTTCCATGTTGACCATGACTGTGAGCCAACTGCGGGATTCATTCCACCGATTAGAAAAACCTTCCAAATAGAGACAAATGACAACCAAGCTATATTTACAGTTAGAGGAGGCTTTCCATCGACAACACATGTTGGATCAGCTATTCAAGTAGCCAGTTCTCAGGCGAGAAAGAGAATTAATGCAATTAATGCATGTTTTTTAAAAAAATATTTCCCCAAATTTAAACAGAAGACATAATATATTTTGTCACAGCTTAATGGTATTTTCAGAAGACAGGAAGGCAGCAAACACCTTCACCATTCCTCTCCAAGGAAAAAGAGACTGTATTACTAAAAAGTATCACCGTATCATATTATATTGTCACCTAGGAATGAGCTCATTCCTGTCCTTGTACATTACTTTTAATGTAGAAGCCCTTGCTGAAACTGTATGAAGGTAATACTGAATACAGCATAGATATTGTAATGCAGTAAATTAGGCAGTCAAAATCAGTGTCCACTTCGAAACCATCAAAACCAGACTGGCTTGCACCTATGCAACAGTGTCATGAAATTAAGCACAAGAGAGTTAAAAAACTTGCCTTAAAAGATTCTTGCAGCAGTGTTTTCAATGTATAAGGTACATTGTCTGGATGATCTAATGCACTAGAGGCTTCACTTCATTTGAAAGCAAGCCACAGTGAGATGACCATACAACTCTGAATTTGTCTACACCTGGATCTTGTACAGATTGCTCTAACACAAATCTGGTGGTAGAAAATTGCTGCTTCCTAGGAGGCAGAACAGATTTTGTCTGGAAATATGTTTCAGATTCCAGTGCTATTTACAGATTTCTAGCAGCCTCCGCAGGCCCTACACCCTCCCTACATCAAACAGACCATGAACTGGATTCCTGGGATGCTATCCCCAGGAGGATGACATAACAGCATCTGCTTGATGCTATGACTCTGCTTAAAGGTGGTGTCCACATTTTTAACTGTAGCTAGTAATCTCAGGTGTCTGTTTACTGGCTATTCAGCTTGGGATACTGTAAAGTAATCTGAATTTCATTACATATCACATATACATTTCATTATATATCACATATTTAAGGAGCACCCGTTAAACAACCTAGAGTTTGAAGTAGCCAAAGTTATCACAAATCTACTTTTTTTTAGGTATCAAAAAATACATATATAAAATAAATATAATACATATTCTTTACTCTTTTTTTACATTATCTACATTCCCAGTAAGACACTGGTAAAATAACACATACCATTGCACCTCTAAAACTGCCACTCTAAAAAAACAAACAAACAAACAAACAAACAAAACCCAAACAACTCAGCAATAATCTTTTTTATTTATTAAGTAGACCTCTAATAAAGGCTCCGTCTTTGGCTAGCACTTTGCACATATGCACCTGCAAAATCCTGGATCTGAGAGGCCAGGACAGCCCTGCTCCTTTGTTGAACCAAAAGAAAACACATGTATTGTGGTGCTGACTTGCTTTCTCTTTCCTAACGTACCAGGGAAAATGAGGCTGTAAATTTGTTTCTGTTTTGTTTATTTTTAATAAATACATGAATTTTAAGGCCAGACAGGACCATTTATCACCTAGATAATACTTTGACCTTCTCTTTAATCTAGAACAAAAAAATCCAACTCAGGGTCTTATTTCATTCAGAAAGCTTTCATTTAAATTTTCAATCTACACATCTCTTGGGAAATTCTTCCACTGATGATTTAGCTTCACTACTAAAAATGTGCATCTTTAGCCCAAATTTATCCATTTTACTCATCCATCTAATGGAATACCTTGCCATTCTATTTTCTCATAAATCAATGACTTTTAGTTTGGAAAACAAAATCAAAAGCACATAAAACTTTTCTCCTGTGTAGGTGTGTGTAAACTCCTAAATTCTCCTTTGGAATAGTTTAGATCATGCATTCTGCCCATCACATTACAAAACAACAAACAAAGCTGCTGAACTGCTTTTCAGAAGAACAAACATCCTGTTGTCTGATGAAAACGGCATGTGGCAAAAAATTGGCAGAACCCAAAAGACCCAGGACAGCATCACAGAACAGTAGCCTCTCTATCTTCCCTGCCTCCACTACATCTTTTACAAGTCTGATTTAAAATAAATTTAAAAAAAAAAAACAAAACAAACCAAAACTTATCTTCACTGTAAAGATATTCTAACCTTGTGCTTTAGTGTTAGTAATCTTTGATTTATGACCCTGACATGGCATCCTGAAAACAATGCAAAATTCTCTGTTGCAAATCAGCACAATTCTGATGAAGCTGTAGATCCTCTGCACTTCTAAGCACACTTCAGGTATTGCAAGAGTGTTAGTTGTGCAAGCTGGCACAAAGTATGCAGACTTTTCAAAATACAAGGAAAAAAGAAAGAGCACAACTTTTAAGATTGTCCCTCTAGCCACATTCTGTATTAAAAAATCCAGATGTTTACTGCTGTACCTAGGCCCTTGGGAGCAGCTAGTGCATCGGGTTTCTCTCACAGGGGGCTGCCAGTACTTGTTCATCACTTATGGAAGCAGACAGGTGGCAAATGCATTGGGTTACATGTGAAAACACTTCTGGGTAGAACGACACTTCTGAGCCTTCCAATCATCAGAAGAAATTCTGTCAGTTAGTGGCTTGCTCTGACCAGTTTTCAAGAAAGCTCTTGGCAGCAACTCAGAGGTTAGCGGTGGGGAGAGCAGGGTACAGGCTTGTGGAGCATCTCCTTAAATAAATGGAGGAAATGAGAGGTTAGAAAGTTCAGGTTTTTACGTTGGATTGAATTCAGTCTCAAGTAGCATTTGAGAGCTTAGCCACAATCTGTCCATATGTAAGTAGGATACATATTCATTTGCTCTGAAGCTCTTCCCACAGCTCCCACGATCTTTTCACATAGTCTTTCATGTCCTGACCTCACACTTGCAGCCAAAAGTCAAGTCTTCTATAGATATGCCATTGATCCTTTCCCATACCACACTTTTAGGTGCAGGGAAGCTGCTGATTAAGATACTGCTGACAATGCTCTCATCTTTCTAACACCTTGTGTCCTTAAATTTGAGACTGCTGTAAGATCTGAATAAAGCTACATGAAGTCATGTTATCATTACTCGCTCTGTCCTCACCCTCATTAGGCTGCATAATAAAGAAATAAGTCACATTATTTTTTCATTTATACACACATTCTGGCAAACTAATTTCCAGGTTTTCAAAATGGGGCTTTTTCTGTACCAGAACTAATGTGTGCTTCAGTTTTATTTTCTGATATTGCTTGTTACTTGTTTAAAACAAAGACTTTGTATTAAATGTTGTATTGCCTTTGTACTTTTTTCAAAAGTCTTGTTTTTGTTACAGCTGGTTGATGAAAATCTGGCTGTCCTTTTAATTTTATGTAGGTAAACTACAAAGATTGCCTTGAAAAGTAACCTTGATCCTATTTTCAATGTCAACAAATGTTTCTGATCATATTCACAAGCCCTATAATACTGTTTAAAGAATTCTGCTGTATTGTTATAACATTTGTCATGTAGGGTCATGCTACAGTGATCTCTGACACCTGTATCTCATGAGGTTTAAGAATTAGGAGAGAAACCTTCAACCTGATTCTGGATTCAGTGAAGCAGGAAAACAGCACAGGTCAACAGGTGAACTTAACCTGCATGTGGAAAAAAACAAGGTACTGTGTTCTTCCAGTTCAGGTGGGTTTTTTAGATTTGGCTTTTGGGGTTGTTGGGTTTTTTTAGCATGTAAGTGACCTGTCTCTCCTTCAACTGCTACTCTCCACAAAAACCACAAAAAAATATTTTCTGTGCTTTAATTTCAAAATAACATATCACAAAAATTATTCTATTATTGCTCTCTCTTAAAAATGTATTTCTAATGTAAAAAAACACTTCTGGTATTTTTAAAGCATTTTCTAAAAGCATTTATTTTTCCTGCTACAAATAGCGATACCTAAATGAAGACAAAAATAAGTCTCAACAGCAGAAGGCAGAAGTGAGGGTTCGTTTCCATTGCAGGAAGGGCACTGGCTCTTCTGACCCAAGAAATCTTTGTATCTGGGTGGAAACACCATTGATATCAGTATGTCTACACCTAGCATGGTCAGTTACCCACATCCCTGCCAAGCGAATGACAACATCCACTCTGTAGAGTTACTGGAGTTACTTCTAGCTCAGAAGTAGTAAGGCCACATTCATGTGGCACCTGGTCAGGGTTTGGCCATATATCTTCAGCAAAACCAAACACCACAGTCCTTCACAGCAGTATTGCTTTTGCTTTAAAGGGATCTACTAGCTCAGAAGTCCAAGCTTCTTCCCATGATCCAGTATGGACCCACCCAGTGGGAAAATGAGAACTCTTCAAGGTAAGAAAGATACCTTCTACTCACTCTGAAAAGCACCAGGTGCTTCCTTCGTCTCTGTAAAACCAGTCAAGTATAATGGATTAATCATACAAGATGTGCTGAAAATGTTGCACTAGAAGACAAATCTCTGTTCTCTCTCACCCATGCAGCCTCAGAGAAGTCTCCATATTTAACTCAAATGCAGAGACATCCTTTTAAAAGGAGAATTACAGATTCTGCCATTTCTTGAATACTCAGCAGAACTAGTCAAAAGGCTTAGTGATACAGAGACATTTATGGAAGTCTCTGGGACAATCATAATTTCATGTGCAGGCTTGAAAAGCTCTTTTTGGACAGACAGAAAGAGCCCACTGAGTCCTTTTAGAGGTTTTATGTAAAGAAACTCAACAGTTTTCTAGCTTGTAGTGAAATTAAGAGTCCATATTACTTCTGCTGAGATTTTTTTATCAACAGTAGCTGTCCATTTATTTGCTGGGCTTTTGTAATTGACTTGGAAAATACAGATCCTCCAGAGAGTTCACAACAAGGTAGAAGTGTCACATGGAAAGCATGGTAGTTTCAGCATGATATGCAGTATTTTCTTCATTTGAAGAGAATAGATGTTTTAGGAGGACTAGCCTTGTTTTTCTTCACACTTAACAAAGTCATTTCAATGGGGAAATTTCTTTTTTATGTTCCTCTGCTACTTGGTATGCATTGAACAGCTGTACTCTATGGTTTCCAATGAAAGAGGAGTCAGGTATCATCTTAACACTTCACAGCCAATATTGCTGCCATTGGAACAGAGCCCAATCCTCTCACCTTTACTCTCCTAAATAAACCTTACTTCATACATTTCACATTATGCAGAAGAGGCAGGATTACCTCGAGGTCACCAGGATTACTCAGCAGAAAGAGGATTACTTGAAGAAACGCTGCACTGTGGAAGCATCAATTCTTAACTAACAGTGGAGCTGGTCACTAACAGAATGGGCTTTAAGAGATACTTAATCCATGCACAATTGCAGGATTCATCAGCTGAAAGCTGATAATGTCTTACATGGAAGGGGAGCACTACAGCTTGGTGATGGCTCAGTAAGCAGGTGTCTTTCTGCACAGGAGCTAAGATGAGAAACCTAAAAACTTAGCTTCCACTTCAAATAAAATACAGCTTTTTGGTTCCATGAATGCGAAGAAAAACTTATAGCTTAAGAACTTCTATAACTAAGTTTACAGACAGGATGGACCCAGAGAGTGGAGTTTGCTAGGAGTTGCAGGAGAGGTGTAGATTCATTTGGCTGATATGTTAGCTCTGGAAACAAATTATGTCCATTTAAATGCCACCACAGTCAACTCTCAGTGTTCATGGAAGTCCTGCAAGAAAAGATATGAAGACTTGCATGGCTTGCCATCACAAGGCAGATTGTTATGGTACTGAGACAAAGCACAACTTTGCAGAACATGGCTGACATCTTGACTTTCAGCAGGTTAGCGTTTCCACAAAAACACGAAAGCAAGTAACACTTGCTAAAAATTAACCCATTGCTTCTATTTCAAGAGTCATAACCTGAACAGCTCACCACCACCCTACTCCCATATATTGGAAGAAATCACTCAGGACCAGAGGAGTTTGTTATTCATTACTGCTATCCATGTTCTTCCCACACAGAGGTCAGCATGCTACTCCACTGAGTGAGTCAGACTGGTTCTACCCCACTGCAGCCACAGCAAAGAGCAGCTGCTTATTTGGGGGTATTTCCCCCACAGACTGTGAGCTATCTGCCAGCTGACCTAGAGGCTGTGTTCCAGGCATCAGTTCTGAACTCCAGAGATTTCCATCCTGCCAAATGCAGATATCGCCTTTCTTTTAATTACTGAAAGGACTGGTGATTATCTGAGGCAACGGGACTAATAAACTGGACTCGTCCATACCTGGGTGGGGGGCAGCCTCATGGGAAAGATTAAGGTCCTCCAATTTTCCTCTTCAGGGCAAGTGCTGTCTCTTCTTACATATCTGAATGGTCACTCGACTCTTGGGACCCAGATTTCAGTTGTGGTCTCTAAATGTTTTTATAATACAAACAATAACTTCTAAGAGTCGTACGCCATAACCTACAGTTTTCTTGGTTTGTTTTTTTTTAATATGTAACATGAAGATGAAGAACGAGGCTTATATTTTACAGGATAAATACACATATGAATTTACCCTTTCATTACAAATCTCTACTGTAGCTATATTAAACAGCTGCTGGGAACATTTCCTACTGCCTTGCAGTATTTTGCAGTAAATCAAAGTAATCTGCATTACAGTACCAGGTTTCATTGCAATCTCGAGGAATTTTTCAATTGCCTCTCTTGCATTTCAACTGAGATCATTTAGCTGAAATTATGAAACACGCATTAGCGATCAATGCTTCCAAGATTCCACATTACTGTCAAATCACTAATACATTACCTTTCATAATCTAATTTGTTCACACACTAAAATACACAGAACATGCAGAGCTTAGCAAATGGGCTTCTAAAATGTCACTTTTTTATTATTATTCCTTAAAGGGAAAAGAAACACACCTGCATGCATATAGAAAATTTTTATCAGTGCCCTTACTTTGGTCAGTATTCCATCTACCTGTTCTGCATCAGCTTCAGGGCCTGACAAGGGACACTGCTGCACACTTGACACTTCACTACTGGTGAGACACTGTGAACCTTCACCAAGACACAGAGCACTTGCATTGCCAAGAGTATTTCCTGTGGTGAAGCATTTCCAGTGTAAACTACAACACCTTCCAGTGCACCAAGGTCTGGGCTACTGAACAGCTGGGAGAAAGAAGGGTCAGGGAATCATACAGGGTTTTTCAAAAACACAACAAAGAAGCTGTACAGAGTGAGTATCTGGTAAAAACTGAGACACTTCTCCCTCTCTTCTTCCAAGGAAGAACAAGTCATAAACCTATTTTGTAAAAGTGCACAGCAGTATGACACAGTATGACAGAAGTGAGAGAGTACAGGTGAAATTCAGCTAGAGTTTAGCTTTCAGCAGGATCAGGACTTCTCCGGTCAACACAGCTAACCAGTTGATATTTCTTTATTGACTGGCCAATGAATAAAATCAGGGTAAAAAAGTTTGCTCTAAGGAGAGTGGGGACAAAGGAATAACTGACCAATGACTTCAGACATTCTCCTTTTCCTGCCAGCTTTTCTGCTCCATGGAGGCAGGTGTGTAATGGGCAGCCCGAGAGCACAGAGGAGGGATATCTGCTAGATGCATCAGATTTGTCAGGACAAGAGAGACTCAAAGTAACGAGAAAGGTGTTGACATCCATGTAAGGGACATGAGAAATAGGCAGAAGACAGAAATACGGTCAGATAAAAAAATACACAGGAGGGAAAGTACACACTTTGATGAAGACTGGAACAGAAGAGAAAGGAAAGAAACAAAACCAACTAAGCCTGGGAGACAAGAGGGAAAGCAGAGGGCCTGGCTATTCTGAGGAGATTGTTTGATGTAAAAAAAAGTTGGCAAAAAGAGGTTATGGAAAATGAAATGAAGGACAGAGCTTGGGGACCAGAGGTTAACAGAGTCGCATGGCTAACACAAAGAAAATAGCATAGATAAAGCATTTTCTCTCATTCAGCAGTTTTGATCAGCAGACTCTTGTGCTTCTACAGACAAGGTAAAATGTGAAGTCACTCAACTCATTGTAAAAAAAAATTTAAAAATAAAGGCACATTTGTGTAAAAGCTCTGACAACATCTGATGAAAGTTCAAACTCTCTGCCTGAAATGCTCCAAAGGCCTCCTCAAGATTTCCCCCCTTCCCCTCCCCCCCATTTCCCTCCAGATCAACCATATGAGCAGTCCCTCCCTTTTTCCCAGTCCCTCAGATCACAGTCCTGTCTGTCTGTAACACATGGGGACCGTCTTTCAGCTCTTGCTCAGGTGACAGCAGTGAGCACTGACTCATTTCAGTAGTCCAAGCTGCACCTGCTCTGGAAAACCAGAGGAGACCTACCTGGAAACATATAACTGGCTACCATACAAGGCCAACATACCCCAATTAGGAACTCCCTGTGTGTCACTAGGGTTGACCAGTATTTTCTTCTGAAACGGAGATAAGTTCTTGACTCTGCAGCCCACCTCATTCCTAGACACCCTTTGCAAGTGCCTTGTGTGTTAAGACTAAAGTGACGTAAGTCACATTTCTGAGTCAAAATCTGAAAAGCAATGTTTGAGACATGCCAAGGTACACACTGCTTGCTGTACATGGCAGTCAATATAAAGTCTTGTGAAGGAAGTTTGCCTTCAGCATAAAACACAACAAAACTAAAACCAAACAATTAACCTCAAAAAACTTGGCTATATTCCTGTCTGCCACAGGCTGTTTTGACCTTCGCTCTCACCACCCACATGTAGAATAAGGTTTAACATTGCTCTGCAAATAACACCATTGCTGCTGGGGCAACACGCATTTCTGACAGCATTCTGACACTTCAGTGTTATGATGCAATGGGATCTCTCATTTTCTTTTGGTTTTTTACTCACTAGCAAAGTTTTATGATGCTCATATGCCATGTTTCTTCCCAGTGCAACTACTTCATTTCTATTAACAGTTCAGGCTGATCCAAGAGATGCCTGCACTCAACTGCTCACACAACCCTGGCATACTGAAGTGTCATCTCTCCTCATGTATCATCCAGAGTCTTCTTGCTAACATGATTTATCACTTAAAGTGATAAAGTTGGTTAAAGAAACAAAACATAAAATGGAGGCCTCAACACCCCTCACCTTTGTGCCCATTTTCCCCTCATTCTGTAACCAAACACCAAGACTATAAATGGCTACTTAAACAAGGAGTAGCAGACAACACACCCTGTGGAAAGAGACTGGCCCAGGCTGTCAGCTGGTACAGATGAGCACAAACTGAGCTAGGTCTACATGCAGAATTGGGTCCTTGATCCTCCACTTTAATGACTGCACTCCATTTCTGACCTCAGCAGTACTGAGTACAAACAAAACCTGCACTAAAGGCAGTGAAATACTGTGCCAAATTGACATCACAGCGGGATAGAGAGGTAAATGACAGCAAGGGATAACACAAGCCAGCCTGTAGGAAATAAGCAACTGTCAGCACTCACATATGAGTGATAAAGATATATATTTTTAAGTGTGTATTTACACAATCTCAGATATCAGATGCTGGAGCTAGCCATACCATGCTGGCTTCACAGTTACTACAAGAGGAAGAAAAGCAAAATGCTCTTTCCTACAGAGAGAAGGCAGCATTATAAAAACACACGCAGCCTTTTATTAGCTGAATCATCCTTGCTGTAGGTGGCCATCCTCTGACCTAGGGATTATTGTACCTAATGTTTTTGGGGAGATAATTTTCACAGCATACTTCAGCTTCTTAGAATGCTCTCAGAGAACAAAGTCAATCCCAGGTCATTCTTCCAGTGTAGTTTCCTTTGTACTAAATCCTACTTTCAAGAAAATTCTTGCCATGGTTCAGTGGTATTTAACCTATCATATAATATCCAGGTTTACTGTGTTAGAAGAAGCAGAACAGTATTATGCTTTTCCCACAAGCCTGTGATTGCATTTGACCCAGTAACCTGTATTAGATTAACATTTATTCTACAACTCCACGGCAAGCCTTGGACCTGGCTGAGCAGCAGTTTATAGAGGACACTAACCATTTTTACAAGTGGAGCAGGAAAAGGGAATTGAATCTGAGGGAGTAATTCCAAGCAAGTATGTTGCTGCAGTAGTTAAATTGTTTATATGAGGAGTTGGGGAATTACATCTGACTGACCTCTCTTTTCATCTGCTTAAAAGACAAAGTGCAGGTCTCCATGGCAAGTGCTAACTCCTGGGGAATGCAGAATAAAAATGCATCATGGCAATACAGCCTCAATACCCACCAAGGAGGGAGACCTTCAAAGGAATGTAAGCAAGTTAAAATCACCAGGATTAGAAAGGTTTTCATGTTAGCCAGCCTACAAGCAGGTTCATAAGCATTCCTGCTCAAAAAACAGCCACTCTTCTATGCTTGCCAGACAAGATGGGCTGGGGGAGGGTGCAGCATTTTATTTATTTATTTAGCTTTGCACAAACCTTAACCTCATGCTACTTTAGCCAGAACAGGATCGTTATTGTCAGCATTTAGAAGAGAGAGGGCCATATCCTCCACTCCATTGATTAAATCCTCTGAGGACTTCAGTTCATACAGTTGAAACAACTTCTAAATACTACTGAAAACAGGTTGCATCTTAAAAAAAAAAAAAAGGCATTAAAATCTGTCAGGAAAAACACTATGGATGGTTAAACTACAGAAGGAAACACAAAGATCTTAATTTCTAAATTTATGGTGTCAGGAGATGGGTAAGAGGATTAGCATAACCAAAGTTCATTTCATATGACATTTCCAACATATCTAGATTTATTCTGCTTATTATCATCACCTTATCTGCTGCTTCTCGTGCCACTTTTATACAACTAGTAGATGAGTAAAGAATGTTAAAAAAACCCCAAACAATAAAACAACCCGAAACACATTAGAAACAGAATTAAGCAAACCTCTCATTTACACCCATTTCTCCAAGTCAAAAAACCACTCAGTTTCTTGCAAAATGTGAGTAATCTCCCTGAAAACAATTACGCATCTGAAGTAATACAAACTCAGTCTAGGATTTTCAAAGTTCAGCATTTAGAAATGAGACAAGGGAGGGAAGACAAAATGTCCATAATCAGCAGAATTCAGATTCATTCAGTCACTCTATGAGTCACTTTGGAATGCAACGAGAGGAATTTATTAACCAAACTCTAATCTTCAGAAGTGCTAGAGAGCAGGACAAGAACAGGATGCTCAAATAAAGTGGTGGGGTTTTTCCCCCCCCCCCTTACACAGGAGGACAGATCTTCAGTTTGTGAAGTTTGGTTTGACTTCAATTGTACTGCTGCTCAGCAGTGAGCAGAAACTGTGCAGATGAAGATCCCATAACCAGAAGAATTCAGCAGGGGACCTTGTTTGGGGTCACTCTTTAAGGATGGCACATGGAAAGCTACTGACTTCATGTGGTTTTGTCGGGACACAGATAGGCACTCTTTGAAGTGCATGATCCTAAGGCAAAACAAGTGAAATACCACTTAAAGACAGGGAAAGGCACACACATGGTGGAATTGTGTGCAAATCTTGCATAATTTTTCTTTTCCTCTAAGCCAGAGCACAAGGCTTTCAGAAAGGCTGTAAATCTCAGATCCCAGGGTATTAAAAAAAAGGATATAAATTGTGACCTGTTTATTAGACATTCACCTTTACTTGGTAAGGCTGTTTAGATTCTGCAGCTCTATCTGCTTTGACCCTATCCTGTTTAGGAATCAGCCCAATTAAAGGCTGATGAAACACTCTCTCTTACACCACAATCAATAGGTGCAATTCTGCAGCAGTCAGTGTCATGTGGTAATGTGGCACTGGACCAACTGCTCCTCCTTCAAGTTTTCGTACCCCTATTACATCAAGGGCAGGTGGAACCGGGAGGCTAATCCTGTCAAGCTGTAACTCCTCACCCAAAAGAAACTGCAGATCTGGCCTAAGCTTTTCAAACCGTTGTATTCAGAACAACAGAAGAAGAAAGGAGGGGGGAAGAGGGGATTGGAAAGAAAAGCAATGCCTAAGTGCACCTGGGACATGTTTTAAAGCCAGTAATGGAACAGGTCTAGGTCTTGGATATGAGTGGAATCTGCCCTCCGGATGCCACCTACAAACAGGCTCGAGCACATTGATGAAACTGTTCAGCTGAAGTGATTCCTGTCAATACAATGAGCACTGAACAGAAAACTGTGTACACAGATGCCCTACTTTAAAGCCTCTGTGTGAGGAAGAGAAAACAAAATATTTTTAAACAACAAAACCAGACAGTAAATCCTACAAAGTCTTCCTCCTTTCTTTGAAATAATCTCATCTTGTTCTTCCTCTTCCCATACCAGGCACTGAGCACAGTCCAGTTTCCAGGAGCAGACGTGAATGGAGGGAGCTGGTTTTAAATGACTGTGTGGGTTTTGCATCCATATTCTCTGCCTGGGCATAGGATGGTTCACGGGCAACCTCTACCTTCAGCTGCTTTTCATTTTTCACTGTGCTGGCCACTGAGTGGCAATATTTGCCTGGACCTTGCAGAAAAGTGACTTTCCCAAAAAATAATAATAATAAAAAAAAAAAACAAGAGCAAGATGACAATAGAGAAGAGTCTTGCTGAGAGGGAACTGCCTTTTTTCCACAGCCCTTCCTGCTGTGGAGATGCTGCTCAAGTGGCAGAATGTCATTCTTCTCTCACTACATGAATTCAAGGGCTGATCCAGCCGCCTGTGAAGCCAGTGCCAAACTTGCCATTGCACCACTGGGCCCTGAATGATGGATGTATTGTGGTGGTGATGGATGCAAATCACCATCCTGGAAATGAGTGGAAGAAATTGGTCCTGATTTAGCCTGTTCAGCATTAGTGGGAGTCGTAAAGCATCAGGAGAGTGCTCCTGTATACAGTGTGGGGGCTTTAAAGTTCCTGCTAGAGAAAATGTGCTCAGGTAGAGCCATTTAACAGTAGTCAGTAGCATTAATTACCTGTGTAAGACACAATATGGCATCAGTGCAGCCTTTGGATTCTGTACCCCTCATTAACTGTTTGCCCATTAACCTTGACTGAAATCACATTCTAAGCCTAAGTAGTAAGATTTTTCTTTTTATTTGTGAGCATCCCCATTTCATCCTTGAAGCTTCTCAAATTCTTATTCATTCTAAATGGTCCTGCTTGTAATAAAGTGCTAGTGGAAGTATTTACTGTTTGCTGCTTAATTTTGTCCTCATGGAAGTCGATGGATGCCAGCTCCAACAGTAGTTAATATACCTTTGAGCACATGCTGTGACCTTTCTCCAACTCATGCCTGACTTCATTCTCAGATCTCATTAAACAGGAGAAATTATCCTCTGAAAGAGCAAAACCAGAAATGCGCAGATTTGCCGCAGAGCTACAGAGGACAGCTTGATTTAAAATGCACCGTGGTAAAGGGGAGGGAAGGCAGAGAGGGGAAGGCAAGATCCTTCTCATTTTCACACCAACAGTCATATAAAAATAAAGCTGCATTAGAAAGAAGCAGCTTAGAGAGCCACTGTGTTTAAGTTCTTTGAGTCTTGATTCTTGGATGTTTTTGGTGTTTGTCCTTGCTAACGCAAGCAATCTGACAGGAGGGAGCTAGGATGCCAGGAATTTTATACTTGTGCTCTGGCTAAAACAGTGTGCTGTTTGGAGATGCCTCTTGCATGTTTAGCACCAGACGGCATAAGTTCACATGTGGGCACAATACACTACTCATATATCCCTCCTCTTGTCCTACTGCAGAGCTTTATTCTCTATTGTCTAGCATGCAAGCAAACACCCAAGCAATTCTGTTTGTCTAAAACCCAACTAGGCAGCTCTCCAGCATTTTCCCCTTTCAGTGAGTACACAGTGGCAGCAAGACACTATGCATTGTTTCCCTAAAGCCTTCTAAACCAAAATTATGGTTTAGTTGCTGAAAGTCGAGTGTGCCTTGGCTAAGACACAACTATGGGCATTCCAGCACAAGGAGAGAAGGGGGAAAAAAAAAGAAGAAAAAAAGAAACCAAACCAACAAACGCCACAAAACACACTGTTCCGCAATATACAGGCCTGAGAAAGCCCACAGGAGGGCAGCAAGAGCAATCAGAGATCGAGAAAACGTGGACTGGGGCTTGGGGGAGTGGACCAGGATGTGTGTGTGGGGCATTAAAAGATTTGGAATACACAGTCCACAGGAGAGCAGGAGGAGAGGCAACTACTGCCCTGAAATAAGCCAAAGCCTGCTGCAAAGATGAAAAACTCTTTTCTATTTCTCTGTCTCCTCTGAGGATAAGGCAAGAAAACAAATGGTTAAGTTACAGCAAGGGAGATCCAGGCTTGTCCTCTGGGAAGGCTTTCCAGCAGTAAGAGGAGTTCTGCTTTGGCAAAGATTGCCTGAGGAAGGGTGTCGAATTTCTGTTACAGGAGGTTTTTAAGAACAGGTTTGCTGCCTATCTGTCAAGGAGGTTTAGATCTAGTTGAACCTGCCTGAGGGAAAGAGACAAGGCCAAATAACTTGTTGTCCTTTCTAGCACCATTTGCTAGGGTTCCATGACACACCTTGTTGTCCTAATACCAGTAAGCTAGGTAAAATTAAAAAATAAAGCTTAACCGTCTACATGGGCAGACCCGTAAATTCTTTACAGGTAGAAAAAATTAGCAGCACAGAATTGAGACATTTATTCCACAGATCCTGACCTGGAAGTCCAGACAAGCCTTAATCCTACAGCAAGTGGGAGGCAAGCAGGTTGTGAAGCACTTTGGGCTGCTTAGATTTGAGCATTGCTGGGTGATGATACCCTTCCCCAGTTTCAGATTTAAAGCTCCAGCAAGTCTGCAGTAAGAAAAATGATGGTGCCCTTGGAAGATTTCCTTCACAAAAAGAGAAGTATTTGTTGCTACCTGTAAATTCAAGTGTAGCTGTAACAAAGGGCATTAGAAAAAATTATAAAGCTAGAGAGCCCAAACCTACATGGTAGCACTTTGAAACACATGGAACGAAAAAAATCTAGCAACTCTGACCAAACACACAAATCAGAACAAATTCACTACTAAGACAGTGCAACCACATGCAAGCTAAACACATCAGATGTACCCACTGCGAGTCAATGTTCCTGTCTATTTGCTGAATCAGAGGGTTTTGGTGGTGATTTTCTTATTTTGTTTTTTTAAATCACTTTTGTTTCCTGACAAATAAACGTGGAAAGCACTGAAGTATCTCCAAACCAATAGTATAGGTAAGTATAGAGGTCTGAACCCTTCCAGTCTCCTACATGTGAAACTTGACTCATCGTTTTCCAAACAGCAATGCCAAGGGAATCACTTAGCAATTTTAGCTGGCTCAGAAATACTTGAGTTTTTTATTCTTTAAAACAAGTGGGAAATTTCATATTTTGCCCTTTTGATATCATTAGCTTTCATGTTTTATTTGAAAATGGTCTACTTGGGGGTGTGGTGGTTTGCTCCTTTACTATGCAGTCTGTTTCTAGTGCTCCTAGATTCCTTGCCTCACCACAGAATACCTACAAAATACATTTATCTGAAACATGATACTCATGTTCAACCCTGGAGAACAGAAAGAGATTTTGAGTATTGACAGCTAAATAAAGGCTGTAGTATCTAACCTGGACTGACATTTTTGCCACACAAAAGGTCCGAGTATATTAATTTCCATATCTTTTGGCCACTACCTGCACCTGATGAACTTGTTCTTCTATAAGATTGGGATTTACATATGGAGAGTTTGGACCATCCCGATTGTTATTCCAGAGGTGAGCGCAATTATAAGTGTGCAACTATTGCATCATTAGAGTATTCACTGTAGCCTCATTTCCCCTTCATTACTGATAAGTAGGAGAACATCTTTGAAGAAACAGAATAGCAACATAACATGTTCATATTCTACAGAGCATTGGTGTGGGAAATGAAAAGTACACACAGAAAGAAAAAAAGAAAAAAGCAAAACTACACGAGTGGCAGAAGTTACATGTAAAAAGAAACCTCTGTGAAGTCATCTCAAAAAAGAGGCAGAAAGGTGTCTACTTGGCTATATTTCTGTGAAGCAATAGCTACATCCAGTGGTCACCGGAGCTAACTGACACAGGGTCCTTGCTAGAATCTAGAGACCTGGGTTTTTTTGGGGGGAAGGCAAAGGTGGGGAGTATTTTGGGTTTTAATGCAAAGCCACTGCTTCTAATCTCAGGCTTGGCTTGTCCCCATGCGGTTCTGGTTTAAACACAGAAGATGGGCCTAACAACTATGAACTGTGATAATAATATATTCTGTTTCTAATCACTCCTTCACCAGGGAGAATCAATTCCGATTTAAACAGCCTCTCAGCATGCCTTAAAATAGATTATTTGCCAGCATTGCATATACTAGTTCAGAGAAATCTGGTTGTTGCTTATTGACAGTTTCCCGTTTTGCAGGGGAGTCTGCTACATCCATTCAGCTCCCCTACCAAAGTACTTCCCAAAACACTCACAGTACCTAAAAGAAAATTAACAGGAAAGGCTACTTAAAGCCCAGCAGGGGCAGTCTCACATGCGCAGAGACCACCAGCTCAGAGCAGGAGTCCCTTCTGCACAGACAGGTACTGAAGTGCACAAAGGGAAAGAGCAGTTGCCACAGGGCAGTACTGTCTGAGCAGCAACAAAGCCAGTGACAGGGTAGCAACAGGATTAAGCTACACTAAGAAAACAACAGAGTTAGAGACGCTGTCTTGCCCTGCCTATGCAATATCTCCCCAGACGCCACTTCCCATCCAACCACAAGGCCAAGTGCCCTGGGGCATCCCAGCAGAATGACCAAGCAGCCAATGGTCACATCCTCCCAACTTTCCCACAGCTTCTTTTGTATATTTAGCTTGCCAAGCTGAGAGGAATCTGTAAAGTCACTATTTCACAGCATTTACAAGCATGACATACACAGAACCTTCTTAGATTCAGCCTGCAGTGCCTATCGAGTACACACTTCTGCCTAAACAATTCAAGTAGCCAGGGCAGTTTACTGTGCATAGGGATTATTATTTTGTCTGTTAGCCCCCACGAGGCAAAGTCCTATGGGATTTAACTAAAAAGGTATTTTCTATAGAACTAGTTAATCACATTCATTCTTCCTCCAGAATTCAGCATAAGCATTTTAAATAAATAAATAAAAAAAATTATATAATATATAATATATAATATATAATATATAATATATAATATATAATATATAATATATAATATATAATATATAATATATAATATAGTCTCCCTCTAATCCTTAGACCACCATAATTTCAACTAATTCAAATTTAAGTAGTATGGAGGTTTTATCCTCCTTGCATACTGCAAAACATTTTCATAAGGACTGAAGAAAGTCTGTCTCATGGCTGCACATAAAATGCTGTCCACCATGCTATCAGGAGAAAAAGCAGCAGCAGCTGTATTCCGTCACATTTTTTTGCACACAGTTTTTTACCCCTACATACTTTGATGAACCAGGAAAAGCAAACAGGCCTCAAGACTGCAAGACAGTTAATTAACTCTTTGACCATCAACAACAGCAGAACTTTCTACAGTTTTGCTGAAATGCTAGGAAGTCCAGAGATGGTAGAAGGATGAAAAGAAGAAGGGAGAAAGCAAGGTCCCACAGGAGGAAGGACACGCGTCAATTGCTGTTTGAGTACACACTATTAAGCAAAAATGCCTACAGCACCAGCTAGTGATACACAGGTGTTCAAATACTTCAGCTACACAACTGGACGGGTGAATGCTCAGGTTTTAGAGGCTAACAGCATTCATTTAGTCCCTTCTCACACAGTCGTGCAGAGGAGTGGCTTCTGTCAGACCTATGGTTTAGCTCAAGAAAAGCACATCGCATTTGAGGGGCAGGGAAAGGCTGAGGGCAGGGACAAGAGCACATGAGGATAGAGCAGTCAAAACCCGACCTAACTCACGTTGTGTATCTCAAGACTGCACCATTGCTTTCTTCCTGACTTCTGTTGCAGGAGCATAGGCATTTAATATAACTTACAGCATTAAGAAGAAATCACTTGAAGATTTTTAGGAGTTAAATACGGATTCTTAAAATGGATCAGAAATATTTGTGGCTATTTCTGCTCAGTTGTTCCACAGAAGATGACTTTTATAACATTACAGAATCACAGAATCTTAGGGGTTGGAAGGAACCTCGAAAGATCATCTAGTCCAACCCCCCTGCCAGAGCAGCATCACCCAGAGCACATCACACAAGAATGTGTCCAGGTGGGTTTTGAATGTCTCCAGCAAAGGAGACTCCACAACCTCTCTGGGCAGCCTGTTCCAGTGCTCTGTCACTCTCACAGGAAAGAAGTTTTTTCTGATGTTTACGTGGAACCTCCTATGCTTTAGTTTGCACCCACTGCCCCTTGTCCTACCACTGGACATCACTGAGAAAAGCCTGGCTCCGTCCTCCTGACACTCGCCCTTAAGGTGTTCATAAACATTGATGAGGTTGCCCCTCAGTCTCCTCCAAGCTAAAGAGACCCAGCTCCCTCAGCCTTTCCTCATCAGGGAGATGTTCCACTCCATCATCTTTGTGGTTCTGCACTGGACTCTTTCAAGCAGTTCCCTGTCCTTCTTGAACTGAGGGCCCAGAAATGGACACAATATTCCAGATGCAGCCTCACCAAGGCAGAAGAGAGGGGGAGGAGAACCTCCCTTGACCTACTAACCACACCCTTTCTAATGCACCCCAGGATGCCATTGGCCTTCTTAGCCACAAGGGCACATTGCTGGCTCATGGTCTTCCTCCTGTCCACCAAGACCCCCAGGTTCCTTTCTCCTACACTGCTCTCCAGCAGGTCAGCCCCCAGCCTGTACTGGTACATGGGGTTGTTCTTCCCCAGATGCAAGACTCCACACTTGCCCTTGTTGAAATTCATCAGGTTTCTCCCCGCCCAACTCTCCAGCCTGTCTAGGTTTTGCTGAATGGCAGCACAGCCTTCTGGTGAGTCAGCCACTCCTCCCAGTTTAGTGTCATCAGCAAACTTGCTGAGGGCACACCCTGTTCCCTCATCCAGGTTGTTGATGAAAATACTGAATAGTACCGGCCCGAGTACCAACCCCTGAGGGACTCCACTAGTCACAGACCTCCAACTAGATTCTGTCCCATTGACCACAACTCTCTGACTTCGCCCTTTCAACCAGTTCATAATCCACCTCACTACCTGATCATCAAGCCCATACTTCATCAGCTTATCTACAAGGATGCTGTGGGAGATAGCGTCAAATGCTTTACTGAAATCAAGATAAACCACATCTCCTGCCCTACCATATCTATCCACTTAGTTACTTCCTCATAGAAGGCTATAAGGTTGATCAAACATGACTTACCCTTGGTAAAACCATGCTGACTGCTCTTAATAACCCCCTCATCCTTGACATGCCTAGAGATAGTGCCAAGAACAAGTTGTTCCATCACCTTTCCAGGGATGGAGGTGAGGCTGACTGGTCTATAGTTACCCCGGTCCTCCTTGCCCTTCTTGTAGACTGGAGTGACATTTGCTGTCCTCCAGTCCTCAGGCACCTCTCCTGTTACCCATGACTTACTGAAGATGATGGAAAGGGGCCTAGCAATGACCTCCGCCAGCTCCCTCCGCACCCACGGGTGCATTCCATCTGGACCCATCGATTTATGGATGTCCAGACTGCTTAACTGATCCCTAACCCACTCCTCCTCTACCAAAGCAAAATCCTCCTTCATCCTGACTTCTTCTGGAGCTTCAGGGATCTGGGGCTCCTGGGGAGAGTCTGCAGCAGTAAAGACAGAGGCAAAGAAGGCATTCAGTACTTCTGCCTTCTTTATATCCTCTTTCACCAGGGCACCCACCACATTCAGCAGTGGGCCAATATGCCTCTAGTGATAGTTCTATCTGCAATGTATTAGATATAAAAACATCCCTGTTATGCAAAATTGTTACCTTTCAGCTCAAGAAGCAACCACATGTGATTTTCCAGTGCCAAACATGCAGGTGTAGCACACTGAAAACATTTTGCCAAAGGGTGCTGCCTTCACATGTCCTTCCCTAACTCCAGTCCTCAGCATTCCTAGACACATGCTTTTTCCCTCCACCTCCAGCAGAGCCAAATAAAAACGGTAAAGCAGCAGGAGACAGAAATTTTGTACGTACAAATCCAAAGAGCACTTAACACAAAGACAGAGGAAAAGTACGAAGCTACCTGAGGGCTAAAGGCAAGCTGAACCCCAGGAGTCAGCTTTCATGCTCATACCTGATGGCCAGAGAATCAGCATTTACGCACAAGCTCCAAATTTCACAGCTGCACTACTCCCTTCCACCAATGCAAACTACACTAAGGGAGGCACACAAAGAACCATCTTCCTTTCTCCATCCTCTGCCAAGGGAGGAACATGGTCCCCATCCACCAGCTACTATTATTTCTTCATGTGTTTGGTCTGTTTTTCCCACTTGGGCATTCTCTTCCTAGTCTCTGTGTGTTTCTGTGTCGGCCTGTTTGGTGGTGGTGGTAGGAATTGAAAAGGCTTCAGAAGTTTCAAAATACCCACGATACCATCAAGCCAAAGCATTTAAGGAATCTAAATAAACCTCTAAGGTTCCTGAAATCAGCTTTGTAGCTGTGCCAACCACAGGCTGCCAGCAAAGCCAGTCTCCATCAAAATCAGAAGAGCTGAAATCAACATTTGCTATGAGGGGGGACAAATTAAAGCCAGTGTTAACTGTTGATGTATCTGCCTTCAATAAATAATGTCAAAAGGATGCAGCTGAGTAGTTCTAGGAAAATGGAAAGTTGTTTTTTTTCCCCATTACAGAGTGCTCAAAACCACAACACAAAGAAATTTTTCAACAACCAAACATACTTCACAGTATCTGGATAATATAAAGGCTTGAGAGCCAAGGTGGTGTCAGCTGGAGACAGATGCACTCACAGAACTTGAGAATCTGCCTCAGATTCACCTTTGCAGGGCAGCTGGGGATAAGGAACTGAAATCAATCCTGGGACTATAACTATACTTTGACTTCCCAAACGAGACATCTTTTTTCCTTAAAAACATAAAAATAAAAAATTAAATAATAAAAATATTGCTCTAGTAGACAGTAGCAGCTGGCACAGTATTGTCACCCTTGTATGGAGCAAGCAATGGAGGCTACTGAAGTTGGGCTACAACCCAATTAACTCCAAAATACACAACAAAGTGGCTGTGCCACCCCAAAACACTCATGTCTACAATGCTGTATCCTCCTTCCTGACAGAAGACAAATGCCCTTACGGTTAGCTTTATCTGGATGCATTTATTTGAGGAAATCATCAGGCTGTGGTTAGTTTGGTTTAATATTTGATATAGTCAGACATGTGGCTACAATGAAAATGCAGGACTGAAAAAAGCTGAAACCTTCAGCTTTTTTAATGTGGCATCACTCAGACTAAAAAGGCCACTCAGCTGTCATGATTTTGCCATTCCTGATTTTAGAAGACATTGTCCCTAGGAACATACTGGTTTTCATGCAACTGAAGGTAACGCTACATCTTTCCTCTAAATAGATGGGGCAATTTTGGGCAAAACAAGATACTTCAGCAGGTAGAAACTTCTCAATATGGGAAATGGGAGGAAAGGAAAGAAAATCTGGATTGGTAATGTTGCAAACTAATAGGATTCTTATCAGGAAGGAAGTTCTCCATACTTGGTATTTTTCCTGAAGCTGTACGTCACCAAAATGAGGCAGTTACATGACAACTTCACCCAGCATTTTAGAAGGTGTGTTTCCATCTTCCAGGACCACAGGGTGAACACCGGAAGTAAAAGTGTTCCAAAAGTACAACCCAATATTCAAAAGCACCATGAACTACCTGTTCCACTTGTATTTTGGTACAGGCTCTGAGTTTCGAATGCTTGGAGTTGAGCAATACCAGCTACATTTGATTCAACAATGCTGCAGTTCTAACATTTTCAGTCACAAGATCCAGTTAAAGAAAATAAATAAATCCAGTATTATACCTGGGAGCAGTTTTGAACAAAGCCATTATTAGTTGTTTTCTCTCATTGAGATGCCTGACTTCCAGCATAAATCAAAGTTCCCCCTGACAATTGCATGACAGCAAAAAGGAAGATGTCAAAAATTGTCTTCTACACAGAATACATTTTATTCCACCAATTAAAATGGAACTGAGCTCCAAAGGCAAGTTTTGGTGGTTTTTTTTTTTTGACAGATCCAGAGGAGGTTAATCACTCAGCTCAGAACTGTATTAACACCTTGGCCTCACATCTTCTGTTGCAGTAATGTACTGCCATAAGGATAAGCCTCACCAGAAAGCAGGTCACTGCTTCAACCACCCTCTTTTCCCTTCCCAGTCTTAACAGGATCCTTTTTACCCCAGAGCAATGGCTTCCAAGTCAAACAAATATTGAGCATTGCCAAAAATGTGGCTGTGCAGGAGAAAGGCTGGGGCACCCAAATTTTGGAAGGTCCGAACCTTCTCCATGGGGTGAAACTGAGACCTTCAGAAAATTTAGCAACAGCAGGAGAAAGCAACCTTCAAATGAGGAAATTTGGCACTAAACACAGGTATCTCTGTAACATGAAGGTCAGTCACATTCTCTCATTGTATTAGAAGTTCAGTGGTTCATTCAGATTCAAGTTTTTGATGATCATGGAGTATTTAAACTGAAGAACCAAGGTTACAGAACACAGTCATGTCAGGACAAGAAAACATGGCATTTCTCTCTTTTATCACTACTGCAGTGGCCAAGAATTTTTTTCAGTATGGCAAAAGAAAAATAAATATGCAAATTTTTTTCTTCGCTAGTTTACCATTTTGACCTCTGTAGGTTTAAAGTGGATATGAGCTTCTCTGTGCAAAAAATCACACATACACCAATAAGACTGGGCTACCAGACACTGGTGCAAAATCTCTCTACAACTCAGTGACCAAATTCATGGCCACTGTAAAAAATATGTTGAAATAATCATTCCCCAGGCTATGACAACTTTTTCTTCACCTTTTCCTGATGCTTTTTTCCCCTTCCAACTTCATCACAGTCTCAGTTTTTCCACTGTGAAAGACCACACTCTTTGCCTAGAGCTGGACAACTCCACCTTATTAGTAAACCATGTGTTCATATGACTAATATTCTAATTTCCAGCTTTAATGCTTGTTTAAGCTCCAGCAGTTAAACAATATAACGAGAGATTTTAAATCACATTTCTGCAAAGAAGGGGAAAAAAAAAAAGACCATAACATTTTACCAAAATGGAATTCATAAACCTATGATAAACCTTGTCAACAGCTTGAAAGGGAAGCTTACACATACTGAAGGATGTATCTGTCCAAATGTACACACAGCCATCAGCAGACAACATGACAAGAGAGGCAAGTAGCTTGCATTGAAGCAGTTGCCTGGTTGTTTTAAAGGGTGATGCTCCCTGCTATAATTTTCTTAACAAAATAAAGGGTAGATTTGAAACTTTCCTTGATGCTCCTTTTAACTGTGTTTTATCAATTGTACTAATGGTTCTACATTTTTCTGGTTTTAAACTGCTGAAATCTCTGTTTTACCCCTGCCATGCCCTAAGCAAATTCAGGCCCTACAGATAAAAGCCCATCACTGGTTGCAGCACAGACGCAAATCCTCTTTGGGCTTTTGTATCCTGCCTGAGGACTAATCTGCAGATGTCCAGATCTCATGTGCACAAGGCATTACTACTTCCACTGATGCTCTCAGATAGAGGCTGAAACAATTAGATTCTTCGTCAATCAGTACAAAAGGTGGGACATATAATACATACTTACCATTTGTTTACATACATTCTGCACCCTAAAGTAGCTTGTTGTTTGTGTTTGCAAAGGCTTGTTTTACAGGCCTTGTTCAGCTATCTGTTGCAATCAGCCACCAGCCAGTGCTGCTAGTCCTGGTCTTTGGATTCCCCATGCCTGGTCAGGCCTCTGAACCCAAGCAAGGTTCAGGCACTATCAGCCTGGCACAGATGCTCATTTTTTTGTTTTCTTTTTTGAGGTGCTGGCTTTACAGACAACACCATATAAACTAGAAGCAGACTGCCAAATCCTCAGTAGCACAGACATGTGCTCCAGAGAGCAATATTCTCGTCAGATACCTTGGTTTAGGGTACAATTCTTCAGGAGCTGCTGAAAAGAACTACCTTAGCAATACAATTCACTCAGAAAAAAAGCACTAGAACCATGAACCTAGGCAAGAAATATCAAATGCTGATCTTCCCCTCCAGTGTCCATAGTACATATTTTTTGGGTTGCATTCAAGTATCCTTTGAGCACCTTTCAACAGCTCCCTTCATTTTCCAAGTCAGACTCAAGCCTCTGGCCAAGAATCTTGGCCTGTCTTCCCCACCAGACAGCCCCCTAAGCAAGACACACAGTATAGTTAACACTATACTATATGTTAACTATGGCAAAATACATCGGAGCTGGCAGACTGAAGTAGGCAGTACAGATACACGTTAATTTATCACAGCTTGTAACACAAAACAGCAAAAACCCAGAGCTTCACAATGTGGCCTGTATGCCCCCCTTGTGCGTGTAAGTCTCATTAAAGTTAATGGAAGCTGAGTGCCCATCGTATGGGGAGTATAAATTCTGAACAGTGAAAAGCACCATATGCTTCCCCATCAGAATAAACACAAATACAAAAAATCTATCGGTACCAGCTTTCATCCTTCTGGGAAGCCCTACCTGGCAGGACACTGATGGCTGGACACACAACCCAAACTTCTCTTGAAACAGTGAGAATTCCTCCTTTTATGGTAACTACCCATATCAAGTGAGATGTAGATGGCTTGTTTCCTGAAAACCCTCTGGAAATTTGTTATAGTTCAGAAAAAGAAGATGCAGGGAAACCTTTTATTTTGACCTTCTTCCAGCCTCATTTCTTCCCCCTGCTGAAGAATCCCAAGTTCTTGAATCGTTGCTTCAAAACCCAAAGCCATTTTCACACTGGTAGGAAAAATTAAAAAGGAACATGACAAGCCATGTGAAGCCTAAGAGTAGAGTTCTACCTGATACTGACATGACTCTGCTGATAAAAAGAGCTCAGCTTTCAGAGCCAGCAGAAACTTCAATTCTAGGTGCTTATAAAATGGGGAGGTTGGAAGAGATCATGATGAAACACTTTCTTGTAACTTTTGGCATTTTTAAGCCCATTGAAGTGATATCTGAATCAAGGATACTGACCCAGCACTAGCCACATGACTTACAGCCAGGATTTTGGGAAGAAGGCCTGCTAGTAAAGCATCTGCTGATTACCTCCAAAACACGAGAACCAAAATACAAGCTGAATCTTTGGCCTCCAAAAAGGTCATTAGATATTTGCAACACACAGCAGCTCTGCCTGCTCCATCCTTGGTTTTCTTTTTCTTTATGGTGTACAGACTCCTACAGAATACAAAACATTTTCATTGTGTCACAGCCTCTTGGAGAGCATTTTCTGCAGACATTGCAATGAATACAGCCAAGTGGTATTAAATAAGTGTGAGAGAAGATGGAAAGATGCCAGGCACAATGGAGAAACTCAAAGCTGTTTGAAGAGTTTGGGGAATAATTCTGTCAATTGCTACGTAGCAGAAAACCAGGCATTTGGGCAGCATTTCATTATTATTTTCATGTTCGTCAAGTAATACTGTTCAGCACTCTGCTGACTTGTCAAATGAGTGGAAAAATAGGTAAGTGGACAATAAGCTACCTCAAATAAGTATTAAGCTTTCACCTTCTTTCAAAAAAATAATAAAGAAATCGTTTCATCAGGTCTCAGGCCTGCTTCCAACACCGATAAATAGCTTTCTCATTCTTATCCTGTCAACCAGACATATTGATCTCAAACCAATCTAGCAGGACAAATTCACTGAAAACTTAGCAGCATTCAGAACATATAGAATAAATTGTCTCTTGCACAGAGGAGAAACCAGAGCACATGTACTGCAGGAAAAGGAGGTTGAGTTTTTTCTACAGGAAATATGGGAAATTCCATGCTTTTGTGCTGCATGAATAACCTACAAACTTTTCTGTACAATATCTGGGTTTGGTATAGACCTTTTTAAACGAGGCATTGGCAGTCAACATGTGCTGCATTCCAGCATCAGTGGTAACAGTGGCACAGAGGTAGTCTCAAAACCTGCATCCTTCTCTCCATTTCCCTTCCTTATAGGTGATCATGCACACATCCACACAAATCAGTGGCAACAACTGTGGAAGTTGAAGGAAAGTAATCTGATTAGTGCATCACCCTTTGACTTATTACAATCAACTACTTGTTCTTAGGAGGTAAAAGCGGGCAAGTTTTCCCTCTTAACGGCTTTCTCGCTGAGGAGTTGCCTTTGCTCTTCTCTATAGGCTGGGCTTACAGTGATTTCTCTGGAAGTCCAGGACAAGCACGATGATCCCTCACTGGATCAAACCTTCAATACCCCTTTACAGCAGCCAGCCTGTACATTCACCTTCTCTGCCTTAAGCAAGACTCTCTCAGATGCACCCAATAAATGAAAACAATCTGCCACATCTCTGTGGCAGGGGCAGAGTACAGCCTGGAGAGGGACTGGGGCTGTAGCACTTGTAGTGCATTTGAAACAGATGTAACCCATTTCAGAAGTGCCTACAGAAGTTCCCAGAGTTGATGGGAAACCTGTGCCATTATAAGCAGGCAGGTCAAACCTGCAAACCAAGCTGGTGATTTTTCATTTCATCTCAGCCTTACCATGCTTTGATTTATTATGATCTATTTTTTCCTTCTTCTGTTGGAGCTAGAATTGGTCACCTTAGCCACAGCCATCACCTGCCCATGGGGCAGAGGGACAGACATCTCTAGGGAACATAACTGAGACGAGACCACTTACGTCTGGGGAAAAAAAACCACTTTCATAAATCTAAAACAACACACACAAGGTAAAAGTGTGACCACACTTTTTCCATGTAAATAATGTCATACTTGTGAGGAGGGGGCCTTCAGTGATATTTCATGAATGGGCTCATTATGTTGCACCTGACCTACAGTCATTTCAAATGCCTTTTTGTTTTATTATTTTTCTTATTTATTTTTGCTCGATGAGTTGTATATAATAAAATGCTTTATGATGCTAAACCTTGTTAAGACATTGCACTTTGCAGGGCTGTAATGTCAGTAAGTTTAATCAATCTATATATATTTTTTTTTGTCCAGGATGATCCCACTGTGACATTTAAGCATAGAGTACTGATCAGGGGAGGAAAGGAAGGCTCTATCCACAGACACTTCCAGAGCCCCACATAGTCAGAGTCTTCAGAATAATTTAAGGTTTGCTTTTATTATCATCATCATATTTTTACAAATAGAAAAGTAAGAACTGCATTAGCAGGAGTGGGCCAGTCTCCAGATAGAGGCCCTGTGGAAGAATTTGCACAGAGTCGAGGTTAGCTCAGATTCATATCGGCCTCCAAGAAAAACATTCAGGAAAAACATTAAATCCTCTGAAGGGAAATATTAACAGATAGTCATGAATGGAAACTGATTATTAATTATTTCTCTCTCTCTTTTTTTCTCAGCTTTATATTTTTAGTTTAAAATGTCATGTAAAGCTTGACATCGATAAAAGTGGCAGGAAATGTTCCTTGCTCAATCAAATTACCACAAAGACCAGCTTAACATCTGCTTGGCAAACCCTTCATAACTGCATGGCATTAATATTTAATAAAAATATCTATAGCTACAGTTGGTACTGGAGACATTTCACACTTCGCTCACACATGGTGTTTCATATAATTATTCTCTAAAGGCTGTCACTTCAGTCTTTTAGCAAAATAAAAGCTCCAAGGATGATTAAATACAGGAAGTGTATCTCCTAGGACATAGTCCTCCTTCAGGAGACCATTTCTACTGACTCTTACACTATAAGGAAGAAGCACAGAAAGAAAAAGCAGAGCTAAACTAGAGGAAAATAGAAATAAGACCTCAGTACTGTTGTCAGTACAGTTTGAGAAAAGTCAGAGTTGGCAGGTTCAAATCATACTCTACAAAAAGCAAAGCTCATACAGAGAAAAAAGGTGGAAGCAATTCCCTACCACTGTTTAGTCAAAGCATAACACCTTCTAGGATGAAGTTGCATCTAAAACCTAATAACTTAATCTACTCCATTTACACTATTTATTCCCTGATGCTCACAAAGCCACTGCATAGCTACTACAGTACCTCAAAGATACCCAAATCCTTTGTTTTCACCATTCAAAGCCTTCAAAGCTTCCAGTAACTTGAGCCTGCAAAGCTTCCTAATCCCAGAGACTACCCTATAGCAAAGTCAAGCTCAAAGCAGGTGAGAAAATGGTAGTTTTACTTGCACAGCCCAGTCTCACGTTGTGGCATATGAGCGTAGAGACTCACTAGTCAGCCCCACCTCAAGGAGCCAGCAGATGGCCTTTAGGAATGCCAAGGCTGGAGAACATCCATGAAAAGCTAGCTGTCATCAAGGGCTAGCACAGGAGACACCAAGGATAAGCAGGGGACGCTGGCCAGCACAGCGCGCCTTGCCTGCATGCTAATCTGCCTTAGACATCTAATTTCAAGATAAGGCTCCTGCCTTCAAGAAGACAATACCTTTTTCTTGCCCAACAGCTACACATACCTAAATCATATCCTTTTGTTCTTCATCCCACTACGGCTTTCCCAAAGCAGCTCTCCACATAGGAGAGCTTAGCTCATTCTCAAACTACGTGGGGGGAAAGGTAAGTATGCAGAGACTTTGTTTTTATCTTCAGCTTTTAAGTGTCTGTGCAACAGACCAGATAAGCAGCCAGACAGCACTAAAACAGAGCTAGGTCTTTTTGAACCATGGTCTGAAAGATATCTTGCCCATTTCTATTATATTTCAGATGCTCTGATATCAGTCTAATGAAGGTAGAATTAAAACCAACTTTGAACAAAACAGACACCAGTGTTGTACTGAAAGTTTTTGGTATACATTTAAAATTAAAAACATTTCTGGAGGGGGAAAAAAACAAAACAAAACACCACAAAGCTTCCTCCCCCATGATCTCAGGTGTATGAGGCATTCCTTAAAAATGTGGGGGGCTCTAAGCAATCTGGTCTAGCTGGACATGTCCCTGCTTATTACGGGGGGTTGGACTACATGACCTTCATAGGTCCCTTCCAATCCAATACATTCTATGATTCTATTTCTTGTTCAATGGCCCTATGCTCTCTCATAGAGGTTTGTCAGAAATTAATGTAAAACACACAAGTACCTAGCTTTAAAGCAAAAAAAAAGCCACACACAGAGAGCACCTCCTGCATCAGGAGACTTCACTCAACTTGTGGGAGAGCAGCTTCAGTGATTTGTGGCTGCCTAGAGAAGTCAACAAAGATGACGGCATCCAGTCACATCCAGCAACAACCCAAGTCATAAATCACAGCTGCATTCACAGTGCAATTCAGAACTTAGCCAAAACTCAGCTACATTAGTCTTAGACTGAAATATCTGTGTCAGAAAACAAACACCCACCCAGCAAAGCAGACTGTTCCTGGCACGGGACAAACCTTCCTGGGAGTTCAAGTAGTACAACTGAGTTCACATTCACCCTGTTCGGAGGCTCAAGTGTATTTGGTAGAGCCCTCAAAAAAAGTCACTGACCAATGAAACAGAGCTAGTGTTCAAGGACTTCTGTTGCAGGAGTGACATAGATAGAATTTAACCTGGCAGAAGGATAAGTCTGAAGATGTATTTACAGTACCTTCCAGTCTGTACCAATCATTATTCCATAACTACTCAATGCTACAGTGGAATATAATACTTAAAATAATCAGTAGACAGTTTATTTAGGGTGCTTGTGTTAAGCATCTCCAGCTATTAACACTTACCAATTCTTGAGAAAAAAAGAGGAGAGCAAGAAAAAATTTCCTTAGGCACTGTAAATGGAGAAGCTTAATCTTAAATCAACCTTCAGACTGTACCTCCCAAAGAAGGCAAGTTTTTCCCCTGTGAATGGGAAAGATGAATCAGCTGACCCAAGGAAGTATTAGTAACTAGAAGTGATGAGATGAAACTGAACACAGGGGTGGGAGAGGAAGAAATAGCTATCTGGAAACATTTTACAAAAGTAGGTATATTAGGCTGTGGAATAATCTCCCATGGGAAATCGTTGAGACCTATTGAGTCTTTCTGAAAATACTTAGACAAAGGATGAAAAAAATTACAGTATGGTACAGTCCTCCATCTGCAAGGAACAGAAAATACGGTTTTCAGTAAGCTTCTTCCACCTCTAATTTTGATGGCACTCTATTTTGCTGAGCTCTCTATTGATGGAAACAGGTTCTGCTTGACAGTTTGTGGCTGGGAGGTGAAGGGCACCTGGGCAACCCCACAAATTCCATGAAACCCATAATGAAATGACCTGGCAGTCTGAAACACTGAAATTCTCCCCATCATATTGCCCAGATCTGGGTACAGACTGCAACGCAACAAAAACGTTTCACTAAGCCCATTCAGTCTTTGCTACAAGTAGAGAGTCATGAAGTTGAGGCAGAGTTCAAAGACTAATACAAAAGAATAATGTATTTCAGAGTATTTGTGTCCCCTTTAAGTGACTCAATCATTTATTCATTATGTAGGGACTTTACTGCCCCATGAGAAAGGCTACAGGGCAATAGAAAGGACAAAACCAATTAAAAATGCTTATCAGGTGGAAGCTTACCCTAAGGATCCATGTAACTATGAAAATACCACCATAAAACCCACCAAGGAATAAGAGAAAACTTAGACAAGCTTTCATGGTATAAAAGTTACAGGCTACATCCCTGACCCAAAGGGCTCAACCTTGCTTTCTTCAGTCAGTGAAACCACTACGATTTATCACTAAAAATATTACTCTGGAGCCAACTCTGGCAATACAACAGCCTCAGTGATTTGAACATACACAGGGCTGCCCTCAAAATACTTCTTAGTATCTCCCTTTGACAGTAATTTTTTTATTTTTTTTTTATTTTTTTTTTTTAATAGAGACAGCTGCTCAAAACTAAGTTGTGAATTCTGTTGGTTACTTGACTTTGTGGGATGTACACTTCATGATTTATGCTTGCTTTTTGTATTCTTTCATAGTTATGTACCACTGCCCAACCTTTGGGTCTGACTTAGTATGATCATTCTTTTCTTAGTTATGATCACTGTGGAACACGGAACAGTCTTATCCTTGGTTAGTATTTCATGTATATTTACAATAAAGAAAAGCTAGCACTGAACACCAGTGAAATGTACTGAAAATGCACCCTAACTCCACTTCCACTCCTAAAGAGTAGTTTGTCACATTAAAGCACACTTTAATGAAAAATAGTTATAATCACGGAACTGTAGTAATGGTAGTGCATTTGGGTGCACTAATTTTGTTCACCATTTCTCTGGAGATCCTTCAAAAAGGAGACAACCTGAAACAGTTGCTGCTCATTAAAATGGCATTCTATAAAACTGGGAGCCTAGCTCAAGCTAGGTTATTTTTCACTCACCCTTTCTGTTTCCTCGACTGCATTTCCAATGTTTTGCATATGGTTACATCAAAGCCAAGCATAAATAAAAAGTTAACATCCAAAGAGCTATTACATCCTATAACAGTGTGCTCATAAAGTGCATGTAAATAAAAAGTGACCTTTTGTTTAAAGCTTATTATTCCAGTTCTACAGCTTTAAGATGAATAAAAAAATATTCCTCAACCAAGCTGTGTTAAACCAAAAACTGGCAGGAAAACGTACACATCCGGGGCTGCAACTCCTGCAGGCAGTCTGAAATACATGTGCAGGAAAGGACAAGGTACAACAGAGCATCCACATGGATTGTGTGGACAGGGATCTGAGGCAGACTAGTTCTCCTTCCCTTACTTCACTGACCAAATCAGGATCTGTTTCTTTCTTGTCTGATGGGGAGCAGGGCTAGACCATAGATTTGAGCTGTCCTCACAAAACTAGGCATAGATCCACAGCCATTACTACAAAGCATGGAGTACCTCCTTTACTTAAGGCCATTGTTTTCGTGCTTTATGCAAGCCCTTTTTCTTGGAAGTTGCCTCAAACTCATTGTGTTCTGCAGTGAAGCTGGATGGTGCTACTTTTCCAAAGATGGTGTTAGTTTTGAACAAAGCAAATTGTGACAGATCCCCCAGTTCAATGTTTCACAACTGAGCTCATTCTCTCCATGTTTATCAGTCTGCACTGACCATTCAAACTTTGGTCTTAGCTCCTCCAAACTCATAGAAATCATAGAATGTCTTGGGTTGGAAGGGACCTCTAAAGGTCATCTAGTCCAACCCCCTTAAAATAAGCAAGGACATCTCCAACTAGACGAGACGGCTCAGAGCCCCATCAAGCCTGACCTTGAATGTCTCCAGTGATGAGGCCCCCACCACCTCTCTAGGCAACCTGTTCCAGTGATCCACCACCCTCATATTAAAGAACTTTTTCCTAATGTCCAACCTAAATCTACCCTTTTCTAGCTTAAAACCATTATCCCTTGTCCTACAGTTACATGCTCTAGTGAACAGGTCTTCCTCAGCCTTCTTAGAGACTCCTTTCAAGTATTGGAAAGTCACTATAAAGGTTCCCTTGGAGTCTTTTCTTCTTCAGGCTGAACAAGCCCAACTCTCTCAGCTTGCCTTCATAGAAGAGGTGCTCCAACCCTTGGATCATTTTCCTTGCCCTCCTCTGGACACACTCCAACAGGTCCACATTCTTCTTGTGTTGGGGGCTCCAAGCTGGATGCAGTACTCCAGGTGAGGTCTCACCAGGGCAGAATCACCTCTCAATCTGCTGGCCACACTTCTCTTGATGCAGCCCAGGATGTGGCTGCCTTCTGGGCTGCAATTGCACATTGGTGGCTCATGTCCAGCTTTTGATCCACTAGTACCCCCAGACCTTTTTTTCACAGGGCTGCTGCTCTCTAGCATGTCTTCCCCCAGCCTGTATTAATATCTCTGGTTGTCCCAGCCCAGGTGCAGGACCCTGCACTTGGCCTTGTTGAGCCTCATGAGGTTCACCTGGGCCCACTTGTCCAGCTTGTCCAAGTCCTTCTGGATGGCATCCCATCCTTCTTGCAAATGGACCATACCACCCAGCTTAGTGTTATTGGCAAACTTGCTGAGGGTGCTCTCAATGCCACTGTCAATATCATTAATGAAGACATTAAACAACACTGGTCCCAATATGGACATCTGAGGGACACCACTTGTCACCATTTTCCACCTGGACATTGAGCCATTGACCACTACCCTCCAGACATGACCACCAAGCAAATTCCTTATCCATCCATCAAACCCATATTTCTTCAACTTAGAGAGAAGGATGTTGTGGGGGACCATGTCAAAGGCCTTGCAGAAGTCCAGATAGACTGCATCGATACGTCTTCTCTTGTCCACTGCTGCAGTCACTCCATTGTAGAAAGCCATTAGGTTGGTCAGGCAGGATTTGCCCATAGTAAAGCCATGCTGGCTGTCCTGAATCACCTCCCTGTCCTCCATGTGCCTTAGCATGTGTTCTAGGAGGATCTGTTTCATTATCTTCCCAGGCAGAGGTGAGGCTGATAGGTCAGTGGTTCCCAGGATCCTCTGCTCCACCCTTTTTAAAAAATGGATGTAATGTTTCCTGTCTTCCAGCCACTAGGGACTTCACCTGACTGCCATGACTTTTCAGATATGGAGCATGGCTTGGCAACTACTTCAGGACTCTGGGATGCATCTCATCAGGTACCATAGACTTCTGCATGTTGAGGTTCCTCAGATGGTTGCGAACCTTGCCTTTGCTTATGGTGGGAGGGACTTTATCTGCCTGGTCTCTGTCCTGTGGGCCATCAACTTGAGAGCTGTGATGAGAGAGGTTGCCAGTGAAGACTGAGTCAAAAAAGGTGTTGAGAATCTCAGCCTTATCCTCATCAGTTGTTACCAGTTCACCACTGTTGCTCATCAGGGGTGTCAGCTTTCTTTAGCCTTCCTTCTCTGGTTTACATACCTGTAGGAGCCCTTGTTTTTCTTTACATCTCTTGCCAAGTTCAGCTCCAGCTGCACCTTGGCCTCCTGACCTCACCTCTACACAACCAGACAACAACCCTGTACTCTTCCCATGATACCTGTCCCCATTTCCACTGCCTGTGTAGTTCCATCTTGCCTTCCAGTTTGACCAGCAGGTCTCAACTCAGCCATGCTGGTCTCTTGCCTTCCTTGCCCAGTTTCCTACATCTGGGGATTGAGATCTCTTGCACTCTATGGAAAGCATCCTTAAAGATCTGCCAGCTCAGTTCTGCTCCCTTGTCCCTAAGGGCCATTTCCCATATGGTCCTACTTACTAACTCCTTGAAGAGCTGGAAGTTTTCCTTCCTAAAATTTAGAGTCCTGACTATGCTTTTCATCTGCCTCCTACCCCTTAGGACAGAGAACTGCATTAGTGCGTGATCACTGCAGCCCAGGCTACCTTCAACTTGGAACTCCCTGACGAGCTTACTTGCATCTGTGACCATCAGGTCCAATAAAACATCCCCTTGGGTAGGGCTGTCAATTTCTTAAGAAGCTGTCATCGAGGCACTGCAGGAATCTCTTGGACCACCTACAGCTTGCCATACTACAATTCAAACATGTTGGGTTGATTGAAATCTCCCAGCAGGATGAGAACCTGCGATTGCAATGTCTCCTCAAGCTGGAGTAAGAAGGCTTCATCAATCACTCAAGCATCAACCACTGATCTCTAGTACCAAGTGAAAAAATTACTAAAGAGCTGCTGCCAGCTCTGGGGATGGTAAAACCCACAGCATTTGTGTGTTAATTTCGCTTTGTGTTTAGTCTTTTTGAAGTATCTGAATCAGTTACTCTCTACATCACTGTCAAAATACTGTTTACCTCTAGTAACTTCAACCATGTTCTCACTTTTGTCGGATATCTAGCAGGGTCTAGGAAAACGATATGCAACATAACATGCTCTATTGGACAAACTCCTCACAAATGTTTCCCTCCCCTCAAATTTTCTCCACTCTCCTGAAAATACTAATATTCTATTTATGTTATCATTTCTTCAACTTCTCCCTCTGGTAGTTTTTCAGTGTCAGACAACAAGCTGTTTTGCAAGGCACACTCAGAGAGAAATATATGGTATTCTTATTCAGTCCAAGTATTAATCCTGCTCTTCCTGCCAACAAGAGGAACAAGAAAAAAATCCCTCTCAAAATCTTGAGCAGCACACATTTGCAAACAAGTTGCAGTAAATCTGCAGCAGAGCAGTAAGGTGTCAATGATGCTAGTGCCGCTTTTCCCACACCCCTCACTGCAGAATTTGACACGGAGAAAAGAACCGACACAAGCAGCAATGTGTGATGTTTGGGGGCACAGAGACCTGTACACTTGAGAGAGGTGCTGTATAAAATGTGCTAATGTGTAATAGCAGAGCATATTGAAATGATAAAGACAGGACCGTCTGGGGCATCGTGGTTCTGTTTTCTAATGGCTATGGATTTTGCAGAAATTGTAATGTTTGCACTAAAGACCCTCTCAGCAATATTTTTCAGCCTGAATAACTCTTTATTTTGAATTGTTTAATTAGTTGATGAGGTTAGGGAGAAGTCCATGTTAGGGATCATTAGTTAAGACTTTAAAACATGGAGATTTAAGACAATTGCTGTCTGAGGGAGCAGCAAAACTTACCCCTTATCAGCCAAACACTTCATTGCACCAAGTGCAAAAGCTGCACCAGTGTTTGCTGATTATCAATGTCCAGTCCTGGGCCAGGTACGTTGCAGGTATAAAACCCGAGGCAGTTGGTGGTGACTTTTTACATGAGTCTGCCCCATCCAAATCCATGGAGCAGTGACAACATGCAGGGAAGTGCCACACCTCAGACAGATGTGATGAGCATGTTTCCTCTCAATGTAGCAGGGTGCTCCATCTCTTAATATGCCTGCCTCAGTTCCCTTTTATGATTCAACTGCTTTTTGTCTATCATTCTGCAGGTCCTGGCCTGCAGTGAAAGGTTCCCATGAGAAAGAAAATGGCCTAGCAAACTCTGAGATGGTAACAATCTTTAAAGGTAGAAACAGAGGGCCAAGTGGATGTGCATAACACCAGCTGCTCTCTGGTGTTGAAGAACACAGAGCAGAGCTTAGCCAAAACTAGGCCCAAAATAGAGATAAATAACAAACAGACAAACAAAAGAGTTTGCTTGGTGAGAACAAGGCCTTCATGGTTTTTCCCTACTGCTTTCCTTTTATTCTCCAATGAGAGATGTTGAAAGTACAGCTAATGGTTAAATGACAGCAGTCAACCCACTTTGTTCTATAAAAGCTTGGTCCCATTTTTGATCAAGAAGATCTCCATACACCTTCCCTGGGAAGCTGTGGAACTAGCGAAGACGCCTGCCAGAGAGACTGATTCTTGGGAGTTGCGGTCTGACCAAGGACACCCAGTTGTGGCCTGACAAGGGTGAGAAATATTATTCATTCACTGTCTTTACTAGTAAACTTAACATTAGATAATCTTCTATACTAAGTTTATGATTATAAGATCCTTTAATAACTATGGTTGATGTTTTAGGCCTAGTATAATATTTGATAATCAGTAAGTTGCCAGCATTTTAATGGTTAACCTTTGTCGTTTGATTTAATTAAAAGTAGTAAAATTCACCGCTAATATGCCCTTTGCATTTAAACTGCAATTCTGTTCTTATCTCCCTATTTCCCTACACTTTTACTGTACTCACGCCTCTTGTCCAGAATAATTAAAGCCCCCAACGATGTATGCAATTAATCTTGATTACTGCATATATGCGCTGTCTGTCATCCATCCCGTCCGGGACACTTAATGACCCCAAAAAGTCAATTGCCATAAAGGTGTTAAACTCTTACAAGGTGTATGACTTACCTAAGAATCAGGCATGTTTGTAACCAAAGGAAAAGTTATATTGCACTAACAGAGAAATACAGCTTGGGTGAGAAAGTTCAGATGTAGGTAAATGCAAAAGTTCAGTTTCTCACTATAATAGGACTAACAAGTAAAAATAAGTAAGTTTTCCATTTCTGCTGCCCACCTGGACTAATTTTTCCATGATGACACAATAAAAGCAGGCCAGTTTTGTGAAGAAGGGTGGAAGGTGGAGACAGAGGTAACTCCAAAACACAAAGGTAAGTTATCTAAGTGTGAGGTATATCTAAACAAATGGTTACTTAGCCCTTAGAGATGTGCGTTGAGTCTATGCTGCAGGCCAAGCTCTTTATACCTGTAGCACTTCTTAATCATTAACTTTTTATAAACTATTTACAAGCAGAACCTTATATTAAAGTGCAAATCTAAACCCCATAACAGGAACAAATGTTCTGTTCCAGGAGACCAGTTACTTTACAAGTTTAATATAATTTGAATCTGCTTTTTCTAAAGCAGCTAGTTTTAATAAAATCTGTCCTTAAACACAAACACAACTGGTTTGCTTTTGCTACCATCAGCTACACAACCCCTCAACAGTGTGTGCTGAATTATGACACACTGCTTGTATGAACAGAGACACCCACACAGAGGTACATCTCTGAAGAGAATATACGGAGAGGCCACGTGCTGTACAATGGACAAAACAGAAAGTGAGAGTTAACTAAACTCTGCTACTGTAAGGGCTAGGTAAGCATGAGTGGTACTTGGCTAAAAACTCCTGTGAAAACACAATGAAGTTCAGCGGGAAACAGACACAAGAAAAATAAGTGATTGAGGAAGAAAAATACTCACAGAGCGGCTTGAAAAGAGCATTGCTAACATCTGGGTTCTTGAACAGCAAAACTGTACTAGGTCTCAACACTGGAATTTCATTCAATTTCTTGTTTTCCCAAAACAGACCTGATAGGGGAATTAGGCTTTCGTCTAAGCCAGAATATAAAATCAGTGCAGTGAAGGCCAAAGAACGAACTAACAACAGCTTGCTACCTCTGTTTTGCTAAATCAAGTTTGTCACATGCTTAAGTTCATGTAAAAGGCTACTCTTTCTTTTTAGAGTCTTATTCTTATTTTGTTACCTAACTGAGCTCTAAAAGCCTCACCATGAGCATCTCTTCATATATTCAGAGGTCCAGAAAATCTGGCCCCAGCCCACCATTCTTCCAGTCCAGATAATATGCACATCACACAGAACCAAGAAAGAGTGTTAAACTTCACAGTGAAAACTATGTTTCTGGAAACAACACCCATATTAAGCTGCTTTTTCTGTCTCCTCTCCCTGTTTTACTCTCTGTAGCTTAGAGAAACTAAAAATTATCCCAGGTTTCATACTTTCATATCTCCAGCTATGGCTCCTGGTCTGTCTATTCCAATTCCTAAATTTCCTTTCTGGCCCATGATGTTATTTCTTATGCTACTAGTTCTTCCCAGAAAGCTCCTTCCTTAATAAAGTGACTAAAAGCAACATCTTTACAGTGCTGAAAAAAATTAGTAAATACAGTTACTCAACTTAAGTTTTTTCTCTCTCCAGGTTTGAGAAATCTTTCAGGAAAATACATCCTTGCAAACTGTTAATAGAAGAAACAGAGGTAACTAGTAAAGTGCCAGTTCATTATACCCGTGGGGATGAGAAGATGTAACGACTGCCACATCGCAAATGACTTTCTAAACAGTTATAGTAAAAGAGTCAGGAGAAACTAAGGTAATTCTTGCATTTTCAACATCACTAGAAAAACTTCCCTGTGGTACTTAGGTTAAGGGCTGGGGTGCTATAACAAAATCAAGTTTACCTGCAGGCTAAAGGGAGGCAAGATCAACTAGCCTTGCTGACACCAATGTGTACTTCGGTTACAGTCCTACTGAAATAAGGCTATTAGCAGAGGGAGTTCATACTCAAAATTAGAATTAAATTCATTCCTGAAAATATTTTTTTTTCATATGTGCCTTCTTCTGTAGCTGCCTCATACTCTTGTTTTGCTCTGTAGATCAAAATACGATAATCGGAAAGATGAGCTGGCTTAGACTAGCTTTCATTTTAGTTTTGATGCAAGATTAGTAAGTATGCTCAATCGGGGCAGAGGTTTTTTCTGCACTTTGGCTGCTGGATATAGTTCTGTTAAAGAGTTTTAACTATAACTGTTTTGTTCAATATTAACAACCATGTTTTTTAAACAAACAACAACAAACCAAACTCCAAAAAGACTTGCTCTATCCCCACAACTTGTGGAACACACAAGTAGAACACACTTGATTTCCTATTGCAACAAACTGCAGCACCTCAAGCACAGCAGTGGAAAGTGAATGACCCATTTACTTGAAAAGTTTCAGGCGGTTTATAATACAAAACCAGAAAATCCTGTTTATATTTTAACATCATTATTGTATTTTCAATGACACTTGAGTTTAAGCATTTAGATCAGCAGTGAGCTCATTAGGTAGCATGAGTAGCTATACCTACAGGTAAAATGTTACAGGATTTTGGTTAAACTCTGTTAAAATTACTGCCATCTTTCCACAGTATTAATTCCATTCTAGATAAAGCATTCTATCTTCCATAGAGCAAGCCACAGATCTTTTACAAAACAAGATTCTGCATTTTTCAGAAGACTATTTCTCCAACAAAGGTAGCACCGTGTGAATTATTTTTCAATTTAGCAGCTGAATGAAAACTAAGAAAAAAAGAAAAAAAATATTAAGTTCAAGCTGAATTGGATTTTAATAGGTTTAATTTTTATCTCATTGAGCCAACAGCACACAGACTTCAAAAAATCCCACACTGTTCCACTTGAAACAGACATTTATATTAATAAAATGAGTCAGATACCAAGAAGACCCAAGACTTACCAGTTATTTTGCAGTGAAAGGAGGAGACATGGAGAGCAGGTAGATGGTCACAATCTCAATTTCACCCCTGGAAACTGCAGTCCATCCCTCACTTCAACAACATAAGAAATGTTTTTCTCATTTTCCTCAAATGATACTATGAATGACAACAATGTAACATAATTTATTATTGTTTTTCCTAGAGCAGGGCTCAGGAACAGGCTCTCCTACATGCCTACCTTCAGTACACCAACAAATGTTATTTCTTTTCTTTACAAAAGCAATCTTTTATATAAGTGAAACACCTCCAAGAAGAGAGTGCTGCCAGGCTCCTGGGGGCACTATCGAGCCTTAATTGCCCTTATCAGCCTCACCTGGGACTCCCAAACACCTTGCCCTGCCCCCAGTGGATAGACTTGACTGCACCTCTCACCTTGGCCTTGCCTCAGCATTGTTCCCTATCCATCTGTCATCACCAGCCATGGGTCCCTCAATGCTGCCTCATGGCCCAGCTTGGGGACTGCTCTGGGACTGCACACTGCTGGGGCAGCCACTGTCCAGTCTGGGCTCCATTGCCCCCAGCTCCCTATCTTGGGGCAGCAGCCTGGGCTAGAGCTTTACCCAAACTGGGTACCATGGAGCCAAGCCTCACAGCTCCCCCAAGCCATGGGGCCCTGCTTCCATCTCTGCTGGATCCTGGTCCACAGCTCAGGGTGAATTGCCAGACCTTGCAAGAGAGCATGGCCCATGGAGGAGGAGAAAAGAGTGGTTGACACCATCACGAAAAATTAGGCTACAAAACTTACACCAGAATATGGTAAAAACAAAGAAAAAAAATGGTATTAATTCTTCCACTCTACAGAGATTATATTCAGCAAGTTGCCTGTCCTCTATTTGATTAGGAAAGTTTAAAAGGTCGCAACAGAGCAGAGTATTCGCAACCTGCAAATGAGTCAGCTTTCAGAGCATGGGGTTGAAATGCCTTGCTAAAGCAGCCTATCCTTCTTGTACCCAAGACACTGAATCTATAGGCTGAGACATAGAGTTTTACGTCTGCAAAGCATTTTCTGAGCTAGTGTAATTATATTTGAAGTTGTAGCATTATATAAACTGCTTTTAAGCCCCATAAAAAGCTTGTGGTGGTCTGCATAACAAACCTCCCTAGCACTATAAGCCAGGTATTAGTCAAGAAAAAATGTTTTAACTTTTACCATCAAATACTCAGAAATTTAATCAAAATCACCCACTTTTTTCCATATGCATTTTTAATGTCGAGGACACGTCACATGTCACAGGAAAAAAAATTGCTGTCACAAATTTCAACTAGTTCTGGTAAAGAGCTATTTCTATAAGAACAAGGGCCCCAACAGTGCTGAAAAAAATACCTAAATACAGCACACGTAATAGTGAAATTTGCTCCTATTACTTCAGACTCCTGGGATCAAGACACCAGGTTAGTCATAAATGCTCTCTGACATTAAGTTTTCCAAAGATACCAAAGCTTTGACTAGTAAACCATAAATCTATACACCAGAAAACCCCAGTAGGCAAAGCTGAATCTTTAGGTTAGTAGAGGCAATTCCAGTGATATAATTTTATTAGCCCTTTACTACTTCACAGCTCAGAAAGCAGTGAGCATCCAAACTAAAGCAGTATCTTCACATCAGATAGGATTTTGTAAGGAACTACATGAGCCATAGAGAAAAGAAAAATAGATTACACAAAGCTCAGTACAATAAACTGAACCATTCCTATCTTTTTTGCAACTGTACATCTTCCTACAGAGCTTCTTACTGAAAGACCAGGAGAACTTGCAAAGCATCATGTCAAGACCTGGCTGAGCTTAAAAAGGAGGTACCTAAATGGTGAAGGTTCCCCTCTGCAAGATGAACCAAATACACGCAACTTCAGAGTCTGAAATAATGTTGTTGAATTTGGTGGCCTTCTGGAGAAACCAGACTGTGTGTGTAAATTCGTTTTTTTAACAAAAAATCTAGTAGAGTCAGAGCTGTCAAGCTGGTAGCAGTCTAATATGACAAGATTGAGTGAGGGTTTCAGTTCAGAGTTCAGGAACACGCAGCTCAGCTCACAAGCCAGCTTATCAAATGTCCTGCTAGTACAATAATGGGGAGCCTTTCCTTCAAATGTAGAAAGGCAATAGACCAGCAAAATCAAAAATCAAAACAGACAAAACAAATACAACCACTTAAGACACCAAAAGCTCTAAAAAGCTGGAATTTGCTTTTGCATACAGACTGCACCCACTGCTGAATGAGCTAGGGGAAAAGCCTGGAGTTCATTCCCTTTTTTCATCCTATTTTGGGATTTAAATTTGGTGCCGTACTTTCTGTAGCTACAATGAAGTATTGCTACCAGTCAGAGTGCAAAACACTAGAACACGTTTCTGAAAAAAAAATCAAACACACAAAACCAGCTTCTTCCTGACCAGCCAAGCCAAGCCTGTGCTTGTAAAGAACCCCAGAGGCTACCTCTATGAGACCCACAGCACCTCACCACAGACTGCTCTTCCTCATTTTGGGAAAAACTTCCCCTGGGCAAATTCTGGTGGGAGCTCACAGCCAGTGGCATGGCTTTCATGTGCATGGATTAATGATGCTCTGGAGGAACTGGACCAGAGATATGGGGAAAGAGGAGTCTTGCCATAGAGATAATCTGTTCAAGGTTCCACTCTGTTTCTACCACTATGCCAAGAAACCACCCTATCCCACAGCTTCCCAGGGTCTGCTCCGTGTCTTTGACAAGTCACGAAATAAAGATACTATCTGACCAGCAGTTAACAATCAGCTTGTTAGTTAATAGCCTGAGGGAATCTGAGGGTGTTTTATGCTCTAATACTCTGTTCATTAACTGTAGTAACAACCAATTTCAAGGTGATTATTGCTATTATAAGCTATGATCAATTTTTTAAACATGTTTCCATTTTTATCTATCTTAAACCTGGTGCAGTAGAGCAAAGGGAGCAGCTGTGTTGAGAATTATACTTTTTCCCAGATTAATATCTGATTTTCCATCAAAGAGAATACAGGACATATTCTGTTAGGTTTCTAATTGTTTCTACCATAAACCTCCACCACACTGAAATATGATCTCTAATAATTTTAAGTTTGAACTTCCTATATATAATCCATCTGACTAGATGGTCCTCAGCAAAAGCCGTTAAAGCAATTTGTTTCACTTACGTAGAGGAATAAATCAGTGCTTAATTATCTGTGGTTTATTAACAGCACTGGTGAGCTGACCATATGCCATGACTTCATCTTTTCACACAGAAAAATGAGAATATACTGATTGTTTTTATTATGTCTTTCAACATTCAGTCAGGGTTCCAATGAAATGAGGAATGAGAGTTTTACAATGTTACTTGATGACAAATAATAATATTCTACAATTATTTGCCCTTGCATTTAGGATTCACCTTTACATGCTCTTTTAGTGGAAGTACTTATTAGCATCTTTCATGGCAAAAGATCTATTTTAGGTTGTTTCCAGGAGATACATGATATGTAGCATAGCAGGTTTCTTCATGGGCCTTCAAATACATTGGCTTCAAAACATGGCATATGCTCAACTCCAGAATACTTCAGATACAGTACACATTTAATGTAAGGACCAGAAAGACACACCTTCCTAATTTTTTAGACTTAATTGAGTCCATGCTGCAAACCTTTATGAAGTCAGTGCAGTACCAAATAACACAGTTTTTGATCCTCTGCCAAGGCAGCCTTAAACTCTTCCGTAGACACAGCGGCAAAATAAAACTTTCTTGAAAACATCACAGATTGATGAACTGCTTTGGAATGAATCCAGCTGCTCAGACTTTCTCCACTCCAGCTAGACCCAAAATGAACCAAAGCTTCTGAGATGCAGACCTATGAACCACAGTGGCAGGCACAGGCACAACCTCAATTCAGCAAACAGCAGATGTTTTATATTTGTCAAAACAGGAGTGGAGAACTTTCAAATTCAGAGGCGGCTATGAAGCTGCTCCCTCTTAAGAACAGTTAAAGACTCTCCTGTGTCTGACATGTTTCTGGGAAGAGGTGGGATTTGTCACCCTGAGAGCCACTGGGTCCATTCTTAAAGATATCTAAGCAAAGCGGTATGCAGGCTTTAAGTGGAAATTTCAGACATGTTGAGGAGACACAATGTGCCCATCAACCAACAGGCAAGGAATTAGCAGGTATATGTGAAAATCCAGAGAGGAGTCTATCCCTTTGAGGCATTTATATTGTAAGTCATGCTTTACAGTCCTGAGCTGCACCCTCTTTGCTACCTCCACTCCAGGAGCTGTGAGATCATGGTGCTCCCACACAAGAGCATAAACGGCAGCCTTATTTCTGTGCATAGTTCTGTTCTACACCAGGCCACAAGCTAAGAGCCCTGGTCTGTCTGGCATTTGCATTGGCAAAAAAGGTCAGCTGACAGCTGAGGAACCTTCACTACTTTTTGGTAAGAACAGTATTTCTGGACCATGCACATCATAAAGAGATCCAGAGCTTGACTAAGTGTTTTAGGAGGTCATGACAACTAACACATTGTGTCCTAATCAGAGCACTACTTATACAGGTCATGTAGATTAGGAAGAAAAACAAAGCTCTGCAAAGTCACAGGTCCATTTGGAATGACCGAGATCTTCTGGCTGTTGGTTTCCTGCACAAGCAGTTGCACATTTAAAACAAATCCCACCAGAGTACCAACTCCACTGCAAGGGCTGATAACAAGAGGAAGAAGAACCACATGTCTACTCCACTAACACCTTCAGGCTTCTTGTCCCACAGCACAGAGAAGATCCTGTGCCAGCAGAAACTTCAGCACTGCTTACTACCTCATTCACTCTTGTGTGACCCAACAGAGATCCTTAATCTCCCTCTCCTGTGTCTCATGATTTAATCTCCCACACACTTGGAGCTGCACTGAGACCATCTGCTCTTTTCTCACAAGCAGAGAGTAATGACTTTCATTCAGCCTGACTCAGCACCCAAAGGAGTTGGTCTCCTTGTTAATACAGGTGTGGCAGAGGGGGATACTAGGCCAAAAATTAGGACTGTTTTTACAGCTAAGGCTTTTGCTCCTCCAGATAATTGCTGATTTCCCCCTTCTCCCTCCTCCTCCTTGCAACACATGGCTCTTGCTCACTGTCAGCTGACACTCTCCTCAGAGGAGGCACCACTGAATTGTCTTGGTTGTTTCCAGATCTGAAGCAAACATGTTCCCTTTCCAGATATGATTGTCTGAACAAAAAGTGTTCTGAGTAGGAGTGAATGCACCCAATTTCCTCTTACTTTCTCAGGACTCTTGAACTCTCAGGATGCTCAGCACTATACTTTTGGTCTCCCTGTGGTCACAGGCTGGTTTTAGGCAGAGAGCACTGCAAAGGTGAGTGTCAAAGGGCTGTTTCAGCTGCACAATGGAGGAAGAAGATGAACAGAGCTTTATGAGTAAGGCTGGTGGCCAGTTATATCCTTCACCCTCTCTTTTTTTCCACTCCTACATTGTCACACACAGATCAGGGATATTTTGGTTCTCCTCATCCTTGGGACAACAAAATTCACATCAGCCCACGCAGCAAAGAAGCCTTGAACCAGACCAATTGAATCAGTGTCGTAATCAGGATGCAGATGAACAGCCATGTGCATCTACATCCACAATCTCTGTACCTCCAGCCTGTTTGCTGTCACAAACAATTCATTTTGAGGCTTCTGTGGAGACTTCAAGAACCACTTAAAACTTGCTTTGTTGCTTTTTTCCCCCTTCTTAATTGGCTCTGGATAAACTCACTGCTGTTCAAGCAACACCAATCTTGTGACAAGGGGAAGAACAAGTTAGCCTTGTCTCTAGGTGTGGCTTTATTTTCAGAAAGGAAGGTAAGAAGCTGCACAAAGACATAGCCTGAATAGCCACAGGTCTGAACTTGGAGGAGACTAGTAATGCATGAGTCCTTTCAGTTTGCTGAAAAGACTTCATTTGAAAGAAGGCCACAATCCAACACTTGTGAAAAGTAACTTGAACAGTGCTGTTCATCCATGGATCTCGAAGGGCAAAGTGAATGGAAAAGAAATACAGCACAAGAATGGTCAATCCTCATAGGAGGAACTGTAAACATGGTTAGACTGAACAAAAAACAGTGGCAAGACCATCATGTGGCTTACCTCAAGTCATTGCAGCTCCAGGAAAACCATTCAGTACCCTGATTCAGCACAGCACTTGGGTGCATGTGCAACTTTAGACCACAAGTATAGAAGTGAGATAACATCGGTTTAAATGGGATGTTACTTGTAGGGGAAGTTCCTCATTTCCTTGGTACCTGTTCTAATTATATTTCTTCTCCATACAGGCACTATGAATGAGATCTAGAGGCTAGATTTGTTCAGGAAACAGAGAAGGGCCTATATTTGGCACAAAAATGTATTCTCCCCAGTGTCAGGTGTGTGTAATTTGTTTTTTTAATATAAACCGAATGCAAAGGGTTGTTTCTTCCAAAAATTGTCCACTACCCATTACTGTTAAATATTTTGCTGATCCTTTAATCATCACATTAATCAGTTGCTGGATGTCATCTCAGATTTTCCATGGCTCTTCGCACCGCTGTGTGGTACTACTGAATAATGGCAGCCGCACATTGATCTCTAGCTGCCAAGTGCTGCTGGCCAGCAACCCTAAATTTTGGGTGGTTCTTCATTCTGGCAGAAAGAACTGTTTCCAGTGTAATCAGGTCACCCATGAGCAAAAGGAAAAGAGAAATGGAGATTGTTAACACATATATCTCTAGGAGTGATATATCAGCAGGGCCAGTTCCTTAGCCAGTGCAAATCTCTGGATCATCAAAGACCACAAGGCTACGTGACTCACAGCAGCCTAAGACCTGGTCTTAATTTTCCTCAGCTGTGCTTCTATGATTTACACTTGTGCTGAGCAAACAACACAGGGTGTCAAATGCTATCAGGCTGATTGATACTGTAAACGAGGACTAAATGTGCACAAAATACAAAGACAGTGAAGAATCAGGCCCTGTGTATTCATTAACAGCTCTGTTTTCCATGGGATAGAGCCGGTACATTGCTCCACACTTCCCAGTGATCGCAACAGCTCTGTGTCAACTCTGTTCCTGCTGTCAGCCCTGAGGGAGTTTGTTTCTCTTCCTCCTTCTCTTACCCCAAAAACTCCCTTCTTACATCTTTGCCCACAAAAAAGATGTTTTACAAAGGTATTTTCCAAATCTCCCCCTAAATGCAACAGGCTAAATCCTGCCCCTAGTGAAGCCTTTGCCAGTGTATGTAATCAGATGCTCTCCATACAGAGAGCACACAGATGTGAAGATAGTCTGAGGCATATCTTTGCAAAGCGTGCCCCGTGGTTTGTGAGAGCATCTGCCAGCCAAAAGGAAAACCATCTCTACATAAGGCTAAAAATGCCTTACCTGGTGTAATTCAGCATGCCTACACTGAGGTCAATGAAGATGCAAGCATTTACTCCAGATGAGTATCTGGTCCACTATGTATAGATTTAGCTTTTAGCAGTCATGTATCCACTAATTCCTATCCCATTTCCTAACTATATTCTGATCAGCTTGCTTGGGGCTTTTTTCCTTGTATAGTAAAGCTTGCTGAAAGTGCCTCTGTTCCAGGGTACTCTCTTTGAAATATGTCTTAGCTTCCAAGGGTAATGAACTCTTTTATAATAAACGCCTAGCTATAATATGAACAATACTTAGCTTCCAGGAACTGCCTTAGAATTACATGGCTCGCTATTGCATGTCAGAGGTTTGCTTCATCTTTAATATTTCATGAAGAAATTCAGATTCTGACAGTAAAAGTATTTAACCCAAAGGACCTAGAACTCTGACTATTATTTTGTAAAGTAGCCATCCAGCTACACTTTTGTGCACCACCATTATCCCTGGTGCATGCTCATACTCTATGATACTCTCTAAGTAGACACAACCACATGCTGTCCAGATGGAAACCTGGCTGCATCATTACATTATATTGAAATAACCCAATACCACCTGTTTCTGCTGGGGTTTCTGCCAACATTTTCCCATAAAACATTTATTTTGCTAATATTTTAGTTGGTCACCACAAAAGGACACTTGAAGTTAAAGATATACCATGTGTGCAGCGACCAGGAAAATCCTTTTTTAAAACAAAAAGCAACAAAGCTCAAGAAGAGCTAATGTCTGTTGTTTAAAATGTGGATGCTCACCTAGGCATGAGGTAATAACACTCTGCAGGGACCAAAAACCAAACACAGATTTTTGGCAGTGTACATCAAGTAAATTATCTTAACTGTGTTGGTACTCACTTCTCATATAATTAAAGAAAAAACTTTCATGTGTAGCATGGGACTAATATACAGTAACACTAATGAAAACTCATGGTTTTCTTCCTTTTTCTTTTTTGTATTAATCTGTGATTTTATAAAACTCTCAGTCTCCTTCTCTTCCTCCTTAGCAGATAACACAGGTTATCCTCAGTTAGTCTTTAGAAATGAGAAAGGCATTACAACTCCCAGCCTACTTGGGATGTTTGAAGTATTTATGAGATACTCTGTACAACAGCAATAGGATTTTTTATTTGGAAAGTATATTTTTAGAGACATTTCATTTTAACAAGAAGGCAAGAACCGCTTAATTTATCAAAAGAATCTGCCCAGCATGTGTTCACTCAGGTATATACCTTCTATTTTTCAGTGTTGATCTCTGTACAAAAGTCCAAGCAGTAGTGCTACTTCACACAAATACATTTTTTTTAATACAAAAAATGATGTGTGAAGAACAAGAGTTATTAACAATCCAGTACTACCAGTGTATTTGCCAGTCATCAATTATTACTATCCAATTTTAAAAGTTTCTGTCCTACAAAGGTAGAAATAACGATGCCATGTAAAGTGACCAACAGAACCCAACAGACACCCAGCAGTAAACCACCAATAGAAGTGTTTCTTAAAAAGCAGGAGATGAAACACACATTAATTATTTGGCAAATGGTAGGCACATCAGTAGAAAAAAGGATTAGATTAAAAAAAAATCATCCACAAACAGAACAAACATGTACAAACTATGGCAGTTATACATATTTATAAATTAGAATATCTTCAGCTGTAAGAAAGCTACCTTACTAGACGGAAAAACAGTAAGTTGGAAAAAATAGATATGTGATGATTTTGCTAGAAGTTTTGATTTAATATACTTAAGATCACTCCAATTATATTAAACTGGAAAAGGAACCAATAAAAATCCATTAGAAAAAAATAACAGCCATTTTTTTAAGAGTGGATAAACCAGCTTCAAGTTCACTTGCTTGGATTAGTTCTAAATATTTAAGTTCTAGCCATTTTTATCATATCTGAGAAACAGAATATTTTTCTAGGTTGTAAAAGTACAAAAAAGGAAAGGCAAGCAAAAACGATCAGCCATGAGTTTGCCTCCATTTTGTTCAATTCTCCTTTTCATTTTTTCACGTTCCATTCCCAATAAAATCATCCACTTTTAACCAAATCTCTGGCTGCTGGCACAAAAGTATTTTAAAATTTTGCATATTTTTAAAAAGCCAACTAACAACTTGCAGTCATTACAGGAATTGATTAAATATCACAAGCAAAGCGAAGTACCTATTTGACAGCTTCTATTCATGGTCACATACCTTCCCTGAAGACAGCTAGTTAGATAATTAAGCGATCCATTTCACTGCATATATGCTATGTACAAAAGAAACTGACACACAATGAATCCTGCTAAGCTTTTGTTCAACATATGAAATACAGGATAATCACCTTTTTTATGAAAGCACTTGACCTTTAAATTGATATCCCCCCCAAAAAGATGGTAATCGCTACTCAAAGAGATATTGAATGAGTTGCTGCTAATCCAGAAGATCATTGCCCATTAGTCTTTATTAGATTTTTTTTTTTTTAATCTAAAGGTGAGCATTTGGTTATAACAAAGAGAAAAAGAAAATACTATTCAGATTGCTGTGAATGCTTATACTTTTCTTTTTGCAAATCACAGTGGCAGTTACAGACTGACTGCAACATGAATATCATTTACGCATTTGATCCCTACTCATGAGAGCAACTTTAAAAGCTTTGAATGACATAAAGCAAGATTATCAGTGACAGTGATTTTAAATATTATACATGTTGCCTGTATCACAAGTGTTTTTCTTCAGCAGCTCATAAGTATTACATTCTTTTGTACAATACGTTGGAAATACACTTATTTTCCTCTGTTTGGGAAAAGCGTAAGAAAAATGTTAAAATGCAACAGAGAAACTGCACAGGTTTCTGAAAAAAAGGAACACAAAACCCCTATTATTTCATTACATTCTAACTGTTTCCCTGTTCCCTTTTCACACAACATAACTAATCACGTGCTGCATTCCAGAAATTGAATTCCAACTACAAGGACAACTAAATGGGTAAAACACTGGCTGGATAACCATGCTCAGAAGGAAGTGGTTATTGGGTCATACTCTACCCAGAGGCCAGTGACAAGCAGGTAGCATCAGAGTCTATCCTGGGACCTGTGCTGTTTTACACCCTCACCAAGTCTGCAATTACACCAAACTGAGACATCTGTTGATACACCGCCATGTTGAGGCTGCTAGCCCAAACCCAAATGGGTTGGAGAAAATGACAAGACAGGGATTATGTGAAATTCCGTAGGCAAATGGAAAGTCCTGCCCAAGGAAAGAAGATCCCCTGGACATGGTCCAGGCTGAAGATGTGCTGGTTCCTTAAGAGAAGGGGGCCAGTACATAATTCCCTCAAAATCTATATAACCAAGAGCAGATCAGAAACTGTACACTTACAGTAAAAAGCTTCTATGAGCACAAAATTGCAAAACCTTTATGAAGAAAAAAATAACAGTATGCTTTTCATACTTGTGTATTTTAAGCCTTTTAAACTGGTTGCGTGGCTATTTCACAAATTTATGTGTGACAGATTAGCTTTTTATTATTATTATTAGAGTTTGAATTCTTAAGTTTTTGGGTTTGAAACAAAAATAATTAAGAAATTCATTTCATATAAGAAGACCACCTAGATGACCTTAAAGGCAAGGCCTTCAGATCTGGAAATCTCATGTTTTCAAGCAGTTCATTTCTAATCAAAGGCTCTCGATATTCTTCATGATTGTTTTGCCAATGCCAGTGCCCAGACACATCCACCAGTCAAACTCAATTCATTCTGACCCTCTCCCACATTTACATGTGAAACTTCATAGCTGCCCAGCTGTTGTTTGCAAACAGTAATGCAGGACATGGCACACTCTAATTTGACTTGGTTTTCCTCCAGGTCATGTTTCATTCCACTCCTCCCATAATCTGATTTTAGGATATACTGAAATGTTCCCCACCAACATTTGTCTCTGGATTGGCTACTGTGGACACTTGCACAGCCAGCCTCAACCAGAACCAAATTCCTTGATAGCTGGAGGCAGCTGCAATGGATCCTATCCTCAACCCTGAGAAGCAGGTAACTGCACCTAAGCACATTCTCCAGTGAGCAGAGAGAGGCAGGCTCTGCCAGAGCACCAGTCTGTCTAATACCAGTCAATGCACTATGATTACATAAGAGCAAAATCCAATAAATTATTTTGGTAGAAGATGAATGCCTAAAGGCAAAATTGTGACTCCTAATCTTACTAGGTATCTTCCCAATAGACTTCAAAGTTTCCCCTCCTGTGTAAAGCTTGCATCTGGATGTGCGTAGGGCTTCCTCAGTTGGAACAGCTCAGAAACTCTCTAGAAGCCATGGTAAAGAACAGCAGGCATATTTTTCCAGACTTGTAATGATAATTTGCTGCATGAAAGGTAATCAGTATCTATACATCCAAAGAGCACCTGGCACCACTGTGCTACAGCTGTTAGGAGTTCACCTTCAGGATAAAGACTGAGGTGAAAGACCTCGCCATCACTCGAAAATGATAAGTATTTGTTGCATCACTGCTTTGCAGAACTAATAATGATGCCTATAATTATTCTGCTTGTGCCTCTTTCATTCTCCCGCGAGCAACAAAGCTTTGTCCAGCCTTGCCCAGGCTCCTCATTTTGCAGGGCTTCTTGTCTATCTCCTCCCTTCAAGCTACTGCCCGTAACTTCTTGTGTGATGTTTCCACGGAAAATTGCTGCCTTATAGACAGACCTGGGAGCAGCTAATGAAATGGTTTCTGTGAGACAGCTATAAATAAATCACTAATCTGATTTCATTTGTGGCCCCATCATACCAAGATCTCCAGGATTAAAAATTTGCTTTAGAAAATACTATCATCATTTATCTTTACTTAGGACATAACCCAAAACGGGTAAGGTTCTATTTCTTTCATACAAAAAAAAAATATTAGCATGACTATTATTTGTAGCTTGCAGTAGCCCATGCAAGACTAGTGCTAGAACAGTTTTTGCTCAGAAAGTATTAATCTGTGGTACAACATGAAGAGAGCACTGGAGAGTCAGTAGTTGTTTTGAAAATTTCCACAGGAAAGAAAACAGAAGAATTTGAAACAAGATTTTAATTTATTAATCCCTACAACAGATTATACTGTATTTTATCATTTTATCCATAATATTTAAGTTTACTTTTACTGATTTCTTTAACCCAAAAAATGCTCTTGCTTAGATCCCACCTGACCTCCCTGTAATTGGAGGGATTCCAGCCCATAGCCACAAACATAAATTGAGCTATGCACAATGGAAATAAGAACTGCAAGAGTACAAACAATCACAGTAAGGAGCACTTACTAAACATTTCTGAAAGAGCAACTCAGATGTCAAAAGCACTCACAAATAAGCAGTTTTTTGAAGAAAATCAGCAGTATTGAGAGATAATTATGCTGTTTTAAGTAAGAACTACATCCATCTATGCACACATCTGGGATGTTTGGGTTTTTTTAACTACACCTCAATCAACTGATTTATAAAAATACATGTCTGTTATAGGCAGTGATACATAGTCATATCCTCTGCAAAATCTCTAAATAGCTCCTTTGCATTTAAAACTAAAATGAAATCACTCTACTGTGCTAATTTATTATTTACAGTGATTATTCAGATATTTGTCTATTTGTAGGGGAAAAAAATATACACAGCTAGATTTTGTCACTAGAACACTTGTGAAATGTAATTGAGATTACAAGTAAGGAATCAGACTGAATAAAATCCTTGTATAAATTCTGCTATCACTGTTGCTTTTGCTTTAAGTCAGATTTTCTGTTGTCAACATTCTCCTGTGCTAGCAGAAGGAGTGACTATGATGCTAAGGTGAGGTTTGCCAATTTTAAGGAACAGTAAGTTATGAACGCCAGACATGTAGGACACTTTCATTTTCTTCCTATGCCTAATTCATTATTTAAAAAAAATAAATAAATGTCTTCCATAAATACTTCTCCCACAACCTTCATATCCTAGATACTTGTCTTTAGTTAGGATAAATCAATTTTTTTAAGATGCCTTTTCTCTTTGTACTGACTAGAGAGAGTCAAAACAAGTTGCTTAGACAACTTTTAAATAGCTAAATCTGGAGAAATAAATCCCACCCAGAAGTGAGGAAAAGGTCAAACCCAACTAGAAAGGAAAGACAGTCAACACCACTACAAATAAACACTATTTGAAAATTATATATACAAACAGGCAACATCTCTATGCTCTCTGCCTATATATCCCACTGGCTACTGTATTTAAACCCCAACTGGATCACTGTAGGAAATCTTAGTTTTGCAGTTGCATAACAGAGAACCAAAAGAGCAAGGAAATATTTTCAAAGGCAAAACCAGGAGTTAAACGGTTTGTTCCCACTGACTTCCAGTAAGAGCAGAGCTTCTCACTGGCACTGAGAAAGGCTTGACTGGAGACATCCAACAGAGTTGACTGCAAGGCCCAGTCCCTCACAACAAAGACACAAAAGGAGCAGCAGAGATCAAGGGCATCCTTGTCCTCCTCTGGACAATAGTGACTAAGTCATTCTTTTTAAATGCCTCTTGAAGCAGTCTGCTGAAGCAAATGTCTGAGACAAAGCTAGAAAATCAACTAATTCTCCCCAGCCCCAGAATAAGTCCCCTTCCACCAGATCATCGCTCTTCATCTTCCTCCACGTCTTCCTTACTTTTCTCATAACTATATTGGGAATTTTAACGCCAAACTATGGAAACGCTGAAGGTGTGTCTGTGTGCAATATGTGTAAACGCAGTTCTGCACCTAAAACCAAGCCAATGTCATGCCAGGATTAAGAGCTGTCAAAGGGTACAGTTCCTTCAATGGTAAATAACACTGATAACATTAACCCCTCTTCAGTGGCTCTGCTGATAAAGATCATTACTCTGGCTCCAGTCATCCAGTCCATTGTTCCTTTCAGGTCAACAGCACTTGAGAAACAAAAGTAAAAATGATAGAAGACTCTAAAAGTGGTTTTAGAAGCCTGAGGGCAACAGAAGTGGCAACCTTGAGTCCCCTCTCACCATCAGATTAATCAAGCTTGGTAAAGAGATCCAGCTACAGAAGCACACCTTTTACATAATGCTTCTGGGATCAAAAAATATATATAATAAATCCAGACTAGTAACTGATTATTGTTATTATTTGTTATTTATTGTTATTATTGTTTATTTTTATGTTATTATTATTATTACTGTTTTATGCTCCTTGTAATAATTAGCAGCTGAGCTGACTATGGCCTCGCCAAAATCAGTGCCACTCACAGAATGAGAAGGAGGGACCATGGGAGATGATGCATTCACACATATCACCGGGAACAAACTTTGGGCAGGGACACTGGATAAAGCTTAATACAATAAATGGGAGGCAAAGGACAGCTGAGAGTAAAGGAGTTCTATAAGAAGTAGAGCAGGAAACAGAGCAATTACAGGAAATACTCTGGATACAATACGAAATATTCATATTTCTGGTTCTTCTCATGCTTCCATATAGCTTCAGTAATCCAGACCAGGACCCTTTGGTTTAGATGCTATTTAGAGCACAATGATGAAAGCAGCTGGTGTAAACTCTACTGTAGCCTTGAAACAGAGTTATGACATGTAAGCAGCTAAAAATGTGGCACTTAAAAAAGAGAAGCACAGTAGGACACTTAAAGGTACAGTACAAGTAGCCATGGTTTGAGAACTGCTTCACATTTGTGATCTCTCAAGAGGTATTAATGCAGTAATGTTAATAATAGATCCACTGCCAACTAGAAATGCATAGCTATGCATTCTTCTGTTTCTGCCAGGGCAATCTCAGCCAAAGAAGGTTCCTCCCTGATACACATACAGCCCCTGGCTGTAGAGGATGGGAAAGCAGCCACACAGGACCTAGTTCATGTTGCCCTTTTTGAAGCCCTTTACAGTTAACATATTCCAGATGTGATCTAGCACCTACAAGCTAATAGAAAGTAGGTAGTAGATGTAATATTACCAAAAAATACTGGGAAATAGAGGCCCTTGGATTTTTTATAAATATGTTTTCATAAATGAAAGCATCTTTAAAATCCTGGTACTTGAGCAATGGCTTTGAGTGAAGAGCCAAGGCGTCCCCTTCATGTCAACATGTTCATATGTGTAGAATTTGGACTGACCTTATTCCATACATGTGAACACACGTATTTAAGAGAGTCCCATTTCTGACTCCACTACTTCCTTTATACTACAAGGACAAATTCTTCCCTTAGTTATGCTGGTGTAACACTGAAGTAACTTGGCCAACTGCAGTGGCTGAACACTCTCATTAGTGCACACAGGGAACACAGTGAAATGCTGCTCTCTACTCCTCTTCTGGATAATTTATTAGCTTATTTATTGATGTGCTAGCTATGCGGACAAGACCATCATAAATGCTTGTATGGAGTCAACACCATTCTGTAACAGCAGGAAGAACGAGGAAATTCATGGTTGTTAAACAGCCTACATCTGCAACACCAGAGTAAAACAATCTCTCAAGTAAATGCATTCCTTGATCTAAAAGCACACATTTCACATCCTATGAATCAATTGTCTTCACTCTCCAAACACAAATGACTGTGTCCTACACTCATTTACAGCAGTGTTAATCCAAAATAATGCCACCAAGTCGGTTGAGGTACTCCAGATTTATACTGGTGTGAGTGAGAGCATTTGGCACCCAGTACCTATTGGTTGTACATCCTCAGCTGGTGGAGATCATCACAGTTCTTTCAAGTCAGTGCCTCTGAAATTAATGTAGTTATGCTGATTTACACCAGGTGAGGATCTGCCTTGTGGTTTCTGGCTTTAAATTCTCTTCCTGTCAGATGTCTCATCCTAAAATGGTTTCAATAGACAACTTCTAGCCAGAATTTCCTCTGCTATTTATAGGATTATCTCAAGAGTTTCTACAATAATCGCCATATTTCCATCTTTGTATCAGAGCCTATTCCAGGGTTGTATTACAGCCAAACTATTCACATATCCAGATGACACCATTCCTTCCTCCTTTTCCCTATTTGGGGTGATTATACAGAGGGGAAATGTCTCTCAAGGCCAGATCCTCAGCTGGCATAAATCAGCATAAAATTGACATTAGTAATTTACATCATCTAGCAATATAGAAGAAAAAAGAAGAAAAAAAAAAGTTTTACTAATACAGTTTAAAATTAGTGATGGGTCTTTATAATAATATTGAAAGAATATTAAAATGTAACCCATATGTACAACTTTGATGTGTGCTTTACTGGCTCAGCTAGGCATCATTTCCAGCTTAGACTGACAAAGCTTCTTGCTGTTTTATTTAATAAAATCCTCAGTGATTCTGCCCCTAAATAGTCCATACTTATTCAACATACTTCACTTCAAGTGTACTTAAAACACAAAACCAAGGTCTTTCACAAACAAAACCTATTCTGTTGATTTCACACTTTCTTTTCATCCAGTGAACTGTTGAATTCAACCTGTTGAAATAGGTCAAGTTTAACTGAATTTAAGCTTCCTATACAGAAGTGCCACAGGGGATCTCTAGACATCAATTCTCATTCACATTCCAGAAATCTTACAGTAAATAATTTACCATACAACTTCCTATTGATCCATTTGGTCTTATCTGTCATTTCCTAATGTCTGTTTCCACTTACACACACTTTTATTCCCCCTCTGGAGAGGTAGATTTCCTCTACACCGAGTCCTTTAAAACTAGCAGGTATCTGCCCAACTGTCATACTCTACACAGAGGTCTTAATTAATAAAACAACCCAGATCAGAAGAGAGCTGCACACAGAGCAGAGAGAGCTCTGCAGGGACAGATTCAGAGTCTGCAAAACCCTTCAGAGAATCAAAGCAATGTGCATCAGAAGCACATTTTCCCTGTACTGAAGTGCTTGCAGGAAGTGCCAGTTTCTACAAGTATATAAGTAAAAACAAAAGAGGTAAAGCTGACTATTATGATTTCCAGTTGTTAGACTTTGTATCTTGACACAGTCTTCTGGGGAGATCTGATAGCCAGTGGCAGAGACTAAATATATAGGAGAAGCTACATATTATCAAAGGCAATATTAAACACAGGCTCTTGAATCCAGCTCTCACAGGTCAGCAAAGGAAAGCCTTCTCCCCTCCAGCACCACACACACACTTTCTTCCCCAGGGCCAAATAGGCTAGAGTAACATTAAGCACTCCTGATCTGGAAATTAGTTGTTATATGTTTGTGGGGGTTGAGGAGTTGGCACAAGGGCAGATCTCATTTCAAATAAATATGTTTCCTCCTTTCATTTCCCTTCACCTTCCACATGAGACAGCTAACCAGGATATCAGTATTCGAAGTCCATGTCAAAGATTTAATTTTGTACAGTTCATACTAGTTGAAATCAGGTTATTGCTTTATCTTTATGGAGATGAATCCAAATTGAAAACAGAGAAACTGGAGGAACTATGTGAATGCCAGACTCACAACAGCAGGCACTAGTGTGCACTCACATGTACAGTTTCTTATCCAGCCTACGGAGTGGTGAGTCAGTACACCCAGAAGTCCAGTAAGGCCAACAAGCAATGGCTGATAATATCATATAGAAAAGGTAACTGTGTTGTCTCTTTCTGTTGCTTCATCACAGGGTAAATTAATCTTCTTTTCACTTCTTGGGATAAAAGTCACTCATTCTGTTGACCTGACTGGAGTTAAACCAGGGGTAATTTGGCCAAAAACAAGCAATGACACACAGCAGGATTATTTCAGGGTGTAATTTCTGGCTAGGGCTGCTTTCGAAAAAAAAATGTGTAAGATTAGTCAATAACAAGATGGAGTCCAACATGCAGAATTCAGTGTCTTTTCAGATAAAGTAATGACACACAACACTATGTAAGATGTATGTACTTCATTTACAAGCTGCCACTCCTTAGATACTGTGATGTAGCTAGATCACTATATCAGCTAATGGGATATTAAGGATCAAAGGTTTGAAATCAATAAAACTAATCCAATAAGGAAGATGGGAAGACAGAGGGTAATATTGCTAGGCTGCTGTCTAACGTGTTTGAGTCAAAATGGCTTGCCAGAAAAGTGATCCTCAGAAATTCCTGTGAACTACAACAAATGTAGCTTGGTAAGAGTCTAGGCTGCAATTTGCAAAGCGTACATAATTTTGATATAACTTGTTATGTCTGAAAACACTGTGGGTTAAACCTTGATCCCACTTAAGTTAGACAGACATTGACATCACTGAAGTGAAGAATTCATCTTATGATAAAGGCCAGAGGTAGACCAGTAAGCAGCATTGTTAAATCCAATTTATCAAGTTCAAGATAGCCTTCTTTCCTCTGAATCCAAAACTATTCCTTGGAAATATGCATTTGAATAGCTATGACTAGGCTGACTAAGAATTCATTTTCTAGTACTAAGTGGATAATTAATAACAAATATTAAATCAAGTTTTAAAGCTGGCTGTTGCTACCAACTAGTGATTAAGAGCTGTTTGCAAGTGTTCAGCCCCTGCCACTTATTCTGGCAGGAGGTGACAGCACACGGAAATAGGCATTCTCTCTGCTCTCTGACTGTAGAAGCACGTAAGTACCTTAATGCAAAAATTAAATCTGAATCAGGTCGTCAGAACTGATCTCTGCATTCATTAAACAGGGAACCTAGGACCACTGGCCTTTTAATTTTGCACCTCAGGATTTCTGCTGGAGCCTAAGGAAAATTTTAACCTGCTAAAGTTTGCTGAAAGAGTTGTGGACAGAACTGTGAAATTTATGCTCCAAATTTTTAAACCACATGTGCAAATGCATTTTAAGTAGTCACTTATTCTTCCATGGCTGTACATAAATACGGTACTGAATAGCAGTTAAGATACATTTAACAGCTACCATACTCAAAATATTTAGAAAAAGCTTTACACCATTTACTACAAGTACACAAACGAGATGACAGTGAACAAGGATCAACATAATCCTGCATGACCAGTTTGATACTTCCTGTTAGCATCAAACTTAAAAACATCAGTCATTGTGTATTCAGCAAGATGCAGCATAAATCCTCCTTCTTTCTCAACTTTGCCCACTCATAGTTTTAGCAGTAATGACCCCCAAAACCTGTATTACTTTGAGGTTTTTTTTGTCCCAGATTAGTGGCTTAGATTACTGAGAGACTAACAGGCTGCATCCAAGCCAAGGAAATGAGTCCATTAGCTCTGCAATGAGTATTTACATGTGCCCACGAGCACTTAGGATACTCAGCAGACAGGCTTTGAGATAAGCATTGAAATTGCTTATTTTAGGCAGAGGTTTCAAATTAATTCCCACTAACTATTTAGCCTGAAAAAAACTCACCATGTGCAGCTCCTCAGCCTACACAGTTGCCTGTCCTAGAGACCAGTTAGTGACTGTTGTCAAACATGCCCACAATTATTTATCTCAAACTTCCTGAATAGCTAGGTAATGGAGTAATCCACAGAAAGTATTAATTATGTAAAAATAAATTCATAAATAAATATTAATTACGTGAATCTGAACATTTTTATCTCTACAAATGTGAATGCTCCTACCAGATTAAAAAAAAACAATAAACCTAACCACTGAAACACCCACAGAAAATTATACCATTGACAAATGCACATACTTTCCAGCAAAAATATAAATTTTGGATTGAAAGATTGAAATATCTGTAAATATTATGATCTGAATAAGCAAAAGTGAAATCAAAGGGAATGTCTGCTATTTTACACATAGACATTAACACTAGCATCATGCAGACACTATGAAAACATACTCCCAATAGCAGGGTTTGATAGAAACTAATTAAAGCTTCTCAAAACTGATATGTAAAATGCTACAAAAACCAAAATATATAAAACACCTGACAAAAGCGGATTGTTTCTGCTAAGTGCCCTGAGGAATGTAAACACAAGGACAGTAATTCTGGCCCAACTGCTTCATAAATGAAAAGGTTTAGGGTCTCTAATGCTGCAGGCAGCAAGACCTGAGGGAGTGAAACAACAGCTCAGAACTGACCAGAGGAGCAGGCTAGCTTGAACATCACCACATTCTGAAGACTATTTGTTAATCCTAATTACATTTGGATTTCCTTTGTGAATTTCTTCTGGACAGCTAACAAAGGGATCTTTGCGTATGTCCAGTGTTTGAACTTAATGTCCAGGGTGTATCACCCAGTGCCACAGATCACGTGGCATCATTACTTGAACCTGCATAAAAACTGCATTACAAAGCTAGCTGCTATTCAAGTATTCCTGCAAAGGAGGAATGGCACTGACAGGCTAAGAAAAAGAATTTCTAAGTAGGACTGATCAGGCAATATTTTTTTTTTCCAGTGCACTTTTTTCTTTTTTGCCTTTTTATTTTTCCATGGAAAAGTAACAACCCACATGTTGAATTATTTTTCATTAGGGTTTTTGTTTTTCACCACTGATTTGATGAAAAGCATTCTTCATTGAAGAAGACATGTCAGCTTTCTTGAAAAAAAACCTGACAAATTCTACTGGGAAGACTGTATTTTTTAACATAATGCTATTTTGTGACCATATATGATTACAAGGCTTAAGTCATCAAACTACTATGGCATACATCTCAAATAATACAAACGAATATAAAAGCACATATTTTGTCTTCCATTAATATTCCTGCAAGTAATACTCAATCATTCAAATGCTGGTGCAACATAAGCACAAAAAGCTATATTTTTGGCTCCTATAATTCAGCACAACTTCAGTGAAGTTACACACACTTAGACTAGATTAAAATCTGCCCTCAAGATTGAATCACACATGAACATAGGCAAACCAAAATACAGGCTTTTTAAAATTCAGTTATTCTAAAGAGAACAAGTATTTCCTCCCTTTGATCATGTTCAGTAAATGTGGTCCAACACAGGAGAATATTAGGTTGTTCAGAAAAAAAGTTTAACTGATTAAATAGCACCAGAGTTGGAGCTGAAACTCCTGCTGACTCTGTAAACTCCAAAGTGGCCATTTTTAACCTTTCAGAGCAGTTGTTGAGTTGCCACTTCAATATGCCCTTGTTACCCCTGTGGAATGTAACCAAAAAAGAAGAAAATAAAATAAACAAAACACAGGCTCAAACAAAAGGCAGTTAAACACTCACTCTTCAGTTCTTGGCATTACTGGGCTGGTCAGGAAATGAAACCATTGCTGCAGGAATTTGAAGGGGTGAATATAGGGGGAAGGGGGTCAAGGTTTGGGGTGGCTTCCTCTCCCTTGGCACTGAGAAAGCCAGAACAACCTTGTATTACTGACCCAGCTCCGGATGCTGGGTAAGTGGCTGGTAATGGATGGAAATAGAAGCAAAAACAGCATTTCCTAACAACCAAATAGAGAAAATACCACAAGAACACTGCTTCTCAGGGTAATCTACAGCTATATTTTGTAGAAAAGTATCCAAGGGAAGGAAAGTTACCTCCTTATATTCCTTTTTTTTTTTTAAGATCTTGCAATCAAACACAAGATTGGGAAGCTTCTGAAAAGGTTAATCCTATAAGTCAACCACAGAAAAAGTCACCTATGCACATGCATATGTCCCTAAACAAAATATAATTAATACTATAAAAAGATGAAAAAAATATATCCTTATCTAGGATAAAATTATTCCTATAAGACTATGGGAAATAAGGCACTTCATAATGAAAATGACTGGAGGAAATATGTAATACATTTAGACTGCATCATACACACCTGCTGACCAGAGACCCAGATACCCAAGTTCATTTATTTTAATTATTTCCTTGGTCCTGATCCCACAGTAGGACTGAGTAGGATAGACAGCTGTCAGCAGACCGTCCCAGGTAAATCAGCGCTACCACCATGACACCGCCGCTACAATTCCCTTCTTCTAAGGTAGAAAAAGCTGCTTTCAATTTGTTGCCTCAACAGGTTTCCTTACAAAATCTAGTCACATCCTAACTTCTGAAGCTGCCGTGAGCTCATATAATTTTCAACTTTGTTCTCAGTGTTGGACACACAGCTGGCTTTGCATGGCCACTTCATCTAGGAGCTCAGAGCAGGGATGGTTTACCAAAGAAGTAGATGGCATATGATGTTTAACTGAGAGGGCTGTAGGAGCTCCAGAAGACAAACCCAATGATCTCACATGGGCTGCCAGATTACCATCAGACATCCCATTGCCATTCCCCTCAACGCTCAGAATAATTCCCCTTCCAGGATGCTCAGAATAATTTTTGCTTTGCACTTCCTTCCTTCACGTTGAATTCATCCTGGGCTTGTCCCTCATTCAGGGGCATTTAAGGGGGAAAAAGAGAAACATCAGCTTTTCCCTTTCCTCTCCTTTTATGGACCCTATTTTTGTCCTCTCCCTCAGGAAGATCAGGAGCCAGTTCTACTTCCTTTCTTCCTCATTGGGTTCACATAGTCCACCCCAAAGTCAGGAGATGACACGCTGCCCACCCATTTAGCACAAGTGCTTTGCAGAGCAGCCTGACAGCCATCCAGTGCCAAAGCAGCAAAATCCACACAGCTTGATCAGGTCCCTGCATACATTAGTGTCACGGCCTCACTCACACTCTGATGTGCCATGGCCCAGTCTGGCACAAGGCAGGAGAGCTAACAAGCCCCACTGGACTGAAATGATAATGTTGATCATGTCTGAAAGGTGAGAAGGAATTACACCTCCTTATGTGTGTGCGGCTCCCTGTCTTCCCAGGCTATGTCTACTTACAGAGGATATCCATGTTGAAACCAAAAAAACAGAAATGCATTTCTGCTCTTGGAGCATCACAGAATTTCAGACACTTCCCACTGCCCTCTGGAAAGCTGCAACGCCTGCTACAGACATCGCTCAGGTCAGACCTTGTCCTGGGGCTGAACAAGATAAAACAGCCTATTCCAGACATACTCTGAGGTGATTCAAATAGCATCAAGAGGATAGTTTTAAACATAATATCAAATAATAAAATTGTGTGTTTACCAAAAGAAACCTATTTTATATCTTTAGAAATTGCCCATTTCTTTACTAACCATGTCCTGCTATCTTTTCTCCTTGTTTCTGTGGAACAGCAGCAAATAAACGTACAATAAACCATAATGGAAAAGCACTTAATAGATACCACAGATCCCAGTGAATGCATCAAGAGCAGAAGACTGATTTAGCATTAAGTCACATATCATTAGTGGCAGGGACCACAGAAGGGTAGGAAGTCTCTTATTTCTTAGTTTTTGAAAGGAAAAAAAAGGCAATCTTAGACAGGAGCTACTTAGACTAGTATACTGGGTTCAAAGCCTTGTATTGCTACAGTTGACCAAAATACGCTTTAGAAAAGACATTTAATCACCCTCCATTTCAGTCACCCTGCTGTGAGTGGAGATAACAATCCCTCTTATATCTGATCTTGACAGAGACTTAAAAATGCTGCTATAATAAAGACTAGACAGCCCTTGGCAAGTGTCTTGACTCGTATCCATAGAGAATCTTATTTTCCCCTATGAGAAGTCTTGGCACTCTGCCAGAGCTTACCTTCAAAACACATACTCAAAAAGTTCATCTAGATGCTGAACTTAACAAGTTCAAATGAAAAAGCCCATTGCTAGAAGAAATACGTAATTTTTTAACATCAAGTTTTACTAGCTATAAAAAATTGGCAAAATAAATATAGATGTCCCTATACTCAGGATTTTTTTTCTTCTCTGCTTCCTCTGTTTTTTTGTGAAAAAGTGATTACAAGGTATGTTTCAGTGATGATTTTGACTGATCAGCTGGAGAAATTTAGACAAATTTGGCTTTTCACAGACTGCAGCTGTTGTTCTTTTCAGTGCCTTAATGCAATTTATCATTCAAATGTGCTGGCTTAGAAATGCTGCTCTAGTTTTCCTCTACCTTCTATCATTAATCCTAACAGTATGAATCGTATTTCAAACGTTTGTTTCTTTTGTAGTGTCCCACTTTTCTTCCCTTTGGAGTCTACAGTGGTAGGAACTTACAGTACGGAATCAGCTGCCATCACTCTGCAGCCTTCACATGCTTTCTGCAATGAGCAGAAGATCTTTCACAAACTCTGCCAAAAGGCTTCTCAGATGAATGGTGCTATGGCAGGGCATTCAACTCATAGAAGGCACTCTGGCTAGGTGTTGTGAATGACCCACAATGTAAGGGAAAGAGACTCAATTTAAACCCAGCAACAAAAGTGATCTCCTCTCCCACTCGCCCACAAAAAAAACCTGGCAAAACCCAAGTAAAACAACAACAGAAAACATTTAGAGCAGAATTAGAAAGAAGTGTGCTGAGAGTGGAAAACTAACAAACAAAATAGAATAGTAAATGAACTTGTCATTGAGGGTTTTAAGGAGGAAAAATATCTGTAAAATGACACTGCCTTGTTCAAACTCAGCAATAATTCACTCTTAAAGGTTATATCGAATTACCATCAGAAAAAGCTATAAAGAATAAAGGCAAAAGCCCAACTTCTCCAAGAGTTTCTGTTACTATTTTATTTCCTGTTATGTAATTCACTACATGGGTCAATATGGGTTGTTACATGATTTCATATCCATTTTAGAACTTCAGTTATTGTTCTTATTACTGCATTTATTTTGCTGTGGAGGAAATGGGCTTTATTTTCTTTTCTGCATAACTTCATACCTACAACCAATTGCTTACAAAACTTTCACAGATTTGTTGTGTAATCATAAACCAAGTATTTGTGGCTTTTCTAAAATACTAGTCTAATATCTCCTGATCTGTAATTCCCATGCATTAGCTACAATTTCTATCTTCTCCAAGTAAAATGTTGCCACAAACTGCTGGCCCTCATTATTGTTTTTTTTTAATGTTTATATAAACCAAGAGAAGTGCCAAGGAGGTCAGTGAGGTCCTTGAATATATAACTCCCTCTAGCCCTACCCCTGTGTACCACAGAGGCAATCAGGTCTCTGGTTCCCTTTTCATACATTCTCTTCATTGTGAAGGCTTGAAAGGAATTTGGTGTCATCAGCCTGATTTTCAAAAGGCAGCTCCGTTACAAGCAAATTATCTTACTGTTCTCTGCATTTACATTACTGCACAATTCTAAGCTCAAAATTCAAAATTTGGGTCTAGATTGAGAACATAAATACTTTGTGGACGGGGCATGTTTAGTCCCAAAATCCCTTCCAAATTTCACTACAAAAAGGGGAAAAAGCCTTCAATGATTTTTTGAGGTTTCAAATTCAAGTCAAGATTTGGACTTGGAAAGAATTTAATGAGGATCTAAAAATATCTTAATAACTTTTTTTTAATAATTATCTTAACTTAATGAACTTGCACACTAATTGCCAAGAAGCAGAAATACAGACGGACTTACGAAAGGCTGTTCTTGAGGTGTTACAGGCCCAGGCAAACACAGAAGAAAAGGATAAAAGTCTGAGGGTTTTGAAGCAGTTGTGAAAGCAGTTCAGGTAGTTTGGATAAAGTTCATGTAAAAATTAATTAGGTGAGCTGGAAAGCAGGAAAGAAAACTCTCTTAGCACAAGGTAAGGGAAGGGAGTGCTATGAAGGAAACTGCTTCCTGGCTTTAATAAAGCCTGGTATGGGAAGTCCACCTCCCTATCCATCCCTCCCTAGAGCTAAGCAGTGCACTTCTGAGTGCTCAACATAGAGCACTGAACTGTTTCAGAATTTATCCTCACCTGAAACAAGCTGCCACCAGTGAAAGCATTATCTATAAATGGGTCCGTTCCAGGAAGCCTAGATCCAACACAGTCTTAAATCCTTAGGTCCACAGGAATCCATACGTGGATTTCACTTTTGGACCAGTGTGCTATTAGCATCAGCTACTTTATTAAAATAAAATAAAATAAATCTGTGAGCAGCAGAATGTGTGAAATCCGATTTTCTATGGTTTTGTTTCTCAGGGTCAGGTTGCCTTGTGTTTAGAAAGATGCATGCTCTGATAAGAACTTCCTCCAGTTTGGGGTATTATTAAAGACTCTTTAATGTGGACACTGTGGGATTTAACACAGCATAAGCTCAAACCACAGCATTTTCCCCAGTGAAGACACTAACATGTTTTTCTCCTCTACCTTGCTGGCTTTTTTGAGGGTATATTGAAATAATATAACTTCAAGACCTCCTTCTGCCACATTTAATTGAAATTGTCCACTAGGTTGTTAACAGGACTGAGAAAGATAAACACATCAAGAAAGCCACGTTTATTTATCCTAGTCCTTCAAGTCAGGACCAAGCTGTGCTCAGAAGAAAATTTTGCCTAGGCTGTCTGGCACTTTTCAGAAAGGCTTTCCTGAGCAAGACAAACTGGTCTTGGATCAGGACAGACACGAGAGAGCACGGCTGCAACCACTTCACTCAGCTAGCACTGAGACACGCCCTGGGGAAGAGTGTGAGGCTGATAGAAACAGCCACCTAGAGCAAAACGTTTTTGAGTAGTCCTGGACTGATTCAAATATCTCTCTCCCACTACAAAGACTGCAGCAGCAAGTGTGCACACAAACAGGTTCACAGCTCATTTCACAGCTGGCAAGCTCTTGCTCTCTACTTGTGCTCAAAAGCCAGCCCTCCCTTTGAAAGCAAAGGCTGCAGCTTCCCAGAAATACTAAACTGCTGCCTGAAGTCCATCAATGGGATTTTTGCCTGGGCGAGGACTGCAGGCTTGGTCCGTGCCCCACAGGTGAGTGATCCCACACGAGCTTCCTTCCAGCATTCCTGTTTGCAAGGCACATGGGTATAAGATGCGAAAACAAACCCTTGCAGCTGCTTTCTTCGTGTCCCCACTGCAGCTGCAGGGAGTGGCTTTTCGGCTCTATGTTGCTCTAAGAGCACTTCAAAAGGAGGCCAAAAGCAACTATATGCACTTTTGTTCATTAAAATCTTCTCAGTTGCATTCCCAATCACCAGCTGAGGACGCGTACAGACTGTCAGTCACACTACGCGTAACGAGCCTAGTGCCTGCAATGTAACTACACACGCCACTTTGTGCAGGATGTCTTTCCCCCATGTGCTCTTACACTAGATTCTACATGCTACTTTTCCTAATTAATTAGCATGAAATATTTCTACCCTTTATTATGTAAAAATCTGTATCCACAGGTTTGGTTTAAGTTAGCTGATTAATTGTACAAATGAAATGCAGGGCTTATCCCTGCATGCAAGAATTCAGCAGTAGAGACAAGCTTTAGCTGCAGGGTTGTACATAATTTTACACATTGTTTGAGACCTTTTTTATGTCACCACTGATATAAAGAGCTGTAACATACATAAATATCAACAGAATAAGAATCAGTCCCATTAAGTTCTTCCAGACAGATTCTTGACTGATGGACATTCCCACTGGGAAATTTGGGAGAGAGGTACTGGTAGTCTCTTCCACCTCAGAATACAGAAAACTCAGTTATCAACCAACAGGAGATTTCTCCAGTAATAGAGAACATGCTCAATTTTAAGCCTGCACTTCTTATTCTTGGTCTCAACATTCACTCAAAACATTAATGAAGAATAAAATACTGAGGCTGACAACAGATGGAGTCTCAGTTAGCCTCAATCAGCACTGAAGTCAAAACCAACCAAGGACCTCTGTGACACTGCCAAAACAAACTGCTCTGTGGCCAGAGAAGAAAATGGTCAAGCATGTTTGATAAGCTTGATAACCTCCCTAAACAATAGCACAAAAATGCACTGCTAAGGGTATTTTTAATCTTAGATGCAGAGTAATTGAAATACACAACCTCTGTTCAGCAGTAACTGGGGAATGTTCACTCTAAGGACTTCCTAAAATCAGATAACTGCAGTAAGTTGGTACATTTTCTTCACTAGGGTCATGTCTTTTATTACTGACAGCCTGAGTTTATTCTCCTCAATTTTTTTTATATTTGGGAGAAAAAGTACAGTAGACTGATAAGAGTGCTACAAAGAAGAGAACTCAACAAGCCTAACATCCAAGGAATCTTAATATACATTCAAATGAGGACAGTCACTGCTCTGTTCTGTTTGCTGTAAACTTAATATTAGTGTTTTTTTTTTTAAGTAGTTCTGTCATCCATTCAGGGTGCAGAGTATGTATTGCATGAGCTGGACAGTCCAACCCAAAGTCACAAGAAGTTACTCATCAGAGTAGATATTTTGCATATAGCTCAGGATTCATCTCCTTAAATGAGTGGACAAATGTTTCTAAATAAGGAACACACCTACAATTGTCAGCACCAGCTAAGTAATAGAAATAGATCACTAAATCTAATCATTTACTGGGGGAAAAAAAAAGAAAGAAAAAAAAGATTCAGCAGCTCTGATAATGACAAGATGACCTCTGACAGTTCTCAGGTGGCTTTGAGTTCTAAACCTTAAATAAAGACTGCTTCAGTTCCAACAGCTAGAAAAGAGTAGCACAAAAATCTGGAAACTTAGATTGGCTTCTGACTTGCTCTTCAACTACAGAAAGTCACTAGACTTATGCACACATAGCCACCTACACAGTAGATGTAGTAATGATTATCCACAGGGGTGAGATTTATCTCATTACCATATGGAGATTGCTGTGGGGACAACCTGATAAAAATGTTAGCAGAGATGAAAATTGCTGCTGTTTACTGTATTAAAAAATACCTTTTAGTTGCTAAATTACTGAATGTGGTAAATAGTTCAATGTGGCTTTAGAGGTCTCTGCCAGCAATTGAGTGCAGCTTGATTCTTATAATCAGACTGTCTTCATCATGCAGGACCTCCCTTTGTAAATGAAGAATGGGGGGAGTCTGCAGAAGCTAACAGGAACAGTTGATGGTATTCTTCGTCATGAATAAGCTGGCTCAAAAATACACTTTTGTCTATTCACAAAAACACTTAGGTTTAACACATGGTTTGTTCCCCAAAGAACAGATGCGCATATACCTCAGCCAACACAATGCTTATTACATGTTCATTTTGAGCATCCTCCATGCAAGACCTGTGAAGTCTGACTTACACAATACAGTCACATAGGTAAAATATACGTAGATCCTGAACAAATGACTTTTCATTCTGTTTTTTTTAGTTTAATTTTAATTTCTGACAGAACAGCAAAGAAAGTCAGGCAGTAAACCTCTCATTTACATGAAGGCACAGCTATTTTTCTGAGAAAAGTGAAACTCTACCCGCTAAGTATGCTGAAAATTTCCAAAAACAGGGAAGAGTAAAGGAACAATTCTGATTGCCTCAAACAATCCTTTAAAAGACTGACTAAGCATGTAAGACTTCCCTAGTTATACTTGAAAATATTGACATTATGTAGTGTTCTCTGTTGTGATTCTGAGGGCTGTACAAGATCTCAATGCTCAAAAATTAGATTATTCCCTCCTTTTTAGCTTTAAAAAAACTATCAATCAATCAACCTCATTCCTGTAAGCCATCTTGTCTCCCTTTCTCTCATTCACTGTCACTTTATAAAATCACATGGGATACACAGGTGTGGCTGTGGGTTGCAAAGTCTTCTAAACCAGCAGTCTGGTTTAAGATTTTCCCTTCCACTAAAGCTCCTTTTTAATAAGATGAGATCAAGCAGAAGTAGATGGACCACATCTGATGAACTCACAATGTTACATACTTCAGAAGACTACACCCAGTGAAGGAAAAAAGGAAAACAGTAAAAAAAGAAAACAGGGGAAAGAAAACAGGGGGAAAGAAAACAAAGAAGACCTTGTCAGAGCTCAGAAGTAAACAGAATGGAGGAGAGGGTTTGCAGATGCTTTAATGCAGTGTAGGTTGGCACTGCAAAGCCATGCCCTGTATCAGCAGTCTCCCTCAATTTAAAAGCAGGCATTTGCTTCTGCAAAGCCTTATGGCAGCTTTTTCACTCAGATATAAAATGTTCACATTGCCAGAGCAGAAAAGTCCTTTTTCATGGGAAAAGCAATTGTTGATGCTGGCAATTGACTGAGGCTTACAGCCAAGGGTTTAACATGGCAGCATTCTTTTGCCTTAAGTGGATTCTTGGACCCCTACTCTGTTGCAGAAGAGGTCCGCGTGGAATATATGCTCTCCAGCCTAAAAATGGAGCTCTCCTCCCTCCTCCACTGCAGGCAGTACCACAGACTCTTGCTTAGCTGGTCTAACAGCTGAGATGCAGCATGAGTCCCTACCAGAATTCGATCACCCGAAATTAAAGTGTTAACATGTACTTGGAAGCAAGGCTGGTATTTTGTTATCTTTTTGCGAAGTGACTTCTTAGTTATGAACCAAAGGCATTACAGGGGAGGAAAAGGCCACTTGGCCTAATAAACTTTCCCCCTTTGGGGTTAGCTGAACACCACCTCCTTCAATCCCCCCCTCTCTCTGCAGAAATAAAATATGTCTCCTTTCCTCCTGAACTCATTTATAAATGCTTGATTTAAGGACCTAACTTGGCAACATATTCCATATGTCTGTTATTCTAGGAGCATGCAGGCAATGGGCCAAGCGCAGAGCTCATGCAATGGGCACAATTCTCCCTGCTTGCTATAGGAGTTGTACCCGCCTTTGCCTGGGTTTAATTTGCTCCAGCTTGCCTATGGTTACAGAAGAGGGCTGGGGATGAGGAAAGCTGAGTTGCATTCCCAGCTCTGCCAGAGGCTTGCCGTGAGACCTAAGGGAAAACGAACTCTTGGCTTTGTTCTGCCTCAGTTTACACAGGCTCTAAGCTACTCATCCCCTCCAAGGGAGCTCTGTGAAGTTTAATTAATAATGGCAACTATGAAGTCCTTCAGAAGACAGGCAAGAAATACCACGCATACTGTAAGCAAAGGGATAATATCAAAACCAGGGCAGCTACATGAAAAAACCTTGCCTTGCAGAGACTTAATAGAAAGGAGGGGTATTTAAAATGAAATTATGCTCTAGACCAAATTCTGCAGACTCTGACTTTTAAAGCACAAACTGTTCCAATGAAATCTAAGAGAATATTAACATGAATATAAATAAGCATGAAGGTGTTTACAGAGGAAGGCTCTGCATGACTGTTCCTGACTACATAGAAGAGTAATTACAAAAATCAAGTTGGTAAGATCGGATCCAGAGAGAAAAACTGAGTAGCAGTGTGTTTACTAATAGCTTTTTGTTCACTTAACTATTGCAGAAAGCAAAAGCAGCTAAAAACCTTACTGCCAGGAATTTCGGAATCAGACAGGACTGATACTTTTCCCCAGCTTATCAATTCAGATGATGCTCTCTTATAAAGGATTTAATCCAGAAAAGTGAGACTGTTTTCACACTGCAGTTATATCTGAGCCTACTCCTTTTTCATTAACAATACAAGACACCTCAGACATGCCCCCCTCATCACGAAGAGGCCAACAAAAGAGAGGGGTGACTGTGCTGAGAAACTCCTAGTGACCACACTGCTAGATACCCACACCCCTTGCATTTAAGCGTATAAAATCACCACTAGTGGCCATACCACATTCCCCTGGTGAGACTGGCAGGACTGAACTGCCCAGGCTGCTAAGGAGACAGGGTCAAACCCCAAACTCCCCTACTTCACAGACAACTGAGAGTATGAAAAAAATGAAGTTTTGCCCAGCTACAACTTTGCTTTGCACCCCCAGTGTAAGGAAAAAAATATTTGCCCAGGTCCAGAACTGCAGTTTCACACACAGTGCCCGACTCCCTTTGCAGGGGGACCACATCCATCACTGCTGCTTGCTTTGGCAGCACCCCACTTGAAGTACTGGGATTTCTGTGTCTACCTTGTGGCACTAGCAAGCAGAAAAGTGGTGTTTGGAGAACACCACCCTGCTTGCTGTCATGTTCATTCACTGTGTATTGAAGTCAAACCCATTGTGAATGGACTAAAAATCATCTCAACTGTCAGCAGAATGATTTACACAACTTGCTTCTCTCCCTCGAAGAGTGATGGCAGTGTGAAAACATGCTGTTCAGCCAGTAGCAGCATTAGCTGTTTTCAAACAGCAAGCTGGGGGAAGGGGGGGGTTTAAAGAAAAACAAGTCCTATAAAGAATTTCTTTTAGGTAAATCCAACAGACCAGATTCCCCGCTATTTTTTTTCTTACACTCCCCGTAGAACCCCCTCCCCACAGGTGGCAGATGTTAGACGCAGCGCACCTCTGGCAGATGCAGCAGCCCATTACTAGCGGTCTCAGACTGCCCTCTACAGTCTCCTCACCCCAATCTGCAGCTGATCTTCAAGCTAAAGACCTGCCAAATTTGTCAGAACTTGTGACATATTAAAGATACTGGAGTGTCACATATCAGGCAGATAAGCCAGTAATCGTGAGCCATTTGCTCAGGGAAACAGGTGGCTCAGAAAGGGCCTCTCCACTTGGACTTCTCCAGTACAAGAGATGATTCTGCAATCATTATTCATTACCATTTCTTTAGCCGACTGATTCCTCCTTCATCCTTATGAAGGCTGGAGAAAAGAGCATAGATTGCAGCCGACCTCAGCACAGAAAAACTCCCTGAGAAGAACTGAGTCACTGCCTCACTGCTCACTCCCACTCCTACACCCCTTTGCATATCTTTCATATCTTTTTCTCTACCTGCCTCAGACACAACTCACATTTTTCAAGTGTTTCTTCCACCCCAATTACACTCCCAAATATCTTCAGGATAAAGTTTGTGTGTAAGAGACGGCAAATGTTTGCCTTGACCTTTAACGTTGGTGATTTTCAAAATCTACGACCACATCCCCTGATATTCCCTCCTCCATTATTTTTTTCTGTAGCATCAGGTTATTGCTAGGTGTCAAAGAGGGATAGTGGCAGGTAAGAGAGGAAAGATGCCTGATTTTTAATTTTTAAACAGAAGGGGAAAGACCACATATGCTGCAACACAATTTTACTGCAGGATGCAAAATGTACCATCATGGGGACTCATGGAAATTAAGTAAGAAGAAAAGTCTGCAAAACCAAGCCCAAATAACACAGGTCATAGACAAAAGAAGAACTGAAGAAAACAACCAACGTGTGTGTGTATGCATGTATAATATACACACCATGTCTTCATTAAACCCAGCTAAAGTTTGTACACCTTCCCAGTGGTGGCTGGCAAGATCTTGTGTCCCAGAAGAATGGCTTTAATCTCATTTCAGACTCAATAATATAGTGCCAGATGTTCTTGGAAATCTATTTTGCCCCTGTACATTGTGCAATTAACCTTTCAGTTTCCCAGAGATCAAATTAGAGCTGTGGAAATGTTTCCAAACCCCTCTCTTAACGAGAGAAGCATGGGATGTTTGAACCAACTGCTGCGCCATTTTCCCAGCCCTCTGCTCCTTTGGATGTGCCAGGAAGCATGTCAGGCCAGCTAGAGATGCCATTGTTTCACTTGTGGGGGTGGAAAATAGCCCGGACTAGGAGTATGTTATCAAGTTTCTGAGGTCAGAGCTTGATTATAAGCAGTGCAACTTAAAGAACTCAGCTTCCTTTGATTACAGAGATTTCCTACAAATTATGGGCATATTTTTCCAGAAGGAAAGCACAGCACATCCAAAGGCATTTATTATAGTCATAGCTCGGTGTGGCACTAACAAGCAAGGATGCAGGTAAGCCCACAGCAGCAAACTGACCACTGCTCCAACAAGCAGATTTTTCTGGGTAAGCACACCCATCTGTGCAAAATTCTGCTGAAACCAGGTCACACAGATGAGACAGTAGAGGTGTGCTTCTAAGACCAATGCCTAACTTGGGACAAGTAATTTAGAACACCTCTGGCCGCATCATAGGTGCAGAGATGCATCTTTGTGCGTGTCAACTCAGCATCCACTCAGGGTCTGAGTGGACTTCAGGCTAGCTGCATTCTGATTTCAGTATTATCCAGGCCTTTTTGAACTCTGGAGCCACTTAGGTGGTTTTGCATCGTATTTCTGAGCATGAAATTACAAGTAAGCTGCTGGAAATTATAAAAAGATATTGTTATTCACAAAAATATAAACAAGTCAGAAATTAAGTGCAAGAAATTTTCCTGTAGTGCCCAGGAGCAAACACTGAACCCAAGATATAAAACATTTATAAGAGCCCTGACAAGTACTTCTTAGGCAACCCAACACATTAAATCTCTCATCTCCTTAATCCCATCACCTGGCATTTGAAGCCACAGGAAGTGCTAGAAAGCAAACAGAAAGGTAGCAGTAGCACATAAAAAATTGCTTGGTCTTAGGGGTTTATTATTGACAGGATGTTATCCCCACAGCTTGAGAGAGGGAAAAAATGTTTGTTTATGTTAGCAAATATCTGCTGCTTCTAAAATATTGACATAGCAGAACCTCAATGTTTTCATTCAAAACTTTCACTGTAGGAAACATCAACAGAATATTATCTATGCATTAAGTATAAGGAAAACTTCAACTTTTCAATTACAAGATGGCCTTGAGGCATGTGTATGCTGATTTATTTATGAAGCTTCTACTATTGTTTTAATGTAAACAGGTTTCATAGTCCACTGGCAGCTAGGAGGGACCAGTCAAAATTCTTTCAAAGAAGGTTCCTTAGAAAAGTGCTGTTCTATTCAGGGAAGCAGTTCCTGTATCATGACTGAAGCGCTATTGAAAAAATAAACAAATATTTTTATTACAAGATGATAAAAGGGTTTGAATAGAAAAGCTGGCCAGATATGAAAACTAACTTTCACATATAAGGGCTTTTGATACACATGATTTACTCTGATGACAACAGGCCATGCTGAGAAGTGCTGAAAGCTTATTAATATTATACAAAAGACTTTTGTTTATCATTTACTGGACTGCATGGGAGTTGAAATAAGCAAGCAGCAACATGGCTGGTGTCCTGTCTTTAGAGCTGCATAATGAGGGGAGATTTAGAAAACATGCTGGCACAGTCCACTGAAATAGAAGCTGCTTTCAAAGTCAAAGGACAGTGATGCTGATGTTACAAGTACAGCTCAGAGTTTTGAAGCTTTGAAGGTTCCAGTCATTATCCCAAAGATTCAACCTTAATTTCAGTCCCTAAAGCATCAAAACCATTTTCCAGTTAGAAGCACAGCTGTATTGATTTGGTGTTTGATTTTTCTCCCCCTGACATTCCTGAGGCAGATTTTCAGATTTTTGTTTTGAGCCCCAAAAAGCTCAGTTTCAACCAAACAAGGATGGAGTCACTATAGGGAGACGATAACATAAGCCTCTCATATCAAAACTGGAAATACATCTCCAGAACTCCCATGTCTGCCCAAACATATCCTACCCAAGGGGTGTAATGGACTAAAATCCCAAATGGGCATAGAAAAAGGATGGTGCCTTGGTGCGCGTCATGGCAGCTCTGGCCTAAGGTTTGTTTTCATCTACCTCCTATAAAACCAGTTGCAGGAAGGGATTACAGTAAGTTAGGGGGGAAGAAGAAGAAAACAGAAAAAAATTTCTAGGATCAAGGGCTATCTGCATTTAGACTACTGTAAAAAATTAATTAAAAAACTCTACAAACTCCTTGCATCCTACGGGAGACTGACACCAGCCTACAGCACTACAGTGCTCACTGTCAACCCCAAAGCCACTTGAAATTAATCTCATTTCATATTTGATAAAGCACTCAATAGGAACAGGAAGCCTTTTGTCAATGGCAGCATTGGTGATAAAATATAATATTATTTCCCCACACCCTTCCCAGGTGGACATCATTCAACATGCAATAACAAGCATTGGAAGTCTTGGCTGGTACCAAGACTGCTTGAAGTCAGACAAGTAGGAAGGATCTTCACTGCCCCTCTCTTTTGTCTTCTGCTAAAGAGGATCCCCAGTTCAGGGCTTTTAGAGCACTTCCCCTGAGCTTAAGGAATCACAGTATCCAGTCAAAGAGTATTAGTCACAGCAACAATTCAGTGTCAGATTATTTCTTTTCCTGACACATAAAGTCATGTGCAGGGCTTTAAAGCAGGAAAAAAAGAAAAAACAGCAATAAAAAAATAACTTCAAAAAGTCACACTTTTCATAAAAAGCTCCAGGTTCCATTTTTTTTCAGTAAATCCTCAAGAAGGCTGCATAACACAAAACACCTGGCTCTCCCAGCCAGGCTTCTGGTAGGTTTACCATCTAATTCTGCCAGAGGCATCAGCAAGACCACTAGCTGAAGCCAGCCCTCAAAACATCTCCTAGCTAAAGCACTGGACTCCTGGGTAGACATCAGCCTACGGTCACTCAGCTGGCCAGGACCATCCAACCCACCATTCAGAGGCATGGAGCAACATCTCAAAAGCCACCAAGATGCCTACAGTGTGAAAACTAAGCAGTCCTCCTTCAAATAAGAACTGAGACATGGCAAAATAGTAGCAGGCTTTTACAAAGCTTTTTCTTTTCACAGCCCATATAAATATGCTGTTCTGTGAATAAAGGGAGACTCTCCAATGTAATAAATACATCAACTTTTAAGAATATTATAACCATTTCAAAGGGAGAGGAAAAGAACAAATAATTGAAAAAGACAGAAAATGGCCATATTCTGTGTAAAACGTGAAATAACACTGTGTCTACAGCCACTGGTACATCCTGTCATGCAAGAAGCCCCAACAAGGTTTTGCAGAGGGCCTCCTACCCAAAACTGCCCTGTAAGGGAAAGTCATGTCTTTGTGGATCTTCCAGATTACACAGAAGTAACAATAAGGTAAGCACAAGAGATTCAGACCTTGCCACGGAGGTGGTAGGCCTAATTAACTGGAGATACAGAACTATAAATTATATGTGAATTGTATTTTAAAACGTCAGGACACTAAGATTGGGTAGACTGGAAGAGCTGAGATACTTGCAGTAAGAGCTGGACCCAAAACCTGCTGCCATTTAATAGAAGTATTTTTATTCATTTCAATGGATGTCAGATTAGCTAATGCAAATTATTCATTAATAAATAAAATGCAGATGAGTTTAATTACAACATTTCCCCATCTACTTGAGAAATGTATGTTTGTACAAGGATCCAAAACACTCAACTGACCTGTCCCAGTCTAGGATCCCCTAAGAATATGATGGTGATATGAAGGTATTCAAAAGTTTGAAAACAAATATTATCAAATTGATATACTCCTTGTACTAAGAAATATGGGTACTTTGAGAAATCCCAGCCTTAAGCAGTCAGGTTCAGCCAGACAGCATATACAATGGAGATATATTTGCAGATATATTCAGAGTACAACAGAAAAGTTCCATGCTCTTCCTTCTTAAAAAGGAAATTATGAAAACATGGAACAAACTATTTCTATGTATATTATGTAAAACCTTAAAGGACAGTCTAGAGAGAACAAAGGAGGAAAAATGAACAGCCATTTACATATGTTTCAGTCCTGGGGGTGTTGGAGGGGTGCAGTTTGAGCCACACATGGATGACAAAAAGCAGACCAGCAAGTGGCTCCAAACAGCACAGTACAAACACTTGTGCAGAGTTGGAAACTTCTGGATACAGTGGGCTTTTATTTCTGTATCTGAGCTGCACATCACAGCAAGTGGCATAGCACATCAGCCACCACACATGATCATCACTGTCACTGCTATTCACCGCACAGGACACGCTTCTGCTACACGTCACTCAGGTGGCAGACCCAGAGGCAGCAGCTTCAGGCATTTCTGCCCCAGCCCCAGGTCAGGGGCAAGCATCTGCACTGCAAGACAGTAGCCCCGGACGTGTCTTGCGGTCTCAGCCGCTCCCCACCACACCATCCCAAACCCTCAAGGATAAGAGGTTTGTGCCAATGGCACAAGCCTGCATAGCTGGGGGCACTGGAGTAGCATTAAGCATCCTGTTTCATCACTCTGAAAAGGATGGGAACATCCACTATGGAGGATGACCTTGGTAGTGGGGTTTTTAAGCACTGCCACTAAACTCACTGAGACATAGCTTCTAGACTCATGTATCTTAAGACTCACCATTTCTCCTTAAATAGAATTCAACCTGTAATTAACAATTGTGTTCCATGCATTATGCCTCTTTATTATTTGTCTACAGATGAATTACACAGACATCACTCAACATTACTATTATTTATATCCTGGTAATTCAAACAGTTTCTGACAAGATCCCTGACTGCAGCTGCTTAGCAGTACATCTTTGCAAATGTTTGACATTGGAAGTCTGGCCAGTTTTGACAGGATGCAGATACTCAGATTAAGGATTTGAAATTTCCTCCCTTTGAATAACTTCTGATATTCATTTAAGTTTGCTTTTTCTAGGGATACCTAACCAAATTCATCTCCTATTAGAATATTATTCTGAAATTAATATAAAAGGAGCATAAACTAACAATTTTAAAATTTAGATAAGCAGATTATGTATCTGAATTTAGGTTACTCACAAGAATGTTATTATTTGCCCTGGTTTGATCCTAATGAAGTTCTATAACCTCAGAGCAAAAGGAAATAGGGAATAAAGATTTGCGTCAACTACAATAATTCAATAAAATAGCAGGCTAGACTGGTATTTTATCAACTTGCTTTTCATTGGGATTTTTTTTCTTTGTTTTTCACAATGTCAACTGAAAACTGTAGCTATGTAAGGAAGAAACTAAGTACAGTCAGCTCTTGGGTATCCACAGATGAAGTCTCCAGACAAGGAGTCATGACAGCAGAGATACTGTAGGTGGTTCCTCCTGAGCTGAAATTGGTCTGTGCTCCTTACAGCCAGGTTATGCAGATTTACCAGCTCAGGCCAGTAACACTGAACCTCTGCAGTTTGTCTCAATGATACTCCTTTTTCTCAGGTACATTACTGCAGTTAAGTATGTTCTGATAGCTGAAGTACTATATATATATGGCACCATATACAGTTTCTCTTTATGTAGGTTATTTCAGCTCCCTTCTGCCCATTGCCCCTGCCAACTAAAAGTTGAGCACAACTTGCTGGAGGGTCTTTGGCATTTCAGAATGTCACTAAATTCCATATACCTGAATTTTCTTACAAAGAAACTAACTATAAAGACAAACCATGCTGCCAAGAGCATCCTAGACCAGAGCCCTGAGGGAGGGCCCAAAAAAACCCCATGACACTACTCTTCTTAGTCATGGCTAGAAAATCTTCCCAAGGCCCCAGCTGCGCAAGCTCTTTACATGTGACCTGAGTCAAGTTTAAGGCCCAAGAGAAAAACTGGATTGAGCAGGAACACAGTTAGGTCAGCCGAGTTTTGTCTGTTCTAAAAGCCATGATTCTGACTGAAATACATTCTGGACTCAAACCATAAAGCTGGAAGCCTGTCCGTTTATGACTTTCTGCTCCTTTCCAAAGAAATGCCTGAATATTTGTTAAATTTCCTTTGTATTTGTCCTGAGATGGCAGTTTACCAAATTCTAATCCGTTTCCTGAGTAAGAGCATCCAGTTCCTAATTAAGAAAAATACAGTTTCTTATTCTTAGCAAAACATAAACAGCCATACCTCTCCAGGACAACACAGGTGTTTTTTTCTTTAAACATATACCCTGCAGGTTGGATTCTGACCTGAAACAGCCCTGTTCTTCCCATTGGTGCTACTCCAGCTTGTACCTGAGCTTGATACTCACTGAAGGAAGCCAGAGTCAGATACTCATTCAGTTTAAAATTGTACAATTGCACCAATTCTGCAGGAGTGCTGCCAATTCACAGTGACTAAGGATGCAGCACAGTATTTTGCAGCTACATACTGAGAATAGAAGAGCAAAACAGCCCCTTACAGTTGGGAGGAGGAGCAGTCAAAGCTTTGCATGAGTTGACCCTTTCAGCAAGCCGGTATGACAGCAAGGCTGGCTTCTGAAAACTACCACAGTGCCTCATGACACATCACTCTCAGACATAGTGAGGCTCCTCTTCAATTCCAGCCACTGCATCACCTCCTGGGACATGATGGAGAACCTGGCAAAGCCACCACATGCTTGGCCGATCCCGACAGTGGCAGATCCATGCCATGAGTGAATAAAGTATAGATCCTCTTCCTAAGGCCCACCTGAAACTGGCATCTGAGACAGTAATTGCGCCCAAGTAATTTTGACATTCCAGGCTCAACAGAGAGTTTACGCAGAACTAAAAGGTCATTAAGAATTATCACCCTTATTAGGAAATACATAACATCAAGAAATCTGTCCTACCAGCAAATTAATACATTAAGAGAGATTAAATTATTAAATCTTCTTTCATTGTAAATTTCTGAAAATGAAAAGCAATGCCCAGACTTTTCATCAAGACTCTCTGGTACTACCAGCTTGTATTTCCATCATCAATTAGTGACTGCAAAACAGGAATCTCCTCCAACTTAAAAAAAAAAAAATAATAAAAAAAATGCCTTGCTCTTCTGAAGTGCCAAGTATTCGCTCTCTGAAAATAAAGAAGCCCCTTTAAGAAGAACCATTTGAAAGCCATGGCACAGTCATTGTTGAAAATGTAGGCCCTTATATTTATAAAAATGCTACGAGAGTTCCTGCTTCCTTGTCAAGGACGTAACCTTATCTGTGCCTTGACAGTGGCGTAACCTTCACTTGACACATCAACCTGGCAGTAGCCAAGAGGAACACAGTAAGCTTTAAGAAACTCTATCATTCAGAGGTTGAACAGCAGCCTGGACTTCTTGTAAGACTTCAGCTGCAAAGTGTTAATTATATAATCTTTGAGTATGCTATTATTAGAACTGCAGGGTACTCAATTAGCTCTTTTTTCCTTTTTATTTAATGGCATTACACCATGATTGGTAACACAGACAACCCCACTGGCTGCATGGCTTGCACTTATGCTGCATGAAAACCAGAAAATTTGTAACATAAAATGTGGCTCTTTGCCAGATTTCTACAGGGCATTAGTATCAAACTGGTGAAGCTCATTAAAAAAAAAAAAAAAAAAAAAAAGAGAGAGAGAAACCTATAACCATTAAAAGTCCATTAAGCAGCATGTCATTTTGTAAAGCTAAATAGCCCACAGTAATCAAAAACATATGAACCCCAGCTGGGTTACCCTGCAAATTGTTTCAATTTAAGGGGGAGAATTCATCAAGAAAGATTGTTCCTGGGATTGGGTTGATTTTTCTCCTTCAGTTGCTGGCTCCATGTCCCATTATAATTACAGTGATTGATGAACCTTACAGACAGAGGTGAAGAGTGACCAGAATAGCCTGAACATCTGCTAAATCCAAGCCACAACAAATGCAGAAACTCTGAAGAAAGGCACATGACTTATGGTTGTCCCACCACCACCACTAGGCTACACTAGGAACCAACTTCTTCCCTGTATTTTTCCTCACCTAAGATGCATCTGGGTTATGAATCACCTTTTCTGATCCCTGCTCCTTAAGTAAAGTAAGAGAAATCACTGTCATTACAGTCTGGCATGAAGAAATCATTCACTGATGGAATGTCAATCAAGAAGGAAAAAAAGAAGAAAAAACAAAACACAGGGGATGCATCTTTAGTAATGGTAATTACCAAGACCCTCCTCCTGCAGTGACAGAGAGATAGTCACCTTTTCCTTCAATATGTGAGCAACATCCATAGCTCGGCTTCAAGTAAGACTGCACAGAGAGCAGCATAACACCATGAACTAGGCATCCCTGTTCTCCCCCTCTGCACCTGATTTGCTGTGGTACCTCTGTAGGTATCTTCAAAAAAACTGGTCCTTGGGTCTCAACTCAGGAAGGCATGGCATCAAGCACCTAGGTCCAAGCATGTTCCAGTGAAACAGTTTAGGCTCTTAATCCAGTAGTATCTAAGAGCTTGCTGAAGTGGGACTGCAAGTTCTCTCTGCTCCCAGCTGTATAACAGAAATAACTCCCTTCTCACAAGACATCTTATTTAAGCTGGACAGTTTATTTACAATGGAAGTCTGCTGATGAAGAAGAGCTTTAGATGGTACATAGCTGAACTGCCAATACTAAAGCACAGCATTAAATCATCCAAAAGCTGGATTTCTTCCAGTGTGCTTCCCGCTGAGAGTAACAAGGATGCAAATGGAAAAATCAGACAACCTCTTAAGATGAGGAGGCTTGAACTGTATTTGTTTCAACTGCTGGATGTGGAGATTGTAAAGCATACAGAGATAGTGCTGCACAAATGTGTGCACATTAACATTGGCTCATGGTTAAGAACTGACAAGAAATAAAGTCATGTGAGAGCGTCGCTTGCTCCTCTGTTCTTTGAGGCGCAATAGCACACAGAGAGACTTGACGATACTTGAGTTTTTACTATAAAAATCTCACTGTAAGTTTAGAAGCGGCTATTTTTAATCAACCATTTATATCCATTACAACTACATGAGTACCTACACTGGTTTTGTTAAGATGGCACAAAACCCAACTACCTTGACAATCATGAAACATCCTTCAAACACTTGAATGACATCTAAACAACTGTTACAAACAATCCTGGCTTTTTTTTTTTCACAGAACCAACCTCTGACAAAATAAATGGGTCCTTCAGCAAGACACTGTTCATTTCCAGTGGACAACAGCCTTGGTACCCACCCCCAGCCACCATGACAGCCCCTACTTCCACTAACCCAGCATCAGTCATAGAATCATAGAATAAAGATCATCTAGATCCAACCCCCCTGCCATGGGCAGGGACATCTCCCACTAGATCAGGTTGCTCAGAGCTTCACCTACCCTGCCCTTGAATACTTCCAGGGATGGGCCATCCACAGCTTTCCTGGGCAGCCTGTTGCAGTGTCTCACTACACTCACACTAAAGAGTATCCTCCTAATGTCTAATTTAAATCTCCCCTCTTCAAATTTTAATCCATTACCCTGTGTCAGTTTAGTCAGGTAACAAGTTCAAAAGTTATTAGGAAGATACTTGCACACAGATAGAAGGACAGCTCAATCACAAACCTTATTTTCATAATGAAACTGAACAACAGAAGCATACTCTATTTTGGCCTACAGAATGTGAAGTTTTACAGTCCATTTATTAGCTATTGAGGGAGGCAGTCATAAGCTGTAAAAACTGCAGTGAATGACACTAAACTGCTTAAAAGACTGTTTGTTATAGGAAGCACATACATTTATGCATGCATATCTGAATAACCCAGATTTTTTGCATCTTCAAAGCTGCAGTGGGAATTTCATGACTATAGGTCCCCTTATAGCAACTTGACATACTAAGAAAAAAAAATAAATACGAAATTCAATAGGACGAGAGTAAGATAGGCAGGAATAACTTACTGTAAAAATAAGGAGTGGTTGTCTGTTGGTGGGTCACACATCTTCAGAGAGGCATCAAAGAACTGCAGCTGATCCTGAGCAGGACATGCTCATGCTCCTGGAAAAAACTGAAAACTTTGCATTGGAATTAATAAATAGAAATATAACTTCTAAGATACCTGAGGTAATCTTTCTGTTATACGCATGGTTGTATTTTAGCTGGATGCTGAGTCCAGTTCTGAGCCCTGTACCTTAAAATATCTCTTAACTGAAGGCAGAGATTTGGGATTATTTCTCCTGAAGAGCAGATGACTCAGGGGAGACATGGTAACATTTTCAAGTCCACGGTATGTTATTTCAGAGATGAAGGAATCATTTGTTGCTAGATCTTTGGAGCAGGATAATAACCAGTGGGCTTATACTGCAGCAAGAAAATTTCAGGCTGGCGTTTACAGTAATAAGAGTAGCAAAGAACAGAAGGTCCAAGAAAGCCACAGGGCAGCTGCTCCTGGAGATCTTTCAAGAAGTTAGACAGACATGCCAGGTATGACAATTTTTTTTTATCTTGCTCTGAGGTGAAGAGACATACAGGTAACTTCCTGATGTGCTGCCCACCCCTACTTACCATTTTTAGCATTAAATCAGTCAGAGAAAATGAATACAGGAAATACTTTTGAAATACTCTTTCTCCTTCTCTACCTTTTTTCCACAATTTATCATCTCAAGAGTGGCTGGTTTCAACTTTATTCTGCATGTTGGCCAAAGTTTAAGATTTTCTTTGAACTGAACTGACTCCCTTCCTCCTTCCACAGGATGAAGCCAAGACAGCTTGTGGTATAAAACAAATGCTACAGCCTGATTAGGCCTACAATACAAAGAACCTAGTTCTGCAAATGTGATGCAAGTTTAAACATAAGTCATTCTGTTGGACTTGCAGAAAGGAGTTGGTATCTTTGCAAGACTGGTGATGTGATTTCTGCTTCCCCTAACAACAAATAGGTTCCCCAGGCTCATTTGAATTCTGTACAGAATCAGGATGTAGCCCACAGCTCCACTGATTTGTGAGTTTTATGTTCCATAGTTGAATTTACCTCTAGGGGTTTGTCACCTAATTCATTGAACAAGCCGGTATTTTGAGATAAATCTAGAAAAAATACAGAAAAAAACCCCCTGCTATCTTAATGCACAAAGAGGAAATACTAGTAGGGGAAAGTAGAACAATTGAAGAAGGACCACACTGGATAATAATACACTCTGCTAAACAAATACATTTTAAAAGAATTTTAAGAGGGAAGCATCGGGCAGAGATTTTACATGAGTACCTTAATACAAACAGAGCTGATGGGTTAAGGGATTATTCAAACAAGTCGAGAGAAGTTAGCACCAGTTAATGACGAGTTTGTTAGCTAACAGGCTGTTAACACTCAAACAAACTGGTCATTAAATGTGGTTACAACTTATTTTTACGGAAATTTATTAGAACCTTTATTTAAAGGTTTAATGGGATGGAGAGCCCCTGCATGCACACCTGGAATCCAACAAACCTAAACAACACAATCTTCAAGCTGCTTTCCCCAGATTTGAGGGGGAAAGAAAAAAAAAAATCCACACCTTTCCCAACATCAATGGCTGCCTTTTTTCTACAAATAGGATACTAGACAAGTTCAGATACTCTGATAGCTTCATAACTAACAAGAACCACTTGAATCTTCATTACTTTGTAGTGCAATTATGATAAGTGGTTCTGATCTGTGCCCTTTAGAAACCCACTGCAAATCTCATTACTATTAGAGAGAAGTTTGATAAAGCTCTTAACATGGCCTCTCATGCATCTTCATGCCCTTGGAGTTTAGAGAAAGAAAAAAGGGGGAAAATAGAAACAGAAATAGTAATGTATTAATGGGGAAATAGAAGCAATAAAATCTTCAGACTTTTTTGGCTCCTTTCCATGATAAGTTCAAAAAACCCAACTTGCTCAGGAAAAAAAAGAGAAATGGATCCCACGCTGTCAATAAGGCATATAAGTTAAAAGGAGAGAAAGCACAGTCCACTGGAAAAAAAGCACTGGACTAGACCTGAGGAGACAATTATACCCCTAACTCTGTAAATGACTGACAGAAAATTACTTCATCCTCTCCAGCATCCTCCTCTGCCATTTTGCTTATTTAGTTTAAACTGTATTTCACTATTTAGAGGGTACTACTGAATTGCCTGTATTAGCATTCTCAACTCCCTCTGTGCTCACAGTTACACAGAAAACGGGTCAGAGTAGGAGAAATAATATACTGTAAACCACAGACAGACAAGGAAAGGATATGAAAAAGGGTATGGGAGCAGTAAAAATTATCAGAAAAAGAACCTGATTCAGATAAAGAACCTTACTGATAAGCCACCAAATCAGCCTCTGGAAAAGCATCTGTCCCCACTGGTCACAGAAGGACCCACAGATTTGTCTTAAATGAGAAGTCTTAAATCAAAAGGTGTACAAATATCTATTATATGCTGCTGCAGAGAGTCAAATTACAGGACCTCCAAAAGCTCAGGTGGGGTCTCTAAAATACTAAGTGTCTATCTTCGTAACATAGCTTTTTCACTTAAGTAACTCTCAGTTTCTGCAGTATCTCTCCTTATTAACAGGAAAGAAAAACCAAAGAGAGGGGAAACTTATCACAGAATCACCAAGGCTGGAAAAAACCTTTAAGATCACCAAGTCCAGCCTATGACCTAACACCACATCAGCTAGACCATGTCACTAAGTGCCATAAGAAATTCTGAAAAATAAATACTTCCAATGAGGTCATGCATTTTTTTTTTTTTTGAGTAAACAACCTGAAGCACTATGGATGAATCTGGTTTTTGGCAGAGCTAAGAAAGTCCCTAGCAGCTCCGGCCACTCATGACTTTGAAAAAAGCTGAGGCTGTCAGAGAGGACAGGATACAATTACCGGACACGCTCAAGCCATGTGAGGCTCTTAAGAAATCCCTGGCTGGAGTCATCAAGGAAACTGATGTCAGAGCTGAGAACCAGCCCCAGGAGCCTGCATTGCTCTGTCTGAAAAAGTTCTTCTCCTAAATTTGCCATTTCTGTGATTTGCTCTTTGTCTTTCAAATATTTCTCACTTTCAACCTCACAGGATATAACAGTCTCCTGTCTGAACGCTCACATTTGCCAGATCCATTGTTAATATTATTTCACAAGATATCAGGATTTCAGATGCATCTCCCTTGCCTTGTTTGCAAGAGCTTTCCAACAAAAGACTATGGACATGTCTAAACTCCTAATATTTGCTGTGATAATACCATTTAAAGGCAAGTAGGCTGGGAATGGGAGAGAATAACTGATATTTTCATTTAGCTGCTGATGTGACTGGGATTTAGAGAACAGTCTGATTGATGTCTCGGCTTCATTTAAAATAAAATAATTAGGCTACTAAAACCTGTAAAGTATATTTTCATTTTAACCAGTCTGCGTGCTCAGCCCAAGCTCCAAGAAAGAACATGGAACGTTACAGGAATGGAAATGAGGGGTTGGAGTAGGAGAAATGATATACTGTAAATTAGAGGCAGACGAGGAAAGGATATAAAAAAGGGTCTGGCAGAATTAAAATAATCAGGAACTAAGAGGAAAAACCAAGAGTTCAAAAAAAGTCTAGAGCATTCCATTAATCAGCATTGCGGAATGTAACAGAGGGTGGACAACAATATGAGAAGAGGACTGAAGAAGCACAACTAAGAGACAGAAAGCTGTAGCTATTAATAAAACAGGCATGAAATTAATAATTTTTGTTCCTGTTTCTGACAGCAGTCAGATCCCTGCTTAGTGGGAACAATGAAAGATTGGCTGGGGCAAGAAGGTGGCTCCCAGCTAAATGAAATAAAGTTGTAGGATCAGACCTGCAAAAGCATAGACAACTTAAACATCATAAACCCCCAAATAAATGCACTTTTTGATCTTCAGATCACTCTACCATGGTATAAAGGCACATAAAGCATTGGACATAAAAAGCAGTCCAAGGAATGTATTTATTAATTCTGAGAAAATTCTCAACTGCTTAGATCTCAACTGTGTGAACCCAGAAACACAATCACATGCACCAGCTGGACAGTCATAATTACACAAATACACAGACTCTGACAGCAAGAAAAGCAACACAACACATTTTGTTGACACAAAAAAGACTTTTGTTTACGTGAAGCCAACATACGGTACTTTACATCTGTATACACACGGACCACAAAACCATGGCTAACAAGTTTATCACATAGCTCAAGCCACGCCCAGAGTGAGAGTGTTATAATACCTACTCCAGTGGTCGAAAGAATTCTCGGGATTGCTCGGAAACAAAACGTCAAGTTTCCAGAAGCCAGGAATCTCAGCCAGTAAACTTGAAACATCTTTAAATAAAATCAAGTAATATCTCCTTTGGATCTTTATAAGTACTCCCATAGTGTGAAAGCCTCATCTGACTGTGACAGGAAAGGGACTAAACACTCCTTCTACCCTGTAGTGATTACTCCATATAACTCAGTTTCACGGTTGCTGGGTCTTTCACACCTACCTCCCTCTGGAAGCCAGCCACCCATAAAACATAGTATATGAACTGCACTATATTAGCTTGAGAAAAATGAGGCACTCGAAATCTGAGAGAAAGCTGAAAGAAATTTACTCTAAGTGAATATTGCATACCTGAGGGACAAGAGTACTTGGAAGAAAATTCCCTTAAAAACAGATTGTTTTCCCCCTTCTTCAGAGTTTAACTTTTCTTTTTTAATTTAAAGTAAGTTGCCATCTCTCATTCACCTCTTTCTCAGAACAGAGAAGGTGTTTTTGCCACATACCATCTTGCATAATAGGATGCACTGAAGTGGTCTGGAATAACTATTCTGTTCTAGTCACCATTAGTGAAAGAAGCTGGGTTTGGGCACTATTCTACAAGAAAGGGAAGGACCAACCAGGAAAAAAACAAAACAAAACAAACAACAACCAGAAATTCACAAGAATAACCATAGAGATAAGCCCAGAAAACATGCCTTTAATATGAAGATAAAAATTCTTGCCCTTGTAGTTTTATCTTCTGCTATACATACCTTTTTCCAGATACTAACAACACCAGAATTTCCATTGGATAGGAACAGGAAACCTTGTGCACCTTATAGAGTGCTTTAGTTTGCTGCAAACACACCTCCCCTATCCAGCCTCACAATTGCATTAAGTACACAATAAGGTAGTAAATTTTTCATGGAGGTCTGCAAATTTCTCCACAGAATAACCTTTTTGTGGTCTATGCCACTAATAAAACTAGGTTCATTAGCTGAAAGGAATTGTAAGTAAAACGGGGATTAGAAGGTTTATTACAATGCTTCCCTCTTTACCTATCTGATATACAAATTTCAGTTAATTCCTGGTGTTCATGGATGTATCTCATGTAAGCAAAATTAAAATCCACTTCCTCTTTGGCCTAACATATTTTGACTTTACACACTATTCACTCAAAAATAACTCATGATAATTTAGAAAACCGTAAGGAAGGTACATCATGGAAATTCAGAATAAAACAAAGTACCACCCTCTTCACATTAAAAAGCCCAACTTTTGTTTCCTATTTGCTAACCATTAATGGTGCATAAAAAAATAAGTGATTAGGACCCTGAGAGTAGGCATGGCTCAAATACTGTATATTGATGAACCATGTTAGAATGGAAATCAGATGAAAAGTATTCCTGTAGTGGCACTTTAACCTAACTGTTGACAGATGGAGAATGGAAGCAACATAAATGCTCTCTTTTTGTGTCAGCACTATAAAAATGTCTGACTAGCCCATGAAAGATGGAGATGAAAGCTTAGGCAGCCATTAGAAACTGTGTCTCACCTCAAGCAATAACTCATTCCCATGGTATTATGAAAATGGTTTTATTGCAGAGGATTACTTCTTCCCCTTCTGCAAAAATTACTGCTTATCAGCAGTGCAGAAATAAAGCCAGAAACTCCCAATCTTTTAAATTCTCCTATGCAATCACCTTCCCAATGGTCAGGAATTTAATAAAATGTAACATTTGATTAAACCAGTTTGCATGCCTTTCTGAAACTGACACCATTATCTGAAATACAGCACTTTCAAGTGTCCTGCCATTAGCTCAGAGCAGCCTGATTGCCTGTTGCATTTATTTATCTGAGTATTAATGCTCTGTGAACTGTCTTGATTGGAATCCAAGCCTTTTGGCAGCCCTGGATTGGAAATCAAAAAGAGGTTGTGAGAGCAGGAAGAAATTCAAAAGCTATGTCGAATAAGGGGGTTTTGTTTATTTGTTTTTTTTGTTAGGAAGGGTGTGTGTTTTATGCACAATGCATTTTGATTACTTCTTTTACTTAAGCAGTCAAGCTTCAGTTAGAAAGCAAAACAGAACCAGGTGTATTTTAAATTCAAACACTTATGAAATCTCCAAAGGATGCAGTATCTTTATCATCAACACAACTGGAAGTTATGTCAGTACATCCTGAAGGGATCACAGGCTCACCAAGGTACAGGAATTTAGTCTGTAAAGTGAACATTCAGAGTGAGCGCAAGGCAGCAGTAATGTGTCAGTATCAGACCCTATGATCCCCCAATGATATCGGTGCCCATCAGAATGTGCAGCTGACATAACATGGAAGCTTTATCCAGATCTTGCTTGACACTCTGAAGCCACTCTTTTGGCAGCCACTTTAAGGAATCCCTCTTACAAACCTATGCTGATGGACTGGCCAAACCTCATGAGATGGCTGCAATGAAAAAATGCATCCTTGCTTGGTTAAAATACATTTTTAAATACACTTTAGTTTTGCTTTCTTCTCTCTTTTAGGAATCTCCACAGCCAAAAAGAACTCATCGAGTTTGGCTTCAAAGGGTGCTGACAGCACATTGACCAGGCCAGTAAGGCTATTCCCAACACTTTTTATGGCAGTTGCATGCATGTGTGTGAATATGTGCTCTCATGAAAGAGAGGGAAGCAGTGACAGACAGAGGAAGGGTAAGGGAGATACAACTCTAGTCCATGGCTACATCTCGGCTGAGCAACACAAATGATTAGAAAACATCCTACAAACTTGTAATGGCCCTGACAGACAGAGCAAACATATTTTCTCAGACACTCCAGGACTCAAAGAAAAGCTTACGTGACAATTTTATCACTGTGGTCATTTTTCAAGTGATATACTCCAAAAAGGTATTGTGGGCTTCTGTGAAGCCTTTAAGGCTCTCTCCACACAGTTAAAAGAAAGGCTGGAATAGCTCTCCAGCTTTTGGTTGGACTCAGCCTTTTCTTCCTTAGACACTGACATGAACACCTGCAAGAAAATGCTTACTCTGAAACTTAGGACACTTCTGTAAAGCAAATACGCTTTTCCTCCTAAACCCCTCACACTGAAATTTTCCAAGAAGAAAGCCTCCAGTTCTTCAAACTGTACACACTGAACAGGTTCTGCTTTCTGAGGACCAAGAAAAACCCTTGAACAGCAATTTAGCCTCTTAAATTTTTCTTCATCACTGGTATTTTTACCCAGCAGAGCAGCAGCATTGCATTTGGAGTTTGGGAGGTCTCATTCTCATCAGATGCAGTACATTCTTGCATCAGATGCAAGAACAGTATTCATCTGCCCTTCTTAATTTTGATTATGCAGCTCTGAGGTAGAGCTTCCTGAAGCTGTATTTCAGCTAGCCAGATGGCTCTGAATGTTTTGCACAGAGAAATGGGGTTCATAATGTAGTATCTGTACTCAGGTCTTTTTACACAAGAGCTTAGACAACACCATTCTGATCCTCTGTATCTTAGTGAGGAAACCAAGCACCTGCCTTGGAGCACAGCCATCTTCTCCAAAACCCTATGGACAGTTGAACTGATTGCTCAGCTACTTACAGTACTTACAGGTGTAGAACTACAAACTCAGACCATTTGCCAATACTACACACACTAAAAGCTTGCCAGCGTTTCCTTGTTAAACTACATCCTACCTCCCGTTTTCATCCATAACTTAACAAAAATCTCAACATCCAAAGTCTTAGACACAAAGTTTTCCAGGGAGAGGAGAAAATATATTTTCATTTTCCATCTATCCATCCTACAAGGGTATTTGTTAGTTTGAATTCAGCAAAGTAGTTCAAGTCCTATATGCTGAAATATTTGTTTAAATTAGGACTTACATATTCAGCATTTGCTGAGTCTGGCCCTTATGAAAGAGCTTTGCAGAGACATTAGCCATACATAAAGACTGCATTATAAATGTAGAATGACACAGTCACTGATGTTGAAAACTGGGCTACCTTGCGTGTACACTAATGCTCTTACAAAAGTTTTTTTAAATGTCCTTATTTTGCATAACATCATAATGAGTTACCCTGTCGGAGACTCAGTTAATAACAATGCCATGCTATGGATTGACATGACAGCTTATTATGGCTTCAAATAGTATGTAAATAATTTTTAAATGGCTTATCTCCAAGCCATTACTGTCAATCAAATAAATACCTATATTTTGGCTTCTCATTTTTATGCTCTTAACTAATATTAAGAAATAAAAAAGCAACTTATGCAGAAAACCTGTAACAAACAGCTATTTTGCTAACAACATGGTTTAAACTGCCACAAAACCAACACAATTGGCTTGTAATGCCAAAACTCTAATTTGGGTTGCCCTGTTGTATCTCCATACTGCAAAGATTACCTCAGTTTTGTGGGTCAGGACAACCACTATTTATGGACATCAGCCCAAGAGAGATGATAGAGAGAAATCCCATTGTTCTCAATAATCCTCGTCACAGAATCAAAGAATGGCTAGAGTTGGAAGGGACCTTAAAGATCATCTAGATCCAACCCCCTTGCCATGGGCAGGGACACCTCCCACTAGATCAGGTCGCTCAGAGTCTCATCTAACCTGCCCTTGAATACTTCCAGGGATGGGCCATCCACAACTTTCCTGGACAGCCTGTTCCAGTGTCTCACCACCCTCACACTAAAGAATTTCCTACTAATGTCTAACTGAAATTTCAATCCATTATCCCTTATCCTCTTGCTACAAGCCCTTGTAAAAAGTCCCTCCCAGCTTTCCTGTAGACCAGGGAGGGACTTTTTACAATGGTTGAAGCACCAGATCTTAAGGTGCTTTACCAAACTGGATGAGGGGCCACTCACAAGATCAGCTATACTGGAGAACAGACACCAAAGGGTGGTCAGATCTCATGCATTTGCATCTCATGGTGCAGCGAGTGTTTTGCACAATATTGTGCCAGAAGGAAATGCTACCCCTACATACTCAAAGCCCACCTGCAACTCCCTCCCTAACCAAAACTTTGCTTCCAAGCTGATTACCCCCATGTTGCAGATAGGACCAATCATGTACACAAAACAACAGAATATTTCAAAAGGGGTATGAAGTCAGCACCAAATCTAGGAAGAAAGCCAGGTCTCCTATAGGTAGTCATTGCTGTGTCCAGCTAAGATGGAAGCCAGTGTGTGTATGTAGCTTGGACCCATATAAAGTACAACAACCCAAAATCTTGGTAGCCTATCTCAGCCTCGGTCCTGTTTTGTGCAAAATTATCATATTGCAGCTGTGTCCCTTTCCTTACCCTGTGCCTACACACACAGGTGCAGAATGAGTCTCTGTAGCATGCATTTCGATACATTATGCCACTTTTTTGTCTTCTGGCAAAAAGCTATCCTCTGCAGTGCAATTATGATGTTGCAAAGATTCAGTGTGGTACCACTACCACATCCCAGAGCCTGGGCTTCATCCAGTTTACAGGAAATCTGCCCAGTGCAGACAGATGTGTCCAATCAGGGTGGGGTTATTCCTGATAGCTGGATCCTAAATTAACTTTGCAATAAAGACAATCCTAGATCAGTCACATTTACTCTGCAGTATAATCATTAGCAACATTCAACCACATACTTAATACTCCACAAAAGAATGACTTCACCATTTACTTAAGGAAAAAAAAATGCAGAAACAGTACAAAATTTCAGCCTGATTTCTGCAGTAGAGAGCATGTATTTTGATTTCTCTATTTTGGGGAAAGAAGCTACCTTTCTCTCTTGCGAAGTTCAATCACAGTTCCAGTTTCTCAGACAGAATTTTGTTTTCTACCTTCAGAAAAAGATGGTTTCATTGGCATGCCCCCTGGCACATTCCCAGGAAAGCCCATGTAATGGGCTTGTAACTGGCACCTGATAACTGCTGAATGTCTCCTCTACCTTTTTTCTTTTTTTAATTTTTAGTAATCTTGACACTTTGTACTTTGATTCTCCACCCATACGATGATCTCCTCTATGCAATAAAGAGGTTGTGAGGTTACACGACCGACCATGAAGTGCTTAAATGCCATTTCATGATGGCCGTATCAGTACCCTAGCTAGACAGTAACAATTAAATTTGTACTTTGCTCTCTGTCCCTTAAATGCCTGCTGCAGCAGTGCCAACTAGGCTGACCCTTCTTTACAGAAATAATAAAACCTCAGAATATTATACATGGATCAGCAAGACTAAAATGAAACAATTAGGAAACGCAGCACACCTCACATATGTCCTTATGTAGGAAAGCCAGAATTATTAGCATAATCGCAGTGTGCTCTGTTAGCATTAGAATTAAAACCCGTGAGGGGGAGGCAGAGGGAGCCCGTTGTTCATGCAGACAATTCAGCCAGACAACAGTTGGCCTTACTAATTAGCAAAACAGTGGCACTTTAAGAGCTCTCTTCGGGCACACTCCAGGGAATTTCAGACATCAAGGCAGCTAATATGTTTTCCAAAAAAGCTGGCAAGAGCTAAAATCTGCACAGCCAAATACCTGTGTGTTATCCTGAGCAAGTTCCATGCTGAGAAAAGCCTGAATTCACTCATTCATAAAAATGTTGTCAGCCTTCAGTTTCTACTGCAAGTTAACACTAGTGTTTTGTTCTTCATTCTCATTTCAAGCTCTGGAAAGCAGGTGATTATCAGAAATTAACAGCTCCTCTGTTTTTCTTTTTTTAATGTGCACCTCACCCAATTAAAGAAGAAAACTCAAGTGTGAACTTCACTAGTCCAAGCACAAGAATAGAATCAAATAAACTTGGTTCATCCCTCTTAAGGAGCTTTAGAGAATTTTTATGAGGAGAAGAATCCAAGATGGTGAAAAGCCTAGAATTGGACTTTAAAATACACCTGCTGGATATCAAAACTACGTTACTTCAGTAAATGTAACTCCCTGCTTCCTTATGTGTCCAAAGGATGACTCCACCTCTCAGTTCTCATGTCCAGCAGTCTGAAGCCAGTGTCCACCCTGCCATGCTACAGCTGCCATGTGGTGTTCATGGCAAGTTAACATGCAAGCCAGCCCTACAGCAGGTCCCAAGACTCTGCTGACTAACTTGGAGATGAAAGGAACAATTCTGCTGGGAAAAGCTGTGTACTTCATACTGCATTACATTTACTTCAGCCCATGTTAGTGTATTTAAAGCACTGCTGGTTACTTAGCATAATGACTCAACTAAAGCCATTCATGATAAGTCTGCTTGGAAGACAGAAAGATCTGTTCTCCTATACAGGGTATTTTGGCTCTATAAAGTACATGATGGCTGCAGAGAAAGATACACAAGTAAAGCATGCAAGAATAATAACTTTAAATGTTAAAAGCACATTAATATTTCATCACGGGAACCAGAGGAGCTGGAAAGCTCTAGGAGCCCTATCACATGATAATCATTTGATAGGACACTACATCCAGCCACAGGGATAATTCACAGGGATTACAACTGCTCTATTTTCATTGGCAGACCTGGTAGGCAGCACTGGATGCACTGACAGCAGGAATTCAGTTGTGCGAACAACTCCTAAGTAATTAATCAGGGTCAGGGCAAGATCTGGTTTCAGAGAAGTCAGTCTTGTTACTGGCACTGCTCTCCAAGCTTTGCCAGCCCAGTTGTCCCATTTCTTCTGCTTGTGTAAATCAAAGGATTGCTGCCTGCTACAGAATACTGTGGACTGAAAGAATTTCTCCTGCATACAGGATGCAGTGTTCACATTTTGGTTTTGTCTAGCCCACCCATAGTTGAATTGTCAAATGCTAAAAATGTCATGAGATGTAGGATTGATGTTTGCATTTAAGTACCCAAAGAGGCCAGCCTGACCAAGTCACTCAGGATACGGAGTCCAAGGTCCAAGTGTAAGGATTGTATGGCACCTTGAAGGAAAACAGGTACAACCCAGTGATTTCTCCCCCAGAAAATAGCTCCTCAAACGAGGATGCACTATGATTCATGCAGAGATCCAAGCATCTCCGGGTTGCAATGCTAAACAGAGCCCAAAAAGCCTCAGACTGCGAGACTGAAAGAAACACAATAGCTGGAAAGAAACGCCAAAAGCCTAATAGGAAACAACACTCTGAGAAAATGTGGCTGGACCTTAAGAACAAAAAGAGTCTGTGACCTTTGGAAGAAGGGACAGGTCACTCATGAAGTCTATAAAGATGAAGTGAACCTATGTAGGGTGAAAATTAAGAGAGCCAAAGCACAGCTAGAGCTCAAACTAGCTACAGCTGTTAGGGATAATAAAAAATGCTTCTATAAGTTCATTAACAACAAAAGGAGGATTAGGGAAAATCTCCATCCTTTCTTGGATGCAGAGGGACTCCTAGTAAAAAAGGATGAGGAAAAGGCTGAGGTGCTCAAAACCTACTTTGCCTCAGTTTTTAGCAGTGGGACTAGCTGTTCCATGGATATACAGCCACATGAGCTAGGAGACAGGGAGGGGATGCAGAATGAAGTCATCACAATTAAAAAGGAAGTGGTCAGAAACCTACCACACCACTTAAACACACACAAGTCTATGAGACCAGATGGGCTCCATCCAAGGGTGCTGAAAGAGTTGGCAGACGTGATTACCAAGCCACTTTACATTATTTATCTGAAGTCCTGGCTAACTGGGGAGGTCCCAATGGACTGGAGGGTAGCAAATTTAACACTCATCTGCACTTGGGCCACAACAACCCCAGGCAACGCTACAGGCTTGGGGAAGTGTGGCTGCGAAGTGTCTGGCAGAAAAGGACCTAGGGCTTTTAATTCTCAAGCAGCTGAATATGAGCCAGCAGTGTGCCCAGGTGGCCAAGAAAAGAAATGGCATCCTGGCTGGTAGTAGATAGAAACAGTGTGACCAGCAGAAGTAGACAAGTGATTGTCCCCCTGTACTCAGCACCAGTGAGGCCACACCTGGAGTATGGTGTCCAGTTTTGGGCACCTCAATTCAAGAGAGATATCGAGGTGCTGGAGCAAGTACAGAGGAGGGCAACAAAGCTGGTGAAGGGCCTAGAGAATAAATTTTATGAAGAATGCTTGAAGGAGCTAGGAATGTTTAGTCTGAGGAAGAGGAGGCTGAGAGGAGACCTCATCAGTCTCTACAACTACCTTAAAGGTCACTATAGAGAGTTTGGTGCTGGTCTCTTCTCACAAGTAATTAGCAATAGAACAAGAGGGAATGGCTTCAGGCTGCAACAGGAGAGGTTTAGACTCGACATTAGGAAAATACTTTTCACAGAAAGAGTGGTTAGACACTGTAATAGGCTGCCCAGGGAGGTGGTGGAGTCACCATCCCTAGATGTGTTTTAAGGGTCTTTTGGATGTGGTGTTGGTGGATATGTTTAGGGGAGAAGTTTGTAGAGTAGGGATGATGGTTGGACTCGGTGATCCCAAGGGTCTTTTCCAACCTGAATGGTTCTATGATTCTGTGAAAGCCTGAAGTTTGTTCTCATTCTGCCTTCTGACTCATAAGCAAGGAAATAGACCATAAGATCAGAAGTCACTAAATTCAAAGCTGAAAGAGTAGAATTTTTTTCTGTGCAATTTACAATGATACTAAAAGCTTATCTTCACAGGATGTCAAAAAGGCCAAGAACTTGGCAAGACTCAAAGAAAGGTTAGGCATTTACATAGTTAGAGAATCTTCTGTGCTATATCTGTACATACTAAGTGCTAACATAGATGGAAGGGGGAGTAAAACACTGCTTCAGGGTTTCAGCCAATCTTTAAGTATTTAACATCACATCTTCCTCTACATTCTAGGTGCTTATACCATGCACATTCCATGACATTTAAGAGCTTCAACAAAAGTATTTTCCTGAGCTCCTAAAGATCCATAGTTTAGGCTTGACTTGATCCAAAATTGAAGCCAGACAGGCTGATTTCATTTTATTCCAAGCCTTTCACTGTACCGAGTGTGGCATTAAACCTGTGCTTTACATTTATATGCAGAGCAGCAATGACAAGCTTTGATTATACTTTATTCTTCTGAGTTTTCATTCCTGGAGGATGACTGCTAAGTACACAATGGTTTTGCCTTTAATATTTCCATTTACTTATTCCACTTTAAAATTAAGTAACATGCCAAACAAGCAGCCTAGAGGTTGTTCTTTGTTTCTTTCCACGTCTTCATTGCATACATTGGAACAAACCTAAAGGCAGGTAAGCATGTAGACTGTTATCACCAAAACCTTACCCTTCCTTGAAATCAAGACTAAGCAGTCATTTTTTATTTTTTTTTTAATATAGACACCAATAAAAATAAAATTGCCTGTGAACAGCCTTCCGGCATTAAAATTTCTGTGGTTAAGTGTCATCAATCTTGCATCATCGAAGAAGAGCCTTCTGCCTCCTCTCTTCCCCACACCACCAAAATATATTAATTACAAACACGCTTGTTCCCTCCTCACCCCAGTATGAGCTCATCCCACCATGACACTTTCTGACCTTCAGAAAATAGGCTGCTTCTCTGCCCCTCTAGCCCACAATGTGAAGTCCAGATCTCCATAAAACAGTTTCCTAATTGCTTGTCAATGATCACATTTATCTCCCAGGCAAGCCAGACTGCAGTGGTTAATAGTATAAATGGTATCTAGAGCAACAAGGACTGTGGTTCTGTTTATTTCCCAGCTATCTAAATGGAAGTCTACATGAGCATCAGTAACCTAAAGACATTATTTACTCAAGTTTTTAAGCCTGTTAACACAATTTATTAGAACTTTGGGGCTCTAGAGTAACAACCCATTGAAACAAAGCGATTAAAAGGATAGCCATCACTGCCAAAGTCAATTTTATATACAGTTAAAACAACTGAAATGATCAAGTGGGAGCAGGATAGCATAAGGCAAGAGTTGAAAAATAATTAAGGCTTTAACTTAATTAAATTACAGCAAAATGTATTCTTAAAAAAAAAAGTCACATTTTCCAGTAATTCTTATTCAGTTAAATTTTTACAGTACATAAATAATTCTAATTATGCTCATATAAGGTTAGCTTTCCTGCATGCAGGCATTTAGAAAAATGTTAAATTAAATCATCTACATGCACTGGAAACATAATACAAAGGATTATCTGAAAAGCTAGGAGCAGGAGGCCAACATGAGCAAATCTCTTTTGCAATGTCTGACAAAGCCCAACATGATTGCAGAAATAGAGCTCACAGTTTCCTGGAAACCATTCTTTTTGCAAACAAAACATTATGAATCTGAGTCCAAAAATAGACCTTTCATCTTGGAAGAGGGAAAGAAGGACTTGATGCAGATGCGTCACTGGATTAAGAGAGGACCCTAAAAGAAATTTATCAATGTCACAGGTAATTAATTATAACTCCCCATCTACAGATGGGGATGGCTGTGTTTATCAGCCAGAATTCCCAGAACAGCAGCTGGTCAACAAAGAGCCTAGCAAGTTTTCTGCTCATCTACCTATTTGTGGTTTATCTACATTACAAACACATGGCTTTAAATTATTCCCTCTGGGTTAAAGAAATTCACTGTTGTAAATTTTCATGTTTATTATTAAGACTTGGATATCTTTTTTAAGACTTGTGATATCTTTTGCTCTTCTGTAAATCTCCTCTTTTGGAGGTCATGTTATTACACTTCTTACATTTAAGGAAGACTAACTGACTTCTAATTATCATTATTTCAGAGAATAGTGTGAAAAACATTAACTCAAAAGATTCAAACACAAGAGAAGGCAAGAACAATGAAACCAAAATGTAGATACAGTATTTCTAAACTTCTACTTCATTAAGCTTTTTACACTTTGGGGATTTAAATAGGTGTGTTCAATCTTTATATTAATTTTACTGAACATACAGTAGCAATTGAAGACTAACTGCTTTTACATATACAAACACATTTTAGAAAAGATAGTAGTAAGGACACACATACCAACATCAAAGACTGAAATACACGCACAGGTCTGCTCTCTGAAAACCTTAGTGAAGAAAAACAACATGTTTTTCAGATATATGAATTCAAATTAAAAACAGGATAGGACTGATTTTTCTTGATGTGAATAGACTTTGGTCCTCCTAGGATATAAACTATCAGTGTCTGCTCCTGGGAACAGTTTTTTTCTATATTGTGGCTCTCTAGCAGTTTTTTTGTTGTTGTTTTTTTTTGTTTTGTTTTGTTTTTTTAAAACAAAACATAGCTCTTTCAGTTCCTTATGCATTACTCTCAAGACCAAACAGTGTGATAACTTGAAATATAAAACTACAGTCAGTACCTGGAAGCAGCTTTTCCAAATCATGTTTTCAAACAACACATAATTCCTTAGTATTGCTCCTAGCTAAAAACACAGGCCCAATTCCTTGAGTGCAACTTGGAGCCACCACTTCCCACCAGAAATATAAATGCCAGTCACTGAGGCACCACAACATGTAAAGCATGGTCTAAAGTGCCTTCGATGACCTCTGCTCCCCCATGCTAAAATGATTTTCCACACCAGCAGTGCACAGGAGAGTGATACTGTTGCCATCTGTAGCTGCAGCAACTGGGAGGGTAGCACTTGGCATTTTACCACATGTGATAGGGAACTGCTGCCTGAGAACATCCTCCTGTAAACATTCAGCTGTGTACAAAAACTTCCAACAGTAAAAGATGTGCCGAACTTAATGGGAATTAAGTTAAGCAAAAACACATGCATTGGTAAGGTCAAGGTCCCAGTAACCTGATTGCCATTAGCAAAGTCTCAAGAATAACGTGAAATACGAGTCATCAAGTGGAACCATAATGACAACTGGAGTGCTAACCTGGTCATTCAAGGCTCAATTAAATTAGCAGGTATGGTCATTCACTTGGAGTACTTCATGCCTGAAGCTGATTAGAAGAAAAAAAACTGCTCAAGAGCCTCATGTTAGCTGAGTCCTCTAAGGGAGGAGATAACAATACACTTTAATTTCAGGTGCCAATAACCTCCAAGATGTTTAGGTTCTTTAATTGATATGTTTAAAGTGCAATCAATGCGAGACTGTCTAAGAGCAAAGGAAGCACAACCAGGTCTAGTGTGTCACAATGATAAACATGCAAATGAAAAGACTTCAGGAAAAAGATCTTGCAGCCTTTATGCCTAATAAATAGCATCCTTATGCTCAAACACTCCTTTTTGTTACCTCTTTGGTGTAACTCAGCCAGTCAATCCTCAGAGTGACCTGATGTCCAAACCCGAGACCTGATAGCTAACGTCTGCTGCTTACTGGTAAATGTCTTGAAGTTGCTCCTTAATTTCAAGCTCACGTGCCTGTGCTGAAGTTGAAATGGGGTCCCTTTGCAGTCTAGAGGAAGGTGGCAAAAGGGGCACCCAACCAGCTCCAAGTAATTTGCAGATCCAAGCCCAGAACAACTGGACCAGTCTGAACAGCAAGACTGCTTTGGAAGTGCAGGATGCAGCCCAGGTTCTTATCTATCAGGTTTACCAGCTGAACAGCACCACATCACCCCTACCTCAGGAAACGTGGTTGAAATAGTTTGAGTCTGACTCCAAGGCCAGGCTCAAGGACACTTGCACAGAACATTATAAAAGTAGCTGCTAAGACTAAACTTAAGTATATAGTATGGAATGGGATACTAGGGAAAAATCAGCCCAGGTTATGTAGGACTGTCTTTGTTCTTCAGGCCTTCAGTTGCCTTCAAGTGGAGGCGAAAGTGTTGGTCTGAACTACAGAACCTCACACTGCAAATGTCTCAGTTACAGCTGAGTGGCAGGGAAGCACAACTCAGGCATGGCTTGCCTGCTTCACAATACGGAGATGCAGAATGGCTGAGATTGCTCCATTCTGCTCCCCCCAAAAATTCAAAAAGCACATGAGGATCTGTCTATGCTTGAGAAACCACTGCAGGCATAGCACCTTGACAGTTCAATCTCTGAGATGGTTTTGGGGTTGTGGGGGTGGCACCCTATCAGGCTCCTAGTTCACTCTCCAACCACCCATGAGCCAGCAGATTCCCAACCACTTCCCTATTAAAACAGAAAACCTAAGATAGTCTAGACTTCATAGAGAAAGGAATGTGAAGAAACAAATGTGACAACAAAAAAGCAATCACTGCAAAAATGCATTTGCCTGCTCACCATTTAATTTTTTTTCAATAAATAAGCAAGAGGCACTTTGGAGTGACATCAGAGCCAAATCCCCTGCCTAGAAGAGCTGCCAGTATTACAGTCTGCCTTGTTTCCTCCTTTGTCCCCCTTCTACCTCAAGGCCAAGCCTGCACCAGTGGGAATGAACACAAATGCTGCAACTGTAAAAGTGTAACCCTGCCTTTAACTCACAAGGCAGTACTAGAAAACTGTATGTCCCTCAGCTTCAGACATTAACTTGTATATTATTGTATAGAGAGGTCAACTTCAGGCAAGTATTAGATTATTTATAACTTCAAATAAGTTACTTTGCAAGCTCATTTGCCAGACTTCCATGTGAGGCAGCATTTGATAGAAATATGGAAAATGGCCTGAACTTTAAATGACAAACAGATGAGAAGGTCCGATGAAAATCAAACACTTTTGAAGGCCATGTGTTTTCATGGGGAATATAAATGGCATTTTTAATTGATCTTGACTTCAGCTCATGGTAACATTTTAGGTGATCTCAATTAGCAGGGTTACAAAAAACAGTAAAGAAAAGAATCTGATTATGGCTAGCCCTGGAAAAAGATCTGGCAGAAGTATTCCCTACATTTCTTAATTCAGGGAGTAATCTCTTCTGTAAGGTAACTATCCACAATCAACATATTCTTGCAGCCACCAGGCACAATAATGGCTTCTTAATGCCAAAGATGCTGAGTACTATCCTATTATCTTTTGATCAGTTTTGCTTTTTGATCTCTAGTGATTTGGACAGGTATGACTGGAGAGCTAGCTCAGGACTCTGAAGAAATAGGTTGAACTGGCAGTTCCCATAAAAACTTGCTATGTGATTTGTGCCACGTGGCTTTTCTGAAACTTAACCCCCCAAACTGAACAAATGAGGACAAATCCTCTACACAGGGGTGAAATGAGGATAAATATATTGAAGCACAGAAGGTCCTCAAACAGTCTGTGATAGTGTATTAATGGCAGCACTAAGACTAGCTAGAATTTACAGAAATGTATTTCCCAGTTGGCATCTGCCCATTTTGGAGTACCTAAGGTTCTCTGCTTCTCATTCAGACCTTCACTCAGATCACCAAACTGTTTTTAAGCTAGGGTTTTAAAGTATTTCCACCAACAAAAGTTAAATATGTTTTTCCAGCTCAAGATGGATGGGCAAGATGGTTTTATTGTAGTGTTACAAAATTCTTTGTGCAGAAACAGTTTCTAAATGAAAACCATCTTACTGACATAACAGCTTGCACACAAATGCACCACCAAAATACATTTTTACCTGTCCCAGGAAATCCTTTCCCATCAGACATAACATATTTACCAGCTCTGCATTAAGAAGCACATTTTCTTGGTTCACAATGGACAGACAAGGAAGCTGTATCTTATCTTTAAATCCCATTTTTCTAAGAAAGCTGTAACATCTTCACAGAGAATCTGAGATTTCATGGGTTTATGCAAAAAAAATCTTCTTCTGTGTGCTATTCACAAACCTGTGTTATTTACCATCTTCATTTGTGCCTTGATATAAAGGCACTGAAACCAGCAGGATGTAGAAAAGTCTATAATTAGTTTAGCTCATAAAAAAAAAAAAGGAAAAAGAAAAAAATAATGAAACATTGGTCTCCTTTCAGGAAAGGAGAGCTTTTACAGTCAATCCAAACATGAGTGGAGTTATTCTTCACATCAGCGTTCAGCTGTTCCCTCCCACCAAGGCAATAACTTAATTATTTTGTGTTTCATCTCAGGGATGAAGATTAAAAATCAGCAGAGAAAAGTGACTCGAAACACCTCTAAGTCTGGCCAGGTGCAGGGCTTTTACCTTTTCTCCCTTGGCCAAAGCAAGTTTCAGCTGATACCACTGGAAGATTAAGCTCACTACGGTGTACTAAACCTCTCTTCCCAGGCAACAGTCCCAGCCCTGACAGGACATATTTATCCTTGATGTCATGGGATCGCTCTTACCTTGATGCTGTTATGGCTGTGTCTTTACATTTGAGGCCTTTTCCCAGGCTCTGCTTAAGTAAGAAGGCTTTTGCTCATTTGTGGCTATCAGAGAGTAGCCACCTACCCTTTGGGGTCTCATGTGGCACACATGCAAATGTTAAAGGCACAGAGATACACTGTCATGTTCATTCCAGAGAGGCCCTGCCAGCCACTGTTTATTTTGGTCTGGGGCAAATTCATACCTGTCATCAGTTTGCTCAGCTGTGGAGCCCCCAAGACCCTTTTCCAGATTGGAGACCTGGGGATGGAAGGAAACGGCAATTTTCCAAGTCACATGCAGCTCATTCCCCTCTTCTCCCCTTAAGTCATCCATCCCCATATGATAGCTATATCAGGGTTCAAGCAAAACTTTCATCAAGAAGTACATCCATATTCCAAGTACATTCACTGTGAACCAAATCCAGCAGTTATTTAAGACTCCAAAATAATTGTTCCTTTCTCCCTACTTCTTACTTCTTCCAGAGATGGCAGTCGAAAAGCCTTTGAAGGCCTTTTAAAAAACAAACAAAACATCACACCCCCAACGTTCTTTTTCCTCTTGCAAGCAGAGCGGATATTTACCACCTCTGGAAAGTGTCCAAATAGCTGACGAGAAACCCAGAAGCCATGGAAGTACCCTTGTTATATACAGTCTCACTTGGGAATATAAAATTTAGACTTGCTATTCGTGCAGCTAATGCTTCATCACAGCAGATCCTTTTCTTTTTTTTTTTGTCAGAATTTGAAAGCTAGAAGATAGAATGTCAGAACACCAAAGCATGGTGTTCTGAAGTTATTTTTCTCATTAGGTTGTATGCCCCAGGATATAGTTAGATCCCCCAGAGATTTATCGTCTTTTGTATGACAATCAGAGGCCTTGAAAGGTGTATAAGTATTAGTTTTGAAAACACATATGGCTTAGAACAAAGAGAAACAGACTGATCAAACAGTGAGGGCAATGTACAGGAGTTAATAATACAAAATAATTCTGAGCAGCAGCCAGTTTTCACAAAGCAAACATCTCAATGTGGATGCCATATTGTCAATTAGACCCAGTCATTTTCAGATGTAATGGGAAGTGGAATACAATATCTACATCTGATGTATGAACACAACTGTAAAGAATCAATACCATCTGGCTGCAAAGCATTTGGTCTTTTAGTCAGCAAAACCAGGCTGTTCACACAATAAAGAACAGTTGAGACAATATGGGAACCTCAGACTTTTCAGCATATCATTTGCAGGGCAATTTTTAAAAGAGGAGACAAAGTTTCAGCAGCGCTTTACCAATAAATCTGAACGGAGGGAATAACCTCAACGAGGGCCAGGGGTTGAGGTGGAATCTGTGTTCCTTCAAGAAAGGTTTATGCCTTCACATGTGTTACATTACAGCCCAAATACAGAGCTGTGTAAGCAGGTCCAGCACCAGGTCTGGGCTTGGCCCTGCATTTTCTCATTACGCTTGTCACAAAACATCAGAAGTAATCACACCACACAGCAAAATGAATGCTAATAAAATAAACTAATGATTGATGAAGAACTTTATCCTGAAACATCAGCTATCTTAACTTGTGTTTCATGGGCATGATGGCATTAATTGTTTCCATACTCTATTTCACCAGAAATTAGCACCACTGCTATTAACAAAAATGTTATTACTAAGCCAGTGCTTTTTCTTTTTCCTTTTATTTTTGCTCCTGAAGTCCTAGTCCCATTATTTACCTCCATTTTGAAAGGCCGGATAAAAGAAACTCTGTGCGCCACACTGCTTTCCCCAAGCCTTCTCACTGGCAAATTATGCCACATCCTTGATGCTTTAAGAACTAAGCTCTTGAAAACCTGGAAGCACTTTTAGGTTTCCAATGATGTGTAAATCAACGGAATGAAGAAATTGTGTCATCAAGCAGGACATTTTCCATAGTGGTGAACGAGCAGTTGGAGCTCTGTTTGTCCAGTTTGGCATATAATGCTGCCCTAAACTCTCGCATGCACCTGACTTCCAAGAATACACCTGGACCTTGGCTCTCAGACAAGGCAGTCTTTAGGGACAAAGGGTAGAAATAACCACAATGGGTAAAAAGCCATTTGGCTGAATTTTGGAAGAAATGTCTCAGGACATGCTAATATAAAGCCAGCTACTAACTTACTGTGAATTGGCTTAGCTCTAGGGAAGCTCATTCAGAAATGCCAACTACATAAGCTCATACAACATAAAAAGTAGGAGTTCATACATTATGTCATATTCCATCCACACAAGTTCTAAAGGGATTGTACTCCCAGGAAAATACCCAACTACATATCTACGTAAAAATATTTGGTATCCCATTAGAATTGAGCCCAAAATGTTTGTGATCTCACAGCACCTGGAAAGACTGTACAGCCAACTGGTTTTAGTATGAACACTTAACGAGTGGCACTCTGTCCCATTCCTCAGTCAACACCACCAGTGAGGATGCTCACAGCGTAGTAAGAAAGAAGAAAGCCTCAGACATGCAGCATGCATCTGTGCTAAATGATGAACTCTAGTCTCCTGACCTTATTGTGGTTTAGTTTTTCCATTTTGTTTAAAATTACAAGAAAATAACTGAATGTTATTTTCATAATAACATTTGAACCTTTTCTACTTTTTTTCCTACCTTTTCTACTCTCCTGGCTGCTAGTATTTTGCCTGTACTTGCTACCTTGTCAGCATCACAAAATACTGAGGACTAGTTGTTGCAACATCCTTGTAAGCAAAGCTAACGTATCTTCATACTTCCTGATAAAAAGCTCCAAGAAGCCTGCTGCCTGTCAGCTTTTTTTTAACTTTAGAACTTCACATAGTACACCACCATATACATAGACTGAAGGCAGTCAAAAGTCAGGTCACTCGCCTTCATGAAAATCCCAGGGGGGAAAAAAACTGAGTTGACCTGACTGCCTACCCCGACTCCCAAACAGCCTAAACACGAGTTTAACACAGCCCCTTCTACTTTTTCCAAGACCCTCCATCATACACATGCTGAGCACTGCCAGGTTTCACTATACAGTAAAGCCAATGGACAGCCAAACTCTCTTACCATTACACTGGGTTGCATCCTACCCCATTGACTTCAACAGACCTCCACAGTCAGTCCCCTGAAACATGTCTGGCTGCAATTCCTATTTTTAGTTATATACCTGACAAGTCTTGAACTGCTGATATCAGAATTTAGAGAATACATGAAAAGCACTATTTTCCTTTTTAAAAATTGTTCTCCTGGGTCTCCTAGAGATAATAATTACTGCTCTGCTCAGCTAGTGCTGTCATTATACCGCTCAATAAAATGGATCACTCTTAACTCTCAGGAGCATCTGGAGTGCCACTGATTCTTTGTGTGAAAGTAGGAAGGTGTCAGTTTTGTTTAGCAAATATAATATTTAATGTCTTTGCTCTTGGCATTCAGGAACAGCACTGAGCCAACAGCAAGGATGCAAAGCACACCCTGAACAGTCAGACTTTTAAAAGAAATTAAGTGTGTAAAAAATTCCCCCAGGTAAAAAGCAAATCTAAAAGATTTCCCCAGTAAAACTCAATATACAGAAGTTGTAGCCAAAACTACTTTACACATTCCTATTCTATGTTACATTGTCAGCAATTGTGTCTCACCACTGAACTAGTGGCCAACATAACTCCCACTGCAGTTGGCAGAAGATATTGCTGGATCTGACTGTTTCTAACTTAGTTGCCACGGTAATAGACCACACACCAGAGACAAATGAGAGCAGTCATAAACAGCCTCAACACCCCCTTCCTCCACTGGTATTCATTATCTACCCCTTAACTATTGTGACTATATCACATGCAAAAAAGCCTCCATAATGGGTCAAATTTGAAAAGTATCAGACTCCCCCCGAGCCTACTGACTAGCAAAGTGGTTGAAACAGTCACCACTCTGCAGACATAGTACCCAGATTCTGTGCCAGGATAATCATAATCTTTACATACTGCACAGTAACACTGGAAATATTATCCTCATCTTTATATCCTTTTTTTCAATCTAAACCCTTAAGATCTCTGGTCCTGCCAGGGAATATACCATCCCTTAACCAAAGAATCCAGCAGACAACTCACCTTCCCAGGAATCAACAGAAGTCATAGCGGCTCCTTTGTTCAGAGCTGGAGGCCCACTTACCATCATATCCTATTACCTATCATAACCCTGGACTCACTGCCTTTCACCTATGAGTGTGCATGGAACATGACTAAAAGTACAGCTGAGTCTCAAGTCTCCTTGATGTTGGAGGCTGAGCTGGCTCTCTGTGCTCTACAAAGCTCTTCGTGTATAGAAACCTATCTGCTGAATTTATATATTGGTTTGATTGCTGGTTTAAACTATATAATTTGTAGTACATGTCCTGGCAGAAAGAATCTGAGAGGGGGGTGATAAACCCCAAAACTTCTCTGAAGAAGAATTAAATGCAAGAGCAAACCTCTAGGATTTCCACTATAAATTTCTGCAAGTTTCTGTACAAAGAAGCAAAGTTTGCTTTCTTCTGAAAATGTTAAGTCTTGGGCCCATAACTCTTCAGATTCCCTAGGCCTGCATTAATCTTCAGCAAGCATACACAGAAACTCTGTGCCTCCACACTGTTTCTTCTGACAATTTCCTTTCAGTTCTCACTGGCGCAGCCCAGGATGGCTCTACCCCTCAGGACTTAGCAGAGCCCCAGGCTTAGTCACAGGCTTTTAAGTTTTGTGCCTTATCACCACAGTGCCCTCTCTGCTGGGTCTAGAGAAAGAATGTTCCTTTGGAGAAAGCGAGTAAAATAAAGTCTTGAAGATGAGAAAACCCCTCACCTCCTTGCAGACTCACCTTCCTCTGCTCAGGCTTAAGAACATAAGGTTTAGACCCTTAAAAAGCTAAAAACAAACCCTGAAAAACAAAAGGAAAATACAGAAGAGTAGAGAACACCAGCTGGTTTACAGATCTTTCCCAACATGCCTCCATATTTACTCAAAACTGGTGTGCAACACCTGAATGCAATTCTTCAGCCTGAGGATGATATAAGCAGAGCATTTCCATGCCATCAGTAACCTGATCCCACCCAGCTGGGCTGGCTCCCTGACAGCAGAAGCATTTCATCTTGCTGCATAACCATGCTTACATCTGCAAACACAAAGAAGCTGCGATAAAGGGGTTCCCAACCACAGCAGAAGGGAAACTGGCAGTAGGGGGTTGTGGGGAAAAAAAAAAAAAGACCAGATCTGTTGCACTCATGCTTAAATATGAACACACACGCATAAATATACATCAAGAAGATTAAGAGCTTCCCAGATAGGGAAACTTGCTTGCTAACATCACGCAGCCTGAACCTCTACTTGACCAAATGGGTGCCTGGCAACAGAGCTCAGAGGGACAGAACTCACGCTGCTAGTAGAAGCATGGATCTGGCAAGTCAGCTCAGGCTCTCTATCATTAAGCTGCATTTTGAAGATCAGCAGGGCCAAATATAGCCTTGGAATCACGCTGCACTTCACAGAAGTGTTCTACCTAACTGCAGAGCATAAAGGGTCATACAAGCAGGTGACAGCAGATTTTACTGAGTCCCAAGAATGGGAAAGAGTGGGAAAAGGGGTTCTGGTACTTATTTTTTAAGTCCTTTTTGTTATCAGGAAGAAAAAACAACTTCACTCTGACGTCTTTTTGCAGCTTTGAAAGTAAAAGATAAGCCATTTACAACACCTGGGCACTTATGGCAAAACTTGAGGCCAATAATTCTGGCAGTCTGGAAACTTCCATCTTATTTTCAAAGATCATTTAAGAACATGACAAATATTAACAAGTAATCTTTCTTTAAAATGTTACCACTGCTTACAGAGATTTTTATTCTCAGTTTAAAAAAATGCTGTTGTCTCATCTTGCTTATTTTAAGTGAGAACTTCAGTCCCACAGGTCATCTAATGACCTCCTGGGAGCCTGGCCCTCCCAGGGTACAAATAAGCGACCCAAGAAATCACAGAAGGGAAATACCTCCCAATGCTCAGATGTGAACAGACATTCAAGTCTCCCACTGACTTCAGGCAGAAAAAAAGACAGTAGATGAAAGGCTGCACAAGCACTGACTTTACGGGTCTTCATGTGCCAGGGTCTCTGGAGTTCACTTAAGTTAATGAGAGCTCTGGGTGTGCAAAAAATGCAAGACATTCCCCTGCAGAAGGGAGGGAGGCAGGCTGTGGCCAGCTTACTGCAGTTTCCTGTGTTCATTTGTTTATAGAGCAGAGTTGAGGTTAGTTCAGAAGAGAGTTCTTAATTTCCTCCTCCTCCTGCCCCTCTCCCTAACCAGATGTGACAATGTTACAATATTATTATCCTGTCAGCACCACAGGGGGAAATACAAATAAAATCCAGGGTGAAAGAGAAGCCAAAAGAAAAATAGATCCAAAGCAGCACCTTTCAGACTCACTAGCCCACCTCAGGAAATGAGAAACCTCTACAGCTGGACTGTGATTTCATTTCAAATGTTTGTAGGTAAATGATTAATAATAACTTCTTGAGGTTGTATGCTGTGGATGACTCTTACTGAAACCCTTAGGAGCTCCCTGCAGCCAAAAGATGGGACGTGAACCTTTGGACTTGATGGGGTAAGTCACATCCTTGACTGAAGGACCAGCCTGGGAAGGTTTCATTGTGCCAGCATCCTTCAGCTTCTCAGTGCCACTGGGAAAAGCATACCCAGACTGGAGTTTCACAATACAAGCTAGCTTACCAGTTTCCCTGGCAAGTCTCCCACCAAAGATGAGCAGGCTGGGCTTTCATCCAGACACAGGAACCAAGATGGAGGTACACAAGAGACGGTGCATCAAGCAAAAGAAACAGAGGAAGGAGACAGTTTAAATTAAATACCATTAAACATTCAAGTATGTAGATGATTTCTTGTCACTGAAAGGCTTTTGCTTCAGCTTACTGCAGTGAAGAAGTCAAAGATGCAACAGGACAAGCCTCCCTTCCCTTCAGCCTATGGAATGATTATAGCCACAAAGTAAACCAACACTATCTTTGCTCTCTCCAAACTGTGGCTAAAAAGATGACATAGACAATGTTATAAAGGCAGTTTACAGTTTTTCCTCCAAATGGTAAACTGAAAGACACATAGTCATTGCAAAAAAAGACTATTAGTTATCTGAAGACAGTTTTTCTTGGGTTTTTTTCTGCTTTATCCAAGGACAGGTAAATAGTAATTCATGCCTGAGTAAAGATTTGTCCCCCAAGAGGCTAAAACTGCTGTTTGAAAAATCAAGAACTCAGAAACATCTGCCCCGCTTACACTATTGTCCTTTAACCCTGAGAATTCCCAAGGGCGTGCTACTGCCTTACTGAAGAGGAGAGGTTTGTTCTGTCAGTTTGTGTGGAACCAGGATCTGCACCAAAGTCTCTATAAAGTTGGCAAAAAGGTTTAAAAAATCTGGTGCGACATACTCCTGAGAACTACAGGTTCACCATGAGGCATGTGGAATTCTGAAATTTTCCAGCCAAGCATCCAGGCCTTGGATGACACCAGTGCATCCTGCTATGGGGTCCTGATGAGGGCAGCATTATATTCTTGCTCAGCAACAGTTTCTCCTGACATACAGATGGATCTCTACTGGGGCTGATGAGGAAGTAACTGAGTTCATGTTCATTCAGCTCTCTGGGACTGAAGTACAGAAATAGTTTCAAGCCTGAAGGTGGTTCACATACCACTGCAGTCCTTTCATGTGTCAGCTCTGCTAAACTGCCGATTATGGATCTTGACAGACCCACTAATCCTCAGAGTGGCTCAAAACAGAAAATCATCCTGTTTCTTCTGTGTAAAATACAACATTTCCATTCTATGGGAAAGAACATTGTCATGCAACTCTGCAGCTTAACGTGATGTAATCAGCACAACAGCTGGATGGACTGACTTAACACAGTACAGTAAGAAACAAGAAAAAGCTCCAGGACATTCAGCTGGGCAACTGCTTAACAGGAGTGAGATGGTAGGGTTAGCTGACCTCTTGAAAACAAGAAACTTGGCTTAACGAAATAAAAGAGCCAAACCCAGCAAATCTTTAAAGATATTCCTACTTGGGCTGGCATCAGTGGTTTTACCTACAACAACCAGAGCTAAGTTTAAGCAGCCCAAAATTTCCAAGAATAACATCCAAACTGCAGTTTCTACACAATGGTAACAAAATAACTGGAAAACATAGATTAGTTGCATGCAGAAGGCTCGACTGTTTCTCACTGTGGATAAATGCATTGTAACTACTTTGAACAAAAGTCCTCCAAATGAGCAGGAAATTCTCTGTTGCTTTCAACAAACATGAGGGCCGATTCCAGAGTATAAGCTAGCACTTTCTCTGCCCAAAAGCTAATTTCTGCCAGATGCAGCATTTCTTCTCTCTCTTATGCCTCAAGATACAAGCAGTACAGATGTACCTTTCCCTTCACAAGGGACAAAAGCAACATATTGCACTGTTCAGTGGTACCAAGATGCAATTTGTTTGCCTGTCTTCTCCAAGCCCCTTAAGCTGATCTGCTTTCTGATATTGTCCTATAATCTGTGAAAGAAGCTTGTTGGTGATGAGGCAGACAGAAGCACAGCAAACAACAAACACTCGGTGTTGTTTTGTATGCACCTGTCAAGAGCAAATGATCTCATGCAAAGTAAAGTTTATGTTAGCAACAGAGAAGGAATAAAAGTCATTTTGTCCAGTAGAAATAATAAGAAATTGATAAAACAATTATGCTCCCAGAGAAGAAAGCTTATCGACTTTGCTAGGTGTCTAACAACCACTCTGGAAAGTGCCAACCTCTGGAGCATGCCCTGTACAGGCTCCTCTGTTGCAATCAACAAGATTATTTGTCTGGTGTTAATACAGTAACATGCTGCTTTGCTGAAAAGTCCCTGGCTGCCTCTCAAGCTCTTGAAAAGACACTAAAGACTTTTGTTTTTATTTCAAACTGTTTTTCAGCATCTCCACCTTGAAGTGCCTTTATAAAAGTGCCCACAGAGTCATCTGACAGGGCTGTGTGACTCAGGCACTTAAATGAATGAACTAATGTGAGATACTGACACCCACATAGGGACTTCTGGACTTGAAAAAAATTACTTCTCTTTACCCCTCTGAACTTTCCTGACACTTCCAACTTCCTAAGTTATTGTTTATTTTATAAAAGGCTGTCTTAACCTCAATTTTGAATTAATAGCTCACCAAGTAATCTAATACCATAGTAATGCAATGCAAGTATCACTTCATAATATGGAACTACAAGAAGCCAGTAAATTTTTTCCAACATATGTTCATAAAGCGGTCAAACCTACAAGAGTCTGTTCACAGAATCATCAAGTCCGGCCTATGACCTAACACCACCACATCAGCTAGACCATGGCACTAAGTGCCACATCCAGCCTTTCCTTAACCACATCCAAGGACAGTGCCTCCACCACTTCCCTGGGCAGTCCATTCCAATGTCTAGTCACTCTCTCCGTAAGGGAGTACTTTCTAATACTCAACCTAAACCTCCCCTGGAGCAGCTTGAGGCCATGCCCACTTGTCTTGTTGCTAGCTGACTGGAAAAAGAGCCCAGCCTGCACCTGACCACAACCTCCCTTCAGGTAGTTGAAGAGTAATCACAGGTTCACAGAATGTTAGGGGTTGGAAGGGACCTCTGAAGATCATTGAGTCCAACCCCCCTGCCAGAGCAGGACCAAAACTAGGACAGATCACTCAGAAAGGCATCCAGACAGGTCTTGAAAGTCTCCAGAGAAGGAGACTCCGTAACCTCTCTGGGCAGCCTGTTCCAATGTTCTGTAACCCTCACAGGAAAGAAGTTCTTCCTCATGTTGAGGTGGAACTTCCTATGCTCCAGTTTGAGTCCACTGCCCCTCATCCTGTCACAGGACATGAGTGAAAAGTGCTTCTTGATGCCCAGCCCTCATGTATTTATAGACATTAATTAGGTCCCCCCTCAGTCCTCTCTAGATTGAAAAGTCTCTTAGCCTTTCCTCATAAGGCAGGTGTTCCAGTCCCTTAATCATCCTCATAGCCCTCCACTGGACTCTCTCAAGTAGATCCCTGTCCCTCTTGAACTGGTGAGCCAGAACTGGACACAATGCTCCAAGTGAGGTCTCACCAGAGCCTAGTAGGGGGGGAGAAGAACCTCCCTCGATCTGCTGGAGACACTCCTCTTAATGCATTTCAAGATACCACTGGCCTTCTTGGCCACAAGGGCACATTTTTGTCCCATGGAGAATCTGTTGTCTATTAGGACTTCGAGGTCCTTCTCCACGGAGCTGCTCCATAGCAGATCACCTCCTAGCCTATTCTGTTGCATTTTGTTGTTCCTTCCCAGGTGCTGGACTCTGCACTGCTCTTGTTGAATCTCATTAGGTTTCTCTTTGCCCAGCTCTCCAGCCTGTGCAAGTTTCATTGAATGGCTGCATAGCCGTCAGGTGAATCAGCCAATTCTCCCAGCTTCGTGTCACCAGCAAACTTGCTGAGAAGACACTCTGACCCATCATCAAGGTCACTGATAAAGAGTGATAAGGTCCCCCTGAGTCTCCTCTTCTCGAGGCTAAACAACCCCAGCTCCCTCAGCCTATCCCCATAAGACTTTCCTTCTGGTCCCTTCATCAGCCTTGTTGCTCTCCTCTGGACCTGCTCCAGGACCTCAATATCCTTCTTGAAGTGAGGGGCCCAGAACTGGACACAGTACTCAAGGTGAGGCCTCACCAGTGCTGTGTACAGGGGAGAATTACATCCCTGCTCCTGCTGGTCACACTATTCCTGATACAAGCCAGGATGCCATTGGTCTTCCAGGCTACCTGGGCACACTGCTGGCTCCTGTTCAACCAGTTGTCAACCAGTACTCCCAGGTCCCTTCCTGATGGGGCAGCTCTCCATCCACTCTACCCCCAGCCTGTAGCACTGCCTGGGGTTATTGTGGCCAAAGTGCAGGACCCTGCACTTGATCTTGTTGAATTTTATGCCACTGGCCTTGGCCCATTGACCCAGCCTGTCCAGGTCCTTCTGCAGCTTCTTCCTGCCCTCCAGCAGATCGACATTCCCCCCCAGTTTGGTGTCATCTGCAAACTTACTGAGGGTGGACTCAATCCCCACATCCAGGTCAATAAAGATGTTGAACAGGACTGGGCCCACTACTGATCCCTGGGAGACACCGCTGGTCACTGGATGCCAGCGAGATGCAGCTCCATTCACCCTCACTCTCTGGGCCCGGTCATCCAGCCAGTTTTTAACCCAGCAAAGGGTGCACCTGTCCAAGCCCTGGATTGCTAGTTCTTCCAGGAGGATGCTGTTGGAGACTGTGTCAAAGGCCTTGCTGAAGTCAAGGTAGACCACATCCACAGCCTTCCCCTCATCCACTAGGCAGGTCACCCAGTCACAGAAGGAGTTGAGATTGGTCAGGCAGGACCTTTCTTTCCTAAACCCACGTTAGCTGGACCTGATCCCTTGCTTGTCTTCTACATGCCACTTGATGGCACTCTGGATGATCTGTCCCATAATCTTGCCAGACCTAGAACAATGTCACTTTTTTTTAAATGCAAGTTGCTCTCCAAGGCCCATCCTTTCAAGAGTAAACAAACCATTCACTCCCATGACCTTGCCATTTTAGAAGTTCTACCAAAATTGGGTACTGAAAATTTGTAATTACACACTAAACATATGCAATCAAATCACATACTGCTGGCAGTAAATGTAACCATGGACTGTCTTGCATCCAGATAATTTACTCCTTTTGTTGGTAAAACAAAAGTCAGGTGCCTTTATTAACATGATCTGGTTCCTGTCAAATTCCACAAGGTTTTGACAACACGTTATCATTGAGCATTCAGCAAACTGTTCATATTAAATAACTCAAAGTTGAACTGATAATAGAAAATAAGGGAGGTGGTTGAAGTAAGCTTGATCTTCTGATACGGCAGTAGTAAATCAAAACCACTCCCAAAGTGTCGGACATCGTAGAGTTTTTAACACTAAATGTGTTGGGAAAGGCAGGCTTGAATCAGTTCACAGTGAACCCTCAATGTAGACTTCTGTCTCTGTAAAGAGTACAGATTACCTGGCCAGTGCTGTAGCACAGCATCAGCAAGTGCTAAGCAGGAAATCAGACTTGAGATACCCATCAGAGATAAAACCCCTGCACTGATCTGCTACATAGTGGAAACATGGTGCATTTTTTTGTTTTGTTTCCTGAGCTAGGCTCTTGGGCTAAGATTTTCTGGGGAATCTGAAAAGCACTTCCAAGTCCCACAGGAATTTAGTACTTCACCACCCCCTTATGCTTTTTTGAAAATTTCAGCCACAGCTACGGGAAGCCTCTATACTGGAACCAGAAAAGGGAGTCTGTGAGCAGAGCTGTAACACAGGACATTAAGTGTGAGGGAAAGGTGGAGATGTTTAGGATGGTCCAACAGCATTTATAGGAAAGAACACTCATTATAAGCTGAACACAGCTTAAAAATCAGAAAGATTCAAAGTACTGATTCAAACAAATGTGAGATGCTGTATGTATTCTTTAGCTGAGAGTAGAAAAACTTGTAAAAAGGAATCACATGGTGGAGTTTTAAAAGTCTGACCATCTTCCTGTATTTAAATACGGAAATAACTGTGGGTAACTGTTGACTTTGCTAATGGAATTCACTGAGGATATTCTGAGGTTTGCCTTGCAGATGAGGAAACTGAGTCAGAGGGATTAAGTAAAGAGTCCAAAGCCACAGGCAAACTTCATTGCCAGAACCAAGTTTATTAAAGTCCCCTGCAGACACCTGACTGTGTCATATCATGAGGTCTCTGTCATTGTGTCAGAACTACAACAATTTTGTTTGCTGCTGTAAAACAAGGAGGATTATATCTGTCAGCACTCAGAGCCGGGATATTCCTGAGAGTTCCTAACAAGAAATAGTGATGATGCAAATAATTTTTTCAAAGTATATGTTTGTTTTGAAGCATTCATTCACTTGCAGCAGGAATGCAACTATTGCACGGAAATATTTTTCATGCAGACTAACAATTTCTCAACTTTGAAATCAGATAGCTTAAGCTATTGGTGTGTGTCCCCTCCCCTTTCAGGACACAGACCCTTGCAGAATGGGACAGTTAGTGTTTTGGCAGAAGAATCTTATTTCAACTTCCAGCTTAACAATAACTTAGAAGTTCTGGTACACTGGAAAGGGAGTTCAAAACCTAGTACAAGCACAGGATCACAGACAATAGGGTACAAGCCAAGTCACCTCATCTATCTTCTGGCTTTCCTCCGGGACATAGGCCCGAAGTGCCCTTTCTTCACCACTCCCCCACCAAAGTCTTTCTCCAGGCTCCCACCATCAGAAGAAAATTAAATACCAGCTTCCCTTCCAAAACAGCTTTATTACAATCCTTCAAGACCTATACTGCAAAAGCTATGGCTGAACCGTAAGAGAGTTTACAAGAATCCAAACGCTCTAGGTAAAATGGAGTCCAAATTAATAGTTTTCTGTTTACACAGAATATGTAATCCATTCACTTTCTGTGGTTAGCTGAATAGCCTCCCTTTAAGAAAAGTGGATAAAACCCTTTATTAAAATACTGAGGACCAGTGTATTTCAATATATTTCAATGGTAGACTGTTCTACGAAGAATAGGTCTGATTGTCTTGGTTTCTAATATATAATTTTAGCAGTTCCTGCTAATGGCATCTAAGTTCTCAAAATGTGATGAAAGCCTTCAAAATGCAAAATACGATCTTTTTCCAAATGGAGAGCAAAGGTGTTAATGGCATCAGTCATAGGATATTAGTAATCAGTTTTTCTGGTGATACTATAACATGACAAATTCTGACAGAGGATTCCTGTTGACATCTATAAAAACAGGGTTGACGTTTTCATCACACTGTGTGCCATTGTCTTATTTGTGGAGACTTCCACCCAGACAGACACATTCTGCTGCCACCTGTGGTTCGTCCCCCAGTCCAATCCCAGACAGGTTTGTACATATCACCTCTACTGCCTAGACACCAAAATTAAGGCCAGGACAGACCTGCTTAGGGATTGGTGGCTGATCTAACAGAATTTCCCCCCCCCCATCAGCAAGCTTTCAGGAGTAAACACATTTGCCAGGGTGCTGCAACAAAGTACAGTAATAACATGCAGGTTTAGAAGTTCTCTTAAGCATGTGTTTTGCTTCATAAAATTATAGAACTGTAATGCTTAAGTTAGTCCATGCTTGTGCCCTGAAATACAATAAAAATACTTTTTAATTATCGTTGACAGATTTTTGTTTTAGCAACTCAGATATTTATCTAACTTGATCCAACACTGTTCCACTAAAACCAGAGGAGTAATGCAATATGATTAAGACACATCTGTCTCTAAATCTCTAGAAAATATTCAAGGGAAGGCTAAATGACTGTCAAAGACTACTTTACAATCCCAAATGGACAAACAAAGGGCTTTATACTTGCTGTAACTACAAGTAATATAGTCAAGTATCTAATTATCTTTACTGAATCATGAAAAATAATCAGCCAACCCACATAAGCACATTTATTTCCATCATGGAGAGCACAATCCAACACATTTCCTATTTATCAGAGTACAAGCATTGCATTTCCTCAACAGTACCATAACTGTTTGCCTAACATAGACAAAACAGATTATGTAGCTCTTGCCCTGAATTTTGTCTTTTCTATGACTTTCAAATAGGGGAAAACCAACTGACTGGTTTCTAGTTGGATTCCTCAGAATAGCCCAAACTGATTTCAAGAAAATCTCTACATCCATTTTCTCCACTTGCTTTTGCAATGAGATTGGACTTAAGAGCAGCTCAGAAAAATAACTTGACAGCAGTCTACAAACTCTTGTTCTTATAAGAAGCCTCTGACATTTAAAACTTCAAAGTTGGTGCTTCCTCTTATTTTGTGCATAGTGTTGTTCTGCATTAGTGAATATGTATACCACAGAAACAGGTACTCATCACCTGCCTAGTGACCCAAACAACACTGACTCTGCAAGGCAAAGGGGAAGAGGGACAGGGCAGGGGAAAACAGCAGAAAGCAATCTTTGTTCCTCACTGCTACCCAGTTTACAATCATCTATACCCAAATCCAGGTAGACCCGCCTCATTATAAGCCCTCCTACACTTCCAACAAACACAAAGTCTTAGGCAGCTGCCTAACTGTCCTCAACTCCTTATTTTGTGCTCATAACGCTTGTTTTCCTCACTGAGGGAACGGTTTCTTTGGTCATTCCTCAGCACAAGAGTGATCACACCAAGTCAGAGAAAATAACCACTTCCCACCATCTCCAGTAGTGGCCAACTGAGAAAGCCTACCAAACAATACAAAAATTAGGCCAGTGCATAGAGTTCCTTACTGCATTTTCCCAGCCTCTAGAAATTTTAACTTACAGAGGTCCCAAGTCCTTTCTGCTTCCTACAGTTTGCTGGAGTGATTGTGATTAATGACACCAACTGGGTAAGCTTCTCCCCCGCATTGCAACTGAATATGACAGATGAACCTGAGGACTCTGATGCCACACAGCATGGCTGAGAGCAGCACAGCAACATCAGTCATACACCATGCCCAGCTCTCCTCTAGCCCATCTTACCATCTCCTCAGCCACATGAAGAAATGCCACTTTAAAGGACCAAGACTAGGGAAACTTTCATCCTAACTCCTGTTCTGCAACTGGTCTCCTGTGCAAACATCAGCAAGGCAATTTGGAATCTTGGTTTTTTGACAGTGTCAAGACAGAGGCTTTTTCACAGGCTGAGTCAGAGCATTCTGACCCCCGCTTAATCTCTCTAGATCAGCATGTTTCTCTCCATTGAACTACAGCTGAAATTTCCTTAAGACTCCTCAGCCTGTAACAGGGCATAATGCACCATGCTGACTCTCTGGAGCTGCTGAAGAGGAAAGACATTAGTCTTCAAGTATAGTGTTAAAGGGGTCTGTATATACGTAGCATCCCTTGCTACCTTCTTACAGAAGACAGCATCATGTGTAGGAGGCAAAGTGAGGTACTGGGTGGTATCTCTGTTTTGTAAAAACAGCTGGGTCTTTGCCATACTTCCTCTTTGCCACAGCATAAGCAAGTTCGCTCTCCCCCTATACGCTAGGGACAAGAAATTTGTAATTGAACTAGCACCCATACCTGACCACAGGTGGGTATGACTGGGTTGACTCATGCTCAGACTCTTCAGACAGCACAAAGCCCCAATTTTGTCACAGTACCATCTGTATTTTTGCTTTCCTTGCTATATACAAAGTTGCAACAGATATGCCATTTGCCAGACTATGGTGAGAGTAGGGAGGGAGGGGGCTGAGGAAAAAGGGGAGACAGTACCTGCTTTAAGCTCATTTCTCCTTGTCCCTAGCCCTGATGGAATTGTATTCTGCACACATGCTGAAACATTAGCATCGGCTGATTTGGAAGGAATATTGGAAATGAAGTGATAGCAGAGTAAATGTCAATGCATTCAGTGTGACACAGTGAGCACTACATTTTAAACAGCTTCATCATTGTGGCATTTACTGTATCCTGAAATAATATTAATCCCACTGTTGTCTTTCTTGATGGAATCATCCATGAATATGGTTTATGGGACTGGCCAAAGTGCTAATAGGTTAAAAGAACAACCTATCCAGCGTTCCACTAAATTAAGGTCGCTTCATGGGATTTAATGAAACAAGGACTGTGTGGGGTTTCAAAGGACGTTCCTGTAATTCATGTCTATTTAGCGCTCCTGCTAACCAGAAACCTAATTTCTTTGAGTAAAATAGGTTTTTGTGAAGCTTGGCCATGTGAAAAAAACTTTAAAGGGCAATAATCAGAAGACCTCATCTGTAACACTTTGTTATTTCACATCAGTGTTTTGAAAGTTTGGGGGATGGATTTATAAAAAAAAAAAAAGCCAGTCTGCAAATTAATCAGAACAAATTAATTACTGCTATTTGTCTCTCAAAAAACGCCTGGATGTTTAAAGTGAGACCAGGACACCATTAACTTACAAATGATATAGAGTCTTAATAAGGCAGATACTCTGTCTCACAGACTAAATAAATAAATTGGTTCCTGCTTGAACAATAAGGAGCTGATACTGAAAAATTGTGCGCAAATGGCATAATCCAAGGCTTCAAAAACAGAACTGTATTTCCTTCCCTAGTTGTATACGTATCGCATAAAATGCTGCGATTATTAATACAGATGTCCACTATGGAATAAAGTCACACTAATTTCCTATTCAATCCCCTAATTTAAGGTCCAGCTTCCACCATTTTTTTCTTATGTCCTTGATTCAGAGAACCACCTACAGAATCTTCTACAAAATATTTTTGGAAGCCACCTAAAATACGGATGGGGCCTGCTGTCAGCAATTAACATCACTGAGCATTAAAAGGCAATTTTATTGTAGCTATTTCTAGGCCTTTTGAGAAAAAACACTACATACTGCAATTACCACAGCTTGTGCCCATGCTTTCAGTGTACCAAACTGAGGCTTGTAGAAATCAAACAAGAGCATCTGCAGCCCCTAAAGATTTTACAGTTTGAACAGTGTTTAGTCATATCTTGGCGTTTTACTCTTAAGCAAATACGTCATCAGGATTAAACATAGGCGAAGACTTGTGCACAACTGATAATCCACGAGAAGGCTTCACTGGGAAGGGAAATGAAGAATAACTGTGCCACTGGAGACAGAAAAGGGAATAAAAGATTGGTGAGGCAGGACTAGAATAAGGTCAAAACACCAGAGGTGTTACATACTACTGTTAAAAGTAAACCTGTAATGACCACCACAGATCAAACATCTGATCAAAGACATAAATTCACAGTTGCCTCAAGAAAATATTAAGCTTTTCCATACTTTGGAATGCTACAGACATCTTATTATTTCCCAGAAGTCCAAAACAAGCAAAGATCAACAGCTACACTAAATTTGTAACTCTTAGATTAAGAACTTGGTCTGTTTTTTAGATTCTGGAGATACACTGCTGATATCTGTATTCAAGCCAATGACAAATCCTGACAGGTACTTGACATTAACATGTGTTGTCAGAAAAAAGGTGAGAAGGCACACTGCTTATATTTCCTACCTTGGTGACTCTCAAAGGCTTGAAAACATCTACTGCTAGTGCAGGCTCTTTGCAAATGCAAAATCAGCAAATCTGACTAGGACAGTGGATTTCTGCAAGCTGCAAAAGAGCCATAGGCCTGCAGCCAAGTGTATCAATGACAGAACTCAGGGGCCTATACTGGACTCCAGTGATGCTGAGAGTGCTGCAGGGATGGCAGCTTTATCAAGGAAGAAATGCTATTCTTCTGCTTCCTAACCTCCCACACACAGCAAGGAGGAAGTGGCTTCTCTCTGACTTTCCAAAGATTTTATTCCCAGATTCACCCCATTCCAGCACTGGTCCTTCAGTCTTGACAAAGCAAAATCCTCACACTGCCAAGAAATCCTGTCCTTGCCTTGTCCACAGCAAGTAAGAAAGCATCCACAAAACATTCCTGAGATCCAGTATATATAGTAACTTTTAATTCCAGCATATCAGTGCTTACCAAAAGCAAGAGGCACCTTTGACACATTGGTGACAGAAATCAGTGACCATATCAGAAGTCTCTAGACTAGCTACAGATACAGCATGTTCTACCAGCCACCTGCCACTGTCTGTCCACACACCTGCCTTGGAGGTAGGCTCTGTACTGACCCGGCAGGTTTACCTAGCATGGCACAGGCAGATTTGAGGCAGCTGCCTGATTCTTGCAGGGAGGAAGCTTTTCTGTGTGTACCAAAGCGACAGTCTGCGTGCATACATTTGGTTTTCTCACCTTTGGAAGGAGTATGGTTCCCTCAGTTTGTCACCTTCACATGGACTCAGCTGTAACAGTTAGGCTTAAGTGGTTAAGGAAAATAAATTCAGAGACTGGACAGATTGCAATGAAGGTTGTAACTTGAAAGAAGTTTGCAAAAAAAGAAAAAGAGTATTTTCAAATTATACTTTGCCATAGGTTATCTTCTCTGTAGCTCTAGGCAAAATCCTTAAGACATACCTTAACCTTTACAGACATGATCCAGACCTTGCAGTCATACCCCATGAGGCAGATTGACTGGAAATGAGACCAAAATATATCTTGTCTGCACGACAGACTGAAATACACACCCACCACAAGAAGAATAAAACCCTCTTGAATGTGTCTGCATTGTACTAGAGAGAGGGGGAAGACTGATTTATTTAAACAGTACTTAACTAACAATAAACACTATCAAACCAAAGCAAACTAATGCTCAGCCATTAAAGCATCCATTCAATGGCCCATCTGTCATATTGTTAAGACCTTTAGAAGTTGTTTGACAAAATGTTAAATAAGATGACATTCAGCAGCAGAAAATGCTTGACTGGGTAATGTAACAAAAAGGGGTTGGCCTGCTGATGTTTGATATACTGCTCTGTGCTACAGGCTGAAAGCTCTGAAGCACACGAGGGGGCTCCCAGGCTCTCTTTTTATGCCAGAAAAGCTCAGAATCACCACAGGCCAGTGTCAGCAGCATCACGCAGCAGATAGGAACAAAAGCCCAGACAGGAAAAGATGTACTATACAGGGAAAGAAGAAGGAAGCAGAAGAAACAAACTGGCCTATGAAAGAGAAAATCAAGTTCCAAATTATCATATTCCTGGTGACCCATGAATGTTCCAAATACAGTTGTTTGGTTTTTTTTCCCTCACCCACTTCATATATTTTATTCTACATCTGACCACAAGGTTTGACAGATGTGCTATGAAAATACTTTAGATTGGCTGTGATAAGACTATTTCATACATACCTAACAACTTCAAAGGCAGATGCAGTCAATTCAAAGATGCATATAAATTTTGTTCGTTTGCTTTCTTACATGAGAACAGATTGTTCTCATTCCCTATTGAGAATAGCAACCCTCATACAGTGTGACTTTTTAGGAACAGACTGCATTGATGCCAGTGACTTGTACAGCTTCAATTCTATCATCAGAGTTAAGGCAGTACAAGTAGGCAAGGTAGACAATTAGTAAGCTTCCTGCAGTAGATGAAGAATAGGTAAAATGTTTCCCTGAAAAAGACTATTTCCTTAAAAAACCCAAACCAACCACAAAACACAAACAAAAAAAAACACAAACAAAAAGAAACCAAACCACCATCAACCTTTTATTTCAGATCTTCAGAAGGAAGAAAAGGAAAATAGTATTTTAAGTTTAGACATTTAAGTTTTCACAAGACACTACTGGACAGCTCTACTGTCACAGATGATGTTCCACAGTCTCAAGTGCCACTAATGAAAACAAGAATCTGCAAAAAGCAAACAGAAACATGCAAATTTTTTAAAAGGAGCACAATTTTCATTTACAATTTATAATCCTTCCCCTGGCATTATGAGACCTTCAAGCTTCACAGCACTATGAAATGTAACCCTTTGTCTACTGGTATCCTCCAGTATATAAGGTTTTGTTTCTCATATTCCCTGCCAGTGCTGAGAAGAGAGAACCCAGGAAGCCCAGTTGGCAGGTTCAAATTTCCCAGCAACTCAGCTCTGACAGTAATTACAGAGGTCCCTGGAAAATCTGGCCTCCAATGCCACAGTCAGAGAGGTACTCAGCACCACAAATGTCTGGCTTTTGTTTCAGCATGGTGACAGCTAATAAAAGTTTAGCATTAGCAGGCAGTACAGAGCTTATGTATTAGTTCTAGACTAGTGTTCACATAAAGACACCCTTGATAGTCACATCAGTACAGCAGCACTGTGTTGACCTCTAAGGTAAAAAGGCTGTAGAACAGAGAGCTTCCTGATGCTTTCACTGTCTTTCAGTGGTAGGTAGCCAAGTATGCGTGAGGATGAACTACAATGAACATTAACTAGTGTTTCCAGGTAAATTATTGATTTAGAAAGTATTCTGTCTGAAAACATTCTTCTAATCAAGTGTTATTTAATACATCAAAACTGAGACAATAAAATCCTAGAAAACAGAAATTCAATACATGTTAGCCAGTCTAAGTAAATATGGACTGACAAATGCAGGGTTTACCTTGGCTGCTAACAGATATTAAAATCGCAAGCCTTGCTCATGCTGTGATTGATAAACAGGTATCTTATCCACTATGAATATACAACTAGAAATATACAACGAAACACTGTTCTCCAATCCTGAAGTATATTCTTAGAGAAAAAGTGCTTTGCGAAGCTGACTCTACAACCCAAATCATCTGCCATAAAGGGACTACTCTCACACAGTGGTAGTGGCATGTTAAGTACAAACCAGATGTGGACACAGCTTCAGTTTAATAGCAAGAGTGATGGGGAAACCACATAAACCCTCCTCCTCTCAAACGTCCTCCCACAGCCTGTTTCTGCCTCAGCAAGATCTATTCCAGATGAATAAAGGAACTGGGAAGAGCAAGCAAGATCACAGCAGTGTTCTGTTGATGACATGAGTAAATAACCGTAAATATATGTATTCAGTCTTTTCTCACTAAAATCACCTTGGCTGTCAGTAAAGAATACTTACAGGAACATCCCAGAATGGTAATTTACCAAACTAAAAGCTCTAAAGGTCAGTCTTCAGTTATACCAAATTCAATACTACTGTGCCTGTGTCACCTCTTGGGAAGGGGAGAGGGATCCTTCAGCAAAACATATGGCAACAGCAGTTTATTTTATCACACTGCTGTATTGTCTTGAAGTGAAAGAAGCCTTGTAGGGAGAGACAGTATCTTTTATTAGACCCTTTATTATTGTTTCTTCTCCACCCTTTTAAAAGTAGTTTATTTTATGGGTTATGGGTGACTAGACCAGAGAAAAGAGTTTTGCTGTAGTACTTACAGACAAGAGAAAGGAATAAAGATAAAAAGGAAAAATAAAGCAGAAATAAAGTAAGATACGCTGATCTATTAAAAACTTGGCACATGAGGGTTTTACTAGAGACACATACTGACAGAGTGAGTGGAAAGGAAACACAGGGAAAAAAGACTCCTCGTATACAATAAGTATATGACCTGAGACTGATTCAAAGAGTCAACCAAAAACTCCAGCAGGGTCAACAGAAAGTTTCCCACAGGTGCCAGTCCAGTCTCTCCCAAATGCGATTTTCAGTTACATAAATACTGCTGTAAATATTCAAGTTAGGAAAAGGAGGCTGAACCCAATTTTTTACTTTATAAACCTCTGAATTCACATTATGTAGAGGAACACCAGCTAGCTGCTTTCTATGTGACAAATATGCCAACTTTTGACACAAAGGAGGCAAGAGCATTGCACTGGCCTTTTTGTTTTTCCCTCCATTTTGGGAAATATCTTTGCAAGGTATGTCTGGCAATTAAAGTTTCCTACCTCCAAGCTCACCTGAATAACACCACACAAGGTAACAGGAGTGTGCCAGCATGTAGGAGCTGCATTGCTACAGTATCCAGGGGATCCTGGCTCCCACCGAAGATTCCCTTCTTGCACAATCATTAGTTAAGTTGAAAGAAGTGGCTGACAACCTTCTGCAGCACATGAAGAAAGCCGGAAAGATCAATTACAAAAGTAGTTAGTATGCAAACTACACCTGGGTTCTGCAGGCAGCTATTCCTCAATAAGTATATAGGAGACCAAAGAAAACGATAAATAAATCATCCAACCCTCTTGTTTACAGCACAAACAGCAGACAAGGAGAAACCTTTAAGGATTTCATTTCTATTGGAAACACATTCCTCTCCTTCCATCAAACATATTGCACTGAAACTTATATGAAGTTTTTATAATTCAAAACTATGAAAACTCATTATCCCATATAAGGACACATTTATCTCCTTGGTCAATTAGTCATCCAGCTAATCTACCTAATTCCTTCTCTTTAAAGCAATCTTGCTTTCATCAAAAGTTGTCATTAACCGTACCTGTGTTTTTGTTCCAAAGACAAATTTTTACAACAAATTTTTACAACATATGTGCTTGCACAGCATTAATATGATGGTTTTGCAGTTCCAGAACTGGGTATGTACACAGCACCTTAACTATAAACACTATTTTCAGGTACTTATGTGTTTAAAAAACAAACAAAAAACCACAAACAAACAAAAGAAACGCACACACACAAAAAAAAAACCCACAAAAAAACCAACCACACAAACCAAAACCAACACCAATTTCTCTATAATACTCAGTTTCCTGAGTCTCCCTCAACCTACTCAGTGGTTTATTGATAGGATTTGTCCTTTATAGCAATGGGTGGTTTTTCCCCTTTAGAGAGAGAATAAAAGTTTCTTCAGCTTAGCACTTCTCTAAATATAGGAAGAAATTTGGTTTGCCATTGCAACAGCCAATGATATTCCTTACTAATATGAACTAGTGCAGCTGCACTGACATCTGTAGAGCTGCACATATTAATAACAACAAAGGATCTGGGCTATAATACTATGCTGTTACAGGCCAGTAGGTCTCATCAGTCCTTGCCTAAATAAAACAAAAAAATATTGAAATATGAAAGCTGAAAACCACCTACTAGGACTATATCGTCAGATTAGTCTTTCAGGCAATTTATGTGTGATTGTTTAACCTGAAGAGGCCTTGGATTAGCATGAGAGACTCACAAAACCTGCAAACTACATAAGGTTCATTCATCCATAAGCCTATTTGATTCACACTTTTTCAAAATTAGCAGAACACATGCTGACTTGGTACACTGCCTCACCATAAAGATATTAAAGCAGATGTGCACCAACTGAACAAGAACGCCTTTTCCCAAGCATGCTCTTTCTTCCTGCTGAACTATTTGTTACATAGATAGGTCTGTTGAAAGGTTACTGAACCTCACTGCTAACAAAAATGCACAGATAGGAGCTGCATCTTTGACTGCAGCAAATACCTCAGATCCACAGAGAAGCTGTGCTGCTGCTGTTAAATGGCTGATTAGTTTATTCCACCAAACATCTGAAAGCATCATTAGTTACACAAATGGCTTGAATTATGATCAAATGAGCTGAATAACCTGCTGCCATGAAACTCCATGCGAGTCCTGTTTTATCAGATCTCAACATGTGTTACTCAGTGTGAAGCCATGTCTCCTGGCTCTATCTGAAGGCTCACCCCAGCCAGGGCTTAAGAGTCCCCTTCTCATCCTGAGGGCCATCTTCCCAGCTGAATTGTTTTACCCAAAGATTGCCTCGATATACATTTCCACCAGACAAGAAGAGTTATCACAATTTTCAGGCATTTTTTACCTCTGTACTTTCACATGCTCTGTTTAGTAATAGGTACGTGGATGTGTTGCTCTCTACTTTTAGAGAAAAACACACATTTCCCCTGTTGTTTGAAAGCTCAGTGGTGATGGAAAGAAAGTGAGATCAGTTTCTCATTTTGCTAAGACAGGACCAGGCAATCTCTTAGACCACAGAAACAGTACTCTGTGCAATACCAGCCGTAAGATTTATCTCCCTCTTTTACTCTTTGCTGCCACTTCCACAATCCAACCATTTATAGCAAAAAGGCTCAGCTCTGCCACAGATCAAGATACATCAGCTCAACCTAATTCTAAGAGCGAAAAAATAAATGCCAGGATTTCAAAGCATCAGTTCTCCAGTCCACTTTCACTTTTTAAGGCTGACACCTGTTGTGCTATGTCCCAAGCATGAACAAATCCCTGTATTCCAGCAAATGAATCATAGAATCATAGAATCCTAGGGGTTGGAAGGGACCTCGAAAGATCATCTAGTCCAACCGCCCTGCCAGAGCAGGGTCACCTAGAGTACATCACACAGGAACGTGTCCAGGCGGACAGAACTATTATTGACCTGCCTTATTTTTTTCCTTCCTGTTTTCAAGGACTTCATGCAGAGAGCACCCAAACTAGAGGACAGCTGAGCAGAACTACAGCAAGCACCTGGTAAAATGCTATAGAAGTTGGATCATCAGATAAAATCCCAGCAAACACTATGAGGTTTAATATCAATGAGTCCAAGATTTAATCACAGTGTACTCATGTGGCTGGGAGTTTTATAACAAGAGCTTAAAGTGAAATAAATTGTTTCTGTAAATACAAACTTTTCATTCAAGACATTCCCATTTATTTCCTTTAGGATAATCAGAAAAAAAATCTAGCCAGTTTCATGACCGATATACTTATTTCAGTTTACCTGACCTACTGCAGTGCCTCATGACATTTCAGTTTTCAACTACTGTGCCAATGACAGAACACACACAAAATGGTAACATGTTAGCCTGGAAAATACATTAACTAGCACACTAATAATAATTATCAGGATACAAAAATAACGCTTTTCTTCTGCCAGAAATATTTTTGTTCAAAAATATGCTCACAGATCATGTTTATTTACAACAGCCTTACATTATGTACAGGAATAAAGAGTACACCACAAATAACTAGTATCTTTTTCAACTTCAACAATTCTTACTGTATGACAGCAGAAGCGAGAACCTCAGTGGGATTTTTGTACCTAACACCTGTAGGCTCCCAGCCTGTAGCAGCAAACTTGCACCAAAAATTAGTTCGCTCATTTTCTGCCATAATGCCTTTTCTGTTACTGACGAGACACTTCACAAAAACAAAACCTCCAATCTTCATATTCCAAATCACCACAGATTCAAACCCAATGTTTTTCCCGAGAGAGAGAATTAACAGGCAGAGTTAGTAAATAGCTCTTTTGCACCAAATCATCCTCTCAGATTCGTAAGAATGCTTTCATTACCCAGCTTGCACAGTGCACTGCAACTGAGATACAATTCTTTTCATTACTTAAAAAAATATTAGCAATGCTAAAGTCCTGATCTCCAATCCTGACAGAAGAAAAAACGTGATCAATAGAATTATGCTCAGGTAAGAGTGGAGTAAAAGTGTGACCACATCCTGCAATTTTGCTGCTAATATATTTTCTGCTGTTGCTGTGTGTTATTTTATTTATGTATTTACTATGGCTTCCAAGGCAATAGCTGCAACTTTTTTTTTTTTTTATGAAAGGACATCTGGATCAGGCACATACCCAGAACTAGTATTCTTCTAGCAGCAGAACTCTAGCATCTGTTCCATATGCCATTGTATCTTCTATGCTAATTTACAATAGCACTGTATTTTGCAGGGTCTACTACCATGCTATTAGAGGGCTCAATATGTTCTGCCACTTCGAAATCAAAAACTTAATCAGCATTATGAAAGATAAGCTTAGAGCTATTTTCCAGAAGCCTCTCACTATTGCAGTCCTGTACACTCTCACTCCTGTCTCCCTTGCATCCCTGTAGTTACTGAGAGCATACATCAGTTCTTTTTCTGCAATGGTCTTAATGAAGTCTTGGTTCCAAAGCTTGTTAATGGAGCCTGAAGATATAGAGGCATTTTACCATCAATAATCTCTTACCACTTAAGAACACATTTTTCCTGCATAGCATTCTTCTGTGTTTTCTTTTTGATGTCTCTAAAAAATTATCAATGTCTAGATGGAGAAGACAATGCCAGGGAGAGGTTTGCCAACAGAACCTCAAAGCACATAATTTTTATAATTTCCTTTAATTTTTTCCTGACCATACAGGAAAGTCACATCAGACTTCTCAAATTTCAGGTGCTCTTTTCTAAGTATCTCCTTTTACTTTAGCAAATGACCACAGTATTGCTTGCTTTTTATCTTCCACTTTCTTTAGTTTGTTCTGCCAGCATAATTTCTTTCACACAAGAAGTTTCAAGGAGAACACCTGGAAGTTTTATACCAAGACATTTTTCAAGATGCAGTAGTTCAACAACATAAGCTGCTCTGCAGACAGGTAAATGTACTCATGTTCTTTGTATATTCTTCCACTTCAGATATCCCTTGCCCAGTTAAGTAACTCCTCAGTTTGCTTTCTGTCTTATATCTGAAAGTACTGATTTAGGCTTTTTGGGGCCTTATGATGTTATCATCCTCTCAGACTTTATGTTACTTTCCACACTACATTCATTATTCCACCACATACCTACACTCATCTGACACCCACCAGTTCGTCCCACATGTGATCTGAAACACTTTGCTCTATGAAGTGTTGGCCAACTAAACTTCTTCTCTTGAACTCACACTCTGTTGCACAAAAATTACAAGTAAGAACTCGTGTGTCCATTGAGGAATTAAAATCTATCACTATCACATCTACATCTTTTCTCTCCTGCTTGAAGACAAATGTTAAACCCTCCTTTTTCTTTCTGTTTTCTTTCCTAGAAAAGTATGATACTGAAGGCATTTTTCAACAGGATTCTCATCTCCACCAGGGATTTTACTGAGCAATGAATCACAACTGACATTTACCTTCTCACTCACATACTCCAACCAAAGTGCAGCTTGTCATTTTGATGACCAGTTTCAAAATGCTGCCAAAAGATTTCTGAACCAGCTTGTCTGCTGCTGTACCAACTGCCATCTCAAGCTCCCTCTCCAAAGATGGTTGTGACTTTACAGAAGTAGAACTCTGTATTTCATTTGGATTTTCCATCAATTTCTCCATCATACAACTTTAATGTAGCTTTATTCTTACCAGATCTTAGTCAAATTTATTTCCATTTGCTTCCCTCAGCTGTTTTATGTTGCCTGCCTACTGCATGCTTTATGACTTCCTCTTTACTTCACTGCAGGCTTCTCTGCCCTCTCAACAGATAGTTGCATGAGTAGAGCTCGTATCAAAACATGACACCTGTTTTTTTGCTAGTTTCTTTTGCCCTCAGTAAAAGACAAGCAGTATACATCCCATACATTGATTCCTCTCACATCAAAACCTCCTGGTTAAGTCTGGGAATATCACTACAATTCCACCTTGGGCTCTAAGGATAGAGCATCTACCCACAGCCCAAAAAAATCTGTTGAAAATGTGCATGCAAACACACTATCTTAACATCTGTAGAGATCAGTCAAAATTCCAAACTAACAATTAACTTCAGATGTCTCTAGTTCCCCTTCCAACAACGTGTTGCCCTGCAAGAGTTGAAGGAAGGGTGCCTCCCATACTGAAGCCTTCACAGCCACACCTCACCCAGCAAAGGGGAAGCATATGTGGCAGTGATTCCTGCCAACAGGAGTCACCTGTGGTTCACGGTAAGAATGGTTCACCAGGAGAAGCTGAGCCTGCCCAACGTGTCTCATCAGCTTGGAGGACCAGACTCAGCCCTGTTTTGCCCCCTGGTTTTGCTACGTTTGGTGGCTGCATTTTCTTTAATGTCTTTTTCCAACACCTTGATCTTTTGACTTGCTATTCTGTTTCTGGGTTATTATGATTATTACTACTACGGGAAGACTAACGGGTTCATTGAAACCCAGAGGTCTTTCAGCTATCCAATCCATTGCCCTCCAATGCATGCTCAAAAAGCTAATGCTTAAATTTTGCTTGTCAAGGCATGGGATGGTTTTATCAAGTTCAGCAGGGATTTTTTATTATTATTATTGGTGTTTTGATTTTGTACCTGCTGAGGAAAAAAAGACCAGCAATGGAAGGGTTTTCACCTCCATATGGTGGGTAGAAGGATTATGTAAACAACTTGCCTGTCTGGAAAGAGGGGCCTTGACAGGTCCCGTGTTGTAAAACGACAATTGTGACTTCTTGCATTTCAAAAGTCACGCTCAGATGGTTTCATCTGAAACCCTCTGGGTAATAGTAGCCTTTTGAGGTTATGATATCTCTGGATGGAATTCAATAAAAGAAATTCACTTTCAATTGAAGCACTGGAACACCGCCAGACAGCCCCAACAATACGATATGTCTCTGAAGAAAATTGGACTGATCCCCCCCCATCCTTTATTCTCCTCCCCTTTCTATTTCTCTATCTGTCTTTATTTGTGCTTTTAACCTTGTTTGTGGGCTGCTTTTTGATATATTTCCTCTCCCAATAAGCTTGGGATGCCAAAGCTCTAAAAAAACAAAAAAAACAAACAAAAAAACCCCCCCACACTTGGGAGTGAAACAGCCATAGCTAGTAATAGAGAGACACAGACACAGCACCAATGACAAGTCATTCTCAATAGCTGACCTTTGCCATATACGTGAAAGGAAATAGAATAGAACCTCCGCTCTAGGTGAAGGGGGGATATTATTACAACCACCAGCTTCCTAACCCTCGTTAATAAGGCTAGCCAATGTACTTATTTATTTATTTAGTTTAAGGCCAAGGGAAGGAAAAAAGCTTACAAAACCTGCCTGACTGCCAGAGGCAAAAGTGTTGGCCTTTTGCTTGGGTTATCATTCACTCTGCCTTGGGATTTTTTTTCTGCCCCCTTCTCCTCCTTCCCCCTCCTCTTTCTTTTATCTGGGTTTGGCAAGAGCTGCCACTCTGTTTCTTCTCTTGTTTTTGATCCTCTAAGCAGATTAATGCTTCTGCATAGTTGGGAGGCAGAAGATGGAGAAGATGTATCCATCTTGTGAAAGCATTCATTTTCTCCAGGATTTTCTTAAGTCAATGATCTGCCTCTTTTATGTTTTTAGTACTACATGTGATTTTATTTTCCACCAGGTCAAACAGGCATAGGAATTGTGTAGTAAAAAAAAATTAAAACCCCATTCCTTGGAAACAGACTGTGTATCTGTTTGGCAGACTTTATGCTTAAGGTTCCTTGTGGTTTGCATTTGATTCACCTTGGGTTGTAAATCCCTTCCTTTGTCTCTGTTCTATAAGGGTTTACTCTTCTTCCATTAGGTTAAGATTTCAAAACCAGTGAAGTAACAGAAATGTTAAGAGTAAAAATTAAAATCTGAGCTAGTTGCTCTCCCTACAGCATTATTTGTCCTTTTATCGCTCCAAAGCTCACATGTTACCTAAGTTCAAGTCTGGTCAGTTGCCAGCTGAGAAAACAGGCATTGAGGTGGGATGGAAGGGTCATTTGTTTTGTGCATGGTGCTCTCTTCTGATCAGCCACATCAAAAGAATGGTAGGAAATGTACAGCCACTGTCTTTGACAAGACACGTCAAAATAAATTCCTGCCTCACAAGGATCCTTGGGATCCACTTGCACTTTCAAGAGAGTTGCCTGATTGCTGGTATCAAAGCCAAATACAGAATGCAAGCTTCCGAGCCACAGGTTAAAATCCCGCTCATTTCGGATTACTAAATTGTAACCATTTTCTCTAAACTGTTCTGTACATATTATTAAGTAGCTATGACAGGACTCACTTATTTCATAAAAGCAGTTGGAGCCAGAGTTCCTTGCAAAGACTTTACTTACACAAATTTGGAGGCATAGCATTAAACATACCTGAGTCCAGTTACCTGGAGAATACTATTTTACATACTGCAGAAGGTAGTAAATGGTAGCTCTGGATAAATTTACATGTACAAGCATTTAAGAGGGATTACAAGTGTTTAACACAGGAGATTTTTGCCAAAAAAATATTATAAGCACACAGAAATTAAACAGCTACTCCAAGCTCAAACACCTTAGTGACAGAGCCAGGAACAGAAAGCAGGTCTCCTCATTTACCCTCTCACATCCAGTCCTGAAAATACATCACCTGCATACAGTGCATGCTTGCACTGTAACAGACCTTCCTAAGGGCTAGAGTGCTAACAAGGAATTAAAATATTTAGGTGCATTTACAGCATCTTACGATGTTGGATTAAAAAAAAAATCCTTCTATATAGCAGTCTTTATGCTCTCATTGTCTCCAGTTAATATGTAAATAAAATATGTGCATGTGCATTTGAGTGCAATGAAAGTTCACAGAAGTACATTCTGCCGCTCACACATTTGCCCTGTCTTAATTCTCCTCAGTGCAAGGCTTGAACATAGAGTCTGTTTGGGGCGGGTTTTCTTGTCATAATTACATTTAGGTTAAAGAAGAACTACAACTGTCTCCTCAAAATATTTACAAGAAACACTCAGTTGTTTGTCCTTTATGGACAAACTGTCACTCTCCAGAACATTATTCTCCTCTCCTCTTGGCAGGAAATACCATTTACTCACACATAAAAATACATTCTAACTACCTATACAATGCATAGGGGTGTTTAAAGTGCAGTATTAGAAAATGGTAAAGAAAAAAAGATATGAAGTTTAAATCACTGCATAGTTATTTTCCTAGCCTTTTTAATATTTGAAAGATTTTAACTTTGTTAGGGAGTAGTAAGCTCTCCAGGCAGAGTGGTTCATGAAAATCTCATCAACATTCTCCCTGTTATTTACCCCCTGCAATTGAATTTTACTTTAAAAAAAAAAAAAAATTACCATTGTAACAGACTTAAACCTAAAAGGCAAGAAATTTGTGCTTTTGAACCAATTCAGACATCAGCAGTCTAATAATCTATGTTTTCCTGTACCAATAATAGAAAAATATTCTTTGCAGAATACAACATAAGGTCTAATCTGCAAAAAAAAGGAGACATTCTTCATTGTATTCCTGAAAAAGAACCTCTGTTTACAGAAACAAGAATTTTCCATTGCTTTCTTTGCATTGCAGTGCCAAGCATAAGCACTCATCATTTGACACATTTTGACATGGTTTCCAGCAGAACTCTCATAAAAAACCTGGCTGCTCATGGCCTGAATAAGCATATGATCTGTTGGACCAAGCACTGGCTGGACAGTTGGGCCCAAAGAGTGGTAGTCAATGGAGTCAAATCCAGCTGGCAGCCAGTCACAAGTTGTGTTCCTCAGGGCTCAGTGGTGGGACCATTTTCTGTTTAACATCTTTATTGATGATCTCGATAGGGACATAGAGCGTACCATCAGTAAGTTTGCAGATGACACCAACCTAGGCAGGAGCATTGATCTGCATGAGGATAGGGAGGCTCTACAGAGAGACTTCGATAGATTAGATCACTGGGCTAATGTTAATGGTGTGGGCTTCAACAAGGCCAAGTACCAGGTCTTGCATTTGGGCCACAACAACCCCAGGCAACGCTACAGGCTTGGGGAAGTGTGGCTGCAAAGTGTCTGGCAGAAAAGGACCTAGGGCTTTTAATTGTCAAGCAGCTGAATATGAGCCAGCAGTGTGCCCAGGTGGCTAAGAAAAGAAATGGCATCCTGGCTGGTAGCAGATAGAAACAGTGTGACCAGCAGAAGTAGAGAGGTGATTGTCCCCCTGTACTCAGCACCAGTGAGGCCACACCTGGAGTATGGTGTCCAGTTTTGGGCACCTCAGTTCAAGAGAGATATCGAGGTGCTGGAGCAAGTACAGAGGAGGGCAACAAAGCTGGTGAAGGGCCTAGAGAATAAATTTTATGAAGAACGCTTGAAGGAGCTGGGAATGTTTAGTCTGAGGAAGAGGAGGCTGGGGGGAGACCTCATCAGTCTCTACAACTACCTTAAAGGTCACTATAGAGAGTTTGGTGCTGGTCTCTTCTCACAAGTAATTAGCAATAGAACAAGAGGCAATGGCTTCAAGCTGCGACAGGAGAGGTTTAGACTGGACATTAGGAAAACACTTTTCACAGAAAGAGTGGTTAGACACTGTAATAGGCTGTCCAGGAATGTGGTTGAGTGACCATCCCTGGATGTGTTTAAGGGTCTTTTGGATGTGGTGTTGGTGGATATGTTTAGGGGAGAAGTTTGTAGAGTAGGGATGATGGTTGGACTCGGTGATCCCAAGGGTCTTTTCCAACCTGAATTGTTCTATGATTCTAAGGTCATAGGTTCTAAGGTTCTAAGGTCATAGATGGTCTTACTGATTTTAACAGGATTAGCCATGTTCATACATGGCCATATTGCAATCAGAGGCATGGTGATCAGCTACATGTATGCTAGCCCAAACCAGGTCAGATACTACTGAGCACAAAGAACAGCAATATGCTTTGTCAACTCTCAAATACAGCCCAGCCTGGCTTACACAGATTAAAAAAACCAAACAACCAGCATCATGACTAGCAAAATTTAGCTAGCACTAGTGCATCTATACACACTGATAATTTTTAGATGTAGGTATAGGATAAATACTGAAGTTGGCCATCAGGCAATAAACAGGTGCAGGCCTACACATCGAGATGAGCACATTCTCTTATTTTGCCAATATGGATTTTATTAGATTGGTTAATTACTGTATGCTACTAAGGGCTTGAACATGGATAGTGATGTGTGAGGAACATGTACTTTCCTCTAGTACAACTTATTTTTAATCCTAGCACAGCTTATTCCAGCTTTCAATTAGAGTGCACTGTAAGTCAAAATAAACGTTTGTTTATATGAAATGCATCCACATTGCTAAAAAATAAAATCACAACACTCTGTTAAGTCATAAACAGAGACCTTGAAGTCCAGACTAAGGGATGGAATCCACCTCTCTAAGAGAGGCAGGGGAATCTTTGGCAACAGGCTGGCCAACTTGTTGAGGCGGGGTTTAAACTGAAGGACCTGGGGGGAGGGATCCAAAATTACAATGATCATTCCACCATCACCACTACAACTGATTGGAGATCAAACCAGGCCAACCAGAGTACTGTAAAATGTGCCCCAACTGTCTCCTTAAATGAGAACCAAAAGATCAGCCTCCTGAAGTGTATGTATACTAATGCACACTGGGAAATAAACAGGAGGAACTGGAGCTCCTTGCCCAGTCAGATAACTATGATATCATAGGAATAACTGAAACATGGTGGGAGGATACTCACGACTAGAGGACTGTGATAGATTGTTTCATATATAGATTGTTTCGTATGATAGGTTGTTTCATAAAGACAGGCAGAGGAGAAGAGACAGAAGAGTCATGCTCCACATAATGAAAACCTTGAATGTATAGAAATCAACTACGATAATGAGAAGGTTGTCACTCCAGAGGCTGACACTCCAGAAGGGAGGGCCAGCCTCCAGGATGACCTGGACAAACTGCAGTAGTGGGCTAGCAGGAACCTTATGAAGTTCAACAGGGAGAAGTGCAAGATCTTGCACCTGGGAACAGATAGCCCACGAGCACAGTTCAGACTGGGATCCACTTGGCTGGAGAGCAGCCCTGTGGAAAGGGACCTGGGGGTCTTGATGGAGAACAGGCCCAAAGTGAGTGAACAGTGCGTTGCAGTGGCAAAGGAAGGCAACAGGATGCTGGGCTGCATCAACAAGGGCATCATCAGCAGAGATCAAGAAGTCATTATCTTGCTCTACTTGGTGCTTGTCAGACCACACCTGGAGCACTGCATTCAATTTTGGTCCCTGCTCTACAAAAAAGGATGTGGACAGGCTGGAGAGGGTCCAGAGAAGGACCATAAGGATGATCTGAGGACTGGAGAACCTGCCATATGAGAGGCTGAGAACACTGGGTTTGTTTAGCCTTGAGAAGGCTTTGGGGAGACCTTATTACAATGTTCCAGTACTTAAAGGGTGGCTACCAAGAAGATGGGGACATCCTATTTACAAGGAATTACATGGAGAATACAAGGGGTAATGGGCACAAGTTGGTCCTGGGGAGATTCTGACTGGACACAAGACCTACATTTTTCACCATGAGGACATTCAAACATTGGAATAGTCTCCCAAGGGAAGTGGTAGATTCCCCCATTTTGGACAGCTTTAAGTCTCAACTTGACAGGGTGCTGAGCTACCTCATAGAAACTACAGTAGTACCTAGAAAGGCTGGACCAGATCTTTAGGACCCATCTGACCTAGCATTCTATGATTCTATTAATTCATTTAACCTTGCTCTTCCTTCCATACTTCATGTTGTTAACAAGTAAGTTATTCTTATAGCTGGGAAGAACATAAAGCTTTCCATAGAATGTGCAACTTGTACTTTACTCCCATGGACAAAGACAAATTCCTTAAGAAAACAAAGTTCTAAGCTGTTCAGAAGCAGAGGAGCCCAAGAGAAAAACATTTTACTCTAGCAAAGAGTCCATACTGACCAAGAATCCTGGATAGCTGTATAATTTACACAGAACATAAAACACTAGTCCTAAAATTTAAGTATCTGAGAATTTTGTAGTTAACAGAACTTAATGGGATATTAAGCTTGGTGTTTTAGCTGTGGTCATAAGTTATTTAATAAGAATTCAGATCCATCCCACAAACTTACTATTTTCTTCTAGGTGATTTTGTTCTAACAGACTGGATTATCACTTTGTGATCCACTAAGTTTTCTCATTCTTTTAAGATGGTCACTGCAGCATAGTGCTAAGGAAGTAATTAATTTTAAGCTAGTGCAGAGAATGCCTCAGGTGACCAATATTTGCACCAGAATAACAGGTCTGACTCCCATCAGCCTGAGATCCTCAGATCATTTCCAACCCACACCTCCTCACAGTGTGAACATTAGGACTGACACAGTTCCAGAGCCTAACCTGGAGTTTTTAAACGCCTGTAATTATGCTTGTTCAGCCTTGCAAAGTCATCGTGAAAATTAATCAGGATAGGCAAAAAGTCTGCTCATACTGCATTTACAATAAAGAACAGTAACAATAAAAGGCTAGATGAGGAAAGGAACCTGCCTACATTGAAGAAAACAAAGAAAACCCATCCAAAACAAAACCACCTATGTACCATAAGCAAGTAAGACTTGTGTAAAAATGTTCATTTCCCTCTCAGTTTTTGAGAAGTTTTTGGTTAATTTTCACTTCTTCAGCCATTTTGAAGTCAGCCTCCCTTTCTGCACATGAAAACACTGCTGCCCCTGCAATACTGAACTCAAGGAGTAAAGTGTGTTTCAGTTGTCATTCCCACACAACAAGCTTACCACCTACTGTAAAGATGTCACAAGAAAGCAAATTCCTGCAAAGAAACATCCAGGAAGCAAAACAGTGAAAAAAACATTTTCCAGAAAAAGAATACCCAAAAAACCCAGGAAATTTTTGTTCTGTTCTTAAAAAATAATCTGAAAAGGCTACTGCAAAACAAAACATGTACCTTTTGTTGTACTAATACTACTCTGGAGGGTTTTCCTTCCTACACCGAAAGTTTTCCGCCTTCCTTCTTAATTGGTCCCTCCCTCTCATTACGTATCTGGTCTCCAGTACTGTAAGGCAGAAGAGATTACAGCTATACCTGACAGAGTTGCCCTGCTGTGCTATGCTGCCAGAGACAAACATCTGTTTCTTACGCAGCTGTGCCAAGGATGGAATCTGTCTCCAGACACTTTTTCCTTCCCTGTGCTTCCACTATCGTTGCCTGTTCAGTAAACAGAGTGACCCACCTAACAGTAATTCTATGAGGGCAAATTATCATGTCCAAGGCAAAAGCTAGCCAAATAACAGCTCATGTGAATCACCCAGAGAATGGTGAAAGTACTCATCTCTTCTACCACCATCTTCTGCTCTTGGGAAAAGATCTGTCCACAGCCTGGAGTCCTCTGGGGCTAGAATAATCAAATTACAAGTTAGAAATTCTCATAGTAAGAAAGAAGTACGCCAACTGTCATTGGAAATCAAGCTCCAAAATCCCTTGGCACTTTTTAATCTCTCTCACACCATGATTCATCTCACCACCTATACAAAACTCCACCTTCACTTTTAATCAATCCTCCCACTAAAATCTAGAATAAAGTTTTCCATAAATAAGTTTTTTTATAATAGTATTCTCTGCACAATTTTCACATTTGTTAAAAACGGCAAGCGTGCAGGCAAAAGCACAACCCACCAAGATAAAATCCCAGTGAATTAAGAAACAACCAACAATAACTGCTTCAGTGTCAACCATTCATTCCTGATCCTCTAGGATCCTCAGTCTACAAGTGACCCTCAACATATCAGTCTGAAAGCTAGAACTTCCCAATGCAATGGCTGCTAAAGACTTAAAAAGTGTTCTTACATCTCTAAGTTTCCCATTATGCCTCATACAGTCAACCTGTTGAGCTACCTAACTCTTCCACTTTCCCCAACAAGAATAATGACCTTACCATTTCTCCTGCTTCACATCTCATTCACTGCATCAACCACCTTTCTCTGATTCACTAACTGATTAAAAAAAGTAAACAAATTCACTCAGAACTATGCCAGCAGTCACAAGGACTAGCTACCAATCCCATTCTTATGGTGGTCACATGCTCTGTTTCTCAGCATCTACCTACTACATAAAGAGTTGAAAACTAGACGAGACACCTGTTGCTACTGCCACTGACAAGCGTTTACGTTAAGCAGCAGCTCTTCACACTCTCACCTCTAGGTGTCTCTGGCTTAAATACTTTAGTCAGAAATAGGTCTGCTGGTCACTTTGCTAATACTGCAACTTTCACATTATCTCCTCCATGCACCACGGCAGCTAGCGAAATAGGTCAAGCTGAACTAATTTCTGTTGTCAAGAAATTTTTTCACTATTTTCCTTCAGTAGTTAGCATGGAGCTCCCAACATAACTTGTACACAAAAACAGTTCTCCCTTGCCTTGTTTATTAGGGGTACATCAGGCCATTGCAAAGGAGCTAAGCAAGAAAACTGCTCTTCAACGCTGCTGATTCTTGCTTTGTTTTCCTCTATCTTCTCCCATCTCCCTCCTGCTCAACATGAGAAACAGACATATCTGACAGATATATCTGCAACTGTGGTCTGCAGTTCATATGGCTGACTTTAATTTTTCCTGTGTAACTTAGCTCCTCCTTCCCCCTCATGAGCTTTGTTTTTTTTTAAAAAAAAAAAAAAAAAAAAGTCACATGGTTTTGTAATGTAAGCTACAGATGAAAGGTTATCCTTCCTTATTTGTTATTGTATTCCTTCAAGGGACCCTGGCTGTAAGCTCTAGTTTTTGGCCGGAAAACTCCCCAAGTTTAATTTACTGAACTCATAAAACAGGGCCCAGGAGATGATACAAGATTCTGTGCAGCCTCTAAACAGCATGAATGACTAACACAAAATGACAAATGAAAGGAAATTCCATCTAAACTGTCTGCTTGTGACCAAATATTCCAGCCTGGATGTTAAGTAATATCTCAAGTGGACCTGAGCTCTGGCCAAACTTCATGACAAAGACATCCTTTTCTTTCTGATTTTACTTTACTTGTTTTTAATTGGATTCCTTTATAATAGAAGCTGGGTCAAGAAAGGGATCTGTATTTAATTTCATTTAGGTAGCTTATTGGTTGCAATTTAGATACAAACTGAAAAGTATCAACTGGATCCAAACTCACTGTTTGCTTTACAATCAGCCCAGTTTGAAAGGCAGTGCTGAAACTCTCAAAGATACTCTTGTAATAACTCTGCTTTACAAAAGACCCCAAAATAACCTTTAAAGGCATAGCTCTTTTTACAAGCAAATTCAGCCATAAATACTGTACTAGAACCAAGAACCAAAATCAGAGATCTCTTGAACTTTTTCCATTAATTATTACAGAGCAGAACTCAGGCACAGTGTGCCTCGCATCCCTAGGACGTGCTGGTACAGTATAAGAGAAGCAAGGGTCACAGTGCCCTAGGATTAGTGCTCTGATTTTCCAATTCAAAACACAAGAAACCAGCAAAAGCTTGCCTTCTTATCCTCTCCTCCACACTACATTAAAACAGATTCTACCCATAGCAAAGCACTCCTTCCCACAAACTTGAAATTGCCTGCACCTTGTTTGTTCCCCCCCCCCAGTTGCAACAGGCCAATTGAAGAGGGGAAAAAAATCTCATACGGCAGCCAACATAGCTGAGGGTTCATCAAGAGTTATGTGATGCTGGGGATGGACAACTACAGAAGTTCGCCTAAATGCTGGGGTAAGGAATGGCAAGGAAAGCTATTTGTGTTTTTGGAAACAAATGTCAAAATGGCACAAAGCTACCCAGGGTGGACCCATTGCTACCACGCTATCAACACTGCCCAAGAGATCTGGGCAATTTGGAATGCCTTTACTGTACACACACACAGATCCCTACAACACAACCTCACCAGTGGGACAGATGCAAGAACTGATCAACATTTATTCATTCATCAGACACTGAGCCATACATCACTTATTCCTTCCATGGATCTGTGACTCAACTGCTTAAACTGCTTTCATGGCCTCAAACCATTTAGGCTTTCTTCAGCTGAATCCATCTCCAGCAAATCCACAGTTCTTTGTATTTCCTACCCACATGCAGGTCAAAAGCATAACCCTGCTTTAAAAGAAGCTTTATGGAATTTAACTGACATTTCACTGGAAACTTTTCTTTTTTGAATGAGTTTCTACAGACATTATTAAAGATTATATCTCTGTGTAGATACATATAAACATACACCTGAAGTATATAAATACTGATGCGGAATATGACCAAACCTATCTATTTAGCTACTAGACCCAAGTCTGACTGAAGACAGCTGATAAGAAGAAAAAAACTTTCTGCTACACAGCAACTGATGAGGAAGCAGTCTCACAAGTATTCAGGGTGCTGCCGATGCAAACCAACCAAAAGACCAAAATTGCAGATTCTTGTCACAAGCATTTTGCAACATTTCAAAACTCTTACCACAGTATAATTATTACTGGTCTGGCAAGGATTTTTATTTGCTGAAGAACCTCAAATACATAAGCTTGTAAGCAGAAAATTACCTATTAACACTCCAGGTCTACAGAGGCAAAAAAGAGAAAATTGCTACACAAATTACACCAGTGCTACTGTAAGTGCAACATTACAGTGGGAATGATGGAAAAGCATCTGCGTTGTCACGGAAGAGCATACTTCTGGGAGTTCTTTCTAATACACTTTGTGGAGGGGGAGAGGACAACCATTCAGGCTGAAATATTGGCACTCTCCACATTTTCTCAGTAGTACAGTAGTATTTCAGAAAAGCAGGAATTTAACACTCTGGACTGTGAATCAATAAGGGTGAAGATTCAAAGGAATTAAAATCTCATTTTCCTCTGGGAGTACAAAACAAGTCTAAATGCACTGACACTCCCCATAAGAGTGAACATTCACTGGGGCTTCCCTGTATTCTGGGAGAAGCCAAACAGGAGCCTCATCTGTGCACTGCATGGATTTGCTAAATCCACCGGCACATGATACTCTGTGGAAAGTCATGGGCCCTGCTCCCTCAACCGCCAGACCCACAGGTGATGTACCAGGTGTACCAGCACTCTCCATCCAAGGGCCTGCATCACATTCTGCAGTTTCCTGCTTTTTCTTCTGGCTGTTTCCAGAAGGACAGTCACAGAGCACAGAGACCCCCTGTGCTACAGCATCATGCTGTGCCTCTTTGCTAGATGTTACTACTGTGATTCTGGGGAAGATGAACTGAGAGTCACTTTGCAATGAATGGCTCCTGTTGCTTAAGTACCTTAGCACAAGAGCAAAATCTCCACAACATTCAGCATTCAACTATTCTAGCTTAAGACAGCTTTTTGAGCAAGGAAGTCCTTAGGCTTTGCCTGCTTGAAAAATAATGCTGCAGACAACAGACAGTAAACATACAGAACAAACAATTCCATGCAAACTGCTGCCTATTGAACACTAATGAAAATCCAGCTGCCTGTTTCCTGTACGGTGCCACCAGATCCTTTTCCAAACCTGACCAAACAGTCCTCATTTAGCCAGAGAATGTGACAGGTGTGAAGGATGCTGTTCATTCCAGGCCTTTCCATACATGCTTGGCCAAACCATAAGCAGACTTATTTAAAAAGACCTAATGGAAGCTATGCATCAGCCATAGTTCACACAGGCTAACAGCCAAATGACTCTGTTTACTGTACCCTCTATGCCCAGAGAAGCTCCTTTTGTTCTTAGAATAGCATCAGTCACTGCAGAAGGGGGATATAAGGAAACTGAAGACTATATATATATATACACACACACAAAATTTTACTAATCCTGGGGCTTGTACACAATTTTAATTGATTCATATATTAAAGTTCTGTAGCTTCTATAGATCAAAAAATATATCAATATTAGGTGTTAAATAAGAATATTAAAAGGCTCCTTTAACGCATAATTTACTTCACAGCAATCTCTTCCCCTCAGATCATTACTCCTGCAAATTTGGAACCTTATCTGAAAGGGTTTCCCTAATGCATTTCCTAGAAAGTAAATTATTCATACAAATATGAATTACATTATGATTTTTTAATTTTAATTGAGTAGTACTGTGGGAATGTGTTATTTTTTTAACCGAAGGAGAATGAAAGCTTGAAGAGAACATAGCAAACTCTGAGCAAGAACGTATTTATTTTTATTTGTATCCCAGTAACTGCGTTGAAGTACAAGACCAGGTCAGGATCTCATGGGCCAGGACCTCCACAAAGCCATTGTAAGGAAAAGGTCCTTGGCACACAGCAGCTTGCAAAATGAACATATGATGTAAAAAGGGGAGGAAAGACCCTAAATATCATTATCCTCACCTTGAAAAGTAGGGATGGAGATGCAGACAGCTGGAGTCACAAGAAATTAAGCCAAGAGGTCTTAACTGTGGCAAGAAAGTGAAACTGGATGCTATTAACCGTATCATAAGATACGATGATTGCTTACGAAAGGAATATTTCTGGTACTAAAGGTCTCATTAGTCTAGTGGAAGAGGTAGGACAAGATCTAATGGCCAGGAGCCAAAGCCAGGCAAATTCAGAGACATGAAGGGTGCCCATTTCTAAAAACAGAAAGTAGGCCATTAGAGTTGCGACACTAGTACATAGCAACACAGTGAATTCTCCAACTCTGGGAGGCACTGAAATAAAGCTGAATGTCTGCCTAAAAAGGCAGAGATGCTGTATCCCAGAAGTTGCAGACCTCATGCAAGAATCACTACTCATATTTCACAGTCAGTGGTCATATTCAATGTCAAACCCTTCTGGCTTTAACTGAGTCAAGAGTACGCTCTCAAATTCCAATCTTTTTATCTCGAGTTACTTCCTCTCAGAGATCACGTAACCACTGAAAACACACCAGAAGCTAGACAACAGAAAGGTGCTATCAACAGCTGCTGGTGTGAAGCCATCCTGTGGAAGTACGGAATGGCAAAGAATACAGGGGGCTATCTGACAAAAAATATCATGCCAACAGAACTTGATGTTTCTAATATTGACAGCAGCAGACAAAAAGAAACACATGAATCCCATATTCCCTTCCTATCAGCTGGGGAGGGAAAAATACCCTACACCACTCCCTGATTTTACACTGTGAAGGAGAGGATCAAAAATACCATTACCTTTGAGAAGCAGCACAGCACAGGTCTTAGACATTCATCCCTGAGGTACAAACCAGGAATTAACAGATGCAATCCATACACATGGATAATTACTAATACCTGGCTTACACAGGGAATGGGAAAGCCCTCAGCAAGTCTCCAAACAAAGCTGTCTTGCTCAGGCAGTTTAATAAGCAAAACAATCTCTAGGTCTAGAGGAAAAATCTTGGCTTCAAGGGGAGCTGTCATAGCAGCACAATTTCCCCTTCAAATTCTACTCTCAGCAAAACTACTAATGTGCTATGTGACCTTGAACAATCCTTCACTTGCCCAGGACTCTCCATTAGCATCTGCATGCCTTGAAGCATCGCATGACTCTTGCTCTACATACATGCCATGCCCAGCATAGCAGGGCAAGAGGTCCTTGGCATTTCCACAGTATAAATGGTATTACTAATACCATTCACAGACCGATCGTACAGCAATTACCATGTGGCTGGCTGTCACCTCACTGGGCTACATGAGTCCTGCTTTTGGGAAAAAAAGTCACAGCACTGCTGTACCAGGTCACATGCTGGAGACAGGTGCCGATTTCTTCTTTGTACCAAACATGGAACAACATTACATCCTATATGCCACCTTAATCACAGGTATTGCATTCACAGTTTGGCCTCAAAACCAGCCTTTTTTTGAAGTAGCTGTATGGACACTAAGGGAAAGAGGGAAAAAAGTACTGTAATTAGCAAGAAAACAATGCTGGAGATTGATTTGAGATCCAGCTGCACATTCTGTTATGGGATAAAACAAAGTTCAAATATTTCCACTGCAATCATCCAACAAGCTCGAAGAAAGTTAAAAAGGGTAATGTTTTCATACGGTTTTGTTTGGTTGGTTGGTTTTTTGTTTTCTCTATTTGGGGTTTGTTTTTTTTAGGGGGTTTGGTTGTATTATTTTTATTGTCTGTTTCATAACTGACGTTAAGGGCAGAGAGAAATTAACTGCAAATGGCTTTATGATCTGCCATTCAGACAGCCCAGAAGAAAGAGTATGCAGCTTCTTTCAATACAAGGCTTTGGACAGAGCTGGTCTTAAAATATTGAGAGCTAACTTTCCACTCCAGTGCTTTGCAGCTCAGTTCTAAATAATGGCCACCAAACAGGAACAGGCAAAGAAGAAACAAGTTTTAATTAGCTGTACAGTGAAGGTCTGTGTCGCACAGATAGATTTGATTATATCACTGATAACCTTCACGGGGCTTGTTATCACATTGCACTATGCCATTCTTCTGAAGAATTTTTCCACACACTCCGAATAGACTTAGCAGCAGAGAAAGAATTATGTCAAAAGTCCCTTTCAGGTATTTTGGTAGGATTCTTCTGTTTGACTGAGTTCTCTCAACTGGGATGGAGACAAGAGAGCTCATCAGTGGAGCTGCAGAGTGGTAAGTGATACCAACACAGACCTCTGCCAACTCCTTGTTTACAAGGCTTGCTTGTAAACCTGTTTATGGAGTTTTTATGGGGTACATGAAATACCTTATGTTAACGCCTAATAATAGAATCTGGGAGCTACAGACCAATGGACTCTGCATAAGCTCAGACAAGAAACACTAGCACTGATGTTATCTGACATGCTGTGACCTTCACGTCACCCGCTATGATTAAATACCTCAAGCTTTCACGGAATTGGGAAAGAAACAGAAAAAATGCTGGTTTTGCCATTACTTCAGCCTCTCCGCTGCATTGTTGTGCACTTGTGAAAAGTACACCTAGCATGGTGCTTATTCCCCCTTGCTGGTAGCCCACATATAGCATAAGTCAAGGAAAAAATATGAGAACCTTTGTTTTACAGAAATAGTAGAAAAAGAAAGATTTTTTGATCCAGCAGAAGGTTTGTTGTATGAAGGTAAGTGATCTTGCAAATAAGCATATGCAACTTAAATCATTCATTTCCACTTACTGCACTAGCCAAGAATGAAGCCTTCATGCTGTACTTAGACTAAGTAGTTCTAATTTACTAGGGCTCAGACAGCAGCCGTTAACAGCAGGATTCCAAAGCAGGGAAACCAGAAACCCCTTCACAAACTGCTTCCCTGTAGGATACGGTAGATATGATCCTCATAGACCCTCCACAGCTTATACTGCAGGTGTAACTTCACTGAGGGATTAGCTCTGGCTCACAGCAAGACAGCTGAGAGTAGGATCAAGCACTGCCTTCTCCTCCTTTCACTACTATTGGATTAGATGGAGTCCTCAATGTGCTTACAAGGAGGCCAGATCTAGCAGTTACATCTTACTGGCTATGAAACTGATAGATGGCAGACTGTGAAACCAGGTAGCTTTGGTGACGAGCAAAGAATGATATAATAAATAATAATAAACAAAAATGAATTTGTAATATTATAAACATACTTAGAAGCAGATGTAAGAGTAAAATTTGGTTTATACTCATGGCTTCATGACTCCACAGGTCTTGTGACATCCTTTGGGGAAGAAAAAAAAGCAACAGCCATAACATCCCTGGACAAAGTACAAGCTGATTGCACTGACAGGTGCATATTCATGAGTGGGCTCAAGTAAAAAGGTTTCCTGTTCTGTTCTCTGTATGTCCAGATATGGACATATAAAGCAAGGAAGAAAAAAATTACTCCTTTGACTTTTTTATTCAGGGTTTGTCGTGAATACCGGCTGCTCTTTACACTCATGGCAACAGATCTACTATTACTGCCCTTCCTCATACACTCTTCACAAGGCCAGATTATTGCTGGTTCACATAATTTGGCAGGAAGGCTGGGCAGGAGTTTCCTCTCCTTTTATCACCTCCCTGCTGGGCCCACCCATGTCTGCAGGTTTCCTACCCAACACTCTTCAAATGCCTTTTTGCTGGAATTCAATGGGGCATGACCTCTCCAAAGGGAGGCTCAAGGCTGCTGAACCAGTGGAGGTAACACATGTCCCTTTTTTGTAGGAGGCAGCCAGGACAGTTCTGAGGACAAAGACAACAACATACTCCTCTCAGTCCGATTCACTCACTTTCTTGGAGAATCAGAATCTCTAATGGATGCCTGCTAGGCACACACATACTCCTGACTGAACTTTGCTGTTGTACATAGTACAGGGTGGTCTAACCTCAACAGCTGTGGGGGACAGATCTGGGTTTACAATTCCCCCTCCCGCCTTCCTCACCATGGGTTGCATTCTGCCTCTCCCTCCCCACCAGTGGCCAGCTCCCTCCCTCCTCTGCCACAGCACTGACTGCCAAGCACAGCCTTGAGACTATCTACACAATGCCAGCAATAAGGCACTGCCATGGACTACAACCTGATGGAGCCTGCAGTGCTAGGTGAAAAAGATATCTGGACATTTGTGTCTCAGTAGCAATTGATTACCCACCTCCCCCCAAAATACATACACCTCCTGTCAACAGCAGCAGCATTTTGGCTTTCTATTGGAGGACAACTTCAGCTGCTGGAGGCTGCAGTCATAGCTCAAAACATCTGTTCCCTATCTCCTCCAGGGTAGAAGCTGGTGGGCTAGATGAATCAGTGCAGAAGCCTGGAGCTAGCCTGCAGGCCACCAGTTGGACCCCACATTAACACTACCAGCAGTTGCAGCAGGCCGCTGGCATTTCCAATGGCTCTAAGGCTCTAAGGCTTGTACAAGCCCCACCAAGGAGCTTGTAACAATGTACAGACATCTGTAACACACACATAACATCTAGTCATCCTTTATCAATCAAGCTTTTATTATGAAGTCCTGTTTATTAAGCTATTCTGAAGCTTGATCCTTTTCTCTAGGAAGACATTTTAAAGTTTGCCTTTTCACGCAATGAAGAAATTAATTAGTTTCCCTCTCCCCCTTAGTACTGCCAGTCAACTCTTCCACACAGCTCTGTTTGCATGAATTATTTCCTCAATTTCTCCCTCTTCCTGAAGAGTTTATAAAAGTGTTTTGCAAAAGAACATGGGATTGATCAGAAGCCAAGATAAAAACACTAGTCTGAAATCATTCAACTCCTTCAGCATCAGTCTGAAGTTTTTTGCCTGTGACTTACTGTAACACCTTAGAGCAGACCTACTGATGGCAAAACCAAACATTCATTTTCATCCCAGTCCTGTGCATATTTATTAACTTTTTTAAACTAGAAATTACTGTGATGAAAAAGCAGAGCATACAGCTAAGATATCAATTACAGCAAATAATTAAACCACTAAGGATTTAATATACCTCTCTGCAACTGTTTTTCTCATATTAAGGCCTTTAGCAAATTGAGAAGCATGGTAAGTCATACAGCAAAATGAGCTTGGTCATTGAAAGAAGAGGGAAAGAATTCAGTGGAATGTAAATTTCTACTTCAAACTGAGGAACACTTTCTCTAAATCTTGTAACATCGCAAAGACTTTTTTTAACCAACTGAAGCACTCTAAAAGACGTATTTTGCAACATCATGTGTTGAGTGGATCTTTAGGTACTAACAAAACATGAGAAGTTTCTTCAGGGAGCCTGACTTTGCCATTAAGAGTTGACACATGCTTTGATTGTTTTCATATACAGCACTCACTCCAATTCTGAAAAAAACTTTTGCTCCAATACCAGAATTATTAAAAGAAATGTCTTGCTAAACGAAATAGGCAGAACTTCAGACAAACTGCTGTATTACACTCCAGCTCAAGGTGTGAACTCTGATCTCAGAGGTCCTTTCCAGCCACGACAATTCTGTGATTCTGTGTGAGCCCTCTCTGAAGGGAACAGTTAGCAGGAATTTTCAGACTTTTAGCAAGGTGATACTCTCAATTTTTTTCCAGCTATGACCCACTTCCATTCTTGCAGGACACTTCATCTGCTGATACATTTTCTAGTCAAAATAAGAAACAGAACACTTTTTACCTACTTCTTTACTACATGAAAAAGTTTTTCAAGTCTCTTCCTCTCCTTTTTGCCCCAGTCCCAGTGGTTTTGCCATCACTTGCACTGTTGATTGAGCCTTCCTAAGGAGCACTCTGACCACACATTTGACCCTTCTTACTCAATCTCTCCCACATTAGAACATACTGCTTTGGCCTTCAAATGGAGTTTGCTAGGAACTAAAACAACTTAAAAATATAAGTGGCTGTAAAGCATTAGATTAATACTGTAGTACAGGAAATCAGAATGGTGTATTCTAATTAGTTGGCAGGTGGTTCATGATCATGATAAATTTCATACTCTAGTTGACACATTTTCAAATGTTAATATCCTCTAGAGGAATAAACTGTGTTGTAATGACTGGAATAATGGCTTCTAAGGTGAGAATTCAGCTTATTATGGTTTTAAGCCCTGACACTCAATGTACATAGGTGCTAGGCTATGCACTCTACAAAAAGGAAATAATTATAATCACATAATGAAAAAAGGAGAGGTTTACAGAAAAGGAGTTGTGAAGATGTTCCAAGTCATGGAGAGAAGAACCTCATTCATCAGTGTGAAACAATAGTTAATCAAGTACTGTATATAACACAGCAGACAAGCACGCACAGGCATCCTGAGAGCCACAATGTTCTGAATAGTTGCAGCACGTTTCTTGCTGGCTTCACGGTTTCACCAGAAGTAAAACTCCAGTATCCTGCTTTCTTCTATCCCACCCTACCCCCACACACACTCACTGTGAACTGGTTTCCTCAGGGGAAGGAACTGTGGTAGATTGCACAAAAGAAATAACAAATAAAAAGTAATGCTGTAAGTTCAGTCCCATGGAAGCCAGTAATCAATGCAAGAAAGGCATCTGTTGAGAAGCAACATGGACAGTTTTTTTTAAGGACTACTGTTTTTGGCCTGTAACAAAGGATTTGGATCTTTGATCTTATGAATCATGTGCTCCCTATAGGCAAGCGCTGTAACTCCACACTTCTCCCTTAATGCTCCCACATTCTCCACCCACAAACATGCACACACACAAGTACTAAAGCCTAAGCCATCTTAAATATTTACATAGGATGAACAACACAGCTTGTACAGGACCATCATTCCCTGGATTTATTTTCTTTGGCTATGCAGTTCCTCTCCAAGTACTTTCTCAATACCCAAAAGTTCCCATGCACTATCATGCAGTAGCATTCTTTTCTAACAATCTACTTGTCATGGCAAACAGAATTAACTCAGTTTTCATTCACTGATTATCCCATGGTCAGTGGTATACCCCACTATCCTCTTAGAAGTTACTTGTGTTTCAATGTCAAGCATACCATAATGATTTATGCCTCACCAAGGCAAGCAGAATCATGTGCTGAGCAGCAGTCTTGGCCTTATTTGCTGAAGTCTTGCATAATCCTACCTTTGCCCCCATAACATTGCTTTCAAAAGTGTCCTCTGTCAAGAGCCACTCTGCAATCAACATTGCTGCTCATGTGCTATTAATTAAGTAATTTTACAAAATTAGAAATACAAATCACATTGTTTTCAACCAAAATAACGATCTACCAATTATTCTGCCAACAGAAATGACTTGTAGCTTTTGGCAGATCTTTTCCCTCTGGCCATTGTTTTCTTAGTTATTAACAAGGTTACAGTTGGTCCTTTTGATTAAAAAGTTTTTTGGCCAGAATCACTGCTATGGAAAAACAAAACCTGAAATTCAATATCCCAGAATTCGTTTGAAATTCGATCTCAGCACCAACGAGGGAGGAAGGTGAGGGGCCACAGGGGACATATTTTGTAAATTTTTTATTTTCTTTCCAGCCTAAGATTCTTAAAGATTAAGCAAATAGGACTGGAAAGCAAAAAGGAGCATTTTTGTTCACTTGTCTCCCTGTAAAGCACACAACACATTACTTAAGAGCTGACTAACACGAAAGTTTAAAAAATATTAGTTAAGCTCATGGAGTATACAAGCTAGAATAAGGCTATATAGTGAGGTGTATCTCTGTGACTCTTTCAAAGCAGGGCATTCACATAGCCCTAGAATATCCTTTCAGTTCCTCTAAAGGAAAATAAAATTCACAACAACAGAACCCATGGCCTTCTTGAATGAGAAAAGAATCTTTAGAAGTTAGATTAATTTGTGAACATATACAAAGAAGTATCACCCCAAAATGTATGTTATTTAATGTGACCAAAACAACAACATATATAATTGTAAGAAATGGATTTCAAAACAAGAGCTGACCCTACAAAATCAATCCTTGTCCTTAAGCACTTAGCACCAAAGATGCTATAGTTTCACCTTAGAAAGACTTCTTAGAAGGTAAAACATGAGCAACAGGGCACTTCTGTACTAGCACTGAGGGAAAGCTTTGTGCTTAGGCGTTCAATAAAATTAAAACTTCCTTGCATTTGCAGTTGCACAAGAGCCTACAGAAATATGGACTGGCTTCACATCATGTAATACTGCTATAAATAATAACAAAAAGGGGTGGGGAAGGGGAGAATGATACTTAGCTTGTCTCTTCAAAAGAGGTTATTAAAGCAAGACAGTGAACTGTTCCTACCATACTTGTGAGAGTTAGCACCATACAAAGGGACACAAATCTGCATTAGCAGAAACAAGCAAGAGAGTAGTGAGCATTTCCAGGTTTCTCAGTGAACTGGCTTGTGCCGGTTAGATTGGATATTTAAACAAGTATATTAAGGACTTCCAACTTGGAAGATTTTAAGAATTGAGTAAAATTGCCTAAACAATTAAGGAAATGGCACACAGGGCTGTCAACCCTGCATAACAGCAAGAGGGGGAAAAAAAAATAATAAAAAAATCAAGCTGACCCTTCCTTCTCCATTGTTTCCTTTTCTTGTTCCATCAGAGATGAAGTACAGATAACAAATACAAACAGTAACCATGTGAAAACATGTTTTTCAAGAAATAACAGACTAGATCTTTCACAAGACAGACAAATTGAAGGAGTTTGGATTTTTATTTTTTTTCCCTTTTGCATGTCTCTGATATTTATGGTCAGTGATTTAGACCAACTAAACATCTGGCCCCTAAAAGGAACATACCGTTATTTTTTGTAATGAGGGATCTGGCAAGCAGCACATTGCTGTATGCAAGTTACTTCAGCAGCTTTCATATCTCAACCTTTGCAGTATCCCAGCAAAAGTCCTGGTACAGCTATGCAGGCCATCTGGAAATTTTTCCCTCCCCTAGCCATGCAGCTAGAGTAAATGCTACCTCTTCTACTCTGACATGGTGCTTTGTCTGGGAGTGAACCAAAAAATTTCTCACTCAAGAAGCCCTTTTTGAGAGCCAATTCACCCTATTCTTGGAGGGGGTAAAAACATCAAGGAAAAAAAATAATATTCAGGCCTTCAAAATGAATCCTTCAAAAGAGAATGCTGAAGAGGAAATATTGAATGTTACCATTTTGACTTCAGAGACAGCAAGGCTAAAATTAAGCTGTGGAGTACTCTTGCTTGACCTTAGAAGAAAAAGATCATGTATTTCAAGACTTCTTGCTATTAGTAAGATTTATAGAATGCTGCACCAGTGACACTCACAGAATGTGCATTACACTTGGCAGCAGGCCTGCAATCCAGCCACTTACTTCCATCATGTATTATAATGTAGAAGCAGAGTCACACCTGCAAAGCCTATGACAAATGACATTTCATTAACTTTGAAGAATGCTGGATCATTTTCCCAGGTTACATGTGAGCCGACCATAATAGTCCTTTCAACAGCCTATCATGAACAGAAAGTCACTATAATGTCCCAAATATTTCAGGGAGTAAATACTTCTCAGTTTGTTAATGATAAGTTCTGTGTCAATTAGATATAACGGGATAAAAGCCTATCACTAGAGATCCTAGGGCCACACAAATTTAGAATGGTATTTCCCATTGCTCATTGTGTCACTTCCCCACCACCCTTTCTCTCTCTCTTATTTAAATATTTTACCATTTCAAGCGACTAGCTGAGTGGTCTAGTACATTTAACACAATCTGCTTTCATCTCAAACAGTCTTTTCAGGTATTTTATTTCATTCCCTTGATGATTTCATAGGATCAGCAAATCAAACTGTGAGGTTTTACCAACACGAGAATGTCAACAGAAGAACATAGGAAGTAACACCTCAGCTGCTTTCTTTCAAAATAGAAGTATTCTTTTCTCCTTAACCTGCCTTAGCTTAGTTACAACAATGAAATCCTGTTTAAAACATACATATTACAGATGTATTAGGACACTGGACCGTGCTGCTGATACAGAAGGGCTTACAAAACTGCTCTTTGTACAAGACATCAGTGTTTTGCTCACTGTAACTTCAGTTGCTCTGAGTAACAGTACTTCTCCCTGCTTTCATGGAAGGGGAGGTGGGGATTACACACATGTATAAAGCTAAGCACATTTTTAACAGCTTTGCTACACCAAGGCTCAATACTCCAAGCAACAAAGGCTTCCATGTGAAACCTAATACAGCTTTGACTGAGGCCTGCAATTGGATCCCACAAGTGTGCACGATTCTGCAGGCAACAGATCCATGGTGTAACTCTGCTCCTGAGGACAATAACCTCATGCCAGTGATCTCACAAAAATCTAGGGAGCAAGACAACATTCACCTCAGCTCTACAGCTACTCCTCCAGGTTCTTCTGGAGGACTGGAGGATCATAAGAGAGAATGTCCTATGGTGTACCTGGTGTGGACAGAGAAAAACTCGTAATTAACGAGTCCTCTACTGTCTGGCCAGAGGCAGAGGACACCTAGAGCAAGGGCCAAGAATCTGGCTCTTAACGTGCACATGCTAGTCTTTGCTAGTCTCCACTCAAGTTTATCCTGAAAAAGTAATCAGGAACACCACAATCCTTAACAGTTAAACTGTCCCCTCTCAACAAAACTGGTGTGCATACCAGATCACAGTTTATACAGATCACTGTCAGCAAAACCCTGCAGATCCTCCCTCAGAATGAGGGCTGCCCCTCTGTGATATCTAGTCATGTGTTTAGGTATCTGAGCTTCTCTTCTGCTCTAAGCCTTGCTCAGCCACAGAGGAATTCAATCAGGATTAAGCAGCATGAACAGCAAAGTCCTAGAGCTGCAAGATCTCTGTCCATTTTTGTTGTCTTCTGAAAGAATCATGCTGGCAGCACTTACAAGTGTACTGAAAAGCTATCTGCAGCTTGAAAGCAAGAGACACATAAAAAAAAAATAATATTCTTTAACTACAACCTCTGAATCCCCCTGGGGACGTATCTCTGTTAGAAGCATTTAAATCGTGAAGACGCAAACTACACAAACTCAACAAAACGTAAAGCATCCATGAAGAGAAATTAAGAAATTCAGGTGATAACATGGCAAAATCATGTAGCTATTCCCTAAGGAAAGCAAACTCCAGAGGTAAAAACACAGTTTTGCTATTGTAAACATGCCTACACCCAAAGCCCACACTGAGCTTCAAGTTCCATCTCAGTGCTGGGTACAGGAAAAACTATCTGAAAGAAGCCTGTCACGTACAGATGGCCCATAATAATTAGCCTTATCTATTGTCTTGCTCTACTTAAAACAGGCTGTACTATTTTGAATTGACTCAGAAGTTTCTGAATCAAACACCATCACAATGATCTAAACCAGGTATTGATTGATTTATGACAACATCCTTTTACCTTAAAACACACCATGGCAGGCTTCATCCATTAATTTTTCCTGTTTAGGAGTTTGTGTATGTCTGTATTACTACTGTATTTCAACTACATACCCGACAGTAAATAATCTTAATGATCAAACGACAGGCTTCATAACTCTCTGAGCAGAGTTCATCTGATTTATTAAAGTGACACCAGACATTTACTCAAGGAGTAAACAGAGCTGACATTATAGGATGATCTCTGAGGGGAATGCTCCAGGGTAAATACTCAGGCAAAGGAATGTTTATGCATTCCATCCCTTTGTATTTCTTGCCCAATTCTTTACTTTATTCTTTTAAATTTTCATATTAGTATTACAGTATCTTTTGAGATCTTCATGTAGCAATCTCTGAAAGGGAACCCTTGTAATATGGTCAGTCCTTACAGGAAAAGAGGAACTGGTTGAATCTGGACAAGTATCTGGAAAAGCTCAATGACCCTTTGTCTGAAATACAGTCTCAGTTAAACTGTGACTACTTGCTTGGCACTGGGGTCCCACCTTGACAAGGGGTCATTGAGAATCTCTGAATAAACCTCTTCTCTAGTGTCTGCTTAAAAACAGAATTGCTGTACTTCATCCTTATCCTCAGAAAACAACTGGATTTACCTTGTTAGGATCATGGGTTTGTTTTTGCTAAGAACAACAAAGGGAAACAAAAGGGAAAAAAGGAACAATATAGATTAAAAAGTATGTATCTTCCAGTCTAACCACAAGCATGGTGTTTTCTCTTATGACATATAGACAAAATAGCATATGGATTGGAATAACCTGACCCAGCAACCCTATCCCTCCTGTGAATGACAGTAAGAAGCTGCGTGGCTCACTTTTTGTAGCAAATTAAGTTAAAACTTAATATAGCGATTCTGTTATTTGCATCAAAAATAAATCTTACTCTCCTTCAAATCTAGGGCAACACAATATCCTGTTTCAAGACACTGCTACGCTGACCATCTATCCACACCTTCATCAGGGAAGAACAAGGTTTCACACTCAAAAATGCATGGAAAAAATGTCAAGAACCTTAAAATGACATTCACAGAAGCAAATTGTTTTCCATCCTCACACTTACACCAACCAAAACCAATAAAAAAGGAAATGGATTACTCTAATTTTTTTAAATCACAACCAAGAGTCCAAGACAGTAAGAGGTATCTGAAGAGTGGAAAAAAAATATCAGAGTCAGGCAGGCCATAAAGGACTTCTTTAGAGTCTTCAGTGTTACAGTGAAAGTCCTTCCCATGATCTGGTGACTGTTGGTGAGAAGATGCGCCCTCAGACAATAAAACAATAACCACAGGCAGTACAATAGGCCAGGTTAGGCATGCACCACAGCATGAGGAGAAGTAATAGCACCTAGAAGGCAACTCTAGGTGGTCTAGCAGCATGTAAAATTACCTTCTCTCACCTTTTTGACAGATGTTTTGACAGACCTTGAACAAAGCTGAAGCAAGGCCAAACAGCTCTCACTTCCTCAAAGAGAAAATTCTTCAAACTTGTACACAGGGAAGGGGAGAGGCCTATAACGTACACTGATTACACAGACATTAAGAAATATAACGTGAATGAGACTTACAAGTAAAAGCCTTGCCTATGCTAACAAGGACAATGCTAAAGCCTGGATTACCCTGCTTGACATCTATCACTAAAACCAAAGTTAAGAGTTCCCCTAAAATCACAGTATCAGTAAGGTCACCACAGCAAAACTACCACATCTGACATGAACCATCCTTTCCCCTCCCCTCACATGGGGGATCATCTAAACCCATTCCCAATCATCCTCCCCTCAGACTTCTAGATGGCTTCTATTACATATGTAGGACAGCTGCATATAGAACGATAGATGTCCTGCCCTCTAGGACAGAGCATTCAGGCTTCTTAAGGCACTCTTTTTCAGTTGGAAGTGCTTTAGCTTTTCAGCTAAAATTTGGCTAAACATGCTGAAAAACAATTTTGCCATTCAAGATTGTTCCATCTGCAACATGGTCATGCACATGAAGGTCCACATCTGCAACTGGCATAATTCAATATAATGCTGCTTCAGCCAGCAGTGATATAAGCAGAACTTACAACTTCAAACCTAAAAGGCCTTATTGCCATAAACACTGAAGACAAATGGAAAATTTTATTTAGCTACAACCAGCAAGTTAACCTGGCGCCATCACGAAAAATGTCTGTTTCCTTGACTCATCCATCATCAAGGCATAATCAACTTATAATCAAAATTATATCAGTTCAACTGTTGCTGCCAATATCTCCCTAATGGATTTAATTAAATTTTTTAAAAGTCTCCATGTGCCTATAGTAGGCAACAATAATAACAATGGCCTTATAGGGCCTGTGGAAAAAAACCCAACCTATTCCACACTGGCAAACTGCTCTGCCTACCAGATCATACTGGGGCACCACAGGGATGGAGGAACTTATCTTCACAGAGCAGAATGAAGCTTGGTTGCCCCTTCAGGGAAACTGAGTTTAAAGAGTTAATATTTTCTTTCCCCAATTCTGTTTTCCCTGCTGCTGGCTGAAATCCAAGCCCAGGAGAGTTGTCTGCTGTTTCAGAAGGGTTAGGGTAAGGCCTCTGCACCTGTATATAAGTCTCACAATGAGATGACATTCATGAGACGGCAAACTGCTATTCCCCTTTCGCTAGCTGTCTCATTCTAAAGTTTTGCTCTTTAATTTCCCCTTTCTTCCAGTCCCTCATGATGATGGGCCAAATCCAGTGCTTACTGACATTTTGGGCATTTTTGCAGAGCTTGAGAAGTCCAATGACCTGTTTCACTAGAGGAAAATAGCACCCAATACAAAGTGGAAAGATAAATAAAGTTCTGCATTCAAGGAAGGGACTAACTTCCCAAATCCAACAGACAGAGATTTTGAAACTTATGGAAACCCTAGGCCAAAGTCACTGGGAACTTTGCTTGGGTCTTGAGATCAAAGGAGCGTTACTATGGTATTTTCAGCACCTACAGACCAGTTTCTTCCAGTTTTAGTCCTGGTCCCTCCATCACAAAGCAAAACCCAAGATTAACAGAGATTGTAATCAATCACAACCAGAGAAAATTCACTTCAGTTGGAGCAAAGGCGTGCTTTCTATTCAAACTAAAGCAGTACTTTAACAAAAAAAACCAAAAGGCTTTTAAGCTGCTTATGGGCACCTTTTGACTTGAAGTAAGAAAGATATTATTAAAGCAACAGCTTAGACATAGGAATACAATCCTGGATCAACTTTCTTGGGGTCAAAAAACTTAACTAGTTAAGGATGTTGACTGGATTTTTTTAATAAGCCTAAGCAAAGTAATTGTCTAGTGGAGGACTTCATGTCCCAGAACCCATCTTAATTGTTACAATGATGGCCTCTCTGTATTACTCATCAATGTTATAGGAGGCAGCACTGACACATGGTTTATGAAAAAAGTGAAGGGGAGAAAAAAAGATCCCTTTTTCTCAATGGATATGCATAATAATCTGTTTTCCCTCTAAAAAAAAGATTGAAATGCTAAAGGCTTTGGCAGCTAGTATTCATTCTCTACTGGGTTTCTTCTGGGAGCTGAGTATTTTGCATTCACACTCTGAGATACAAAAAGGAAATTCATCTTGGGACTCAGCCAATGTAATGTTATACCAATAATGTGAGTCAGGAGCAGAAGCTTTGAAGGGACTCATACTGCTAAAATTCTGGAGAGAAAAAAAATAACCAACATGCAAGTAAATACTTGTGTCAATGGACTGTGACTGAAGATTAAGGACTTGACTTTGCATTCCTCCTAAATTCAGTGGGGAAACTGGGGCAGGAAGAGGTGAATCACCAGAAGTTTTGCTCAAGGAATGTGAAACAGAACACAAGGTCTACTGCCCCCATTGGGATTTCACAACTACATGATTTCATTAGAGACAGTCCTGATTTATTTCAGAGCAGAATCAAACCTCACGTCTAAGGAAGCCCTTAAAATAAGTCTTTACTAACACCTTATTATTTTAATAGTGTAAATTCACAGGAATCAGGCTATCCAAAAGTTAAAGTGATATGAGTGAAAGCAAGATTCAAGACTTAACATAAAAGTTTCTTAGACTATGATGTGTGCACTTGCTAGCTTAAGCACAGCCACAAAAATAATCAGTGACCAGATGCTAGGCAGAGAATAAACACTGTGAAATTTAGACCTTGCTTTAAAAAGCTTCCCAGATACAGTTATAAAAAAAAGTATTCAGGGCTGCCATCCTGTGCTGGCAAAACCCAGCATCATTCCATTAATAGAAGCATATCCCCTTTTTCTGGCCAAGCCTGCGGGCCTTGACCATCTTATCCTTCTCACTGGGAGGGATGCTAGTCTGAATGGGGCACTGCACAGATGTGCTCACCTCAAATAACACACCTAGCATGACACATCATGCTAGCTAGGACTGATAGGCAATAAGCAGAGAAGACAAGCCAACACCTGTTTAGCCCTTTTGGTAAATCTGCATTACTTCATTGCCAAAGAAGTGCAAGGCCTTTAGAGTCCACAGAGCACACTGCACCACCTGGAGTCCTTGCCTCCAATCTCTAGTTGAGAAGTACTACCCTCTTCTACTCAGTAGGTGTAATCTATGGGGATCCTGGAAGAATAAAAGACCTGATCTGTTTCTTGCTTACACCACAGCAAATTAAAGACAAACCCAGCAGCCCTCCATGAGTATGAAACAGGTGTGAGAACAGAAGATGAGAAACAGGTCTATAAACTCAGCTGAATTTAGAAGTCAACATATTACTTTCCAAAGGCACGGAGATTACGTTAGATAACATATATACATACACACACACACATATATACATACACCATTTTAAAAATATCTCCAAGAAGTCAGAGAGAAACTAAACAGAGCATATGGAAATTTAACTGATCATAAAAAAAAGACACAGAGCAGTCTGCTACACTGGCTTGTTAAAAATAAATAAGGTAAGAAAAGCAGTATTTTTAACTGTGGGTACCTGATGGGTGGAGCAGCAGTTTCGTTTGTCTTAAAAATACAATATTTTTGCATATTTAAGGATTTTGAAAGCTTAGGTTTTTTGTTGTGGTTTTATTGTGGCGGTTTGTGCGTGTTTGGTTTTTTTTTTCTTTTTTTTGTGGGGGAATGGAGGGATGCTTGGCTTGTGGTTTCTTTTGTTTGTTTTTGTTTGTTTGTTTGTGTGTTTTTTTGTTGTTGTTTGGGGCTTTTTTTGCCCCTGAACCTTGGGAAGATCTCGAAGGCTCTAAAACACGCACTTCTCGCCGCTGCCTCCGGCCTGTTCGATGCTCCTTTGCTGCCACCAAGCGGCGAGGAAACAGCAAGGCTAAAACGTGCTGGAAGAGCGCGCCGAAGGCCTCGTCTTAACTTCGCTTTCCCGCTTTCCCCTGGCAGCTTGTTCCGCCCCCCCCGGTTTCTGGCCCCCGCGAGGCTGCCGGCGGCCAGAGGGAGGCGGCGGCCGCTGCCGCCCAGGCCAGGCCAGCCCAGCCCCGGGGGGGCCCCGGGGCAGCCACCCCGAGCGGTACCCCTCCCACCCACCGCAGGCGCTGGGAAAGCACAAAAAAGGGGAGCAGAGAAGTTAACGGATACGCAGCACCTCCGGCGGAGCTCGTAAGGAAGGAGCTCTTCACGCATGAAACGTCCTTCCTCGGGAACACTGCCCTCAGTTTGCCTCCTTGCGGAGCTGGCCCTCCACTGAGTGACACAAGCGTACGTGACAGATCGAAGACGTGCAGGGAAGAGCAAATCGTACCTTTTTTCCTGCAGAGGGACCAAAGGGCAGGTTAAACCACGCCGGAAGGCACAGGCAGCCCCTCCACCAGGCGGCGCCGCCATTTTAGCCCTGGGGCTGGGCGGTGACTGACCACAAAATGGCGCGCAGCGGCAGCAGCTGCCTGGGGTAGGGCAGCGGGGTAAGGGAGGGCCTGTACTCTCTGAACGAGGAGAGAAAGAGAGAGGAGAAGCCACAGGCGAAACCCACCAACTTCAGGATAAGCCTTTTACGCCTTTAGGACGCGCAGGAGATACGCGTGCCTCTTTCTGAAGGGGCAGAGGTGCCGCGGTAGCCACAGCCCCTGGGTGGGTTTTTGTGAGGTACAGGAACATGGCTGCCCCTTGAGCTCCTGAGCCTGGAAGTTCAGTGGCGATCGAAGTAAGTGGATTAAATTAAAGTAATAAAAAATAAAGAACAAAATAAAGGCAAGTAAGTATTTTGGTGCACCATTTAGGCTGACTGCTGTGTGTGCTTAAACTGTGCATGATGTAGTTACATATTTGAACAAGCTAACCCCACGCAAAGCAGATACCATCACTACTTATATTCCAGGAAAGATAAAATCTAGCTATAGAATTACAACTTTGATGAGTCAAGCACTTCTTGCTGAGATGTATCAAGTGGTTAAAGGAACAAACATCTGTTTCATTGTGTTATGGGCAGATGAATGGTTTGGGGGCAGGAGTGCTGCCCACTGGAAGGGTACAGAGGACTCTCTGGAGAGTGCTGGGAGACACTTCTGTGCTTATCCTGCAAAGGAATTCAACAGTGATTATTGGTTTCAAGGGATATATATGCTGTTCACCTTCCCTTTTAATTTAAACTAATTTAACCTACTAGAAGATGTTATCCCTGTTTTAATAGATCTTGGTTTTGTAGCAATTGCTGTCGTTTAGGTGATACCACGCAGATGTGCCTCAGGAGCACAAACTTGTGAGAAGTCCTTAAGAATTTCCAGCAGTATTTCTTTCATTCAATCTAATTTCAGAGGCAGAAGGAGAGCCACCCAGCTGAATTATGTTGAAGATGGACATAGGAAAAGCAGATAAACAACTGAAAAATAAATTAAATTGCCTGTAAGCACAAAGGTGATTAAAGATGAGGATTTATACACCTTCTCTGTTGTGTTGTACAAACTGAAAAATGTTTGCCTCTCTTACATTTATACAAGTAATCTAGCCTACTAAAAGTGTGAGATAGATTAAATACGGAAAAATGGCAAACTTTGAAGTTTGTGGTTGTCTGGTTCATTTTTCAGATGGTTTTCAAACCTAAGCATTAAGATGTGTTCTTAAGTTATGTCACAAAGAAATATTCAGATACCTTAATAACATGGGGACCACAGATGTGTTAACACAGTGCCAGCAAAGTCCCTCCACTTAACACCAGCTGAGAATCAGCTTTTGGGTTTGTTTTGTTTTGGGTTTTTTCCTCCTGTTTGTAGGCTCAGATACTTGAATATGGTAAATTGTTACTAATCTTGGACAGCTGAGGTAATGGTCACTGAGGTTCCTGAGGCTGGCAGGTTATCCAAATACAGGCTTTGTCTTAAATGACTTTGAACCTCGTATTCTTTTTGAACACAAGTGAGCTCACAACTGTGCAGTAACTGAAGGCTTGGCTCAAATTATATCTTGGCTTTTTGCAAAGGGAATGGAAGTGTCATGTTGTCAGGAAAGTCTCTGCAAGTCAGAAGTCACTGTAGCTAATGTCAGGATCTGGCGTCTTTGCCTTCTGAAAACTCATGCAAGCAAAGCCAAGGGCAAAATTATTTTTTCTGATAGTACAACCTCACATAGCAGAAGACTAAAATAAATAAATAAATAATCCCAAGCATATTTTGCTCTTATTTTTTTGTAAGTGGACCAAGTCTCAATCTGACCAGTTTTGCAAAGTTTCAGAATGGAAAAAAAAAAAAAAAAAGGCACAGGTATAGAATCATAGAACAACATGAAGTATGGAAGGAAGAACAAGGTAAAATGAATTAATAGAATCATAGAATGCTGGGTTGGAAGAGACCTCAATGTTCATCTGGTCCAACCTTTCTATGTACTACTGTAGTTTATATAGCTTAGCACCCTGTCAAGCTGAGACTTAAAACTGTCCAATGTGTGGGAATCTACCACTTCCCTTGGGAGACTATTCCAATGTTTGAATGTCCTCATGGTGAAAAATGTAGGTCTTGTGTCCAGTCAGAATCTCCCCAGGACCAACTTGTGCCCATTACCCGTTGTATTCTCCATGTAATTCCTTGTGAATAGGATGTCCCCATCTTCTTGGTAGCCACCCTTTAAATACTGGAACATTGTAATAAGGTCTCCCCAAAGCCTTCTCAAGGCTAAACAAACCCAGTGTTCTCAGCCTCTCATATGGCAGGTTCTCCAGTCCTCAGATCATCCTTGTGGTCCTTCTCTGGTGCAAGACCTTACACTTCTTCCTGTTGAACTTCATAGGCTTCCTGTTAGCCCACTCCTCCAAGTTCGTCCAGGTCATCCTGGAGGGTGGCCCTCCCTTCTGGAGTGTCAACCTCTCCACTCTTCTTTGTGTTGTCAGCAAACTTCATCAGAGTGCTCTTGATACCAACATCGAGGTCACTTATTACATCTAGAAATGACATCTAGGTACATCTAGAAATATTAATCTATACCCAGAAATTACTAATTTGCCTACCTTCTTCGGTGTAATTCTGTATATATAAGGAATGAGATCAAATTCTTACTCTAATGATCTGAATGTCTTCCAGAAAACAGGGTACTGGATTCTACACAGCCCAAGAACACCTACTAAAAATACATATATTAAATGGGCCAGACTTCATGTATTTTCATGATGGTTTGCGTTGAGACAAAAAATTAATTTTCAGATTTCTAATACATTCAGCATAGTTAAACAGTGAAAAAGGGTACAGTCGCACTGAAGTTACCTCTTAGGAAGGTGGCGTGAATTAATTCCATTCTAGTTAAAGTGGTCTGAAGCTGAACTCCAGTGTGATCATAATATAAACTAAATCAGATACGTATAAGGGCATCCTTTGTCTACATCAACTTTTTAAAAATCCGAAATCCAAATAAAGCTAAATCAAAACAATGCTGTTAAAAGCTGCAAAGTTGTACTAGATCTGCAGTTCTGCAAATATAGCATGTTACAGAGCCCTGTCATCAGCTGAGATAAACTGCAGAGCCCATATTCCTCCCAAAGCTATTTGTGGCTTCAAAACAGTGCTGGGAGCTTAGTAATGCTGATGACCATGCACGGGAAAACTGGAACACAAGCAAATTAACAGTATCTACCATGCAGTTCTCTGAGGATTCTCTAGAGTTCTAATCTGGATAGATTTTCACGGGGATAACTTTTCCTTTTAGCATCCTGATAATGCATTTCAAATTTTTACCTCAATGAAGGAGAGTTACAACTTTTAGAAAAAAATGGTCAGAAGTTTAAGCTAACACTGCCAATGTGGCCTATACTATTTGAACAACTCTAACAATAAGTGTTCGACCTTTCCAGGAAATAAAAACATAAACATATATATATATATATTCAGCCATGGCAGAGACCAAACATTAAAAAATCCAATGAGAGTAGTTAAAAGGTGGCAGAATTATAAATACCTGGAAATAGAACATTGCCCTGAGCAGCTGAGACACTGTGTGGAGGTATCAGTTATAAGCCTAATATATAATAAAAGGTTAAAAAGGCTTAACAAGCACTGTCAAAGCATGCAGGAAGTGGAATTTCATTCACAGACAGGTAAATTTCACTGGAAGTCAGTGACTTAGAATCAGCTAGATTTTTAGTGCTGTTTTTGTTCCGTAAATACATTAATACTTACATAAAGCCAAATTCTCCTTTCTGTTGTGCTGCGTTTTTGCTACTGTGGCCCAAACAAAATCAAGAGTGACTTAAAGCTATAGAGAATTAAGCTTGCAATATTACACTCAGTCTCCAATAATAGTGTTTCACTAATACTTTATATTCTGTTACACACAAGAGAAGAACTTGCTGCCATTCAGGAAATACGAAACATGCAGGTGGATGTGTAATGTGTACATAGACAGCACCTCTTGAGATTAACTGCCTCAAGGAAAAGCTGTCCCCATGAACCTTTGCAGGATAAAACATGTTTTGTCTTGTGTGTGAGTTGGGGAGGTTTGCAAGCCCAGGGTAACGAATAAAAAAGATTGTTTATGCTGTCCAACTTGACAGTGTTTGTTACTAGGCATGTCTCCTTCTCACCTTTTAATAATGGGGACAGTAACTGTGGCTTTAAACAATGACTAATTTGTTCCTATGAGGCCTAAAACCACTCAAGTGACAGAAAAAATAAACACTCTAGGAAACAAAGACTACAATGTATTCATGGAAATGAACAGTCATATCGAATGAGGGAATATCAAGACTAATGCTTTTACAGACAACTTTTTCACTTGCATAACTCAGCAGCTGCTCATTTACTTGAACAGACTGCTGGAAAACAGCAGCTAAGAATTTGCCCCTGGAATCACTACTTTAATAGAGTTTATTTGCAAGCACAGCTGAGTTCCTTTTCTTTTCTGGCTATCCTGCATCATTGCTATGCAAGATCTGTCACCATGAATTTGAAGCGATCCTTAGCTTGGAAATTATTTTCTTCATGTAGTCTTTGGATATCCTATCTAGGTACTTTTGATACCAAGATTGTCTTGATGTAAAGCTGGAACAACATAGTGCTGAATTAGACCCATTTTCTATCACTTCATATAGTCTTTAAATTCATCCAGGGAATGTGTCCACACTAGACTGAGAAGAAGCCTCTTGACTATACTGAATTATCATACTGAATTGCTTCAATCCATTTACTGGGGCTGCCAAATTGAAATGATGCATGTCAAGACAACCCTACACTGAAAAGTAAAAGATAGCTTCTTAAATGTTCCATTTATAAAGCTTTTTATTCACAGTCAAATGCAGTATCCCCTCTGAAATATATCACTTTACAAAATTGATACCTTGCCATTACAAGATTTCCACACCATATTCACTCAGCTTAGTAGTAAAAACAAGCTTTTGCTCTTTTCCCTTTGGTACAGCTGATGAAAACTGAGCAATTCAAGGTCTGCTTCTTAGATCACCAGCACTAAGTATTCCATAGATCAGTAATCTCCTACAGGGAAGGTTAAATGTCAGCAAAAAAGCAAACTGTTAGTTCTATCAGTAAAATACTAAAAGTGTATCACATTGGAAAACAGAATTTGAAGAAGGAAAACAAACCAACAAATTTCTCCTAATGCTAAGGATGTTAAGCATAATCTACAAAAACAAAAGTATGCATGTGGAATTTCTGGAAGTCTCTTCAAGGAATATAACTCAAAGCAAATTAGCAAAAAGAAAAATTACACTTTCACACTGCAGAACTCTAATGCATTTTTCCTATTATAGGTTACATATTATTCTAAAAGAACAAACTGCATCCATCATTTGCTTTCTGTATTATTTTCCCTATATTGCTGTAGCCTAAATTTTTTTTTTTTAAATCAGTGGCAAGTGATTTCCTAAGAAACATACAGTCTTTTTAACTAATGCCCTATTTTGGCATCTTCACATCTTGGTTTGACAAAGGAATAATCTGCCCACATTTGGGATGCAACCAGTTTCAATTATTTTGGCCCCACTTAAGTTGTAAAGTTTCTTTGGCTTGAAGTTTGACAGACTTAGTCTTTTGGAGAACCAGAACATCTCTGCACAGCCTCATGATCACTTCCCCAATTATATTCTGATTTACATGTTACTGTATAGCTGAAGTGAATTTTTTTCAACTTCTGATTTGCATCAGAAATAGTTTGCTATTGTTTCCTTGCACTTTTAACTCTCTAAAGCAGCTACACATTACTAGGTAGCCACGTCTTATGAAAGAAATGACATTCCATCTTTCTATTCAAGTTGGTTCTTTTTTTTTTTTTTTTTTAAGAATAACTTGGCACATGTCCCTGCCTGTAGCAATGTTAAACAGAGGAAATTTTTTTCTAGGTGTAAGGGGGTTTTGCATTTGCTTTCAGTTGAGAATCTGCATGAATGCAGTCAAAAGTTCAGTGAGATCTTTCCTGAAGGAATCCTATACCACAGAATGACACACCAATATACCTCCACCTGTGGTTCCACTTACAGATTGGAGTTTGCTCTTCACAATTCCCAAAAGCCTTCCTGTGGTAAACAGCTGATAGAGCCCTTAATCCCAGTATCCAAGGTTTCTTCTTCTGGGGCTGCAGAACCAGGTCTTGATAATCCCTGAGCAAAGTACTATAGAAACCATGATCTCCCTTTACAGTTTTAATAGTTCCAGACCCACAGCTTAAAAGTGACTTTTAGTCTACCCTCTTCGATCCAAGAAAATGCTTAATTCTGAGAGAATGAAGTTGAACTTTGATTGTTACAGATAACTATGTTTTAAGGAGATTTCCAGTGAAACTGCAACATTCATACTTTTTGACACGGCTTCATACTAGTATTGGTTTTCGAGGCCAGGAAGAAATAGGATGACAATTAAAAATCCACTCTTGCAGATTCAGTCCTCCAATAATAAAAATTCTGAAGGAGCAGAAATGAGCACCACTGATGTTTAGACTTCCTAACTCAAGGCTAGCATTTATAAGGGTGGGGATTTAAGTTCAAGTAAGATTCTTCCTTTGCAGCTGCAGTAAACTCTGTCAGTGAGAAAGGTTTTCTAGGAGCTGATCTGGAGAAACTTTACACAGCTGGGAGGAGACCTACTTTCTCAGGTTAAAGATATCCATTTTGTTATGGTAAAAATCCATTTACATGGCTGGAGCAGTAAATGACATGGAGTTTTCTCCCTGCAATACTTTTTTTAAAAGCACAGGCATGTGGAGAGGAAGTCTTTCATTAGACATTTAAAGAGGTATCTAAGAAAAAGATAATTTGCTGACTGAAAAAATGCTCAGTAGTGGGCCAGACATCTACTACAAAGTCCTGAGCCATTGATTTAATAACCAAGTAATTTACTTTTCCTGTCCATCTGTGGCAGTTCAATGAAATTGTGCTAATTCAAGGACCAAAGTCCTTAAGGACCAAGTAGAAAGACTCCCATTGGCTTTAAAGTCAATGAATCAAGTCGACTTGATATCCAATGACCTCCAAATTCTGCCAAGCAGAGAGCTTCCCAGATGCCCCCAAGCGCTGTTTGCTATTTTAATGTAGCTATTTAACAATAGTGGAGGTTAAAACCTTGAGTTGTATTTTCATTTATCTTCTGAAGTTTTGTGGGGTTTTTTGTAAGCTTGGAAAATTCTATGTGCAAGCTCCTATCAGTTATACCAACCTCATCACCTTCTTAGTTCAAAGACTACAAAGCAAGAACAGGTAACACATTAAATGCACGTATCAAAACAAAATCTTTAACAAAATGAACACTATTTTCACTTTTAATTTAAAAACCTGAATACAAACCACTCTAATTTTATCATCAATTAGCCTCCAGTCAGTCCGACTACATATGTATTTCTACCATAACTTGGAGTTTTACATAATTTTGTCACTGCATTCGTTAAAAACATTCTGAGAAACAGCAATTTTGTTAGTGCTTCTCGTAGCTGTTACGTCTAACTAATATTAATGCATAATCTTTTACTAGAAAAATCAAGACAAAGCAGGAGGGCATCACACACACCTTTATGTTCTTTAAATTTCCTGAGTTAATTAATACTTTATTAACTGGTACTAAAAACTGCTGTTATTATAATAGCAACTCTTTGTATTACATTGGCATTAACTAATGCAGAATTGCTATTTCTTCACTACATTCAACACTCACAGCAATGAGACTAGAAGTCTCCCACAGTTTGCCTTTCCTTTGAGGCCCTGCAGAAGCATTCTACAAACCATGGCTCATACAGATTTATTCACACAGCCACTGCAATAGATGCTCTTTTTGCCAGCCTCCAGGAAAGCTGCTGTTTTTTATTCCAATACTCATATAGCTTTTCCTGGGAAGTACTTTCACAAACAATGTTCTGTCAAGTCATTTTGTATTTGAGACAAGTAAAGTTCAATAGCTATCCTGAAGTCTAGATGTTCCAAGCACACTTCAGTGGTAAAAAAAACCAAAACACTTAGCATTCATGACCTTGTATTTCAAGCCTCTTTCTAATAGAGCTGTTAGTGAATAAAAAGCACATGGTTAATGCTTCTTAGCTTGTGGGGCATTGGTCTGGATTGTTTTCTTTGTGTTAGAAAAGCTACAAATCCAAGCTGTTAACAGCCACAATGAGTTACACAAGTCTAAAAAAAAGTTTATAAAGTTGCACTTGTTACATCTATTTATACTGCTCTATCACTAATGCCAAATACCCGTATATAATTAATTCTACCAGATGGACTTTTGCCTCAGAACATCTTAGATAATAGCCTTGGATTATTCTTGTTTAAACATTTACCAATGAAACCTGTGTACTTCAGTGGACAATGAATTATGATCCTTTTCAGAAATTACCTTTTAGAACAAAAGCTATAATTGAAGCTTAAGAGGAAAATCATGAAATGGAAATGTCCTTCAATTCCCTTTTAATTAGCAGCACTTAGTAAATACAAGCTGAGCTATTAATTTCCTAAAGACAATGCCTCTCAAAGTATAAGACATTATCTCCCAGAAAATCTCTACATTAAAGTGCTTCTGGCTTGTGCCACTTCAGACCACTTTTTTCGTGTTGTCTTCCCAATTAGTTCATAGGACACCTGGCCTTTTTTCTTTTTCTTTTTTTTTAAATTGATGCTTTTAAGATTAACATTTTGAACCTCGTGCTTAGCACATGCAGACATCCACGCAAAGTCCAGAAGTCTTTTTATAAGTCTACAGCTATCATTTGCAGTAGCAGGTTGAAACAGGTACAAGAGAGGACACACAAACTTCCAAATATACTCTTTAGAAACCTAATGAGCACGCCAAGACAAGAACTGCTTTACACAAGTATTGCTGCCTTTGGTTAAAAACACACTTTGGGTCTTTTCATTTTTACCTTAATCACACACACAAAAAAGACTTGTGAGTCCAACAGACCTTTTGTTTGGCATAACCATGACATGAACCTGCAGAAATATACCATTCTCATTTTAGATTTCAGCTAGCAAATGTTTATGGGCCTTTGACATGCATATACATATGGTCTCTTGTTAGTTGGACTGAAAAAAATTGCTATTTTTTCAAAGAGCTCATCATTAACAAAAATGTGTAAATTCGTGCCAGTCACTGAGGAAGTTTCTAGAGATACTTAATTATTTGAGTTTAATAAACTTGCCAATGTATTGAACTTTTGCTTTTAAATATATATTTTTAGATAGTCAATAACAAGAGAACCTTCATTTCAGCACCTAATTCAGTTTAGCCCATATTCTTCATTGCACGATGCAGTACAACTCTGTAAGGACAATAACCATCTGCTGTATGTCATTCAGCTTCCAGTACTAGAGGTATACATTGATTAATTTGTTCTTACAATTCAGTCTTTCATAGTAACACTGTTTCCCAATCAGTTTTGTAGACTGCTACCAAAACTGCATTTTGGTGAACTAAATTGTTCATAAATAGTTAAGTAACTTCAAATTGTTAACCAGCAACTGAGTTTTGCTTTGCAGTGTATTGAAAAATGAACTAATGAGGTTCTTCTGAAGAAACTAATACACCACCTCTTTTAATCAACTAAGCTTAACATTTTTAGGAAAACAAATAGAGTAATTGCAAAACAGTATAGTTTTTACAGCACCAGAGAATGCTTTCCCTGATGAAGATCTGAGAAATCACAACAGATGACCGCACTCCTACCACCTCAGAGCACATCTCTCTGTCTCTCTCTCAGTGTCAGCAGTGAGGGATGAACACTGAAGCAAAAATTCCAATCAAGTTCCTGCATGTGCTGTTTCCTAATAGCTGTCCCCAGCCTGCTCCTTTTTTCAGACCCTACAAATTGCCCTTTGGCGATATCTATTCTTTCCATTGACTAGACAGTGATTTAGAGTGGAATCCAAGCTGTCTGCTTCTGGCCCTTGAAACTTGGTTTTCTCAGAAGCAAGAGAAGTAAGGGAATATAGCATATAGTCAAGTTCTGAAGATAAAAAGGGAACAATTTAGCACAGTGAAAAAAACCTTACAAAACTGTACAAATACAGCATTTCACACAATTATATAATGAGAAAGTAAACATAGCTCTTGCATGAAGACCACAGACTGGGTAGCATTGTTTGAGACTTTTTAATATTCTGGAGATTAAGTACATATAAAAAAGTGTCAATCATTCAGCAGTAAAAAAAAAAAAAGGAATTCTTAGGCATTATGAGCAAAACATTACTAATATCTATTACCAGCAAGTGTATATTAGGTAATTCTTATTTGACTAATGAAATATTACTTCTCTCACATCAAATGGCACTTTCAGGTACACATATAATGTGATTACCTCAGTGACAAGTGTTCTGAACAAAATACGGTCCTGTAAAATTCTTAAGTATAACCAAATCAAGATGTTGCTTTATAGCATCTCTGCAAGATGCATACATTATGCAAAACAAATTTTGAAATAAGTTATAGGTGTCTCTAATTCATCTAAGGGGAAACAGAAATTTAGTCCATCTTTCTCTTTTTTCCTTTTGCAAAAGTTTTGGAGGCATGTTCATTTTCAGCATTTGGTTCCCAGAGTGCACTTCTTACAAATCTAGAAGCAGCTCCTTTATCAAGTTTGGATGCCTTTTTCTTGTCTGCTATCTCTTTGACCTTGTTCATGTATGTTCTTATTCTTTCCTAGAAAAAAAAAAAAAGTGTATTTCACAACACTCTCCCAAGACTGCTACTAAAATAAAATCAGAGTACAAGTGCTCTACACTGTGCATTTCTATAATACCTAGAAAAATAGCATCATTTAAATATATATAAGGCTCTTTGCAAACTTGAGGCTTCCCCTTCAGCAGATTTTTCATCACAGGTACCTACCATACTACTATTTGCATGATACCCACCAAAGGAACATTAAGTCCTACAGAGGTGAAGACTCTGCATCTAATTTACAGTGAGACAAGAACTGTACTTGCAGGCAACGTTAGAAAACAAAACACTGAACTCAGTTTGGAGTTCAGCCTACATTAAAAGATGGCACCACAATATAAAAGACATCAAGCTATTGGAGGGTGTCCAAAGGAGAGCCACAAGGATGGTGAAGGTCTGGAAGGGATGACTTAGGAGGAGCAGATAAGGTCACTTGGATCAGGTTGGAGAAGAGGCTGAGTAGTGACCTCACTGCAGTCTATGCCTTCCTTACAAGGAGAAGAGATGGGGCAGTTACTGATCTCTTCCCTCCTGTGACCAATGACAAGATCTGGAGAAATAACAGGAAGCCATCACGGGAATCAGGTTGAGGTTGAGGTTGGTATCAGGAAAAGATTTTTCACCCAGAGGGTGGTTGAGCACTGGAACAATCTCCTCGGAGGAGTGGTCACAGCACCAAGCCTGCCCGAGTTCAAGAAGTGTTTGGATGATGCTCTCAGGCACATGGTGTCATTCTTGGGATGCCCTACACAGGGACAGGAGTTGGACTCAATGGTCCTAATGGGTCCCTTTCAACTCAGCATATTCTATGATTCTATGGCAAAATAATATTTAGATATGACATATTAACAGATTATACTGATTACTGTCTACAAAAATAAATAAAAAAATAGACAGCATGTCCAGGCAGAGCCAAAAAGCATCTTACACAGAATCAAAGATGGTACAAGCATTACACATGCCAACTACACAAAGTCTTGTGGTTAAGATCCTGAAATGCTCAAGCAAACTTATCAATGAACCTGTTTACTGCAGCCTGATGAATTTCCAGCTGTACCAGAAGCTTCTTTTATGATCATAAATAAAAAAAACTGTTCCCACTGCCACTTCATGAAGCAAGAGGATACTTTCTTGCCATCTTAGCCTACCATAGTAATTTCGGGTTTTTTGAACAAAGCATGGCTTGGATTCAGCCCCACCTAAGTATACCCTCACACCTTAACAATTCATCACCCTCTTAAGCGCCTGCTTCTCTTCACTGACTAGAGAGGACACTTACAGTAATTCTGCAAAATACTTAAAAGTTTGGTTGATAGATTTCATGTCTACATATTTAGCCTAATATGGCCTTCAACTCTAGGGCCTTTATGTGATAATGTAATATGAACTGCCAACAACAGTAACATATTTACACATATATATACACTGCTCTGATGCCTAAGTGACAAATGAGAATTAATGGAACATTCATGGTTACTGCTAACTAAATACATGTTAATATTATGTAACCCACACATTTCTCACACAAGCCATTGACAGCTTTTTGAATCTGCAACAAAAGTTTTAAGACCTACACTACATAACGGATTTTCAGTTCTTCAGTGACCATTATAGGCAACTGATTTGTCAAAAAGTTGGCCACTCTTTCTGTATCAAAAACATAGTTTTAATGAGGAGAGGTTTACAGGGTCTGAAATCATGATAGACCAATATTTCTTTGGTGACTGAGGTGGCTAATGAGAACAGATGGCAAACCTACATGTATCAACATGGGAAAAAGGAGCTGGCAAATGTCAGCATGACAAAAGAAATGAGCTCTGATAGCTTAAATGTGAGTTTTATTAATGCAGTTGGAATCTCTGTATATTCCCTGTAGGTACACAAGGAGAGCATTTCTAAAAAACAAAGCAATATGACAGTCTTTTTTTATTCCCTTTCCACATGAATAAGAACATCACAATGCTCTTGGAGGGAAGGAATGTGCATTCACTCACCTTGACACTTGAAAAAGGAAAAGAGAACTGGATAAGAATCTAGCCTGTGATAATTCACTCATTCTTCAGAGTTAAAATGACCGGCAATTGTGAAGTAAAATACCAGCATAGAACATTCACAGCAGAAGAGATAACATTTATTTTTTAGTATTGCTAAATTAACACAATATTCAGCCACTATATATAATGTAGGAGGAACAAGAAACTGACTGAAAACTCATGAAATATTAACTGATCCATTTTTTAATATGATACTGTCTAGACTACTGAAAACCTCACAAAATTAAAAATCGAAGTATTCTTGTTATTCAGGCTAGCTTTCCACATTTTTCAGTCCTATCTTCCACTTCATTGGTTATGTAAGGATTACATTTAAGCTAAGTATTTTACAATTGCCCAGATTTAGTATTTTCATTTATATAGGAATTAAACTGGGTAGCTATAAGTCTTGATTTCTATTTTCTTCTTCAAGCTAAATGATTTGATTTTTTAAGTCAGCAGAATTTTCAAGATAGCTGGCCTTCTATACTGTAGTCATGTATCTAAATGGAATATAAAGACAAACCTAGAAGATTTATTATAGGTTGTAAATACGTCACTAATGCAGAATTACTGGACAATACACATACAGCTGGTGCCAAAAAAGCTTTTAGCTTTGTTGCTGAACTGGATTCTTTACTGCTGAGAAAATGAATTAATGGAGGACTTGGAAGGGGGAGAGGGGGCTCTTTCCCGTCTTCACTAGTAAATCAAGCACTCTATACTTTCAGAGTCTTACAAAAGTAAGAAAAGGCAGCCTCAAAGATTAACATGATTCCAAGTATTTATAAGAAAAAAATACTATACTGGAAGTTATAAATTATTATCAGACATGAAACATTTTTCCATTTAACAATGGAAATACAAGTGAAAAGCTGCGCTGTTCGGAATCAAATTCTCAAATAAAAGTGGAGAAAAGATGACACCATTTATCTTCTTGTTCTTTTGTAATTTCAGCAGACTCTATAACTTTGCCTTAAACAATACTGTTTGGAACTAAAAATATGACTTTCTCAATTTAGAGAGCCCAGCAGGGGATATGAACGGTTATATAACACCACACAGCATATGCGTGCTATTATGGCAACACAACAGTTTTAAATGTAGATACAAACATTTTTTTTTTAGTTCTACATGAGTTAACTGTCCTGGGTAAGTAAAATATTGCATTGCAGTATAAGAATCTTACCAGTTCTTGTTTCACTGGATGTTCCTTTGGATTGATTCCCTGAGTAGCCAAGTACACTGAAAGAAAAAACATGTCTTTTTGAAAGGGAAAGGTGTGATGACTGAGGACCCAAATCGATCGGTCACACAGGAAAACTAAAACCATTTATAAAAATTGGCGTTTATTGTATTTTTAGGTATCAAACAAACTATTATAATAAAATATTGCAGTTTTTAAAAAAAATCCAACATGGTTAAACTTTCTGTCCTTAGGATAGAAAATGCTGCCAAGAAAAAAACAGAAAGAAACATCTTCATAGATGTACAAAATCAGGTTTTGTGATTATCAATTTCTGATTTGGAGTTTCAACATGGTTTACCCTGTAATAGCAATAATTTGGGTCCTGGGATAATTAAAAGTTTCTTATTATTTGGCTAGGTGATATGATTATTTAATGTTTGCAGCTGTCCAGAAGATGTTCAAATGGTAATCATAAACAATTTTTTTTACCAAATACTTACCCCAGAACATTGAATTTAACGTGTACACTGAAACCAAATCCAGCTTTGCTTGCTCAAGAGGCTCTAACTAGAATGAAAAAAACACACCACAATTGCGTGTACAAAAAGGTACAAAAAGGTGCATGAAGGAGCACATTTTTGCAATACAAGTTCACTGATACCATGTCTATGCCTATTTCTGTGTGCCAACACAGAACCATTCTCTCTGCAAATATTAATTTAATTTTCCCAGTGTGATGCTTAATGCCACAGTCACACATAGCCAAAAGCACAAAAACCTCTTGACATACAGCTCTTGGATTGCTATTCCCATAGTCAAAATTAAGTCCTGATTTTTACATAGAAGCTTAATTCAAAATACTTGTTGCTATCAATGGCAGAAAAAAATGTCTTAAGATTGCTGAAGCTCAAATGTGTGCTACAGACAATCAACGAACATTAACACTGCACATGGTAAACTGTGTTCAATGCATGTTGGAATACTTAGGGCTGTAAGACAAAGGAAGAATAAAGGTAACAAGGGGGTTTTTTCCTCAACTGTCAAAGTCAATTTACTGTTTTAGTCCTATAGGATTTCCAGAAACTCTGATAACATCATTGTACAGCTCACTAGTTCTAACATGGATACTGTCAAAAGATCAGTGTTGTCAAGACTGTTTTCTTCATCATTTATTTGCATTAGAAATCCTCACAAGATAAAGAAGTATCCTCTTGTGCTAGCTTTTTCTTGCCCAAAGGAAAGAACATGTTTGGCTTTACATGTTGAAAGAGAGAGAGGTTTGTATGAAGTCTTCAGGCAGTACCTTGCTCTGTCTTTGAAAAAAACCCACATTTTACAGACTTGTGCTTCTAACATAGCTAGAGGAGACAGCTCAGTTTTTCAAGCACCCACCAGGTTCTGCAAGTCTAGACTTCCAGAATCATACCATTTCTCATTACTGTAAATTCACCTTTATGTCCTTCTGAGTATACTAAGTTCCATTAAGTCTGTTGTGAAAAGGTCTCAGACAAAAATGTGAATGACCTCACTGTTATGAAAGAGCATTCAGCATGCACGATAAGGAAGGTTAGGAATAAGCTAGAATGTCCTCTACCTAAATGATTCACCGGTAGGATCATCTCCTTTCAACTTGGAAGAACATATATTTAATTCTTGTGTTTGTAAGACCATCTGGATATCTTAGAAATGCAAAAACTTCAATTATTAGGTATCAAGGGTAGGAAGTGTCACACTTGTTATTTCTCTGGTCAGTGGCTTGCCTAACAGACCCTTTTATTTCAGTTTGGGTTCTCAGGTATTCCTATATTAATAACAAAAAGGAAGACTATTCACCTTTTGGAGAAGCTCACTCCTGGAAACTGACATCATTGTCTTCAGCATCTCATCTACAGAACCAAGAGATTTTTCAAATGCTGCAAGATAATCATGGATTTCAGTGGGGTATTCTTCCATATTAGTATCATCTTCTGACATTTTCATCTGGGAAGAGAAAACAAAGCTAATAATCCTTTTTATTAAGTCTCTACAGAGTCAAAAGACTGTATTTTAAAATAAAAGCCATTAGCATTTATTCATTAAATATTGTAAGAAAGGCCTATTTCTGAAGAGTTCTGGCAGCTAATGTCAATAGTGACACAGTTAAAGGTCCTATAATTTCAGGGGTATCTCCTAGCTGCTGCGCAAAATAGCATGAAGAAGCATTACAAATGACATGACTGTAGTACCTATTCTTGTAACAGTGCCAAACCAGTATTTAGCTTTTATGGTCTGTGACAGAAAGAAATTATTTGCTTGTTTAAAAGAAGTGCTCTATATATCAGAGCACCAAGCAACAGACAGGACACTAAGAAAAAACCCAACCTCCCAAAAAAACCCAATGATACTGCTTCAGCCTGTCTTAGGGACAGACATTACTTCAGCATTAAAGCGGTTATACAGCACCAGTTATGTCAGGGTCAGTTACATCTTCCAATGCTAAATTTAGGAGTTGGTCCAAGAAATTCTAGTTGTGAACCCTATATCCAGTTTTCTGAATTCTCTATGGTGTATTACAATATGTGATGTAATTCTAACAAAGCTGAATTGATTTGGGGATTTCAGAATACTCTGGAAATCTTGCAGATGCATCTACCCACAGGAACTGTGCGATAAGAAAAGATGTGAAAAAATCCCAAAGCAATCCTTTTTTGATCCCAACATTCATGATAACATGGCATGGCTACTGCCAAGCCATTTGGCTGTTGTCTTATACTCAATATATTTTAATTTCTTTCAAATCACGCATGCTCCTGGGGAGTTAATGTTATTTCAAGCTAGGTTACTTTCCACAACTTCTGACTGAGCAACAACTTTTTCTAAGGAAAGAGAGGAGGAAATATATAATTTTCCTGCCCATTTGGTGAGCTGTGTCAAGAACAAATGGGAGCACCTGGACCACTGTGGTCTTTCCTACTTAGGATCAATGTGATAAATCCTACTACTGCTGAGGATAGGAATATAAGTTGGAGAAACTGTGCTTTGAAAACTTGATCTATGAACGTCAAGCCACACAGCCAGTGCAAACAGCAAGAAAACAGCAAACAGCTGTCACATCACTGGAGTTTGTTTTAGATAAAGACTTGATCTTTCCCTTTTCCTGGCAATAGCATGATGTGTGAGAGAGGTTCCTTTTTATTTATAATGTCTCTTGGAGGTCAAACAGGAGGAAGATTGAGAGGAAAAACAGTGCAAAGCTACTCAAGCTTGTCTGCAACTCCAGTTTTAACCACACCAGTGAGATTCCAGAAATATGATCAACCATCTAACAAGCCCAGTTTCACTGCTGTTGTTTGCATAGTTAGATTTCTAATCCTACTCAACTGCATGACATTTCATCCTGGTCAGAGCTTGTTTTTAGATTGAGTACAGAATCACAATGCTAACTATGACATACTGAAGGTCCCCTCCCTATCCCAGCACGTAACTCGCATATGTAAATACTGTTTCAATGAGCTGCAGCAGACCTAAGCAAGAAAGCTAAGCTGAACCTACAAGATGCTGACCATGATTATTTCTGCCATTTAAGATAGTATTGGTTTTGTTTTGTTCTGTCCTGGCCACCTGCATTATGATCCCCCTTCTTAGGTTGATTGTAAGAGTCCAGAAACACTCTTTGTTATTAACTTTCAGTCATACAATACAGCACAAAAATTACTCAAAGCTACAGAAGAAACTAGGTTTTCCCAGCTGTTAATACAGTCAAGCCCAGCTAGAAAATCTCTGTCAGTACACATTTACACCTACAGGCAGAGAGGTGTAATCCAATCCAACAATAATCTACAGAGCTCACCACCACTACAATAGTTAATCTACTGTGGTCTTAATTTGATGGACATGCATGAACATACCGATAAATCACAACTTTTCTCTCTCTGTCAGGGCATCCAGCACCAGCAACTGCAGGAAAAAATATCCAAACTCCTGTAGCAGAAATGTGTTACCAATCAAAACTAACTCCAGCTATTTTACAGCAATTGAAAGGATAAACAATTACTAGAGTGATATACTTTCTTTCCAATATCCCAAGCTAGACCTAAAGAACTAGACAGAGAAAGAACAGGAAGATAGAAGGAAAGATAAGAGATACAGTCCAAAATGTGTTTTTCTACAATTACCATCACATGAACCAGAAAGAATTAACTTTGCACTTATATCATGAAGTATGACACTGTCAATTAGCAAGGAAAGGTAAAATATGCAACAACCTTCAATGGAACAAGGCTACACATTAGTCTATGTACCATGCTCCCCATTGATAAGTCTGCTCCTTCTGCCCAGGGAGGGGGAAGAATTTGTTGAACTTGGGTTTTCTGTTCATTTCAACAGGAACTAGCAAGTTCCTACTCCTGCTGTTTAGGGACCTCTCTCTTTTCATTAGACTGTTGTTTCAGCATTACTAATCTCTAAGCAGGATATGTTACAGTGTTGGCACATGCCAACAATAAAGCACCAGTCAACAGCCTAAAATAGTTTTGATAACATTAAATCAACAAGAACAAACTTACACTACATTAGAAAACATGTACATGGGAAACTCCACTAAATTGTTTCTGCCAAAATCAACACACAGACTGCACAGTCACACCTGCACAATGACAAAGCCAAGGATGGAAGGAACTAAACCCACATCAGTGACTCTCTAAAACATACCTAAAGGCAATACTGCCCTCAGTAGTTATGTTGCAGTTACTGAACCACAAACAAGATTTTTCTCAAGTTTTACAAGTGTTTCTCTATAAATTTTGAACGAGTAGAAATTTAATTCAGATCCTGAAGTTGATGTTCTACATAAGTTCCCTCTGTTGTATTTGATGATTTTCAACCCATTTTTTTTGGCACAGAGATTCCACTGAAAAAAAATAAGAGATAATGCAAATACTCAAATGAGAGAAGTTATGAAAATACTTGCTGGGTAAGCATATGAATAATGAGAAGTAAAAGAGAAACAAGGCTAAGACAGCATTTTCATTATCAAGTGATAACACCTCTGAAGCAGAACACTATCTGTAGTTGTGTGCACAATGATAATACTTTGTAAGATCTTTAATTCTGAGAATGCAAAGGAAAGTTCGCAACCCATAAGCATAAAATAGAAAAGGCTTACTTTTATTAAGGAAACTGAGGCAAACAAACAGTGATGGAAAATGTGGTATGACTTCATAACATCAGTCTACCACAAACAGCTTTCCCTTTTAGCCCTGAGCTCAAAAACTGCCACATAGTTTTTGGGAAAACAGCATCCAAGAAATATGTGTTTGAGGAAGAAAAAGACTTTAAGTCACAAAAGTAAACCATTTTAATAGAAAACTTATTTGTTGCATTTAACACTGATCAAAAATTGTCTTATGAGTTTCCACAGGTGGAAAATTTCAGAATATTCTGGAATTTCTTAACATTTTTTAATAAATTATCAGTTATTCAGAAACTTCTGCTTACAAAACAAGGAACACCTTGTTTTCTCTCTGGTCAACACAGTGCAAATCAGAGAAAGTAATACATTCAACTTGCAAAAAGGGAAGGGAGGAAAATACCAAACATTATGATGAGACACAGAGAAGACACATATGAAAAGGACAAAGCAAGAGAAAATACATCATCTTCTGCAGAATGTATTAAAAAGACTAAACAGATGTCAATCAAAAGCAGTCTGCCATAATGCCAATGTTACTGTTGATCTACGATCCAACTGAGTTAAATGCTGTATTAAGGAAGTTTAAATAGAAACAAACAAAATACAGATAATTGTGCACAACACAACTTGCAAAATCATTTGCCTTCACATTTATCTTTCAGGAGAATTATACAAGAACACTGCAGAGACCTTTCAAGAAAACCACACCCATGACTGGCATACAAAGGTAAGAAGAGGAAAAAGGGAAACTGAAGACAATTTGCAGGTGACTTTTATGAATAATTTTTTAATATGTCTGGTGTTTTAACACAAGCCTTAGAAAGTAAACTGGCTTAAAAGGCAAAACCAAACCTCCCTTCCTGCCCACCCTCACAGCAAAACTGTATCTGTCATGCTGAAAGATATAAACTCTAATTAGGCCCTGGGTACCCTCTAGGTGAGATTTTGCTGAAGATGCATGGTGAAATTAATGGAACCTATGTACATATATCAATGTGGCAATAGAATACTCTGAATGAATTAAAAAATGCTCAGTGCTAGTGCCATGCACAAGGTTTTCAACTGGAATTAAAACTGCCAAGTTCAGGATAAAAATGGTGTCTTTGAAATACTTTGTAACATGCAAACAGGAGACACGAAAGTAATTTACCATTCTTCATTCTGCTTAATACTGCAATTCCTTTCACACCATGTTAATTCTTACCTGTTTCATAAGCACTAGAAGGCCTTGTTTTCATACTGAGCTCATCTCTTCTTTTTTCAGATTATTGATCTAATAAAAAATCAGATTAGACTTCTTTTCATGAAAAACTAAACAAACCCAAAGCCTTTTGGTCAGAGCATATAAAAATGCTCTCATATTACAAACAAATGCATCAGCAACATGAGCAAGATAAACCATCTCTGCTAAAACTGCCACTGTCCTCCTTCTCACGAGTTCTGATTCACAACCTGCAATGAATGTAGCTGCTGTGAACACAGCAGAGATTCCCTTCTGCTCCAACACTGTAGTTCACTGCTGTGGCTATAGGACAATAGAGCAACAAGGAGCGAGCATCTTAAACTTAAAGCTACCAGAGATTGTGACTAAGTTCTTTGATCACAAATGTCTTTTGGGCACAGAAATCCACTTCACTCCATGTCTGCAAAGCTCTGAGTACAATAGGCTCTAACTGGTAACAGAGACTCCTCAGCTTTACTACTGCATGATAAATAATCAGCTGCCCACTAGTCATCACTGTGTCTACAGATCTGATTTGCTACTAATGCCTTTCAAGCCAGCTTGGGGCAGCTGGAGACCACATCTAGTACAATTAGTCAGAGTGCTCTTGCAACGCCAACTCACAATCTTGTTAGCGAGAAAGACGTCCATTGCAAAAGCAATTAAGCCTACCATGAAATACCAAGTATGCACCAACAGGCTTATCTTGATCCCCTTAAAAATATCCCAACTCAAGACATGGTAGTTACCCAATGCACCATTTGCACTGTATTACAAATTGGCAACAGCCAAGCAATCATTTTTAACTGTGCCTTCAAAGCTAGATGCCAGTCAACATCTCCATGTGCACAGAAGAATCCTACAAAAAAGCTCATAGCCATCAGGCACTTGCTGATGCCACTGAGATGAAGTCTCTTCAACCTCCAGAGGACTTGAAGATTTATCCTGATCTGATCCGTCTTAAAAGATGAAAATTTAAAAGGATGAAATAACATTTTTGAGGCTCATTTACACTGCAGCCCATGGAGGATATCACATTAGAAAACAGGTATCTCACCGACAACCCACATTCACTACAGCACTATCTATATCCATGGAAGCCAACTTTGATGTAAAGCTTCAACTTGATCTGCAAGATGCGTAAAACATTTTTATTCTCTGTAATCAACTGTCCTATATTCCACATCTCTGATGACATAGTTGTTTCCTCTTCTGAACAAATCCAATATATGCTGTCTCTTGTTCAGCTCCAACCTGTGAGCATGCCCATAAGTGCAACGCTAATACCAGCTTTCTTTTGGTATGTCGGTGAGAAGTTTTCACACTCAGACTATGCTATCACAGCTCAGTTCAAGTCTAGGGCTTTAAAGTGATGTACAAAAAAAGTGTAGCCCCAAATGAAACAGTGGCCCAAAAAAAGGGCCATTAAAGTGATGGCCTTCAAAACATGTACTTTTGGTTGCACTGAAAGTAGCAAGAACTTTTGTACAGCAAAATACTCTCTCCTTGCAAAAAACTGTTCACCGAGCATTTGAGTGGATGAAACTCAGTACCTCTGTATTCCAGTGGGTTTTTGTTCATGACAGCAATCAATACTGAATACTTCTGTCCTACCAAATTCACAGTGAACAGGAAAAAACCTGCCTTCAGTCTACCGCTGCCTCCAATCTATAGCTCCTGTACACTCTAAACCATGGAGATTACTACCTCTTCTGAAATATGCTGTCACTCCCCACTGGTATCAGCACCATGAATATCCAGAATTACAGCCAAGGAGTTTTTTTATCCTTTTAAACTGCTGACCTACTTTGTTTCCTTCAGCCACTAGTTCCACAATGCATGAAAAAGTACTTCATATTATCAGAATACAATTTCCTGTACTTGCACTTCATGCAGTACCTTTCTCTACTGTTTAGAACAGCAATCTCAATCTGGTTTTGGGTGTTCATGATTTGACTGTGCTAACATGCTTTGTTCCAGAAGCATATTTACCTATTTTATATAACTGTGGGATGTGATGTTCTGAGCATTGTGTTCCAAGCATCAATAAAACTGATGCAGGAGAAAAATGGGGAAAATCTTTTCTATCTATCCCCTAAGTAGAGTTCAAGAGCTGACAACCTGACAAAAAGGAGACCAACTACTATCAGAAAAGGGATGTGCAAAATCACAGAAGTGAGGGAGTAATAGGGTGAGGTCATTTGGAGATACGGAGCTGTCATAGCCATTGCAATACATGAAATAAAACACTGTAGGATGGAGAACAGAGATGCACTCACTCTGGCCTGGCAGAGGAAGAAAGGGCGTGGCAGTAACTACAGCCTGACACAGAAGGAAGACCAAGGACCAGGAAAATAGAGGATGCTGGGAAAAAGGAATACGAGCAATTTCCCAGCACAGAAAAATGGAGCTTACACAGAGCAGCATGCATGAGGAACACTGCCTGTTTGAAGAGGTAACAAAATGTAACGCGGTGTGTACCCCCATGGCCCAGCAGAATGCCTCACAGCAAGCCTGCATGAAGAATGAAGAAAAGCAAGTAGTTATAGTGAACAAAGAGAGGTCAGATAAATTCTGCAACCAGATTTAATGGTCTGTTATCAACAGCCCTTTGGCATCGTCTCTAAAGTTAACAATATGATGCTTCATCACTCTCATTGTTGTCCCGCCATCAATCACTTTTGTTTCTTCTTTCTGTGCTGCCTTTTCTAGCTCTGATTGTGCAAACTCTACCTGGAGCTGTGGTAAACAGTACCATTCCAGTGCACTCTTTATTTATTTACCAGAATTTATGTTTTTGTCAGTTTACCAGTCCATTCCATACGTGTCCTACAATTTTCTACTGCTGCCATTAAAAACATGAAATAATATTTATTACATGCTTGACAGTTCATATGAAAAGCAGACCAACTGCGCACAGATGGAGAATTGATGATAAAGATCTTAAACCACTTCAAAGACAAATGCGCTTATCAGAAAGGTTTCTGTGATCTCTGCACTGCATTTCTGATAGGAAGCCTAGGAATTCTTGACAAGCACTTCCGAGACTCTTATGTTCTGGGATACAGCCTTGTGTTAAGTGTTTTCTGATTTCTTTAGCAAGGGTCATACTGCCAGATGATTAGCAATATCCAAATATTTTAGATTGGAATTGTTATTTTGTATTTTTAAAACCAAGAAATGAGCCAAGCACCTTTTAATTTTGATTGATTTTACAATCAAGTCTTTCCATTCTTCTCTCCAAAATGCGGCCTTTTAATTAGCATAATCTAAAGTTTAATTTGCGTGTCCCTTATTACGTTGCCAGCAGAACCTAAGCTTGCAGTCAGAAAGCTGTGACAAGGAATAAGGAAGAGGACATCTTCACCTTTGCAGCAACATGAGAGAACCTTAACAAGATTTACTTTATTACAAAATACTTGAACTCAGTAATTTTATGTATCACCTGCCTTTCTGTTAAGGAAAGAGAGTGCTGCTGAACTATTTTAATCATGGCCTGTATGTACAAACTGTATTTATCTCTGAAAACCACACTCCTCTTACAATTATGAAGTTATCAAGGCTCCTCGACTGCAACACGTAGGTAATTTTAAAAGTCACATGTTAAACCATGTTTATGCTCACTAACAGAACTGGTACCATGCACAACTTGACCCTCAGTTCTGGGAAGTTATGGAGGAGTGTCCATGCATTTGAAACAGTGACAACAACTTGGACTGTTTAACACTGACTGATAGCTCCCCTGGAAGCCTGGCTCCCCTCAGGCCACACACAGGTTCCTTGATTACATGCAAACCAGGTGAATTAGATATGTGTGCAAACCGAGGCTTTCCCAACAGTTTATAACAAAAAATCCTTGTTCTAGCACCTCTTTGCTAAAAGATGAAACATCTTACCAGTCACAGAATCATTAAGGTTGGAAAAGACCTCTAAGATCATCAAGTCAAACCATCAGCCCAACATCACCATGCCCACTAAACCATGTCCTGAAGTGCCAAGTCCACACCCTTTCTAAAGGCCTGCAGGGATGGCGACTCCACCGCTTCCCTGGGAAGCCTCTGCCAGTGCTTGACCAGTCTTTCAGTAAAGACGTTTTTCCTAATACGGCCCTTTGGACCATTGCATAACGGGATTTTAGCGCCTGACCAGGCTTCCCGAATGCGTCTGGGAACACGATTTCCAAAGGACGTACCCCTGAAGTCCCACCCAGGGCTGCCGCTGGTGGCACACCAACCTTTTCTCCCAACCTCACCCCGGCCTCCCTTCTCACCTGCGGGGCCCAGGTAACCCCCCTGCGAGCCGCCAGGAGAGCCCTGCCTCCCGACAGCCGCACTTGCCTCTTCCGGAGGCCTCCGACAAACCCCGGCCTCAGGCGGCGCGATCCCCCAAGGCCGGGCCTCCGTCTCCCCGGCGCCCCCGGCGCCCCGCTGCCCGCCCGCTCCCCGAGCCCTCCCACCCAGGGACGGGGACGGGACGAGGGGACGAGGAAGGGGCGAGGGGAAGGGCCCAACCCATCTTGGGGGGGCGGGGGGGGGGCGGGCAGCGCGCGTGCAGCAGCCGCCCTTCCTACCTGCGGGCGGGCGGGCCCAGCTGCACGCGCCGCGAGCGCGCGCGCGCGAGAGAGAGAGAGCGCGACCCGGGGGCGGGGCCACCCCCGGCGCGCGGCAGTGACGCCGGCGGCGGGGCGGTTGGGCGCGGCCGTTGCCCCGCGCGAGGGTCCCCGCCGCGGGGGGGGTGGGCAGCCGCGGTGCCGGCGTCCGGCACAGAAAGAAGGGGAGGCCGCTGTTCTAGGGCCGGGCACCCCTGCTTGTCAGCAGCCAGCTCGTTGAGGTGGAGGGAGCACGCCGCCCGGCGGTTCTCCGGCTGGTCCCAAGCACTCCCAGCGGCTGCCTGGGAAAAGGGAGGCCCGAACTGGCTGGAGAGACGGTCCCTCAGTGCCGGGGAGCCCAGGTTCACGCGAAGGTAGCCCGGAGGGCGGGCATCCGTTCCTGGCCGGCGCTGCGCATCTTCACCTCATCCTCGAACGAGGCTTCGTTTCCAGGAGCGTTTTGTGTTGTCATTTCTACGGTGTTTTCCCTCGAGGTTTCAGCAAATCTGGGTTGAAACTGCAGTGGATTAATATTTCTTTAATTTAGTGTAATCATATGTTTAACTCAATTGGCACGAACTTTTCTTATTTTCAAAAAAAACCCAAAACAAACAACCCAACAGCACTAATTGCTTTATGAAGTTAATTTTTGAGTACAGAATTATGCACCATAGGTAAAAGGGAATTTGGAAGGGACATTTTTTTGCTGACTGGAAGATTGTACAACCACATCTGTGACTCCCAGAGATAAAGTCCACATTTTACATCCTGATAAATAGTAAAACAGGAGCCAGTTTTTGCATCTGTATTGGCATTACTAGCTACAGACTTCTTTCACCTTTTTTCTGTTCACAATCTCATCTAAATCTACCTGGATTTGTGCAAGGTGTTTTGACACTGTCCCACATGTTGATGCCCCATCCCTGGAGGTTTTTAAGGCCAGATTGGACAAGGTTTTGTGCAACCTGGTCTAGTGGTAGGGTTCCCTGCTCATGGCAGGGGGGTTGGAACTTAATCCTTAAGGTTCCTTCCAATCTTAATGATTCTATGATTCTAAAGCTTATTGTAACTAAAGTCTGCAGCGTATCCCCTCCAAGGCAGATTAAGATAGGATCACTGGAACCCTTCATTGTGCCTGAAGAGGGCCTGTTCTCAGCTATAAGTTACACAGAATTGTATGTGGCTGATTAAGTCGTGGCTGGTTGCCCCAAGGAAAAGTACTGAGCTGCCTTATTCAGCATCAGGGTTTCTCAAGGAAGGGAAAAACAGGTCCGGGCTGAAGAAGGATGGGGTCAAGGCAGGGGAAAATGGATGAGTGTATTTGTAGGGGGAACAAGACTAGAAGTTTGGGGTCTTATCTAGATACAGTACGCTTATCTGTGCTTTCAATGTGATTTAAAATATTGCAAAATGAGTTTCCTTTTAATTAGGTGGTTTACATCTGACTGCTACACTATGTGTATTCTAATTAAATCAGTATGAACTGCATTTAAGAGTCTTTCTCCTTACTGCCAGTTGGAAGCATATCTAAAGATCTTCAGATGGCATAGCAACTTGTCTACATCTTGTCATCTCTTCCTCCAGAAGATTTAGAGGTTGGGTTTTCAGTTTCAACTGAAAATGTCTGAAAAGGCAATATAAATAATTGTTTTTAGAACAGGGTATTTATGAAAGCAGCAAACAGGGATTCTTTAAGACCCTTTCAGCTGTGTGCAGGATGCAGTCACAGACAGTAGAACCACTGGAGCAAGAAACTGTATCCCTACTGTCTGCTAATATTTTAGTGTAATAATATTTTTCACTGAATTTTCATAAACATTTATTATTTTCACAAAACACAGTCTTAATTGCTTTATCTTGTATTTTTTTTTAGTACAGCTACAGAATTATGTACTGCAGGTAAAAGGGAATTTAGGAGGTACTTTTTAAAAATAAAATTCAGAAATGGAAGAGTCTGAAGGATGACAGAGAAACAGCAAGACCTGCACTCCTAAATAAAATAATACTTTGCATTTTCAGTGTTCCAAGTGTCTACAAGGACCTCAGAACACTTGACATATGTTTAGCTCATTCTTAGCTCAGTATTCACATACCACAGGTCGGGAAATACACAGAGAGAAGCTGATTGATAAGACTAATTGATTTACCAAATGTTAGGTAGGAAGTTTCTGCCAGAGTCTTATTTCCTAAACCAAATATTTTGTTTCAATTACAAAATCAAAGGAAAATGCAACACATGCCGAACAATGTTCAGATTCAGCCAACTCTGTTTGTAGAAGATTGTAACCGCATCCAGCATTAATGCAGGGCAGCTTGGACGGACTCGAGAGTATTTCATGGCCACACCATGTGGCTCTCTGTCTCCTTCTAGTGGTTACCATTTGTTATAGATCTGCTCCTGGCTCCAAACTAGTAGAGATTTACACTTTTGTTCAGATTAACTGGAGCTCCTCTACTGGGTGCCATAGGTCTTGGAATTTTTCGAGGCAGTTTACTCAGAGGGTTACTATGTATATCAGCATTCATTTCCTGCTTAAAATGGCTGTGTTGCTTGTTTGGTTTTCAATAGCAGAGAGTGAGGAGTTAAGGACTTGCATTTATCCCAGCCAAAATCTGATTGAGATATAGGTGTTATAATTCAGTTGTTTTATGTTGGTGCCACAAACATTATGCTTACAGGCTGGGTCATGCAAAGCATCACAGCCTGATGTACAGACCACCTGGGACAACTCCAGCTCCCAGAAACAAAGCCCCAGAAAAAGCTTTTGGAGATGCTCACAGGCAAGATTAATAATAATAAGAAAATAGCCTAGGTTCTTCTGCTGTAAATCTGGTGTGAATAACAGAGAAGGCTTCTAGAAGCTACTTGTAACAAAAGTGTTAATGAATCATTGGCAGAATAAAAATGCAGATGCTAAAATCAGACCAAAAGCAAGAGGTGGTCATAATAGGCACCTGTAGTGAACCTGAGGGAGAAAATATAGCAATAGAAGTGCTTTGTCTGCAAGTTCAGCTTCTTCTGACACTAAACACTCTTTTCGGCCTTTCAATGTGAGTCTTCATGAAAGCACTGAGATACTTCATTAAATAATTCATTCTTTCTAAGTAGACACTTTTATCAGGTGTCCACCGTAAGCACTTCCTAGCAATTACTGGAATTCCAGCACGTCCAGACACAGAGAACATACTAGTTTATTCTGTCAGTCTCAGTCCAAAACCTCTAGATATTCAGCAACAGTGCTGAAAATGCTAAACCAATGTAGACTCAAATGAGATTAAGTCAGTGAGAGTGCAGCTAAGTTGTGTTGAAACTAAACAGAGAAATTTTGTGTTACCTCTGGTCAGTCTGTAGCTTGCATTTAAAATATGTTTGTCTAAACTTGTGCAACATCATATTTTTAACTATTTCAAGAGTGAGTTAGTCTGCACCTGTGTTACTTGAGCTGCAGACCATTTCCTGACAGTTCCTGGCCAAGCATGTTTAAAGTCAAGTTACAGCCAAAGTAATCAAAAAGCAGAGTATGAGATGGTACCTTTTAAAATGCCACATTGGAGCTAGCAGACCAGTTTGGGAGATGTTAGTATGTGTAGTATATTTGTGTCTGAAGGTCCTCAGCCACACTGGGCATTTCTGGGATGACCACTTTGTGATTGTGAGGCCTCTTTCTTTCCAACATAGTGAATTTGCAATCTGATTTAGGGGCAGACCAACAAGTTACCAGAAGAGGGTGTACCAGGTGCAAGCTGAAGCGTGAACATGCATCTGCTTGCCAGTACCTGTCTGCATACATGCCCTTGGCTCTCAATGAAAGAGGGGTGAGTGCCTGATGTATCCTCTGACATATCAGAAGACAAATACCTGCAAAAGGCCTGTTACAGGCAGCTGCCTGGCTCAGTGGCATGTTTATAGTAACTTATGTCTCTGCCTGTATGCTACAGAGACAAGATATATGCAGGAAGCAGGAAGGCAGGGCAGGAATTAAAGAGTTTACAATGATTTATTACAAGGCAGATGGTGAGTCCCAGAAGAGAGCCCAAGATATCTGGCTGCCAGGTTTGTGGCCCAGCCACTAGACAGAGTAAGAAGGGGAACAGACTCTTGAGGATAACTCACAGGGATGTCTCACATCTTCAGGAACTAAAAAAAAAAAAAACCCAAACCTGTAGGCAGTGACACTTAGGACAGTGGAAAAGAAGTTTAACATCCAAAATTTTCCATGCTGTGGTACAGTGTGCTGGACTTGTAGACAGTGTATGTGGCAGCCTAAACCAAGGTGAACTTAGACTCACCTTTCCATTAAAATGCTCTGGAAGTGTCTTTTTTCCTGCACTCTAATTAAATTAGAATTACTTTAAGCCAACTAAACACAGACTCTTTTCCCGTTTGGAAACATAACATTTCTTATCAAAATACAGATGTAAAAATACATGGAAAGAAGGAAACTGAGCTTGATGTAGCTTTGTTTTAGGGAGGAAAAATAATATAATTCAATCAGACTAGCTTAAGCCCTCTGATTAAAGCTTTTTTAACATAACAGATAGGGAGGATGAGATCTACACTGAGATAAAGATAGTTAGTACAGATCAAAAGAGTTTGTGTTCATGCCAACTAGATTAAATGACAGGATGTGGTGAAGCGCTGGTACCATATCTGGTTACTTTACATACAAAGATTTATTTGCTGATGTAGATATATCTATTAAGTTATATGCATTTATATATGGAAACTGCAGAAGTAAATTGAAAGCAATGTACCATGTGTAGAGTATTTGTTCTGATACTATTTTAAGATTGCATTTCTTCCAATTACTATATAAAGATGCAATTTTTTTATAGCTGTCTCTCTCACTAAGATCATGGAAGTAAATTATATTATAAATTGAGGTTTATTCCTAAATGCGTTAGCATTCCACCATTCTCACTTGTTAGCTTTTGTGCATAAATTCAATAGAACCATATATTTCATACTCCAACTTCATTTTAGCAGGAAGCCTAGGACAACTTTGGGAATGAATTAAACTTAGGACACAAAATGCAGCTGTAATTTTACAGGATTTTTTAGTATTTATTTGCCTGCACAGGGCCTCTGAAGAGGCAGAATACAGGACTTGAAGGCTCTTTGGTCTAACCCAATGTGGCTGCTCTTATGTTTCTCATACACTGCAACAGCAGGATGTGGGAAAGAGGGGATGTGTCAGGAAGGGAAAACACTGCCGGATATGAAGATGCCACAGGCCTGTGACACTGTGCACTTCTGGAAGGCAGCAGGAAGGGTCTGTACACCACATCTGCTGAACAGGCTGCCAAGACCTGCCTGGTCGAGCTATGCCAGAAAGAAACACCAAGGAGAGATTCTGTTGTCTCTGCAGGAAGACTGATGACTCAGAAGATGAAAGGTTTTGCATGGGACATAATAAAGAGATTTCATTAGATGCACCTGCTTTTTATTGTTATTCATTGTTGCTGAAGGACAGCCTAGAAACCCGAGCTTCACAGTACTCCAAGCTGGAAAAACTCCTAAGAAAATTCTCTGTCTCAGAAATCTTACACAATCAGCAAAAGAATAAAGATGAAGAGGAGGAAAAAGCCTTTAGTATACAGAGGACATGGCTAGTTTTGGATTATTCCTGGTGGACAGATAAAGGACAGGCTGGAGCAACATCCCAGCATGAGCAGAGCCAGAAACAGCTACACCTGCAGATGTGCACTGGGGCAAGAGGCTGCAGCCCTCCCAGCAAATCCACAAATAACTTAAGGCTTTGCACCACGTGTAGGCAGTCATTCACATTTGTGCAAAATGAGGATAAAGCAGCATTTCTGTGCTGATGGAAGTGTTCACACACAAACACAAATACTGCCAGTGGCAGCTTTTAATGTAAGCAGCCCCTGCCGGTAGGAGAAGGAACTGGAAGCAGCTGGGACTTCAGACTTAAGGAGTAATTTACTTCCAAGAGCAGTTTCAACTGCAAAACTCTTAAGAGTTTGGATACATTGTATCCTGGTAAACAGGCTGAGTTATTATCATTCCTACATAAAATGTCCCATCAGGTCTTGATTCTGTGCATTTCTGTGGACCTTACTACTATTGTGCAACCCATGCATCCCCCAGCTTCAGAGAATGTCTTAAATGTTTCATAACCTTAAAATGCCAAGAAACCTAGGAGAGCTTCCTTGTGCTTGTTTTATTAATACTACTGTTGGGCTTTTCATAGCAGTGTGAGAAACAGCTTTGCTGCCATGCTGGAGAAGGTCAGGGTGCAATGTCCTGATCAGGAAATACCTGGAGATGCTGGCAACCTTGAGTGGATTCTTGCACACTGACAAGAGAGGAAGCAACCATTGGTTTGGGAAGGGAGCCCCAGTCCACACGTTCTGCACAGGCTGATTTACTGCCAGGCTTACCGGAGGTTGGAACTTAGTGGTTCTGCAGCTCAACTCTCTCTGCTAAGATTTACTCTGGCTCAGAGACCAGCTGGCATAGCTTGTTGCCATCCTGGTCCTTCCACAAAAGCCAGCAAGAAATCAAAACCCTTTATGGCCAAGGCTATGACTGGCCACATCACCAAGTCACCAACTTGGTCTGGCCCAGCTCCACAGAACTCCCATCTGGTCTTTCCTCTGAGCTGAACCTGCAGTCTGCACAGGCAGTCCCATAGCCATGCTTTACACTGCACACAAAACAATTCAAGCTCTCAGCTGCCTTACTTTGCTTCAAATTCAACCCAAGTCATGGCTAAGCTGTCAATTTATTTTATTGTGTGTGTGTGTGTGATAAAAACTATGTAGGCCAAGTACAGACTTTCTGCACAGAAATCTCAAGAGAGCTGTAATCTCCAAGGACCTTTACAACTGGTGAAAAGAAAAGTAACTGAATTGATATGAAAGAAAAAACTGATTTGTAATAGCTGGGGATTTGCACAATATCTGGTAAAAAACCACAACAACCAAGCTTTGTAACACATACCTGTATTCTGGCTGCAGTCATGCCCATGAACAGATTTTTCTCTTCTGTGAGAACACAGGGATGGTTGCACAGGAAACAAGTGATAGCTGCCAAGCAGATCTATTTGTCAAACGTGGTCACTTGCAGTGATCATCAAACTGGGCAGCACATTCCATTCCCTGGCCCTGGGCAAGGCAGGGGTTTTCCAGTGTGCCTCAGTGCTGCGTCAAGAGAGGAACTGGCCCTCTGCATTTCATCTCTGATGCATTAGGATTTTATTTAGAACATGACTTAGTTCTTCAGCCTCCAGGCTGCAGAGGCAAGGTGCCAGTCTTCTGCAGGAGGGGGAAGGACTATAAACAGAGCAGGCTAGGCTGCCACAGGCAGCTTTGGGTCTGCTTGTTTCTTGTTTAGCCTGGGAGAAGCAGAAATCCAATCTGCTGAGAAGATACTGAATAGTACAGGCACTAGCAACAGCTCTTCTCTCCAGCCAGTGACTACCTTTCATTCTTTAGGTACACACATACAGCCACTTACCTTTCCCGAACAAGGACAGCACCACCATTCATCTGTACTTCTCTCCAGGACTCAGGTTTTTGCAAACTCTTGCCATGCAAACCATTATGTATTTTCATGAAACCAGCTACTCATAAGGGAAATGCATTCCTTCATTTTCAAAACAACAAATAAAATTAATTCCAAAATTAAGTACCCAGAGGTAACACGTATTTCATCTTTTGGAGGCACCTGGAGCCTTAAGAGGTGGTGTTTATCAGTTCTTGCTCTCATTTGTATCACTATCATGTAGGCTCACTAAGAGCCCTCCCTGGAGTTGTTTGTATACGGAAGGGACATTTTTGCTGCAGGCCAAATATATAATAAAAATACCACCAAGAGCCCAGTCCTGCACTTACCATTCTTTGTTTTCCTTCACAGGTACCTATACTGAGAGCTTTTTCTTCCCTTACTCTGTGCTTGACTGAGAATTACTACTGAAGAGAGAAACCACATTTCCACAAATTTCTGCTGGCTAGCATACCTCTCAGCACATATATTTTATTTAGAGCACAAAGCTAATGGGGGCCATCTCTGAACAGTGCATTTTAGACTGTCTGAATGTTTGAATAATATGCCTTGCTTGTATTAAGACAACACTCCATATAATTTTATTTGTAGAATCCTACATAAAAAATAAATATAAAAAACAACAGAACATAAACACTTGTAATGAAACAAAAGTAAAATAATAAAACAGTGCATTCTGCTCAACAGATTAATTTCAATATGATCTTCAATAGAAAGCTTACTCCATTAAAACTGAAGAGCATTCATTATAATTTCTATCATGTATTAAAGAATCCTAAGTCACTTTAACAAGCATTCTAATGAATACAGCAAATAACTCAAGAGTTTCTGTGAGGGAGTATATAGTAGTTTCCATTGCATGAATGCATATAGACAATACTATACATAAAAAAGCCAAACCATTTAACAAGTGTGAACAGATCTGCACTGTGATTAAACTGAACACAATTTAAAAGTGATTTCTGAAGTTACAGGTTGTGTTAACACAAAGGCACATTTTATTTTAAATGTAAATTCACATTTCTAGAAGTTAAAAGTTTTGTGCCCAGGCAACTTTAAGTTATTGCGGCACAATCAAACAACTCTAACTGCATGTATCTGAAGTTTCAATAGAAAGATCTAGTTTCTATTTATTTAATCCAGTTTTAATAATGGAGAAATTAAACTAGAAACAGGCAAGCTCTTGCTCCTGTATTTACAGACTGCAGCAAACTATACTGCTTTCTCATCAGAAATTCTAGTCTTCCTCTCAAATCTTGTTAAGCTTGGTAACTATCAGCACCCTCACAGTCTGGTCAAAGGCGCCACAAACACACAGTCCCTTTTTGTCAGGGCTCCAGTCTAGGCTGGAAATGGGCTGCGTTGACAGAGTCACATTCTGCAAGAGGCTGACAGAACCTGCTACCCCCATCTCAGCTCCTTCAGAGTCCTTCTTCGAGCGCTGAGCTGGGTATTCACTGGCAATAAGAAAAGTAAAACATGTGCTTAGAATTTACTGATGCAGACATCATTATCCTCTTTGTTTTCAAAGGAAGGGTTTTCTCTGTTCTCAAGATAAGGAAAATAAATTATAAATGTCTTTAAAATAATTAATATTCATATCCAGCTATATCCACACTGCATACTTGGTAAATATTTCATAGAAGAAAAACACTGAGGCAGGAAATTTTGAATCCTGACACCTCTCTTCATTTTTTAACTGTTTGGGTTTTGCCACAGGCAAGAAAATTTCATCTCAGCTATCCCTCTGAAACTCAATGCACCTACTTCACAGTGTTTAGGATGATTAAATTATTCTGCCATGTAATGTAAGAAGATGTAAACAGAAGATTCATTAAAAGTCCAGGCTTTCAATATTATTCTCACACATAACTGCTACGATATGAGAATTCTAAGAAATCCCTCTTCTTCCATTTATGACCTTTTTAAGAAAGGATATAGTTAAATCTTGATTATGGTAAGAAAACTGGCAAGGGACAAAATTCACCAGTGCTGTTGTCACATTCTTTGAGGGATTAATTCAAGATTCCAGATCAAGTACTGACACTGAAATCCACCCTTTCTACTGCATTTGTAAGCAATAATTTAAAGCAGAAATTCTGAGGTTGGAAGAAGGACCCCATATATCCTTTTCAGGAAGATTCTTTCTTAAAACATTAGATGGTTTGTTTCTTGTTCCCCCTGCTGCAGGCTGGAGAGTAATCACTTACTATTTCCAGAGATGAAGGCTCCCAGCTCCTCCACTCGTCATAAATATATCCCTGTTCTGTGGCAGGTGCCGAACCTGCCAAATGGTAGACTTTTGCACCTAATAAAAAAAAAATCAGTGTTGTATAGAAGTCAATTACAGATGAGCTTCACAAGAAAGGATGCAGAACCTTAAAATGGCAATCACTTGTATGAACAGAACCCCATGTTCTCACAGTGGATATTGGAACATATGTTCTGAGGTACCTTCCCTTCCTCCAGTCTTGCAACCTGCTGCCACAGGAGTGGCCAGTTCCCACAGAGGAGAAGCCAAGTCAGGCCTTCAGAGCACTCCATTCTTCTGCAGGGATAAGGCAGCAGCCCGATCAAGGCTACCACTCACTAGTACTCAAGCTGCTTTGGGACTGGCCATGTGAGCAAGGTTAAAGAGAGGTAAGGTGGCTGCATAAGCAGGTCATTTGGAACTGCTTGAGAATGACAAGATTCCCAGGTTCTTAGGTGACACAGTCAGCACAAGGTTAATTTCATCACCATCACACACTACAAACACTGTGCAAACACAACAAACAATCTACAGTTCAAATTTAAGTCTCAGCCAGGGCACAGCAAGATCACACAGCAACAGAAATCACTTAGGGAAAAACTCCAACACATGTACTCTGACTCAATGCATCTCTGCAAATACCCAGAAGGAAAAGCTTAAATGCATTGAAAGAAAGAGAACAAATTCCATTTTCACATTTTGATTATTACAAACACTAATTCAGTAAATAGTTTTGTGTTATCTGACTGAAGGACTTCCAACATTTTATCTGCTTTGAATGGTGGCATGGAAAATATTGATTTAAAAGATATTAAGTTGAAACTCAGCTTTTTGTAATTTAGGCAGTCCTGGAGAACTTCACCACAAAAGTTCATTTTCTCTAATTATCATCAGATTTTATATGCTAAAAATAAATAAATACTGCTTTACAAAGAACTTAGACTAATCAAGGCCACAGATGGAAGAAAAAAGGGTTATAAGAGCTCTCCATATTTAACAGCCTCTGGGCTAAGTGTCTCCTTCACTCACTCCCAATAACTGAATCAAAAAATGCTCAATTCTGAAGAAAAACAATGATTTCTGTGTCTCATATGAGGCCTGGTGACTGCAGGAATAAAAGTGTGTGCAGAAGGCTCATTTCCTTTTGGGTTATATTTAAGATTTGGATCTGCATGCTCATCATGATTAAATATGGCCTCAAACAAATGTGACTCCCAGACCAGGGGCACAGCTGAGTGCACAGAGGTGCAACTGCAACAGAACCCTAAGACCAGAGAAGCCAAATGTCAGGTTATAAAAGAGAGAACACCTGGGTGAGCACTGGCAGCTGGATGCACTAGGCCCTTTCACTGCCTGCACCTGGGGCCACAGCAGCCATCTTACCCGCACAGCTTGTGCCCCTGTAAACTGAGCATCTACTACCTATCAGACACAGTAGTTTTAGACCTGTGGTACTCTGACAGCATACATTCAAAATGTTTGTCTCTTATTAAGAAATTGTCTGTCTCCCCATACCTTCTCTGAAACAGAAGCAAAACCTTTGGCCGGATGCTGAGTTCTCATATCAAAAACATGAAATTTTCCTTCAAGCGATGTGGCCACTAGCTTGTTCATGTTTACATCTTTTCTATCAAATTCTACACTGCAAACCTGGAAATAAAAAAAAAATATTAAAAATTACATGCAGCCTTGAAATTTAGCCACTGCTAAAAAAAATGGGGGTTTTGTGATTCGTAAATATATGCTAATCATTGCTTATTTGTACAATGCCAACATAACCAATTTGAAAATAACAAAATTATCTGAAAACATGAATCTACCTAAAAATACCCCACGCTATCCAGACCAAGAACTTGAGTAGTATAATTTGGTGAACTTAAAACAACTCCTTTGTACTATCTGAGCAGAACCGTCATCTGGGTCAATTTCAGGTAGACACAGGACTTTTAATTTTTCCATCCTGCTTAAGATCTAGAATGAAAAATACTTTTACGGTTTCCTTACCCCATTCTTAATGTTGGTCTCCCATCGTAGTGACATGGTTTTTAAGTCAAACAATTTAATGTCCCCATTGTCATATCCAGCACATACAACACGTTCCTCTTGATTGTAAGCATTTCCTGGACACAGTGAAATAATTAATCAGAACACTGAAACCTTCTTTAGGCTGTACATTTCAGACCTCCTAAGCCTGCTACTTCAACTTATATTTATACCAGAAAAATATTACTATTGCGATATTAAGATTTAATGAATAGTCTGGTTTTCAAACCGGAAGTATAGAAAATATAGCTTCCAAATTGGTAGTCTGTTTCTTATAAAAATATCAGAAAAATCCTTATTCCCCCTGCCAAAATCAAGTGTGAAATGTTAGCGGGACAAGAAGACTCTTCTATGGACATATGCCCATAGGGAGGCCCTGGGCATCACCATGCCTTTACTAGAGAGATGTAGAAGCCTGCCTGCAAAACCTTTCAGCTGACAGGATCAAGGAAACAGTGTCTGAAAGAAGTTATCCCTGGGCATGTAGCTCAAGATGAACCTGACCTTGGCTCAAGCTTCACTGACTCAAAAGAAAATGGAAGGAAATACGATGACACTTTTTTCTCTGTCCATCAAAGCAGAATACAAAGCTACCAATAGCAATGAGCATTACAGTTGCAAGTTGCTAGGAAATGTCCTCTCCTTACTATCAACTTTGTTATTATACTCCCTGAGCTTATTAGCACTTTGTAAAACTCACTCCCTAATTCCAGAGGCAAAAATGGAGCTAATCCAGAAATACCAGCTTGTGTAAAACACAGCTTGCTCTCTCCAAAGGAAAAATGCAGAGCACACATCAAACATCTCTGTTGTCTTTAATTAGCTCTTAGCTTCAAGGATCTTCTCTTAAGTTAATGCCTTAATGCTTGATAGATGGAACTATGCCACAACAGCAATTTGTTCCTTGTACACTCCAGCATTTGCACTCCTTCAGGACAACACAGCTGGATACACTGTTTTTACATTCCTTGACATAGAAATAAAGCTTGCACAGTTTGTCTGTGAAATGATTGACCAAAAGTGATAAGCAAATGAGTCCAAAACCCTGACATCACAAAACTAGTTTCTTTTGAAAACCCATTAAACACACATAAATTTGACAATGTTGAAAAGCAAAACCTGCTACTGACTGGTCCATACAAAACAAACTATTCCACAACATCCTGAAATACTTTGATAATATTCAATGAGAGGGATAAACTGATATAATCTGATAGGTCACCAAATGCTACTGTCCAGCAGTCTCTTTTGCTCTCCCCCTGTGCAGGCTCCATATTAGCAACAGGAGTATCCTTCTGTCTTGGGTCCCATACCTTCACAGTTCCTGTGAGAGAAAGACAAGGGATTTTGTATTACGGATACACTGTCACGTTGTGTTCATCTTCCCAGGGAAGGTCTTTGCTTTTCAGCCTGACAATTCAAAACACAGGGCATCTCTTTCAATTCCAAAAAGCCAGACTGCTTTTAGCAGACAGAAAAAAACCCAAAAGAAAACAGAATTAAACCAAATGTCACTCCAGTCTTCACAAAGGGCAAGAAGGAGGACCCAGGGAACTACAGATTGGTTAATTGCACCTCCATCCCTGGTGGTAGAACAAGTCATTCTGGACATGATCTCAAAACATGTGAAAGCAAAGAAAGTCATTGGAAGGGGTCAGCAAGATTTCACCAAGGGGAAATCATGCTTGATTCATCTGATTGCCTTCTATGATGCCGTAACTGGCTGGCTAGATGAGGGGAGAGCAGTGGATGTTACCTACCTTGACTTCAGCAAGGCTTTTGACACTGTCTCCCATAACATCCTCATTAGGAAACTCAGCAAGCTGGGGCTAGATGAGTGGACAGAGGGTGGATTGAGAGCTGGCTGTGTGACAGACCTCAGAGGGTTGTGATCATGCACCAATATAGGTTAGGGGTGGACTTGCTGGAAAGCAGTTCTGAGGAAAAGTATCTGGGAGTTCCATTTAAATACAAGGAAAAACTTCTTCACTATGAGGGTGACAAGGCACTGGAACAGGCTGCCCAGAGAGGTTGTGGAGTCTCCTTCACTGGAGACATTCAAGACCTGCCTGGATGCAGTCCTGTGTCATGTGCTCTAGGGGATCCTGCTTTAGTGGGGGAGTTGGACTAAAAGATCTCTAGAGGTCCCTTCCAGCTCTGACAATTCTGTGATTCTGTAAAAGTATTTATTAAGGATATATTCTCTCAAGCTGATATTTGGCATTTATTCTGCTTTGTATTCCCTCTGTCCCACACTCAGTGACAAGAGTATCTTTTGCTTACTTGCAGCTTCTAAACGCATGAGAGAACACTTGTCCCAAGCAAGATTCAAAAGACAGTGTATGAAGAACCAGTTGCAAGAGACTTGTAACGAGTTCAGATGGCAGACTGAGCCCTGCCATCAAAGCTTGCAGACTCTCTCAGAGTAAGTGAAAAGACTTTCAGAGTTCACTAACTCACCATCTCGACTGCCAGTCACAATTTCTGGTGCACCTTCCCCAATTCCTAAGCCACCTACACCATCTATACTGTTTATGATTTCCTT